>NC_135704.1:1760000-2401000 GCF_964276395.1 Gasterosteus aculeatus | reverse complement strand
GGAGTGTTTGAGGGAATAATATGGATCTGATCAAGCCATGACATTATGAGGATATACCTACAAGCCAGTCGGTCAGCACACTTGTGGCCACCTGGCATTGGTTGTTGGAGGAAAATTGTAGGTAGGCAGAACGGTCTCATTTAAGGGGCCGTTCGGTGCAGCCTATGCGGTCGTGGAAGGACCCATCACACGTCGACCGAAGTGAGACGCAGCTAACATGTCTAGTCCACCGTTTGTCAATTGAGCTTTAGCTAAATATACATTTTTGCTTCAGCTTCCATGCAGGCGACAAGTTGCCATTGCTGATTTCACCTTGCGGCTGTCTTAGTATTCAGCGCGCATCCTTTTGGAAATCTTCCAGTGGTAAAAGGTCTCTGCCACATTCAGTGCATTTCACAGCATCTTGGTGAGGACCCTGAACATGGCGTCTTGTCTTTGTTCTCATTTGTTTATTTGTTTGGTTTGAATCAAGCTATAGACTGATACTGATATGTGTTGTTGATGGTGCATTTTATTTCTGGTCATTTTCCTACTGACTTTTTACAAATAAACTGAGAAAAACATTATACAGACATACACTTGTGACTGGAGAGTTTTGGTGATTGTCATTGAGCTTCATTCAGGTCTTCTACATGGGGAAAGCGCTTAAATGAGTCCGATACTAATGCTTTTGGGTAACACTTTACTTGAATGGGTGTTCATAAGGCTGACATAACATTGTCATAAGCATGACATGACAGCTGTCATACATATCAATGAATACTTATGAAAGTTGTCGTTAAGTGTCATTCGGTAAGTTATGTCACTTTTGATGCAAAGGTGACATTGTTTGAGATGTCCTTGTTATGACAACTTGACATATACCAAGACAACAAAACCTGTCATTAACATGTCATAACAGACCTAACTGTCAAACTTAAGCAAAACGTTTGGCTTCATATCTTAGATAACACATTTCCTATTTCCCTCCTACAGTGATTTAATGATTTTAACTTTGCATTAAGATATCATGTGCAATTACATAATCAAACCAGTTTGTGACAGTGTAACGACTGTTTTCTTTGAATTCAAGTAAAGTGGAACAATTAGATTCTTCAATCAAGATGTCATTATGTGTAATTACATAGTAAAACCAGTTTATAACAGTGTCATGACTGTTTTCTTTGAATTCAAGTGTTACCTACTTTGGTAATGTGGTGTCACAAAATTCCCAAAGAAATAACTGATGATGAGCATAATTCGAATTATCAAACATCAAATCCCCCTAATGGCATGAATAATGACCAGCTAAAGACAGGACGGTTGAAAAGCCCCTTTACAAGCCCCCAGATGACAGGTGTGAACGTCAGGCAGCGCGCGGACACGAGCCTCAGGCGGTTCAGGTATGGTTTCAGGCCCGACTGCTGTGGGATCAGAGGGTTGGGCAGCAGCCGTTTTAACAGGTCATAAAACTGATGAGCCCAGGGCCTTTTGGTGACTTCAATTATTTGCATAATACATGTGTGAGGGGTGGGAGCCTCAGCACAGAGCGGGAGGCTTAAACTCAAGGAGAGCCTCTCCATATAAAGGAGATCCCGTGGGAGCTGAGCAACTCACGTTTGTTCTCGTTGTCCGGCATGTGCCGAAGTCTGGGTTGCTCTGTTTGTTGCTCGCCAGTACCGTGTGTGTGAGCAAACTAGACTAAGGAGAATGTCAGACCTGACCCAGACCTGTTGAGCTCATAGTCCTACCTGCTGGTGCACAGATGCCTTGGGCCTAGGAGGCTGAACTGGTGACACGGAGTGGTCAGCAGGGCAGCCACTGCTCTTTTTCTCCGACCATAGTTTTAGTTTAGTATTATGCTCTAGTGCCTCCATCTTGCCCTCTATTTATAGAAATAACAAACTGATATTGTGCCTTTTTGATGGCCGTTGCTTCCCACATCCCCACTTCTATTGTGTTGTGTCTTTTAACCAGGATCATTAATAGTATTTGTGTGTGCCCAACATAAATTGCAGTGCTATTGGTTTGCAGTGTTGGTTATTTTAGCCTTTCTTAACAGTGTGCAGTGTTTTTATTGTTGGAAGTGTCATTGTTGTCCCCGGTCAATCACTACTGGTATACATTATTTGGATGTGTTTTTATAAAGTTATTGTTTAAATAAAAGTGATATTGCACTGTACACGCAGAAGCCTCTGTCCGTCTATGATCTACCTTGTATGGGGGTTTGGGCAAGTAAGATAATTGAATTCAGGGTCTCTCCCCTCAAAGACAGTGGCGTTGTCACGTCTGGATATTATTCCAAAGTATTTTTAAGTGTCCATTTGGTCAAACATGTATTGGTTTGTTCTAAAGCCTGGTTCCCCCCACATTGTTTCCTGGTTAATAAGAGGTTGATGTGCTTTCTGTCTCTCCGAGATCACCGGCATCCACCTGGAGCAGCTGCCGGACGAAATTCATCTTTGCCAATAGAGGGCAATAGCGGCTTTTGGTGGGAGTGGCGCTAGTTTTTGTAGAAGTAAATAAGTTCTGACGTCACAAAGAGCATGTTTCTACATGCATTGGAATGAAAACTATCCTTTCTGTTGTATTCACAGAATAAATGAACCTGGCATCTAGACGAGAAGTGTGATCTTTCAAATCTGTAACATACGTGTGCATATATGCATGAATAGATTATACACATGGATTAAATTAAACACTTAAATCAGCAGATTGCTTCCTGAACAGATTTCATGAGGAGATGGTTATGGTTTCATATCATGCAGAGCTCACGGCGAAACGAACCATTTGTTTTAACTGAAGCACACAGTAGTACCACTGCAGTTCAGGCTGGTTGTGAAGTAAAAAATGAACGTAACTGTAGCAATTTTTCTCTGGAGATTAAAATAACAATGAAATTGCTGTTTTGGATTGAATTTTCACACCAATTCAGGTTTCACAGACAGTATAGACATGCTTTCATAACTTTTTTTCCAAAAGCACAACAATCTTGTGTTGAGGAGTAAGATGCTACATAAGGTTTTGTTTCTTCATGTTCACCGTCTCATGTGCTTGTGCATCGGCTGCCACGGGTTTCCATCAGGCGGAGTGACATTTAGCTCTACTCCGTTTACAGTTTTAAACTACGCTGCCAAAAAATGTAGTTCATACCCTACTCTATGACACTTTGACACTGCAAAGGGAAACAAATCTATTTATATATTATAGGTTCTTTGCTTGTTTGTCCGGCTAGTGAAATAATGAGAGAGCTAAACAAATTTACTCCATCACAGGTCAATATTTGTTATTCGAAACAGGGAAAGAACCCAAATAGAACAAATGCCACTAAATAATGAACTGTTTCAGTTACCTGTTTACCTCTTTGCATTTCGTCTTGAATATGAGGTAAATAGAATAATGTTAACTGAGCCCAATGTACATTTGAAATGATGAATAAAAGAGTAGACACCTGCATCTGAACACCGACTCTTACTGCGCTCTTCCAACGGGTGAGCATTAGCATAATCGGGCCGGTTGATTATGTTTGAGCAGCGGTGACATGCAACTCTGGCCACTGTGATAAGGTTCTGTAGGGTTTTCAGCCAAAACCCGCAAAAAAGCAATCAGCGGAGCAGATTAAAATGAGCAACAGCAAACAAATTTAGGAAGACTACCAGAGCAGTTAAAGCGCCATGTTCCACCTGCGTTTGCCAGGACGGGTCTAGAGATGCCGAGTGACAAGTTAATGGAGGAGTCCACCCCCCCTGATGACTTTCAAGTTTGCTGGTAGACACAATCCCACCGGCGAAGAGGACAGTCAGTGAAAGACATCAGAGAATGAGACATTCTGAGAGAGGAAAAGTCCTTCTACACCAAACATTTACATCCGCATGATGTTACAAATGGCCACGCTTCACACGTCGTGGGCATATCCCCCGAAAATAACCAGTGATAAATTAAGGTGCAGTGGATAATTTGATCCGTGTCCAACCACATATGCTCAACGGAACTTTGGCCTTCTACTTTCATCTCACTGTCTGGGAGAAAAAAGAGAACATGAATATTCAGGACAATTCGAGCCGTTTCCAAAACCGATGAGGATCGGATACTAACGATGTAGCCCATCTGTTCACGCTGGCCTGTGATAGATCAGGCTGAGACCACGGCTGCTCCTCCGACACCAATGGAAACCTCTGAGGTCAGCTGCTACAGAGCAGTTTGGACGTTCTGCAACTGTGGTGCCAAAAGTGTTCCTTTGTGTAACAACTCAGCAACCAGCTATTCCTCTTTTCCTTCTATGAAATGTGCATTATCTTATCGGCAGAAACTGCACGGCTCGTCTCTATTGCTATTTCTGAAAGGTTGTCTAGCGAAATGTTTGTTGCTATGGTAACTGCCATATTGTGCCAAAACAAAGGTTATAAAAAATACATTAGTCGCGCCCTCGTCTCTTCCCAGGCCAGATTATGAACATAGCAGATGACCCTTAATTATGACACAGCTGCAGGCGGCTAGTTGCCGTTAGCTTCACAGCCTGCCAGGACAAGCTGCTTCACAGCTCCAAAGCCCGGAGGTAAGCGCAGAACGCTTTTAATGGTGGTAGTACTGGGAAATTCACCGCCTGTCAGCTACTATCCATGACATAAAGCAATGTCAAACAGCAGCTCAATTGTTCAAGACTTCCCACTCTGTTGGTCTCTAATGAATCGCAACTTTGTAATTTTTTTTTTTTAAATGCAACATATTGGTGTGTCTTCTTTATAGCGACTCTGATGCAAATGTGCCGACACACGTATAGAGACTACATGGAGAAATTCAAATAGTTACATTTAAAAAAATCTCACAAATGAAGAAAAACTCTATTTACTTACTCCCTTCTCGCTCCGTATTTAATGTGTCATGACCAGATGAAACTTGCTAAATATTCATTTAGTAAAAAATGTGTTAATCATTCAAATATTTTCCAAGCCACTTTGGAATGTGGGAACATCTGTCGTTGGATTGGAAACGTTCCATTATACTCTAACAAGACCTCTGATAGAAAATTACGTTCGCAGGTCAGAACAATGTTTCTCCCAAAGCGTAGTTGACAATGCCCCCTTTGTGTAGGACCATCATGCATAGAAGAGCAGGCTGCTGTTCTACTGTTTAGGAAACTTATCAATAATTATTGGTCTTCATAGAGATTTATCATTGCCCTTTTCTCTACCATCCTCTATTAGTAACTTCTTTGCATTTCCAAATGTGTTGTTGTAAGTTGTTGATTTTCTTCGCCTTCCCTTATCAAATAGCAAAACAAGTACTACCTCAGATATTGTAATGTTAAGATACACCAAAGGGAATTTTATCAAAAGCGTATTCTATAATGTGTTGCTTATAATTATTTTTTATTTAAGCCTATGGCTTTGTTTTACAATTAATTATCTGGATTATATGGAGACACATTTTCTTTGAGATAATGGATGAATCGTCCAATAAAAACCCTAAAATCTGGTGGAAAAGTTGGTGGAGGCCAAAGCTGAGCCAAAAGGAGAATATTATCATTGTAGGACATTAACATACTAGGGCCTCACAATGCTCAGCTTGACTTGGTGTTACTCAGGTTCTCATACGTTTTGGTTACTTAATTTATGCATTGACCTTGAAGGGTTAAGGTCAGGACAGGTCATTGGCCAACACGTCTTGCAAGCTTTCGCTATTCAATGGATAACATCTAGACACCAGCGCAGTAGCATACAACAAGTTTCTAGCTTTGAGCGCTATAAGCACACCTTTGTCTTGGATAATGCATCCAGCCCCACTCAAAGATTGATTACGAGCCCTTATCCCCTGTTTCGCCTTCTTTAGGTTTTCTCTCCTGATCATTCTTGGGTACAATATGGTTTCAAAAGAATAACAAGGAGGTCTCTGCACTAATCCTCTCTCCAACACTACCACCCACACACTTGATAGTATCATCGAGCCTGAGATAGACCCAAGTGCTATCCCTAGAGATTAATCAAGGCATGAAATGTACCGCAGTCCTAAACACCTCGTAAATTGCCCCCATGCTATTTTACCACAATTACAAAGCGCTGTTTATGGCTCAGGAGCATAACTAGATTGTTCAGCCTATTAAAGCATGAAAAACAGCCGTGCGACTGATGATACAACTATGTCCAATTTTCATTGGATTTTATAGCTTTGTCACTGAAAAGGGTTTGAGCAGCTTCCTGTATTATCAGTGAAACAGTTTTATTCACAGTATGCGGCTTTGCAAATAGTATGAAAACAGCAACAAACACACAGACCGTTTTCAAATCATCAAACGCATCTTGGGTTCTGCAAGTAATGGTATATTGTATAAACTGTCACCACAAACTAATTTAAATCCATCTAAAAACTTTAAATCCATCTAAAAATAAGTTTGGCCTTATTTTTGTGCTCCATGGAAACATGGAATGTTTCCATGGAGCACTGTTGTGTTTCTCAGCAGCCTCATTAGTATACATCCAGATGCATTTCAATGGTAAATTGACACCCGTAGAGCACAACCATGGGTGTTAACGATAAAAAATGTTTTTAGTAGTCATTACATGCAGTGCACATAATAAATAACATTATTTGTCAAATAAAATTGTAAGCATTTATTGAAATACAGTTTGCGATCATCTTTCAACACCAGGAAATGTGTTGTATTGAATGCAGACAGCTTTATAAATCATGTATTTTCCATCTCACAGTCAGACATGCTGCAAATCAGCAGCACTGATTCGGTTGAGACAAATCAAAGAGGATTTTTAATGCATTTTAATGGATTCTTTTTAATAGCTGATGCAATTTCTGTAGCCGTTAAATTTGGATTAGAGTCAAGAGTTACATCTCACACGCAGCAGTGAGAAATTAAAGATGATTATACTTAATTACGAGCGCATAGCAATGGAGCCCAACAATATGTATTGTTCAATTTTTATACAACTCTACAGCCACATTTGGATGGGTTTTATTTATCAGTGACATGGTCGTGGTCAGTGAATTTTATCTATTTTAAAGGCTTCTTTCTGTGACCCTGAGAATACACGGCTGCGTTTTTTATTATTTAGTTTCCTTAACTTTGGCTCTATGAGACAACTGAGGACAAGGAGAAAGATTTTGTCAACGTGATGGAATTTCCTACATTCAGAGAGCGAGATATCCTAATGATAAGTAAAGAAGGGCTTTCTGAAACCTGACACCAATACAAGTAACAGCCTACTATACTGTGCATTTCCCTGCTGTGCAACTAATAAAGGATTATTATTCTAATATACACCTCATCCACCTCGGGGAGCAGTTTGTTTTTGGGTGTGCCACCTCCTCAGGACCAGACAGAACCGAGCGTAGCAGTGGACACCAATTTGTTATCGGTCTTGGCAGGTGGAGCGGTGTCTGCATGTATTGGTTACGAGCTGGAAAATAAATGCTGTGACTTGCCTAACTAGAACCATAAAAATATTAATTATGTTTTGGTGGCTTCAAGGAAATGGGTGAAGAGGAGGGGAGGGGGGGAGGGGTTCAGGGGGGGAGAAGCAAATGAAACATGAGAGACAAGAAAGGATTGCAGTTAGACAATAACGACAGACTAACAAATGTTTTTAGGAATGTTTACTTTACCTTTCGCTTTAAAAATCAACCTGTTTTTGCACATTATATAGAAAATCGTTTGTGTAGACACAGATAGTGAAGCAGACATGGAGCAATGTAAGAATTCATTTAGATTTGAAAAGAAATGTACAGAAAATCCAATAATCTTCCCTCAGACCATCTTTCTGTTCAATTCTCAAGGGTATCAATGCTTTTTAGCTTTATACGGCTCCTTGTTGCTGCTGGAAACATGGTGAGAGTGAGGTTGCTTTCACTCCCAACCTGCTGTGAAAGTTGTCAATTTAACTCTGGAACAGACCAGAAGATAAAAACAAAGCCGCCTTTTAAAGATGATCGCAATCCACTCCAATCATTTGTGGGGGGTTTTAAGATGCGAAACAAATCAATCAAAGGCTGTCCTTAGAGCGGATATTTTATAATTTCAGCAGTTTTATGTTAGCTAAAATACTAATAAACCTCTGATCAGAATAATTTGGTATTGCAGTTTAAAAGATCATACCTGGTGTTGCAGGATGACATAAAATGATTCAATCAATACTTGTGTGGAATACAACAATGTGTAATCTTTTTGCTTTGATCCAGACCAAATTAACTCAATGAAACTGTATTCTCTCAAAAGAAAGATACTAAAGCAGGGGTGTCCACACTTCTACAATTTTACAATCAACCATGTTATGGCGATTTGCCCCTCCAGTCCGTTTGCACGATTGGAGATAATAACGAGTAGTAGCTGTAACCAAACGGTACAGCAAATCGATATTAAAAAAACACCAAGCCTCTTGTCTTGGTCATTAATTTACTTGGATGATGACTTTTTTAATGATGTTCCTGATAGAAAGCAAAACATTCAAATGAAATAAGACGCATGCCACTAATTTATTGCGTTTGGTCTTTTGAAGGCGAAGAGGCAGAGCCAACGTGTTAGGTAGATGGAGTCCTTTCAGAAGAGAAATGTTTCTGTCTGAGCTTCGTGATGTCTGCAGCATTACAGATTCATGAGGAGACAACTTCCATTTATCCGATAAATTGACTAGGCCATTGTGCTAAATTTGACTTTGATACGCATCTAGCCTTGTGAAACTAATTGCAGATATGCAGGTGTTCACATTATGAAAACAAACATCCTTTATTGAATGAGCATTATTGCTGAATTCTCTTGGAAAGCTCTACAACAGGGGTCTTCAACGTTTTTCAGACCAAGAACCCCCAAGGTAACGTCTTCTCCATCAATTTATCCATTCGCTACAATATGTTGGATTCATGTTAATGTGTAATTTAAAGACAATAAATACAACTCCGATTCTAAAGACATTGAAAATTGTGGAAAAAAATGGATTGAAAAAAAGACAATAGTATTATCAGCCAAACATTTTGTGACCCCCCTGCAGTACCTGGTCGCGGACCCCCTGTTGAACACCTCTGCTCTACAGGGTATTGACATTTCTTATGACTATTGTCCCAGATGAATGCTGAACACAGAATAGATCAGGCTAGACTATTTATGTGTATGCCTTAATTACTTGTGGTCTAATAAAAAGCTTAAGCAAAACCTTTAGCCATGGATAGTTTATGAATGGCGATAAAATCCGTGCTTTTCTTCCTCCAGAATGTCATCCGCCTGTCAGTATTAGCCTTGGCGAGAATATGCAAGCTTAGAGCAAAACCAATGGTGCCCTGGGCTGAGTCTATTTAAGGACGATGATTGGCTGAATAGTATGTCACACATATTTTAATTTAATCAGGAATTGGCTAAAGTACTTCTTACACCCGCCTTCTGTGGGCAATCTTGAGATTGCCCGCAGAACGCAGCCAAAACACCCATGAAGACAGGACGTGCTGGAAAAGCATGTATTTTGCACAGATATCGTACTATCAATAAAAAACACAAATATTGATATTTTTTATAAGTTATCTGTTATATTTTCCTTTCTTTTTCATTTTTTTTGTTTGGGGCTCAATGACGGGCGTTTCAGGAGGGATCGCACTCCTCATTCTATTTGCCAGGCCCCAGTTATTTTTTCTCAAACAGCCTTTAAAGCTTCCTCATCACTCATTTTGAATCCAGGAACCAGAAGAATACTTTATGTTTGATTCAGCCGTTTGTAACCTTTTAAGTTGAGTCAAATGTTTTAAACGTAACAAATTATGTTGGGTAATGAATTATGGATAATAGGTAGCCAGGAAGTAACAAGGTAGGATCAGGTTTTAAGTTATATTTTTTGTTTTCTCTATGTGTGGAGAGCTATCTTTGAAGCATTTAGTTTGAACAAATAACAAAGCAGCATCTTTACAAAGGATAATAATATCAGTGTTGCTGAGATGAATGGAAATGAAATTATCCTGCATCTCTTCCATCCTGATGAATGAGACCAAGGCAGTTAGTGGATTGGGTTTTGGTACAGACAAGTTTACCATGAGTTCCTCGAGGAGCACACAAACCAACAGCATGAACTGAAATAACCACAACCTCTCAACAGCATAGTGGCATGCAACTTTACTGACTTACATTCCGCCCTTTGGGGTTCGGCTACTACTACTTTGTTTCTTCAACGAAAACATTTTATGGATCAAAATATATTATTTTATTACATGAAATAAATCCATGTTGGTGTCCCATGTGACCCTAAAGTCTTGTGTGTGACGCATCTGTCCAGGCCGGCCTCTTGCCCTTGCAGACTTTAATTCATATTTTTGATGGACGTTTGAATGTGGTTTCAGTATAAACCCAAGTTTAATGTTACAAAATGCATTTTTTTATCATCCTCCTCACTGTGGTTTCGCATATTGTTTACTATTGCTGTTGGAGGAAGTCACTGGAAATTGAAGAATGAACTATATATAATTTACAAAACCTATTGGATCAAAGGTATTACGGTTAACATTTAACAATTCATACTTTATAGGTCCATGACAATCACACATTGTTTGATGAGGCATCCATTAATGGCCGACAATGTGAATGAGCATATGGGTTTGGTTAACAATGACACGAAATGGAGCAATGTGTTAACATCACTTACAGTGTTCAAGGTATAAACTTAATATTTCTATTTGTTGCCTTCACAGTCTAGACAGACTTTCATTCATCTAGCATGCTAATGGGGATTATAGTTCAAACGTTTCATCCAGCTGCTCTGTTTGATTGACAGTCTGAAAGCATCAGTGGACATGAGTGCAGCAAACATCTCATTATACGCATGCATTCATGCCATCACAGATTGAAAGAATATGTTTTTTTCCCCTGCTGTTTTGCAATGCAGTAAACTGACGAGCTCAAAGGGAGTTACAATCGATTCAGCAAATTGATCCCCCTCTGGCTACTGCCAGGGTACAGGCAAGTCTTATTTGTCTGGGGAGACCAAGTCCAGTGTTTATTTGATATTCAAATCAAAGTAGTGGGATGCCATGCCTCCACTTTTCCTCATCGGTGGCGTCTCCCTGAATGTGGATTGAAACTTGACTGAAATTGCCCTACCATGATGTTGATGTACGGCATGTCATTGCAGCATGGTTATTGCTTTCATACCTCTTTAATGTCCTCAGGACTGGAGCCCCTTGTTGTTTTTCTGCTCGTTATCTCACTTAAATGTCAAAAGTCAACGGTTCCTCAACCTGCTATTAAACTCCATTGAATCCCGCTTTAATGCCACATTGGAGGACATTGTTATCCACTCTCTCTGCCGCCTCTGTCATTTAGCCTGTCAGCCAGACAGCCCAGTGGCTCAATGAAGATTAATTATGATCCCGTGGCTGAGAGGGTGGTGGCTGTAATGAGATGTGCCGCATGGTGAGTCGGCGGTGCATCGTTTTCCTCCCTGTCAGATACAGGTCCGCCCTCGCATAATGCTCCTCATGACAGCAGATGGTGAGGAGAGACTGGCTATATGCTGGCAAGCATACACCATCGGACTACATTGTAATAACCCCGTCATCATGCGGGCTGCTGCTTTGTTTATGACAAGGTTTCAGTGCCATCAAACAGTTGAAAGGTATAATAAACGCTGTAAAAAGAAGGTGTTTGCTAATGAATTCAGTGTTATTTTGTGAGTAGATGAAAGGGTAATATATACCCCAAGAAAAAAAAACGCATACTTTTCTTTTCTTAAGAGGAGAGACATTAAAGTAGTTGAGAAAATATGTTCATTAAAGTCCTTAAGCTTAACTTTTTTCCCCCTAACTTTCCATTGTATGTCCTATTTTGGCTGTTGAAGTGTAGTTTAACACACACACACACACACACACACATCCACGCACACAGGTGCTCCCCTGGCTAGATCAACCATAATGACTTCTTTTGTTGGAACCCTTGATAGTTGTGGAGCTGTGTCACTGTTCCGTGACTTGTCTCAGAATATATACGTTTGAAGCCACATTGCTATCCTCACTTCCTATACTATGACAAAAAAAAAAAAAATATATATATATATATGATTGCAAGGTCTGTTTGTTGTCTGCATGCTGGTTTAGAGATTTTCTAGAACATTTCTAGAAGCAAAGATCCAGAAAACCATAATGTGACTATTTAGTGTAATTAAATAGAGGGATAAAGTTGTATCAACATCTGTATTAAATCAATGCAGGACCGACAAATCAAATGAATTTTCTTTGACAATATTTATTGTCGCGTAAGAAAGAACTGAACTGAAGTAATATTCTCTCAATAACTAATAGGAGAGATTAACTCAAATGCAAAAATTGTGCATGTTCAAAGTGCTTCATCTCATAAAAATACAGGAAAGAAAAACTTGAATTTCCTACTTTCTGCTTTACGTTTGGTCACATTTTAACAATGGAACAGTTTATAGAGTGTATGTATACCACTCTCCCACTTGTGTACTCAGTGGGAGAATGGAGCTCTAGCTCGTCCTGTAAGGACGTTAAACCTGGGCGTAAATGACGCATGAATCAAGGCCATTCAGGGCGTGAATCCATCAGGGCCATTCTCTTCCTCACGTGGAGGAGCTCATTGTGTCTCATTATGGCGTTTCACATCGGCACTTTGATAAATGCTAGGGTTTCTGAGCATTTTAGACACACTAGTTTGGTGCTCCAGTGGGAAGAATGAACACAATCCCATCCGTCCATTCTACCTTTGCTGTCGACCTTTTGGAGAGCGCCATTTGTTTCTTACTTTTCCCTCCTGTCCCTTTTTCCGTCTCACTCGTCTTTTTCGCAAATCTTTCTTTTTCTTCCTTCCGTCTTTTTATTTAGAATTTACCGCTATCTCTTGCCTTGAATGTACCACCTTGATTGGTTGAGTGGTATCACATGGGATGGTTAACTCGAATGCTATTGGACTGCTCCAAGCCACGACCGCGAAGACGACCTAAGCTACGCTGGTTGACATAGAAGTGTCCCGTCAGGTTTCAAATCACAACCGTCTGTTTTAGCTTTAGGTCCGCCTCCGGCAGTTAGTGACCTCTGGCCTGTGCTTTACTTAATAGGTTTACAAAAATTGTTTGGTACAGAATAATTATGCTTGTTACAGAATTAGCATTTAAGCGTTACATATTTACATTTTGTATCAAAAATAAGGTGAAATAAGTCAACATTGGCTTTGTTTCACACAATATGCAGAGAGCTGTCTCCTGAAGCCATCCATCCTGAAATATCACCCACCCTCGGCGTCCTATGCTCAGGGCTAATGACCGCTTACAAAAAGGACCAAGACACGTCTTGTTTTAATGGAAAATGTTACTGTTTGAACAATTAAAGCTCCATATTATGAGTAAAGGAACATTTGCTGTGGTGACCTGACTGTGATCTTTCTCCAAAATATCCATCAAAACAAATCCATAACTTTCTGTTTGGGTTAAATGTTGCATTAAGACCCCATGCAGACGGAATCTAGTTTGCCTGAACCCGGGTTCATTTTTCACACCTACCCACTTTTTAAATTGCGTGCACATGAACCCAGCGAATCCGATTGACTCCGCTGTAGTACATCCCCCACGCCTGTTGGTGGCGCTTTAAGGTGCTACAGACAACTGAAGAAAACGGAAGGAGAGGACAGGAGCATGCGTATAAGACGTGCGCGCCGTATACAAACGAAAAGAACTGACGATATTCCCGTAGTACGCATTGTAGACTTGTTAGCACATTCAGCACGCACATTATCCTTGCGTTCGCCATTGTTGTCGTTGTTATGAAGTGACGCATTGGGGTTAATAAGGGTTCAGCGTGAGGTTGCATGAAATCACGTGATGCAATCACGTGGGGCAATCCGATTAGGTATGCGGATAGCGTGCAGATGAACACCAACAGCAATCAGATTTCGAGTTTACTCACTTTGGACCCCCGATTCGAGGGAGTGCGGATACAGTGCGTTCGTCTGCACGATAGGGCTATCCGGAGACGGGGTTCACCGGGTTCAGGCAAACTAGAGTCCGTCTGCATGGGGTCTAAAGCGAGCATACACAAGATTGTTCCTAGCCATGTCATGCTGCCCCATTTCCAGCTGTATCATATTCTCATTACATAGCCCCTTTGTGTGTTAAAATATGATTCTCTTTTCATCCAGCTTGAATGTCATTGTCCCAGGTTTTGGGCAACGGTTGTATCAGCAGGATTCGATTGTACAACCCACGATCAAGAGGCATAAGGTCAGACCACCAAACAGGCCTTAGGAAGATCAAATAAAGTATGACTGTTGACCTAGTCATTGTTTCTGTCCAACGTACGCTGAGGAATTCTTGGTGAGGCCTTAACCAAACGTTTACCGTGAAATACTATAAGCCATCACATTGTCTCCATGCATTGCAGTGTAATTCATTGTAATGATTAATTTAATATATAAATCATTGTGTCATCATCAACTCAAATATATATATATATATATATATATATGTTATTCCAACAGCTTCTTTGATCAAATGTTTGCCTGACCTTATTTTCGTACGGCAGATTGCACTAATTATAATTCTGCAGGAATATCAATTGATTGCTTTTTACTGAAATGACGGTTTGAGGTAGCATCAAGGATGGGAAGACTACCTTTAACTTTACTTTCATTTATTTTAATTAAAAAGCTCATTGAAAGGAGATGAATCGGCTGATAACATCAGAACCTTTTCCCTGACCTCAATTTGTCTCTGCTCGCCTCTGCAAAAGGGTCTGAAGAACTTGTCTGAGCATGGAAACTCACATTGGTATAACCCGTAAATTGAATTCATTAAGTTTGGCTGAGAGTTTTTTTTCTTTATTGTCCGGGACTCTTCACGCCGGGGAGTCCAACGTCAGCCCGGACTAGCGGACATGAGGGTGGGCACTTCGCCGTGGCTCAGGTGGTCGTTAAGAGCTCGCTAGTGAGGCGCAACAGAGAGATCAGAAGAGCAGAAGAAGAAGAAGAAGTTGACATGGAGACTTTTGTTATGCACTGCTGGTATTAGTTTGAATCCAGTGACAAATCAAAGATGACTTCTTCCTTTTGTGTTTGGAAAAGAAAACATGACTTTGATGGATAGCGTTAGCAAATGAGGGGATTCTTTTGTCCTCTCCGCCTGTCTGCATTTCATTTTTTACAGTGTAGTCTAGTGTAAGGGAAGCCTACTTGCAGAGAGCAGATTAAGATTAAAAGACGTTTTAATTTGAATCTTATATAATAAAGAAGTGTGCCATTAAAAGCAGATGATCATTTAAATATAAAAATCAGTTTATTTTAATTTCATCATCAAATATAAAGTGTGCTGGAGTGCACTCCACCTTGTATGACGTGACTGATGTCAGATTGATCTCAAGTGTTTATAACGTCACGTTAAATCTCTGGGCTTGATGAGGATATCGAGGCTTTCCAAGCCAAAAGTCTGAAGTCGTGATTATGATCAAAGAATTTGGTGAAGTTGAGTTGCAAGTATTTTCCCCTCCGATGGCACCAATGATTCTGCTGCCATGAATGTTAGCAGGTTGTTGTTGGATACTGTTGCCCATGAAAACTGCCAGACACGCACAAACCCTGTGGGTTATGGTGCATGAAAACATTACTCCTCACAAGGACAGAGGTGTGCTTGAGATGTTTCTCAGGCTTGTGAAGATAATCCAGAAAAGATCAAGAAGAGTGGCAGTACTTTTGTCATTTTGTTGAGTTGCTTCTTAGGTAAATGATTATTGGGCAGCCTCTGGTTTGAAAATAGTGAATCTAACGGAATGGAAAACACTGTTGTTGGAGGCTGGTTCAGACTACAGAGCCACAAGTCCTCTTTGCAGTACCTGCAGTCAGGGAAGACACCACGGTTTCAGTTGGCCATCAGCAATGCATCCAGGTATATGTCAGCACTGCCGGCCTGATTCTGCAATTATGAGATCTCAGCTTTTTGAGATATGGTATGTAGTGAGCAATAACAACAACTTCAACACATTACAGTTACCATCAACACTGATTGGACGTTCGCATCTCAAAGGCTGCAAATGTCCCCTTTGAGAACTTGAGTCTGTGTCACATTTTCACAGCCTTTTTATTAATTCAGATTTACAAAAAAACGTCAACATTGCAGCAAAGAAGCTGTACAATGAGAAGTGTAAAAAAAACTTACTTCCCACTTGGTCCTCGACATGCACACACACGCGCACACACACACACACACACACACGCCCCACCACAACCAGCCACTTTAACTAACAGGCAAGCTGCGCCTGCTCGATAACACACTTAGAAACACTGAGCAAGCAGCACTTCAAACATGCTCAGAGCCTGCACAGAATTCCTCCCATATCTCCTGGAATAAATAAAAGTTTTATTTAATTAATTAATCAATTGTATGATTATGGCACAGCATCAACACTGTATAATGCATTTTCATATTTCCCCTGTAAATAACTATATACATTCAAGTCTTAAGGTATTTATGTCTGCTTATTACCCATCTGCAGCTCCTGGCTCGAGGTTTTATGCTGCTACAGAAAGCCTCCCCGCCGGAATGTATATCATATGTGAATAACATAGAAGTCAGCTGGTGTAGTATAGAGACCATCAAAGTCCACCTATGACGGAGGTCTAGGTGGATGTATTAGGAAAACTTTCACCCAAGAGGCAACAGTCTATGCCCAGTTTGAATTTAAAAGTCAAGTTAGATAATTTTTTCCTTACTTTTGATATGCAAAAGAAACCTAACATGTACCTTGTAGGCTAACTAACAGGTTCTGAACGTACGGTAGCTTGCACATTTGCAGTAATTTCCAATCTTGATGGACAAATGCTCTGAGTATTTTCTCTCTGGTAGAGATAGACTGTGTCAGTTTCCAAAGCAATTTTTTTTGAAAGCCAAGATTGGAAGTAGTAGATTTGTTCTGCGCTGCCTTTATCAAGGTTACGAGGAGTGATAAAGCTGTTCCTGTTTGAACTTTGGAGAATTGCTGCACTGTATAAGTGTTCGTTTGCTTGATGTCTATTCCAAACAAAGTGCCACCTGATGCAATACCTCTGTCCACAGTGACAGAGCTCACAAGAAATGATCCTGTTGCAAAGAAAAATTATTCTTGCCTTTTCTCTACGTGGCCTTTCTGATCCATTTGAAAGTACATAAAAAAGGTCTCAGGCGCATAGGTGTAAATCTATCAAGGTTTTAGCACACAAGCAATACTCCCTATTATGATGCACCAGCAGGAAGAAATTAGTGCCCATATTGACTAACATCGACCTACTAAATGCCACTTGTGGAATAATGATAAATAAATAAATGTGGCGAGCTAATGTCTAGGGGAAGGCTTGGTTAAGGGTCAGACAGCCCTACTAAAGACAAATCACACAGCACATCATAGTGTATTAAATAATCAATAACTTAATAATAACTAATAATTCACCATTAAGGTGCTCTACCTGTATTCACATGACAACTGTGTTTCTGTCATGTACATGTAATGAATTTGTTGCTACTCTGTGTGCAACATACTGCTTTATCTCCTTTGGTTTGTTTGCAAAGATTACAGATTGCACTGCATTTTATTCAACCATGTGACATCTCCCACGCCAGCTTTCTCTCAATATTCAGAGGCCCAAATAGCCGCTGAAGCATAGCAATCCTCCCTGCTTTCATGCAACATAAATGTCAAGTGGTCCCTGTTCAATACTCAAACCAAGGTGATATATTATCTCTCAGATTCAGCCTTTGGGTATTTTTTTATGTATTTTTGAGACCTAAAAAATGCGTCCATCAGGGATTCCAAAAACGTCCGTGATTTTGCTCCGTCGGATATTTGTGTTTCTCTGGGTCTTTCGCAAACTAATTATTACGCCATTGCAAGTTTTGGAAATGGTGTCTCCCTTACGTTCCACCTTCTTGAGCGAGCTCTGACTGTAGAGAGAACAGTCATTGGTCGACCGATCTCAATGTTGCCAGATACACTATAATCCTCCAAATACGACCATTTTGAGCCTTCGATACAAAGCACCTTGCCGCCTCCACTAGTTGCATTGTTTACAGCACATGACATCTGCAGCCATGCCGAAACGTAAATGTAAGTTTACCGACGAACTAAAAAAAAAAAACCCATGTTTTCGCCTCGGCCGTGATGCTTTGGAAACGGAGTGCATGACATGCAGAGCAGGCGCTCACGTGTCAGTGGCAAATCAAGGTGGCAGCGATTTGGAAGCTCACGAGCACTCTGCAAAACACAAAAGTGCAGCAAGAGGAGAGAGCTCATCGAGTAAAGTGACAGATTTTTTTTGTAAGTAAAACAGACACTTCTGTTACGGCTGCAGAGGGTACCCTTGCTTTTCATACAATAAAGCATCACAACAGCTACAGATCAATGGACTGCACATCTGGTTTGCTAAGAAAGATTTTCCCGGATTCGGTGACAGCTCAAAAAATCTCAAGTGCTCGGCCCAAGACAGAAGCCATTGTTAATGCCGTGATAGCCAGTATTTGTTATCATTATTGCTTTAATGTATGAGGAGGACTGAAAAGTGCCTTCATTTTCTTATTTTAATATGTGGCTATATAAAGTATTTATTATTTTGAATTTTTTATTTGTTATCATTATTGCTTCAATACATGGACAAGACACATTAAAGAAGCGCTGGACTAAATGCCACAAAAAACAATTTGTTTTACATTTGCACTTTGCAGTTTTGTTGAAGTTCAATAAATAGATGTTCATATAGTCATTTGTGTCATTTTTGTCATTTTATTTGTGACATTTGTATGCATTCACATGGTCATGGTGCAGCATGCTATACACTCCCCCCCCGTGACGAAGTGTCCTCTTTTTCACAAACTCAAATCTGGTCACCCTATTTAAACAAGATGGGCCTAACAAGTCCTTGAGACAGAGCTCAGGTGAGTTTTAAGTGGTCAAGAGCCACTTTGACCTGTGACCTTTCGATACGCGGCCACAGGTTCAGCTTTTGAGGAGTGAGAGTTCCTCTGCGTTGGCTTACCGCACTTTGTCAGAGCACAAGCCGTTGCTAAGCACTGAGTGTGTGTGTGTGTGTGTGTGTGTGTGTGTGTGCTCACTATCCACTGCAACAGCACAAGATCATCCCATATTTTGGGAACAGTTGGTCAAATAAGAGAATATTGAAACAACGCGGCGCTGTTACGTCAACAGTCCGTCCTTGTCCGTCAAAAATGGCTTCCAGATGTCTGATCTCGTCATCTTCTCATATTTCAACTTATACTAATAATTCAGTTTTGACTCCTCAGCTTCTCAGCTATAAGAACCAGCAGCAATCCATTTCCACGCCACAAAGCATAAATTACAGCCTGAACAATGGAGGGGCCCTTTCAGGAAGTGAGGGAAGGAGAATAGATGACAAAAGAGATACGGTTTATTAAAGAACAGCAGGGAGAAGGTGGAGTTTGAAGTTATGCAGTCAGGGGAGGCCCCTGAGCCTCAGTAGGTTACAGTAGGTTACTATACCTCAGTCAGAGTGTTAAATAGACCAGTAACCTGCTCTTTGGGGCCTTTTATTGAAGCCAGGTGTAGTAAATAAATCAATTAGGTTTGCAGCTACACAAGTAATGAGTCACTTTGTTGGGAGAGTTTTCAAAGCGGTCTTTGACTTTATGTTGAGGACAGTGTGGGCCTTTTTCGTTGTGGTATAATAGTAAAATAATAGCGTATTTAAAGTGGATGAAAGTCCTCCAACTGACTATGTAAATATTTAGATCAGTCACTACAAAAGAAACTGCTAAAAGTTGAAGAAACCGACATGTGTCAAACTACGCTCTCTGTTGAGGTAACACACTTCACAAAAGATGAACTGAATCATTTCGCATCGCTGCGTATTCGCTCTGTGCATCGTGGACTCACACAATGGCCACACAATGGACTCACGGCTCCGGCTTCCTCGTCTGCTCAGCACCCTCGCCGTCGCCGGATCTCTCCTACTTAACAGCAGGACAAACACACACACTGATTAACACACCAGAGGCCAATTATGCCTCCTCCTGGCACCCTTCCCCGAACCACTCCCTTCTCCGTCCCCTCTGCAGCCGAGCCAAACCACGCCCGCCACCACAATGCCAAACTAAGATGAAATTGGGAGTCGATGTGACTGAGGATGTCGCGTTCTTGGGCTCTTTGGATTAGACAGGGGCCAGTCCATGGATGACAGAAGTGGAAGTGGACAATCACAAAGCAGTGTTTAAGATAGACACTGGAGCCAATGTCAAGGCAATCCCTTCAAAACTGTACACCCAGGGCCAGTTCAGTAAACTGTCCAAAGCCACAAAGATTCTTTACGGGCCACGAGGGACGGCATTAAAGGTAGATGGAAAAATCAAAGCGACTCTCTGTAAGTTCAATAGAAGCACACAAGAAGAGGTATATGTTGTTGAGGGGCTACGAACACTACTTCTGGGTGGACTAGCCACCATGACACTTCGATTGGTTGCTCGTTAGAATAATGTAAGCCTGGAAACCGAAGAGACTGTGAAAAGAGTTTCCAAAGCTTTTCTCTGGACTAGGGAAAATGGAGGGGGAGTACACCATTGTACTAAAGCCTGATGCAGAGCCCTTTTCCCTCTCCACACTCATACTAAGAGTAAAAGAAGAGCTCATTCGCATGGAGCAGCAAGGAGTGATTTCAAAGGTGGAGGAGCCAACAGCATGGTGTCCACCCATGGTTTTTGTGCGCACCGGCAAAATTAGGATTTGCACAGACCTTACTGAGCTGAACAAGTCTGTGATGAGGGAGAAGCATCAGTCGAGCACACTTTAGGACAGCTTGCAGGAGCCAAGATCTTTTCTAAACTTGATGCCAATGCTGGATTCTGGCAGATTCCGCTATCCAAAGAATCCTCTCTCCTCACCACCTTTATTACGTCATTTGGACGGTACTGCTACAACCGTCTGTTTTGGAATTTCGTCTGCTCCAGAACACTTTCAAAAACGCATGTCTCATATTCTGGAGGGCCTGGAAGGTGTTCCATGCCAGATGGACGATGTGCTCATCTGGGGTGCTACACAGGGAGAGCATGACGAGAGACTCAGGAAGACGTTGACACGTCTGCAGGAGGCAGGTGTGACTCTTAACGACAAATGTGAGCAGGATAATGTTCCTGGGAAGTCATTGATGCTTCTGGAGTCAGTGCAGACCCCGACAAGGTGGCCGCTGTGAAAGCCATGCCAGAGCCTAGCAACATCAGTGAGGTGAGGCGCTTCCTGGGAATGACCAATCATGACCAACCCTCTTCGAGACCTGTTGAATATATCCAATATGTGGGCCTACACCGCCGGGTCTTGCCTTGTATGATCCAAATGCTGAACTACTTGTTTTGGCCGATTCATCTTCATATGGCATGGGCGCCGTCCTTCTCCAGCGACGGGATGAAATGGACTGGAAGCCGGTGGCATATGCTTCGGGAGCCCTGAGTGACACCGAACAGCGGTACGCTCAATTTGAGAAGGAAGCTTTAGCCACAACATGGGCCTATGAAATATTTTTAGAGTTCCTTGTTGGGAAGGAATTTTGAGACTGATCACAAGCCTCTGGTTCCCTTGCTAGGCTCAAGGAGTCTGGATGAACTTCCACCTTGTATACAGCGTCTACGCATGCGACTCATGAGGTTTTCTTACACCATCTCACATGTGCCAGGCGAGGACATTGCTACTGCTGACGTGCTCTCCAGGGGGCCAATCGAGAACACAGCAGGAGGCTTACAGGAAGAAGAGGTGAACCTGTATGTGGACACTGTGATGTGACTGTTATTTGCGACACTTGATAGAGTTAAATTAACTCTTTTAATAGATTTGAAATGTAACTCTGTACACCAGTGTCAAACTTCTTGGTGGTGGGTTTAAGAGTGTATTTAACAATGAGCAGATTCATTTTTGAAACTTATTCGGAGTTAAATTGTTAACACTTCGTTGAGTGTTGATTTAACACTGACGAGATTGGGACAATATAAACACCAGCTTAGAGTTAAAATTGAATCTCACAGAGTAAATTTAACTCTCGGAAATTTGCTGTGTGCTAATAATATAGTATTTGTATAGTGTTGCGAGTAGCCTCTTTTTTACCTGTTAAATGAAGTGATTTTTTAATTCTGCCATTGGAAGTTCTTCAAAGTACAAACCAGCTCGTTTATTAAATAGCAAAGTCAGAAACCAAATCTCAAATCCTCCGATCTGGACTCAAAATGGGTCTTACAACTGACTAATCAAAGTTTGTCACAGTCTTTACAGTATCCAAAGTAAAAGTTTGAAATAAAAATGCAGAGGTCTTTGCAAAATAAACATTTAAATACTGAGCTGAAGAATATATCTCATGATACTAAAATAATATCAGTCTGGCATTATAAAAAAAGGAAAAAAACTGAAGACAATTCTCCAGCAAAAACAAAAAGTCATCTGATTCTGTTAAACAAATATAGTATATACTCAAATATACACTCACCTAAAGGATTATTAGGAACACCATACTAATACTGTGTTTGACCCCCTTTCGCCTTCAGAACTGCCTTAATTCTTCGTGGCATTGATTCAGCATTCTTTAGAAATGTTGGCCCATATTGATAGGACAGCATCTTGCAGTTGATGGAGATTTGTGGGATGCACCCAGGGCACGAAGCTCCCGTTCCACCACATCCCAAAGATGCTCTATTGGGTTGAGATCTGGTGACTGTGGGGGCCATGTTAGTACAGTGAACTCATTGTCATGTTCAAAAAAACAATTTCAAATGATTGGAGCTTTGTGACACGGTGCATTATCCTGCTGGAAGTAGCCATCAGAGGATGGGTACATGGTGCCATAAAGCGATGGACATGGTCAGAAACAATGCTCAGGTAGGCCGTGGCATTTAAACGATGCCCAATTGGCACTAAGGGGCCTAAAGTGTGCCAAGAAAACATCCCCCACACCATTACACCACCACCAGCAGCCTGCACAGTGGTAACAAGGCATGATGGATCCATGTTCTTGTGACGCACACAAAATGTATGGTCACATTTGTATTTAATTTGTATTAATTTGGAATGAAGAACACGTCTTCATGGTGTGTGTGTGTGTCATTAATTTAGATTTTTCTCAAGTCCGTAACCGGTCAAGTGCATTAAGCAAATTTGAATGAACAATTTTAGGTGATCAGATTTAACTACTTAATATTTTTATGAATTACTGGGTTTTGTTTAGTAGCTAATGTTACGTTGCTAAGAAAGACCGACTGCTGAGCGCTAGCTAGAATGCTAGTAGCCCTGTGTAACCTCCTTGTTTTATCTGGCTCCTATACACTAATCTAATTATAAAGGAAAAGTATAATCACTTCGTTTTGTTATGTGCTGTGATGTGATGTTAGGTCGACTTAGATTTTGTATGTTAATTCAGTTGACTTCAATATGTGTTTAAAAATGTCTATTAGCGTTTGTTAGCCGTTAGCTGTAGCAGAAGCAGTGCCGCCATCTTCAATGGTGTCCTTCTCACATACGCCACAGTAGCTGTGGGCACCTTGCCAAAGTCACGGTTATGTTGTCAAAGAGTATGGATTTAATCCATGATACTGATGCACTCCTCTATGGTTTGGTCTGTGAATTTGTATTGTTTGTATTTTGAAGTATGTTGTCTGGCTCAAACGTAGACATGTGGATATGCTTGCTTTCACCTAAATTGTGAAATAAATTGTCATTGCTTGAGAAGACGCTGAAAGAAGAAGCCACACGTCTGCCTGTGTCATTAATTTAGATTTTTCTCAGTTCGTCTCAGGCACAAGTCTGTCATCAGGCTCTCTCATCCTGAGACCTGTAACATTCTCATTCTGTTTACGCCAAACTTTGACTCTACCATCTGAATGTCTCAACAGAAATCGAGACTCGTCAGACCAGGCAACATTTTTCCAACTGTCCAACTTTGGTGAGCTCTTGCAAATTGTAGCCTCTTTTTCCTATTTGTAGTGGAGATGAGTGGTACCCGGTGGGGTCTTCTGCTGTTGTAGCCAATCCGCCTAAAGGTTGTGCGTGTTGTGGCTTCACAAATGCTTTGCTGCATACCTCGGTTGTAACAAGTGGTTATTTCTGTCAAAGTTGCTCTTCTATCAGCTTGAATCAGTCGGCCCATTCTCCTCTGACCTCTAGCATCAACAAGGCATTTTCGCCCACAGGACTGCCGCATACTGGATGTTTTTCCCTTTTCACACCATTCTTTGTAAACCTGGTTGTGTGTGAAAATCCCAGTAACTGAGCAGATTGTGAAATACTCAGACCGGCCCGTCTGGCACCAACAACCATGCCACGCTCAAAATTGCTTAAATCACCTTTCTTTCCCATTCTGACATTCAGTTTGGAGTTCAGGGGATTGTCTTGACCCTGGATGCATTGAAGAAACTGCGATGTGATTGGTTGATTAGATAATTGCATTCATGAGAAATTGAACAGGTGTTCTTAATAATCCTTTAGTTGAGTGTACAATATAATACATATTTTTGTAAACAAGGGGTTGCGTTCACGTGTCAGACGTTCGGCTCCGACCAGGACCACCCTCCTCCATCTCCACCCTCCACCCCCCCAATCTAGTTTGTTGAACCGCTCTTAGTCTGGACTCTCGCCTGAAGGCTGTTGGTCTTGTTGGGATACCAAGAGACAACACCGCTCACAGGGTCACTGAGCCACTCAAACTCCTCCACCACGTTAAGGTGGCGGTTCATGGAGGAGATGACTATGTGTATGTGTATTTATGTGTAATTATGTGTATGACTACATGTATTTATGTGTATGACTATGTGTATGTGTATTTATGTGTAATTATGTGTATGACTATATGTATGTATGTGTATGTGTATTTATGTGTAATTATGTGTATGACTATATGTATGTATGTGTATGACTATGTGTATGTGTATTTATGTGTAATTATGTGTATGACTATATGTATTTATGTGTATGACTATGTCTACTTCTCGCGTCCCACCGACCTCACCTCTTTCGCCCTCACTTTCCTCTTTCACCGCCCTCTCTCCTAACCAAATTCTTACCCTAGTAACCTCTGCCCGTCCGACCACCTGCCCTCTTGACCCCAATCCATCACATCTTCTACAATCTATCGCACCTGACCTTCTTCCGTTCCTCACCTGTCTCATCAACAACGCTCTGTCATCTGGCTGTTTTCCCAATTCTCTGAAGGAGGCAAGAGTCAACCCTGTCCTGAAGAAACCCACCCTCAACCCTTCTGAAGAAAACAACTACAGACCGGTCTCTCTTCTTCCCTTTTTGTCCAAAACCCTTGAACGTGCTATCTTTAATCAACTCTCCTCTTATCTCCACTGTAACAACCTCCTTGACCCCCACCAGTCAGGTTTCAAGGCAGGCCACTCCACAGAGACTGCTCTCCTTGCCTGTCTCTGAGCAACTCCACACTGCTAGAGCCGCCTCTCTCTCCTCTGTCCTCATCCTTCTTGACCTCTCTGCTGCATTTGACACGGTCAACCACCAGATCCTTATTTCCTCCCTTCAGGAACTTGGTGTCACAGGCTCTGCTCTCTCCCTTCTCTCGTCCTACCTCGACGGCCGCACCTACCGGGTAACCTGGCGAGGATCTGTGTCGGAACCTTGTCCTCTTACTACTGGGGTTCTCTCCTTCCCTCACTCGGACACCCAGATGGCGGCTCGGATCTCTGCCTGTCTAACTGACATCTCTCAGTGGATGTCCGCCCACCATCTGAAAATCAACCCCGACAAGACTGAACGACTTCTCTTTCCCGGAAAAGATTTGCTTACCCAGGACCTGACAGTCAACTTTCGGAACTCCGTACTAACGCCCACTTTGACCGCTAAGAACCTTGGCGTCACACTCGACAGCCAACTCTCCCTGACTCCCAACATCACCGCGACAACGCGATCCTGTAGATACACGCTCTACAACATCAGGAGAATACGTCCCCTTCTCACTCAGAAGGCAGCGCAGGTACTGATTCAGTCTCTTGTCATCTCCCGCCTGGACTACTGCAACTCCCTCCTGGCAGGTCTCCCTGCCACCGCCATTCGACCTCTGCAGCTCATTCAGAATGCAGCAGCTCGACTGGTCTTCAACCTTCCGAAATTCTCCCACACTACTCCACTCCTCTGCTCTCTTCACTGGCTACCGGTGGCCGCCCGCATCCAGTTCAAAACATTGGTGCTCACGTACCATGCTGTGAATGGATCGGGTCCAGCTTACATCCAGGACATGGTCAAACCCTACATCCCAAACCGCACTCTCCGCTCTGCATCTGCAAAACTACTCGTCCCTCCCTCACTGAGAGCAAAACACTCGACTAGATCTCGACTCTTCGCTGTCCTTGCGCCGAAATGGTGGAACGAGCTCTCTGAAGACACCAGGACCGCAGAGAGCCTTCACATCTTCCGCCGCAAACTAAAGACACACCTCTTCAGACTCTACCTCGACTAAAGACTAAATTGTACTTGTAACGTCACTCATCTATAGCAAATTGTAAATTGGCTTATTTGAGGAAATTGCACTTTCTTGTTTATTGTTCTCTTGAGTTTGTACCCTATGGTTGAATGCACTTATTGTACGTCGCTTTGGATAAAAGCGTCCGCTAAATGACATGTAATGTAATGTAATTTATGTGTATGTGTGTGACTATGTATGTATGTGTATGTGTGTGACTATGTATGTGTATTTATGTGTATGTATGTGACTATGTGTATGTGTATTTATGTGTGTGACTATGTGTATGTGTATTTATGTGTGTGTGACTATGTGTATATATATGATGCATAAGTGAGGTGTTTCTACTGGTGTTCAGTCTGTGATGTTCAGCCCTGGGGGTCTTCTTCCCCTTATGGCTCTTCTCTTCTTTTTCGGACCTCTTAGTCTCTTGGTCCTGCATTTTGCGCTTCATCTTGTCCATCTCCGTCTGTCTGTCTTGCATCCTTCTTCCAAAGATGCCTCTCTTCTTCTTCTTCAAGTCCAGACAGATGTTTTCAAGGAGTGTGTTTTGGTCCTGCAACTGTTTCACCTTGGCGATCACAATCTGATTTTCTTTGGTCAAATCCTCCATCTGTTGGAGTGTGATGACTTTGAGGGATATGTTCTCCTCTTGGCGCTTTTGTTTCTCAGCCATACTATCCCTCCAGTCCTTTAGCAGTTTGTTTTCTGCCTCCAGCTGGTGGTTGTTGGCCCGCTGCTCGTTCAACTTCTCCTCTAGAGCAAGGTTGTCGGAGTACAGTGTTGTTACTCTGGTCTCCAACATCTCTTGTTTGAGGTTCAGTTCTTTGCAGATCCTTCTTCCCAGATTGAATTTCTCTTCCTCGCTGATGAGCTGTTGTTGAGTCTCGCTCAGCTTATGTGAGAGGCTTTCCTTCTCTTTGTTGACTTTCAGGGTCTCACTGAACTTCTGGAGCATCAGATTCTCAACCTCGGTGGCCATCTCCTGGTAATGCGGTAATGTAACGCAACGAAGTGTCCTATTTTTCACAAACTCAAATCTGGTCACCCTACGTTAGCTAGTTAGCGTGTTAGCTTGTTGTGGCTTCTAGTGCAGCCACCAACGACTCGACAGACTTTAGAATAAATTGTTTCCAAACTTTTCTGAACCTATTTCGGATTTTCCCAAACCACACAGACACAGCTCCTCTCTTGGGCATAAGTTGTGTTGGTGCGTCTCTGGTCTCTTGTGTAGCAACAGAGTTACTTCTTGTTGTGAGCTGTACCCAGCATGCAGTTCGGCGGGTTAATATTTATAAATGTACAATTATTAGTGTTACAATTGTTTATGTGTCACAAGCTGTTGTGTCGTGGTGTTTTACCCTGTTAAAGAGTGTTTGTTGTGGGTTATTCATTGTCGTTATAAAGTTATAACCATGACCCATGATTGACTCTCAACACACATAAAAGAAGTAGCTCTGACCGTTGGTTATCCCTCGATGGCAAGTAGAACTTTATTCTGCCGCCTGCTGAAGAGCAACGCCTGTTATGGCGTAAGACCAGTGCGAACAGCATGTGGGATTCAATAATTTCGTACGGAAATCGTATTGTACACTGTTTGAACCAATACGTGCAGTACTACTTCAAAGAGTGTTAGAGGCCTATCCGCTTATGATGTAACATTTCTATGTCTGTATTCTACATTCCCAACTCCATTCAGTTTCTTTTACGTCTGTTGTCTGCTCTGCAGAAAAAATCTTCCATGCCAACCTGCTCCCCATCCAGGTCTTGGTAGCCTTCATAGTGAGAAAACGGGCAGGAAACATTCACATGAATTAATTTCATTATAAAATATATAAAATAATTTATATTATTTATTAAGTAATTACATTTCACTTTACTTTTCCACTTAACAGTTTTACTATCATTCATCTTATTTTCAAGTAAATTTACTTCCAATATTAAAATTGAAGCTGGGAACGTTGCAAAAAGTATTTCCACATAAAACAGGATGTTTTTCCAAAAAAGATTCTGTGTCACTAAGTCTTTTTCGCGGTCTCTCTGATGCTGCCCCCCTCTCTCCCTCCCTCTGCTTTTTTGCTGCGCTCGTCCGCTTGAAAACCCCTCATTGAAATACAATTTAAAGATTTAAAAATGACTTTGAGGAATAGTCTTGTTCTCACAGACTGGTCAGAATACTTGATTGTACTTGAAACTCTGATTGGGTCGGGCATGCGATGCCGGAGACTGTGGGTGAGTGGAGAGCAAGGATGTCCCTCTGTCAGATCCCCATCTCCACTAACCCTCAGGTCGATGTGTCCTTGAGAAAGTCACTCAACCCCAACATTGCTGTAGCTTTGACTATGGTGTGTGAATGGTAGTTACTGGCAGAGTGTATGGTAGCTTCTTTTATCAGTGTATGAATGGGTGAATGAAAGCATGTAGTGTAAAAGCTCTATGAGTGGTCTAAAGACATGGAAAGTGCTTTACAAGTACAGTCTATTTATCATATTGAATAGCAAAAAATAGTGCGCGGTGACCAACAACTTGTTGTGAAACTGAAAAAAAGTCAGAGGGAAGATTGACTTCATCTTTCAAGGCCCTTTTAAGCGTTTGTAATTCTAAAGCATTTTGTCTGCTTTAGGACTTTGTAAGATGATTTTTATGAGATATACTGATAATGTTTTGATAAAGTTATTTACTGCATAGAAACACATTTGGAAGTGCAGTCATTTGAAAAATCTCATTTCGACTTACTATTTATTCATCAGCTTTTAACGAAAATGCCAATTAAGATATAATTATACATATATGAATGTATTGTATTTACCCATCTTTATAATTATCAGTATGACTCCTGCTGCTACTTTCATCCTGCTATCTGGAAAGCTTGTTCTTTAAACAGGTTCCGTCTTTTCGTAAATGAAACCGACTGTGAGGTGCTGACATCAGCTGATCAAAGAAACTTGATCCCTGTGGACCTCCTGTGTTAAAAGGACTACAGGAGAAGTAAATATGTTTACAGTCTGGTACAACAATAGTTTCGGTTCTTCATATATATATATATATATATATATAATCCCTGTTCATTTCAAATGAAGCTTCAGCTTCAGTTCAAGTAGAGACTATACTCTTAGTCTCACGCATGCTAACTGTATGCTTGCTGTCACCTTTAAGGGTCTCCAAACATGCCGTCAGCTGTTTGCATCAGCTGGTTTCCATTATCCAAAAGTTAGTTATCATCTTGGTGCTATCGTCTCTTTTAGATATGATTTTCTCTCCCTTCCGTGGGTTCATGCTACTCTCCGTCTCCGCCCAGTCTTTGCAGTCTTTGCTTCATTAGCTTCATCAACATCAACTCAACATTCTCATCTGGGAATCATACTCAACTCTGCTGGTCATCACACAAATACGTGTTCCTTACAAATGTGGCACCATTTGCTAAAAGGGAAACAAAGAGGCTTTTCGACGGTATGCGATTTATTGCACAGAAGCAAAGAAATGACATCCTTACTTTTTGTGCTATGTTTATATTGTGTGTGTGTGTGTTTTGTCAGGAATGTATTTTTTGTTGCAAAATACACATGGTTTTGTTACTATGTAGTGCCTTTGAGTATTTTTGAAAGCAGTATACCAAAAGCATTTGGAAATTCACCAAGCTTTTTTACGTTACATTTTTAGTTTTAATTTTTAATCTTCATATATTCTTATTTTGTGGATCACATATGCTCGGAATTTTGCAGGCAGTCCGAATCTGAAGCTGTCTGGTCTTAAAAAAAGGTTCACACTATATTCTTCACCATCATACATAATGACTGAGATTATAACAGATGCATAACACTGTGCACTTTACGGCCCGTTTACTGTGAAGTTTTGCAGCTGTGTATCTTCAAAACAGCAGCTGGCGCAGTGCTACAGATAGTAGAGAACACTTCACTGAAAGTAAAATCCCATTTGGCCATCACAAAGAGAGTGAGAGATGGCATGTGCTCTTCGGTTTCTTGGAAGTTGTGGAGGGAAAAGCTTTGCCTCTTGACAGGTGAGCCGGCGAGATGGTTGATGGTATCTGTTTTTGTTGAAGCCTTCCAGCGTGCAGCTGACAGAAACACTGTGACTTGGTATTGTTTAAAAGAAGAGAACTTGGCTGCTCAGAGGTGAGAGAAAACTGGCTGATCATGTGTTGACAAACTTATAACATTGACCTATTCCATGTATCACCACAGACTTTGCGTCTCCATTTCACTGCAACGGGAATGTAAAGCCAAATAGGTTAAATGGATTAAGGGTAAATATAACCTTAACCCTCTCAATAATAGTATTGGTTCCAGGTTAATTACGTTTCCTGTGAAGATGTTAAAATACAGTACGAATGTTTCATTCAGTCACTGACCTGCTATGCCCGACGCGTTGAGAACTATCCGCTGGGCTGCACGGAGCATCATCGTTTGTGTCTTATTGCAAGACGGCTTACGGGTGAAAATGAATTGACAATGGAAGCAAGCTTGAACGTGACCCTGCGGCGGTGAACATAATGTTTTAGGTCAACTCAATGAAAGGTTTTTTAGAGCGACAAGCCTCTCCAAGTATCATTGTCATCACTGACAAAAACAACGAGCTACTGGAGCAATTAGCAGCTGAAGAAACAACAAACAAATCAAAGTTTACAATGTTGATTGTATTAGATTCGTTGCGTTTTAATTATTTTTTTAGGTTGTTGTTAGATGTCCAAAAGGAATTTGTTCCATTTTTTAATCATATATATATATATATATTGTTTTGTTTTGGGACATTTTCGATTAGCCTCACTGAATTCTAGCACTCAAAATTGTACACTCTTAAGAGCACATTGACCAATCAGCCCGGTGTTCATCTTTGGAGGTCTATGAATAATGATCTGGTGAAGAAATAAGAATGTTCATAATGTTCCCCGACTTGTAATGAGGATTTTCCCTAGTAACAACATGATTTGGAATTTGTACTGGAGGCAGAGTCCTCAGTGTGGATAATTACTTTTCTCTTGATAGCTATACAGAATGTTAATATGGGGAAGCTACAAGGACTTGGTTTAAAGCTGAAGGGAGTTGTAGAGGCAGGGGATGTAGAATTGGCAAGGCTACAGGATACTTATCTTTAAATCATTCCCACAATGAAAAGCTTGGGGCTATTTCAGCGAGATGGATTTATTTATAACGCTGCTCTGTCACTGCAAATTAAATAAGGCTGGATAATTGGAAGGTCGGCAAGATAAAGCGCTTGAGATCTGTCCTGAAATGGGCCTGGTCTTCAGACAACTGTTCTGTTCCATCACACTGTGAACGCTTTTATCAAGTTCTGCATGAGAACGGGAGCAACCGCACAAGCCGAAAGGTTGGCAAAAGGGGCTGGTAGTCGCTGCACACGACAAAAGAACGCTTGGGTCACGCTTGGGAAATGTGTCAAGAGGGACACATTCGGGAGAGAATCTGTTCATTTTTTTTAACAGTCTAAATAAAAAACATTTTTTCTTTCTCTGCAGCCCGGTACCAAGTGGCCCGCAGAGCGGTCACTGGGCCCGGTGGCTGGAGACCTCTGCTAGAGAAGTTTATGAGAAAATGACTCTCTTGATTTATTCCCTCTAATCTATATGATTACGTTGTAATCATATAGTCAAATAAACAATAAAACACGTTATATTTCAGGGAAGGCTACCTGGTGATTGACATGTTCTGGACTGGGAGTGGGATGCGAATAAACGTGGGTAAACACGGATTCACTGCGGTGCTGTAAAGGGGGGAGTGCAAATAAGATGATTTGCCTAAATCCAGGCAGGACTGTTTGCTTTCCCGGGATAATTGAGACTTCCAAAATCAAGTACTAAGCAGAAATCCTGGGTATTTCTTGCATGGTTGATGCAAAAAATAATGGATTCCATGGACATAAGCCTTGCCTCCCGGCGCATTGAGCGTGAATAAAAAGCAAATGCGGCGAACAACCACAAATGGTCCCGCGAGTAACGCAATGCAAAAACAATCAAACACCAAGATGAGAAAATCACAATCTTAAGGCTCCAGTTCCGTACTCAACAAAACAAAGGAGATCAGTGTAAACATATCAATTCCCTATGAACGTCTATGGACGCCACTGATTGGGACTATAAATAGCACACAGCACTGTGCAGCCATGAACTATCCCTCGTACACTATGTAATTCTTGAAACATTCTGATGATTCCGTAGCCGGTTTTCCGCTTGCTATCCTGGATTGGAACCTTTCATTGAAGATTAAGTAAATGTGTGTATTGATCCGTGAGGCTTTTTTGTTACTCAGTACACCTGCACGAAAACAAACAAAGACGACCATGACACAACAATTCAGTATAATTCATCAAGTCTATAATGAATTTATAAAGAAACAGACCAAAAATATTAAAACAAATATTTTCTCACTTTCTTTTGATTTGGAAGCTTAACAACGTAACCAAGAGAAACAAATTGAATGTTTTAGTGGATTTTGCAGCTGATTTAAGAAACCGACACAGTAACAGAGGAGATTTTACCAGAAAGGTAACACAAGCAAAAGGTTAAAACCTGAAAATGATTAACTTCCGATGTCTCATGGGTCAACGTGAATGTTATGGCACTCCACATATTTCTGTGTATGCCCTTGGTTACATAGGATCTTTTATTCATAGTGTCAGAACTCCAGTTTATCTACGGCAGGGACAATTTTTCTTTCCCTTTCTAAACTAGACATTTTTATAACAGGACATTTCTCAGGTTTCTCAATATCAATGTCCAAAGGGAGAAGTTATCTGTCTCTCTGTGTCACATAGACCCATGCACAGGCTCAGTCAACCAGAGCACAGATCCGCAAAATGTGTCCCGACCAAGGACAATTCAGCAGGGTGCGGCGCGTTGATGGAAGGATCTTTTCTTTTGTGTTGTTATTTTGTCATTATTTACTTGATGGATTTACACAACTTGTCTCTCTTGCGGTGTAGGACATAGGAGCCATAGGACCCATCGGAGCAGACAGAAACTGGAAGGGCATCTGCATCTCCTTGCTGGTTATCGCGGTAGTGCTTTCTCTCATTGGTCTGTCCATCTTTCTGCTGTCAAGGGGTGAGGCTCTCTACAGATCCAATGAGGGTCAGAGTTCTATGAAAGATGAATGCAGAATGTATTTGATCGGTGCTTCAACTTGATATCAGCTGATATCAAAATGTAACTTGATATCAAAATGTATAAAAATACATTTTTTACCTTTGTGTAGTATTACTTTATTCTTTAGCTGTTCCATCATAGAATAACAATTGGTTTAGAATATCAGTCGTTTTTATTTACCCTGAGGTTCATCTCAAGCGTTTGTAGCTTTATTTTAAGATTTTGAGTAAAAATATAAAACACAATCAAATGACAAACAATAATGCAGTCGTTTTTTTTCCTTCTGCAGATGATGGTGGTAAATCCTTTGGTTCCCAGTTGACATTGGATGACCTCTTTCAAAGAAACTTCCAAATACATGATCCTGAAGCAAAGTGGATCAGTGGTAAGTGATGATTTAGCTACGTGAGCAAACACAGTTAATAAGTTAGATAAAAAAAGTTATGATAAATGAATATTTTTGTTGTTAGGGTCTGGCAAATATAGTGGTTACGGTTTATAAACAGTCATTAGGCTACTAAATTCTTTATATATTACAAATAATTGAATGTGGTTATTACTGTTTCCCCTGCCTTTAGTCTCCCTCCTGTCGTGCTACGGTCCAATCTGACCAATTTACAACTTTAATCAATTATACTTTATAAAAGCCTTTATTATTTGCCATGCTCTCATTTTACACATTGTGTATGTACCTGATGAGGTCATTTTCTGCCAGTGTGTCCACACATGGGAAAGCATCGGACCAGGTAGGCCTACAAGCCTACATGAGTCTCTTGATTCTAATACAATGAGGCTATAACAAGTGGGTGGGAAGCGGATTCCAGGAGGTTCATTGAATCCACCTATTCAACGGCACCATCACCCCAGCGCAAAAGTCTCTGCTGGTGTGGTCTGGAAGGCCAAGCCGCTATCTCATGTCCAGGCCTGGAAAAGTCATGGAAAGAAATAAAATCCTAAAAGTTTTGGAAAGTCATGGAAATTTGTTATATTTCTATGGTCATGTGGTTCATTTAAGATTACGTTTGAAATCATTCATATGGTTTTAAAGAGACGCAGGACGCTCTGATACTCGCAGCGCAAATAATTCGCACCGCGGCGGTGTAAACGCGCCTTGACTGAAAAGTTCGGTAGCTCAGGAATCATCCAGTGTCAGGGAAGTGTAGATTTAACCGTGGTTGGCTACGTATGGAAAAGTGCATCTCATGAGTTACGACAAACAAAGACCCGGGACGAGCAGAATGTAAGTAATGTGTAGGCGGAACATTATATATTTTAAACATGGGAGAGCGGCATTAACGAGCCGTGCTAAAGGAAGCAGACATCACTGCGCCGCTGCTATCGAAGCTACTACAGAAACCCCCTCAGAGGGCGACTGCTAGCGAAGCCACCATGCCGAGCAGCACGTCTCTCTCTTCGGCCACCGGCGCTGTACGCGACACCGACATTTTCCGACGTGCGCTGCCCGTCTGCTAGCAGCAGTTCCAAGTTGTAAACAGAGGGCGTAGCGGCGTTGCTTCGGTGTTCTTTGTCATTGAGCCGTATTAAGCTGCAGACACGTGACTTAATTTTCCTCCTCGAATGACAGGAGATCATTTGAGTTGTTAGTTTCGGTTTCTCACGAGAATGCTCCTCCAAGAGACTCATTAGCTGTGTCCCATTTGGTACGTCTCTCAATAATACATTAGGCACAACAAAGAATATGGTCCCTACCTGGTTGGAAGTTTGATTCTCTCATTAGAGTAATCGGTGTGCTCATGGTTGTCAGTTCTTGGCAGTGAACATGCATTCACTGTGACAGCTGAGGAATTTAAGCCCAATGTTAAGCCGTCTCTAGCGGCTGAAGAAAAAGCTTCCTGCTGTGGCTGGAATCATCTGTTAAACTCATCTCAATGTTTATTCATCTTTTTGATGAGAACAGAGTTCCCGGGGAGGAAATCCAAAATGATGAGCTAAAAGATGCTCAAATGCCCCGTGGAGCTGAAAAATGAGTGATCCATAACACATAGTCATTTGTTCCTAGATTGGAATGTACTAAACCATGTATATTGCATCCATGTATATTGCATCCTATGTAATCATCAGACCAAATATTAATTCCACTGTAAGTATCTGGATTGATGATGCTCAGTTGGCATGAATAAAAGGTGAACTATTAACAGTTTTGTCATTTAGTGGATACTAGAGACACTTCTCAGTCAATGTATTCAATAATTAAGTTTTTACTGACAATATGGCCACTGGCTCAAAAACCAAAAGATTAGATTACATTTGTTCAGAGGTTTTTTTTGCATTTCATTTCTTCAGTTACAACAAACACAACAAAATACATTTTGTAGCATTATTTCCAAGAAAAACTAATCCCTAACAGTACTTAACATTAATTGTAATGTCAATCATTTTGGTAAAGAAACTGCTAATGACAATACGTTTCCGGGAGCCTCACAATGGCACACTTGGCACTTGGCACTCAGCCAAGGGTTCCGCTTATAAAGCCTGGCTGTAATTTGAGTCTCTCTCACTCACACTGTCTGTTTGGATCATGATGGTACAACCAAATAATCCTATTGCATCTGCAGTATGTTGACAGGGCTCCTTTCCATGGCTCAGCAGTACTCAACCAGGTTCTGAGCTATTTCTGGCCTCCAAACCCCACAGTGGTCCGCCATTGAAAACAATTTGTAACGGATATCTGGCCCAATCAGCTACAAGAATTGTAGGAACTTACTGCGAATGAGAGGAGCATCCACGGCGGATTATAAGATGATGGCCACAAAACCTGGATGGTCAAAACGCTGACTTAGGGCTGGAAAGCAGTACTCTAAAACTATTTTCTTTATACCTCCTTCATACTCACTTGGGTAAGAGCACCGCCAGCGGCATAACTAGTGACTACCTTTAATTCTTGGCATTACAAAACAGGGCGATTCTTCTCATAGCTGGGACACAGCTGAGATTGCGTGTCACCTTCATCCTCGGAGGCTTTTAGAGATGGAACTGTTGTCAAATCAGGAGGACAGTAGCCCCATTTTCCAATTACATTTGCTGTGAGATGTTTTATTCCAGCATTGATGTGATCCATGCACTGCATATACAACAGGCACAGAGGCCTGTGCTTTGTTCACTGCGGTATTATCTCTAAAAGACAAAAAGATTCCCCTCCCTGTTGAAAACAAGCAATCCATCTGTCTATCTTGCTCATTTTCCTGTCACTATACTCTCATGTGTTTTGAGTGTTTGCTAGTCTATAGCCCTCTTGTCTGCGATTGATGCCCTGGAGCTTATTCATTGACATTTACATGAGCTGGGGACCCCGGAATGATTTAGACCCGTCAGATGCGCTAATGGAATTCCGGCTTCCCCAGGCTGCTGTGTTGGTTTTAGGGATTACACTGGAGTTATCCTAGGCAGTTCTGCTATTGTTTCAACCATTGGAGTTGAAGTGTAATTTCTGTGAGCCCAGTTGTCTGAGACAGATCCTCCTAAATGAGTCTTGTCTTTATTGTGGTTTTCTTCTTCTGGTCTCCCACTCCTCTCTTAGGGCATTCACTGTGGGATTCCATAGCCAAATATTTTTTTGCAGGTGGTTTTGAATTATTTGGGACATTTTGATCTTGTGGACACAATAGCTGTAAATAAGATTCCACAGTTGTCCAATTTCTGTGAAAAAGACAAAGACATTTAATTTGCGCTTTTTTTAAAATTAGGATTATCATGCCATTTTATTTTACACAAAAGAGATTTTCAAGTTGTCTCAACTTCTAGCTATGACTTTTGTTTTTGTGAAGAGGTCCAGGACTTTTATATTGACGAAAATGTGACAGGACCCTAAAACATCCTGAAACTGATTTCAGATGGATTAATGGTTTAACCACTGAACTATGTTATGATCACAATTTACAGTTTTGGACAAACAACTTCGAGTTTTCTGTCTGTTGATAGACAGATAGCTGTCTATCAACTGATAGCCAGAGCTAAAATTGGCAAGTGTGCAGAAAAAACTAATTTATCATTTGAATTTGAGGATATCTGAACTTTTAAACCACTAACAGCCTCAAACTTGCTCTAAGAATCTATACTAAGGTACACTTCTGGAATTGACTGAAAACATCAACTGTTAAGTGAAAACTATGAGTTGGTCTCAGAGTAAAGACGGCAGCAATAGTTGAAGCTTGAAGATTTCATGCAAATCACATCAAGAGACTTTGTAAATAATGCAAACTTTAGAGCACCACGGTTGCCACAGAAACACATTCACTGTTGCTCCAGGCTTAAAGTTGATGGAGGTGAATGCAGTTAAGATTGCCTATAACTTGAGGCACTGACACTTTGACCTTTTGTTGAGAAATCTCTTTTTTCCAGAAACCTAATTTCTTTAGAAGTAGAAGGTCCATTTACTAAGGTCAGTATTCTTTCCACATTCTAAAAACCTCACATGGTTGTAATTTACTCTAGAATTTAAAATCAGCTTTAACTTTTCACTGAGTTTTCTAACAAAAACCAAGAATCATATAATAATGGAATCTGACCTTTTTACGATTTTGTCACACACAAATCAATCGTTTCTCAGTCGAGGGCCAATGGTAAATGGTAAATGGACTGTACTTGTATAGCGCTTTTCTAGTCTTCCGACCACTCAAAGCGCTTTAACACTACATGACATTCACCCATTCACACCCATTCATACACTGATGGCAGGAGAACCATACACAGTGACACCTGCCATCATTAACTAACATTCACACACTGTAGTCGCAGCTACAGGAGCAATGTTGGGGTTAAGTGTCTTGCCCAAGGACACATCGACATGCGGGTTAGCCGGGCCTGGGATCGAACCGACAACCCTCTGATTGGAGGACGACCGTGCTCCCCACTCACCCACAGTCGCCCCAAAATACCCAAACCCTTTATAAATGTTAGAAAAGAAAGACAATGACGTCATTTGTTGAAAATGTGTTTTTCCTTCAGAGGAGGAGATCATCTTTCGGAGCTGGGATGGAGACATTCTGAAAGTCAGCACGCACAGCAACGAGACGGAGCTGCTGCTGAAGAACACAACATTTGTAAGTACTATCTTTGTTTCTTACAAGGAGAGAAATTCTTCCAGTGCTTTTAGAAGGTTTAATTCACTTCCACTGGGACTGATAAAGTAGTAGGAAGTAAAAACCAACATCAACAATGGCACACCAGTATTTAAGAAAACAACATTTTAAAGAGTTACGAACAGTGGAAATTCTGCTTTTCTACTCTCTGAGCATTGAGGTTGTTAAAATGGCAACCTGCTGTTCCCACAGCAGGTATTGTCCGTTCTCAGGTCAACGCAACGTTCTCTGTAACCTTTCCCACTCGTCTCGGTTTGGGAGAGGGATTCCTGGGTTGTGTTAACTATAATTTCTGATTTTGTGTGTTTTAAATCAACAAAGACACCTCATACATTTCTTATTTTTCCCACAGTCAACTTTTAAGGCAACCAAGTTTTCAATTTCTCCAGATCTGAACTACGTTCTTCTGGGATATGATGTCAAGCAGGTGAGAATCTATTAATATTATTCATGTTTTTTTATGGCACTGTTTCTTGGCACTCACACAGTTCCTTAACTGTGTCCTTTGGAGATTTACCCACCTACCGAATTCCAGTTTGTGTTCCGTAAAAAACTTTCAACTCAACTGAAACCACTCTACGGAGGGTTTCAAATGACATTCTCATGCCTTCTGGGGCGACTGCTCTTTGTTAGTACAGCTGGACCTCTGTTGAGCGTCTACTACTGTAGACGCTCCTAAGATAACCTCTTGATTAGGAGGCTACGGAATTGGGTGGGCAGTTCTGGAACAGTATTAGACTGGCTGACCTCGTACCTTGATGACAGAAGCATCAACTGTTTCTAGGAGTGAGTTTGTGACTGATAGCTCTCCATTGTTATGTGATGACACCAGAATCAGAGTCTTTACATCTTTACACCGCAAACTAAATACACATCTTTTCAAACTATACCTTGACTAAAAAACACAAAACAAATTGTAGCACTCTAATTGTACTTATAATGCATCTATAGCAAGTTGTAAATTGGCTTATTCTATGAAATTGCACTTTCTTGTTTCTTGTTCTTCTGGGTTTGTATCCTTATGGTTGAAATGCACTTATTGTAAGTCAAGCGACTTACAATAAGTGCAGTGGATAAAAGCGTCAGCTAAATGACATATAATGTAATGATGTACCACAGGGCTCAGTCATGGGGCCTTTTTTTGTCTGCGCATTTTTACGCAGATGATATACAACTCCATCTTTCATTGAAACCCAGTAAGGTTTTCACAGTAGCTAGGCTCTTGGATTGTGTCAATCAGTGACTGGACAGCAGAAAACTGCAGACAACTGAACAACAGTAAGACAGAGGTTCTAATCATTGCACCTGATGAGTTTGTCCCCATGATCAAGTATTAGTCCACTCTCCTCTGCTGCCCACTGTGACTTGCGCAACCTGGGGATTTTCTTTGGTCCATCTATATAACCCCCACATTGAGCAGATGTCTACAGCGTGTTTTTTCCATATCATAAATATAAGTAAACTCAGATCTGTGGTCTCAACTGCTGAACTTGAGATGATCATACATCCATTCATCTTGTCACGCATCAATTATTGTAAATCACTTTTTTCATTACTTAGTGAGGTGGCTCTGAACAGGTCATTCAAAAATAAGAACCTAGACAAGGCCCAGAAATACCTGGGCCTTCCAAAACATATTAAAAGTAGAAATAGTGTTCCAGCACTTCCATGGTTGATGGAATAGATGAAATAGATGAATTCTTATGGCGGCTCCTAGACACATTTAAAAGGTTAAAGGTGAGCGCGCAGTTTCTTTCGACATCTGGACACAAAAATGATCTATTATTGGTATGAGCATTAAAAAAAAATTGCTTTATTGGTTTTAACGCCGGTTTGGCTTGTTGTTTGACACCTGAGTGATGTGTATATATCAACAAATGCATGTGTTGATATTACTGCTGTCAAACAATTAAAAAAATGTAATCACATTTATGTCATAGTTAACTCAAAATTAATCACAAATTTGTATATATTATAAATGTCCCTTCATTTATTTTTTCCCATAATTATTCATAATTTTTCATTTTAATGCTCTAATCAACATGGAAAAGTGGATTGGCTTGCTTTATGCAAATGTTTTATTTTTTAACAAAGCAGTCAGGCCTCTCTTCAAAAATGAACTGTAACAGTAAGGTTACCAATAAAAGGTAAGCCTACTACTTCTTTGCTTTCAGCTACACAAACAGACAAGCCTGTTGACATTTTCAGACAACAGTGAAGCTCGCTTCTTTTGCACAACATGCCCAGACCCTAAAAACAACCTTTCAGAAGGTACTGATGTTCCCGGTGCTGCTAAGTACTTGCGTACCAAAAAATTTTTTTTATTATAGGTACTCTTAAACTGTGAAACTACAGAAAATCACCAAAAAATGTTTTGCAGTCAAACTCGTTACTGGTTAACCATTATTAAAATACCATAATATATATATATATATATATATATATATATATATATATATATATATATATATATATATATATATATATATACATATATAATAAAATATAATAAAAATTACTCCTACGTGCTTTGTAAGTGGGAAAACCTGCAAAATCGGCAGTGTGCCAAATACTTTTTCTCCCCACTGTATATATATATATATATAAATAAAAATTGGTATTATAATAATAGTTAGAAATTATAACAGTAATCATAATAATATTCCTAACTATTTATTTCCAGACGGTCAGGTCACACTGCAGAATTGTATAAGAAATAAAGCATGTTCATATACTAATACCTTCACAGTAAAAACTCATTCATTCAAAGCACTGATATCTACATCAACACATCCTAAATTAGTACTTACGGAACGGAAACGTAAAAAGAGAAAGTAATGAATGAAGAACGTTAGCTGTCTTCAGATTACAGAGAACAGGTGTCCTTATTGTGCTCTCAATGTGAATTCTCCAATAGCCTCCGAGGACTTATTTGCTTTCATCAGCTATGTCCGACATTGATTGATATTGTTTCTATTAATGGTGATTTCATCTATTGATTTAGTACTCAAACATTATTTTGTGCACACGTGATCCCCTTTCAAAAGCACTCTCCTTCTGAAATGAAACGTACAGGCGCTCTAGCTTTGCTTTTGACTCTGCTCCATTGATAACATCAAGCGGAACAGATGAGTGGTCTCTTTAAGAAGATTCAAACAACAGCTTTGAATAGCTGATGATCGGCCCAATTCTCCTGATAGAGTCAACAAGACAGTGCAGCTGCAAAGAGAGAACATATCTTGATAAAGAGCATGAAACAACAACTCACTAAATGCATAATTAGACAGTTGAGAAACTACACACATAATAAGCAGTTTAAATCAATTTCATTTCGGATTAATTTTAGATGAATGTTAATAGTCAAGTCCGCTGCAAACAAATGTGTTTAGACTTTTGATAGTTGAAATATACAGTAATGCAGGAATCTAATACCCACTGATTTGACTTAAAACAAGTTCTCCCATATGAAACAGAGTTGATACTCCAAACCCTTTTGCAGGAAAACAAGACCCTAATTTACAGGATTAGACTAAGGGTTCATTTGAGCATTCTGACAACAGACAGGAAACAAGTCTCAGAGCCTCCAAGGCAAGTAGACCTGAGAAGACCTTTCATTTCAACGAAGGGAACAGCAACATGATCCTTTCTGGTTTTACTGAAAATGGTGTATACATGCAGTCAATAGTAGTTTATTGTGTGAAAATAGTTTATTTTATTCCCTCAGTAGACATTGTACATAGGAGCTCCTTGGTTTTCAAGTATTTGTCAGGGAAGCATGATGTTCATTTATTCCAACATGGTGTGGTTTAGAGCCAAGGGTAAATATGGCGGAATCTGCTTTAGGGCCGCCTTACTGGGATTGACGAGGAGCATTCGTTCGAGCATTCGTTTAACATAAACGCGAAGTGAAATCTGAACACACACATAGTAACTACGTCAGTCTCTCGAAGCTTCGTGGCCTTGCAGCAGCTGCTTTCTCTTCTTGCTCTCTCTCCTTCAGCTTGTAGTAGCACTTGATCATTCGCCTCAAATACCCACGGCCATGTAATTCCAGTAACTTGTCAACATGGTCAAAATCACCATGAATATTCAGCTGTGGCAACATAACGCAAAGCAACTCTCAGTTCTCCAACACAAAAAACTCATTGTCTTTTCCGAGCAAGACTTTTCTTGAGCGACACTCTTACACACTTATAATGACAGTTAGTAAATTAGAGGGCATAAATTGGCTGTGCTAAATTGCAAGTATAGGATTACATTGCAGCCTGTGAGTATGGAAGTTAGCCTTTAACTTAATGAGCCTGCTGTAGAAAGTTCTTTGCCATGAACGGTAAACATATTGTAATTTGAGGTGGTTATAGAGGAACTTAATTCTGCCAACAGGCGCAGAAGCAAATGTTAAGTGGGCGAATGGGGAAAGTTAGAGAAAAAACAAGTTTCTTTTTGGACATTTCATGATATTAGTCGGTATAAATAGTGAGAAATATAATAGAACTAAGAAGTAGCACCATCAGCGTATACAGGGCTTGATGGTAGAACCATAACATTGCTTTTATATACATTACATTATATGTCATTTAGCTGACGCTTTTATCCAAAGCGACTTACATTGCATTTTTAAACCATGCATTTTTTAAATTTTGCCTGGGGAGCAATTAGGGGTTGGGTGTCTTACTCAGGGACACTTCGACATGGAACATGGAGCAGCCAGGGTTCGAACCGCGCTCCCTCTCTACTCCATGCTCCACCATCGTATACACCATAGTAAACATTACATTTTTGTTTCTGACCGATTGAGAAATGTACCTTGGCAGCTCCATTTGCCAGCTCTGTCGCTTCCACCCATTTCCACCTCTCACTCACCTAATCAGTTCATTCAGTGCCCCAGCTTAACGTTCACAGCAGCTCAAGCTCAATCACACTCACCTGTCTTCCCCACTCACTCCCTTCATTATTTAAGTAAGTATATAAACTTTATTTATACAATGCTTTCCACAGAACAGGATCACAAAGTGCTTCACAAGGAAATAATTCTGCATAGTAAACAGAAAAACACAGTGTGACCAAAAGGGGATATCAATAAAATACACAATGTAAAACAAAGTTTAAAAGGAGGAATGGGTTTTACAGTAACCCCAGTGTAGAGGTACATTTTGAGCTGTGACCAGTGGTGTAGTCTACGTGATGCGCAGGTATACGGCGTGTACCCACTACGAAAAGTCAAGGATTTCTGTATACTCACTTACACAAACGCGATGATACGTAACAACCTAACTATCATTCATAAATGCACCCCGTATGAAGGCAGTCAAAAGGCAGATCCTCGCTTACTGACGGAGATGCGTCACCCCCCGCGTCAGCCGGCCAGTCCCTTTCCCCCCCTCCCTCGCTCTGGGACAGGCGAGTATGACGCTGCCAGTATACTCACTACAAAAATACAGACTACACCACTGGCTGCGACTGAATACGCTGACAGGATCTCCGAGGCGTAGAGATAAAGCATTCCAAAGTTCAGGAGCTACTGCTTCAAAAGCTCAGAAGCTGAAGGTCTTAATCTTTTAGTCCCTGACGCCAATTTTGGCCTCTGTTCCAAAAATGGCATTCCCATCATAAAAAGTGTAATAACTCTACTACTAGAATAACTGCTACAAGCTGATTTACTACAGCAGTATAAGCCCAAAATACACATTTTGCTGTGATTGCACAATACTGAGCACGACTTTTTGGGAGGTAAATATGCATAAACATGCATACGCGTGTCCCAAGTCATGTTTGCTAAAACAGGATTGGCAGTTCAGGGAATTAGGGAACTGATTTATGGCCACAGTACAAATATTGTTAAATCAGAATAATTGTTTCCCCATTGTCATCAGCCAAAACAAGTTAGATGTGTGCCTCAGTGATCCAGGAAAGTAGATGAATTAAAGTGAATGTTTATCCCTTTGGATTCTCTGGTTGGTAAAAAAAAATTAAAAAAAAAACAAAACACGTCAGTAGTGGCGTCACTGAGGATCAGTACTCTGAGCCCCCATTCGCTTCAGCATGTATTCTTCTAAAATGGCTACAGCACAAAACAAACATGGAGCTTTGTGGTCTCGCCCCTGCAGGTTGGCTTCACATTTAACACGGTGTTTACAGAGTGTTGCATAGAGGATTGTTTGTGTGTGTCGAGGGAATGTGCTCGGATACAATAATCAGGACGATCAGCTCTCTGTGGTGCTCGACTGAACTTTCCATTTCACCTTTTCAGCATTTTTATTGTGAGCAGATTCTGGTACCGAGGTGGAATATTTATATTTTATCTATGTTACTCCGAGAAGATATAATTCAAATAGCCGCAATGAATAGTATGAGGCAGCATTTCGGTGAGGAGACAATTTCTCAATATACAATAGAAACTGGTAAATTGCTTCTGCTATCTAACCATAACGGAAGGGCAGAGTAATTGCTGCAGACCCAAGGAAGTGCATAATAGAGTGCAAGCTCTTTATATAGATATATTTATATACTTATTTACTAAGTGTCTTATTTAGGTTTGTTCATAGCCAACAAACAAAGAAATGTGTAGATATAACACCAAATACTTTCAATTGTTTATTTATGTAGTCATAAACCGGCTGTATAAAAGACTATATCATATATTTGTGTTGTTGGACTGCAGGGACACAACAAAGAGCGTAATAGACCCACCAGTCCGTGCTTTGGCTGTACTGCTTTGAGGAACCCAATGGAGCGCTGTGTCAGTTCTTCTGCAACAACAAACTCAGCTGCAGAGCTGCAGGTCTGCTCACGCTCTCATCTGGTGAACTGGTCAATTTGATCAACTGCATTACGACTATATAATTAGATACATTATATATTTTCGAGACCTTTGCCTGGTGTGTATATTTTAAAGTTGAAAAACCTCCATGAAAATGAATAACCTCCTGTCACAAACACAGACTCCGTAACCTCCCTCTCCAGCCATCAGCGAGCACCTTCGCCTGAAAATTGACATTTCACTACATTTCCCATCATGCGTCTCCCTGGACTGATTACGCACACCTGCACTTCATGCTCAAACACTCATTTAAGCCACACTCACCCAACACTGAGCGAAGACTCGTTTTGCTATTGTGAACCTTTCTGAGCGTTTATCCCTGTGACTGCCTGGTTGGTTTGACCTTCCCCGTTTTTGTTTTTCTCCCTGCGTGCTGCCTGGTATTTTACCAGCAGTTAGCCTTGTCTCCACCACTGTATCTGCCGGTCCTGACCATTGCCTGTTTGACTGGTCTGATTAATGAATCACGCTGCAAATGGATCCCTCTGACTGATGCTTCACAACACCTCCTGCTACCAACGCACAGGATGGCCCCTCACACACGTATTCACGGCATAGCTTCTTCTAAACACCTAGATGTTAATTTAATGTAATGTTTCTGCCCCACGTCCAATAACGTTATATTAAGAGGCCGTTACAATCACACCATCAAGTTATTTTGAGCTCTCAGGGTTTGAAACAAGTCTTTACTAAGTGTTAAATGCTGAGAATAAGGTTAGCTACAGTGCATGTAAAAGAAAAACAGGTGTCAGCAGTTTGAAAACGTATTTAAAAATGTATTTTTTGACTTAATGGCAGCAGTAGATGAAAGTCAGGGCAGTTATTACTAATCAGCCTACATTTCAGGACAATCCGTTTAAAGGTATTAAGACATTTCACTCCAAACTACAAATGTTAACCTGCTGGTGGCAATAAAGTACGTATTTATGCCATTGGAGTCATCCAACAGCTGTTAGCATATTTCCAGTGCTGGGCACACATACGTAATCAACATTAAGTGGAATGGACTGCCGTGGAGAAACATCCTACATCTGGTGCTCTTCCTCAAGTACAATTAGTACATTTTTTCATCTGTAGAATCTGTTGAATTGTAAACAGCCTCTTTAAAAAAATCAGAAGGTCATTTACATTAAGCTGTTTCCATAGAGACAATATTTGGATAGATAATACTGCGTCATAGACCACACATCTCACATTGAATTAGTTCACTGTTTCCTGGCTGGAAAACAACTTGCTTCGGAATATTCCAGATACTTATTAAGCCATTATTCATACAAACGGTAAAACACATTTCATAATTTACTAACGGGAATAAACTGCTTTGCCCTACACCTACAATCGTGTTACTAATAAGTAGTGTTGTTGCTTGAAGCAGATTTAATAAATAAAGATATGCAAGAATTTTTACTAATTTAATTAGGACTTATAAACCCATGAATTGGAATAAAAGAAAGTTGGCAGTCAGCCATGAGGCACCATTAGTATAAAAGCCTTTAACGGAAGCATCATTTTGGCATGCCAATTTGGGGAAAATAAGGATTTTCCTTTGATAATAACCAATTAAATCTTAATCCAAGGGCTGCTACGGAGGCCTTACCAAGCTGTTATTTCACACACACACACACACACACACACACACACACACACACACACACATACATATTAAATGATCCAGTTCTCCATATTTATTGGACATAACTAAAGTTATAAAACACAAATTGAAGTGGTTAGTGGTCATTTCTTTTTATTGTTGATCAGGATATTCAACATTGTTTCATCATTAGACATACAGGTATTTGGCCTTGGAACATCAAACTCGTTAATATCTGGAAGTTGTGTGTTTCAGCTCTGAGGGGCCGACGGGAGGTGGAGCCGCAGGCAGTGGGGGCTTTTTCCTCCCAGGAAATCTGCATCTGTAGTTTGTTGAATCGCAATAGTTGTTGGAATAAATCCAGTGCCTGAAATTGAATCTCAGTAAAAAGTCAAAGGGGGGTGAATACTCATGCAAGGCAAGGTATATTTAGCTTGTCGGTGAGGAACAGGTCGGAGCAGCACAGCACGTTAGGCTTCCCAGGATGGCCGGGAATCAGGAACCCAATACCAAGGATGAGGCAGAGCCGGCAGCGCCACCAGGGCCCGACGTGGCAAGTAGGACTCAATCAAACAGTATTTAAGAGTTTTAGAAACTTTATGTTCTTGAGAAATTGGGGGGGGGGTCAAGATTTGAACAGCAAAACTATTCCCATCTTGATAATTTAATAAAACGGACAGTAGTTCCTTCCAGATTCGTTTTAATTCTTCTTAATTTGAATTTGTGCTATTTCAGCTAATAAATTAATTTAATTTGCAATATCAGCAATGAACAAGAAACATGGATATGGCTTCATTGCAGACCTCTTATTACTCTTATTAGCACATTGTCCAGGATGGAAAATTGTAATATTGCAAATGAAAAATCCTCGAAGATATCCATTTGTACCTACATTATATGTATAATAGCAGATTATATGAATTTCAACAGCAGCTCCCCTCTCTGTGCATCTGTGCGGTACAGAGGTGGTGCATGAGGGTGGATGTGATTTGGGATGCTAGGGCGAAGCTGGGGAAGTGAGAGCAGACTTTTCCTGCGTCTGTCCTCTGAATGTCATTCTCCTCCACTGCGCTCTGTTAGAAGCTGCATGGATTCTGCTCAGCACCTCCACACTTTGGAATCTGATTTTAGCAGGACTGAAAAGCTTTTTGTGGCTATTCAAACTTTCTAAAATCAATCTGGGTGACGGATCTGGATCTGTCTGCACAATACCGTGGAAGATCTTGCCATAAGAAAAAGCCCGCTGCCTGTCCCAGGACTGTCAACGCTTATGCATACTTCAAATCTTCCTGTTCCTTTCCTGTTTCCATGATACCTACATTGTTTACTGCAGCACTGCGGCTGTCAGTTTCTCATCTTCAGAGCCACTCACCCTTCATACACGGTCAATCACAGCCAACATCAGGCAAGAGCCGGGCTGCCGCTTGGATTGGTCGCCAGTCAATCGCAGGGCTGACGCAGAGACAAACAACCCTCCCATCCACACACCTACGGGCCATTTAGATTCACCAATGAAGTCAATCCCCAGAGCATTTCTTTGGATTGTGGGTGGAAGCCGGAGTAGCCACACACACATAGGGAGAACATGCAGACCTTACACAGAAAGGCCCCCAGATGGAATGGAACCCAGGACCTTTTTGCTGCTAACCACCACACCACCATTCATCGGTAGCTGTTTGTGTCCTTTGTTCTTCTTCTAGAGCTGAGATACGTGACGCAATCATGCAGGAGCGATAAGGGACTCTGGACTCGGAGGTGTGTGGCTAAAGATAGAAACGGGCTGTGTACACAATCCTGGGGAACTCATTAACATTGCAGTGTGGAGAGGGCAGTTGTAAGGGAGAGAAGATGTATTTAAAAAGATCAGAGGGATTTGTGATTACAGAGAAACGTGTCGATACGATTCGTCTCTAAGGTAAAGGAATGCATACGATGCCTGTGATAAGGTGCTGATCAGGGGCAGCTCGGCGTGATGATCATAGTTTCATAAACTAAACAAAAGCAGGAAGTAAAGTACCTGAGGAGACGAGGGAACGTGAATGACAAATGAAACGGGAAGTTACATTGACACAGGACACGAGAGGGCAGGTAAATGCTGATCACAATGCTAATACCAAACAAAACACAACACACCGGGACGAGAAGTGCATTGATTTATTTAGATCTAATTAAGTCTCTCCAGATTTCAAGGCCACCAATATCTGTAGAGAATAAAGAAATATTAGTTTACTTGCAGTTACTTATGATGATGACGACTTATGAAACGTTAAAGAAGTGCAGTACATTCCATGGTAATCCTCAATATGCAGAGGTATGCATTAACATACTGAGGGGATCATCAGAGTTAAAAATCAACATTACATGGAAACTTTCTAGTCAATGGCTCATTTTCACATTGATTTGCTTCCCTCTGCATCTAGATCATTGTACCAATCCAGGGATCACCTTCCATCTGCCTCCTCTGTAGGACTAATGTTTTATGCTGACTGCAGACTTGTAGAAACACGTGCATAATACACTGAGGTGGAAAAGGAACATTTTTGTGATTAGAGTTCAATGTTGGTCACATGGTTAAACTGTACTCCACAAGCCTTTTTCTTCACATCTTGTTTTTTGTTAGAAAAGAAAGCAGCAGCTGTGACTTTGTTCTGCTGCAGAAACTGCACGTGTCATTTATCGCTCCCGAAACAGGTCCCTGTGTCTAATACTGGTGAAATTGCTTGCCCCCCCACGTCCACCCGCCCTGCTCTTTCGTGTACGTGCAATTCGATTGGCTGCAGGAATGATCTTGTGTCAGCGAACAGAGCGGGCTGGATAATGAGCTGGGTGTGCTCGATGGGATGGAGACGGTAGAGGCTTTTAAGGTGGCGTCTCCTCCTGAGATGGACGGAGCAGGTGTGTTCATCATCGTAGTGACAGCCTAAATCTATGGAGAGTAATGGCCTGCTGCTGCACCACTGTCTCCTGTTGTCTTATGAATTCATCATAATCAAGCCAGGCTCTCCGCTACACTGTACTGCTGGAGAACATCACAAGAGCGTCCTTTGTTGGTGATGTTTTAATGCACGTTAATGTAGTTATTGTATCTGAAGACCCGTATCCTTCATCACCTGCAAAAGCATTGAGGAGAGTTGAGAGTGAACAGAAATGAAGGGTGTCACAATACGCATGAGAACCACCTACAGACGGATCTGCATTGTGATGCATCTGTGTCCACTGCTGGTCCATAAAGCACTCTTGGACAAATCAGAGTGGTGTTGATCTTTGACTTCATTAGCTTAAACGCTTAGTGAAATGAGGAGCTTACTGCAGGATGTTAAGGGTTGATGTCAGGAAGCAGATGATCTTTCGGGGCGTTCTGGGACGGATGTATGAAAGCCAAGGTGGAAGGGACTCCGTTCAGACCGGGCATCAACGTGCATTATGGATGATCGGATCACAGGCGGGTAAATCTAAGCCCAGGTGTGAATGCACCCAAGACGAATGGAATACGGTAGAATCAAATACATTACAAAATAAAAGTATAAGCTGCTGTCGCTGCCTGTATATCCTTTAAGCAACACACTGAATTCAATTATTCATTCTCTCATTAAAGCTTATAAAGTGGGGAAGAGAAATAGGTCGGGTTGGGTAATCCTATCAAACCTGGGGGGGAAACTCTTTGGTCACCAAATCAACTCACAAACAAAAACAGTCATTGTGTGTTTTACAGCACAAAGACAACTCCCCCCCCCCCCTCCCCTCCCCCCTCCCACCACAGAACACCAAAGAGGAAGATTGTGAATGAAAAAGGGTGAGAAGTAGGGTCATTTATTGTAGAATTCAATAACAGCGACCCCCTGCTGGCCATTAGAGAGAATGCAGCTTCAAGGTGCTTCTGCATCGGCTAGACTTTACAGACTTTACATCATCTCTTTAACAAAATAAATAATTCCGAAAGGAGAAGTCTTACCTTCCTGATATCACATCTTCTGTGTAAAAAGGCCTTCCACTTCTGGCGAAAACAACACACTGCTCTTCTGTCTGCATTTAATGAGCTGGTTCCAAATGTCAGTGCACTGCAATCTGACATCCAAAACCAATGCCCATGCACTCCCTCCACATTTCAGCCATAAACTCCTTTTCACAATCTCAGCCTTCCAACAATGCCAAGCTTTGTGTTTCCATAACCGACTCTCAGCGTTGTCTTAACAACAGACAATGTGAGCAGCGCGAGGACTCAACCAACAACGCGTCGGCCTGCGGTATCTCAATCCAAATGAGGCAAGCGCCAGCCATGTGGTGATAATGGCAACTGTTTACGGGAGGCGCACACAGGGAAACACATCGCTGCCGTCCTGCGTGTCACACCCGCCGCTGACAGCCTCAGGGAGACGTCCTCAGGGAGACGTCCTCAGGGAGACGTCCTCAGGGAGACGTCCTCAGGGAGAAGTCCCTCACCAGGGCCGTTTGCTCAGTGATGTGGATGTTGGGTTTCTTGAGGAAGAAGAGCAGTCAATTGACAAAATATAAATATCCTTTTGCTTTCTGGGAGGAGTCTTTTTGTTAGTGTGCCGCGAAAAGGAAGAAGTCCAAATTGTGAAGGCCAGGTGGTGGATGCCCAAGGCGGATTCTAGTTTACGTCAGGGAAAATGAACCACGGCATTCTAACACGAAGTTGGGGATATTCTCTGGTCAATTCATCGCACACACAGGGAAGAGCAACTGATGGTATAAGATGGTTGTGTATGTATATGAAAAGGAATCTAACAAGTAATACGTATGTGAATATACAGGCCATTGCAATAGAACCATCTAGTGTGAAATGATTTACTTTAAACAAATAACAAACAAATCTTTTATTTAGCTCTTATTCAATGTCTTGACAGTTTGTAATAAATGTATGCTGGTAGATTTGAAATATGCATTTGAAATGTTTATATATACGGAGAAGACATGCTTGTAGCTTTAAGTCTGAATCTTTCAATGAATGTTCTGCAGGCCCAATTTGACTCGTCATCATTCATATCATGTCACTTTAACAGCTGAGCACAGTAACGCATTGCTCCCCCTTCACTCTCGCTTTCTCTGAAATCATAATCCGTGCTGTGTTATTGTTACAACTATCCAATTAAATACCAAGAGCATCATCCTACAGTACAAATTATTGCTGAGGAAAAGCTGATTCTCTCTGGACGTTTTGCGTTTTTTCTATTATTTTGAATAGAATTTAAAGACAACACACATGAGTGATCTACTTTATTAGTTGTCATTATCTTAAGTACTGCCTCCCATTAGGGAAAGAACAAAGCTACTATCATTAGAATAGTAAAAATGTTTTTTTTGTGATTGTCTTTTAGATCTTCCAGCACTCTTTCTTGGCCTCGTACCTGATCTACAACCTGTATACAAGGTGAGCAAACAGAGACTTACAGCGTAACAACACACAGCTCGCATTTAAATATCACTTCCTTTTCATTTCATGGTAATAAACCACTGACATAAAAAGGTGCAGTCAAATGAATTACATTTTATTTGGACTTGCATGTTTTAAGAGATCAAAAGAAAATAGTGTTAAATTCAGTTCATGTTTTTAATCATTTAAGATGAAACACATCATTGGCATCAACCTCTTTGATCCGTCCTTTCACCAGAGAGGTGCAGGAGCTGAACCCTCCGGAGGTGTCGGATTCGGTCCTCCAGTTTGCCTCGTGGGGCATTCAGGGCCAGCGGCTGGTGAGTTTACACTGACTCCACCAACACTCACTCAATGGCAGCAGGGAGTCATTGAAGACGCGTCAAAGTGAGATGAGACGTGTCTGCATACACCGTTATCTACACTATAATGCAATACTCATTGCGGTTTGTGTTTTTACATTCTAAATATATATAGTTATCTTTGTTCTGCAGATATATATATTTGAAAACAACATTTACTACCAAGCAGATGTTCAGAGCAGCTCGTGGAGGCTCACGTCTTCTGGACAGGAGGGGGGAATCTTCAACGGCATCGCAGACTGGCTGTATGAGGGTAAGAGAGAGAGAGCACTGTGTGGGAGAATTCACATGCTACAGAATCCGGAGCTCTGGACAGAATACGTCCATAAACCAATGATGATTTATGGACGTGTGTGTGCACAGCGTTTGGCAGTGACGGCACGAACCAGCAAAGAATGAGAATACAACCCAATCAAAGTTTCTCTCAAGACTTAATTAAGCTACAAACAGTGCAGAGGTTTGATAGCCTGGAGCTATTGACGCCAAATGTTAACTAAGGACTCTCACACATGTTGATCTGAGACGGTTTTGATGCTGCCTGACCTCTAAAGAACTGAAGTCGGCTGTTGGAATATTGATCGAGAAAACAAACAATGTGCCACAATCTTAAGACCTAACTGAGAATGCAATCTTGAGAAAAGGAATAAAGCTCCACAAGGAGACTAAATACATAAACTCTGGTATACACTAATGCCAATGGAGAGCTGTCGAAATGTACTGTACTGAGCCCCTCTACCGGCTCAGATGGTCAACTTGTCTTCTCCGGCCGTTCCAGAGGAGGTGTTGCACACACAGGTGGCCCACTGGTGGTCACCTGACAGCTCCAGACTGGCCTACCTGAGCATCAACGACTCCCTGGTTCCCAACATGCTCCTGCCCCGGCTCACAGGCTCCCTCTACCCGAGGGGGAAGGAGTACCCGTATCCAAAGGTAAAACTCCAAAAAATTCAAATCTAATTCACAGCCGGCATTTAAATTAACACAATTCAAGTGGGTTATAACATCGCTGCTCTGACTTTGGTTGTTGAATTAGTGCAGAGGGCAGCACTACAACCTCTAGTGGTCAAACTACGGCCCTCGGCCTAACTGTTGCCCCCGGTCCTTAAACCAACCTTGATAAAAGTTAATTACCAAATGGCATGACCATATTTCTAATAAATTACTGAACTTTTCAAACTAGATTTTTACATTTCTAACTTCTTTTCACAGAATCCAATATCCTGTGTTCTGTTTGCTAATCCCAACACTATATTTACAGACTTACCACATACATTTATATTTAAATCAAAATATTCAAGTGGATTTAGAGTCTATTAACAGAAAACATATTTTGGTGATTAGATTTTTTGTTATTAACAGTGATTAATTTCATTATTGGCTAAATGAAATAATGCATTAATATCTAGGGTATTGCATGCTTTTATTTTGAAGGAACGTTATCAGAACAATATAACAGGTACTCTCTGAGCAACAGCGAGGTAGCAAGGTAGCATGGATTGCTACGTTCAAGCATTCATAACACGTTAACGCGTCCAACCCTAAGAACATTTTATAATACAGTGTATTGAAGCTAGAACGCGTCGCGTTCACTTAATTTGAATCAAGATACAAAAACACTGTTGTTATATGTGTGCACAACAATAATAATTATTAGTTGCATAGTTATTTTGAAAATTAGCTTTCCATGCCGATTGGAGTTTTGTCTACAAATAATGATTCTCCTACACAGCAACTTGTGGAAAATTCACTATTGTTTTAAAGCTGTGACTTTTCTTTGTATTGCTCCAAATCAAAACGGTTGGCGACGGATGCTTTATACTGCGGAGCACCCCTTAAAGACGAGACCACTATGACCTGCAACCCCGATTGTATTAAACCACCTTCAGCGTATCAAATGCCTTTCAGACAAGTTGTGGAGGACTGGTGGGAGGAGGGCGTAATAGGATAGGAAGACATCCAATTAAACTTGATATTCACCTTCCCAACGCAGGGTGAACATTGTGTGTGTGCACACACAAGCACACACACACGCACACTATGAATCTTTCACTTGAAACCTTGAGTGGGGTCAGCGTTATGACATCGTGGGATTAAATCAAGGAGACTAAATTACCTTTTGCTTCCTTTTATCTAAGTGAAACTAACCACCGGGGGATACAATACAAGCCAATACAAAGTAAAAGTACCCATGGCATTGTTATTTAAAAGTACAATGTCTCTGAATTTAAAGATTTACCTTATAACTGTTGGGCTATAACCCTCACCAATCAAGCCAATCAATTTCAGCAAACGTCCCAGTAAATTAATAATGCAAATCTAAAACCCAATACTAATTAGTAGTTCAATTGCTCCAAAAAACACACTTGTATTTACCAATAATATGCAGACAGAATGTCCTCTGCTGTTGGCAGTATACCGTTTAGATTTCCATATTTATGAAATCAAAGAGTAAAAGCGTTCAGATCACGCTTTGGTGTAGACCCATCTCACCGACCTCTGTAAGAGGACTTTGGAGCATTACAAGTACCTATCATCTCTCTTTCAACCTACATCTGGCCATCAGCATTTTAACAGAAACTGGTATTTTGTGACATGTTGATGTTGTAGCCACACGCTCAGATTGAATTTCAACCAGAAATCAACGTTGAAATCCCAGCTGGTATACAAAGACAAAACACAGCGTTGCTCTAAATACAAACAACAACATTCTAACATGCTGCTGTTGAAGAAGTTATGTCTACCAACTCGGTTTGGGCGTCATGTTGCGTCAATTTGCTAAATAGTGCCCAAACCAGATTGGGTAGAAATGTAACTGTTGGAGAAGACAAGAATAATAAACAGTACAGATAAGGAGGCATGAATGTGTCATCCTAGATTTCCCTTATGATGTAGACTAATGAGCATCATTTGTGAGCGAGGTTTAAGCTTCCTTGCCACAGGGCCGGTGCAGCATACAACAACGCCGTTTGTTTCCCTCTTCTTAAATATCCTCATCATATTCTCTGTTAAAGAATTGCAGGATTTATGTGCATACTTACGCGGTGTGCATCATGTATATTATCCAATTGTGTTAGGCGTGTGAAGGCAATTACACATTTGTTCTTTTTAAACTACAGATGGGACAAATGAATCCCACCGTCAGACTCTACGTCGTCACTCTGGACGGCAGCTCCCTCACAACTGAGCTGAGACCTCCGGACAGTTTTAAAAAGAGGTACGGTACACGTTGTCAACTGGAAATGGTTTTAATAAACCACTCACCATTTCTATCTGTATGTCTTTGCTTAGTGAGTACTACATCACCATGGTGAAATGGGTGGCTCAGGACAAGTTAAGTGTGCGTTGGGTGACTCGAGCTCAAAACATGTCAATACTTTCCTTGTGCGACGTCACAACAAGTGACTGCACCAAGGTAGGAACGTTATTGGTGAGGATTCTCTAGTCTTTTACACTTTATTTTAAAAAGCGTAATGTTCTGACTACATTTTTCCAACTCAGAAACATGTGGCGACATCAGAAAAGTGGCTCGATCGTCAGGTGAGTGTGTTGGTCCATCTCCATTTATAAGCCAATCAATTGTATGTAAGGCGTGGACGTGGTCCACAGGGCTTTCCGTCATCACCACCATACTTTTTCTTGGGGCACTCCAATGATGTTGTGCAACGTACATTGTATTGAACTGATTCATGAGTTGTCTTTGAGTAAAGGCCTCAGATCAATGCATTATTTAACAGTTGAGGTCAGATAAAAGAGGAGTCTCAGAGGCTCTTCCCCAATAAAGTCAATGCAATTAACTTCACTTTGTTCTTGTTGTAGGCACCTGGTTTGAACCACTACTATGAACTAATGCAGGGTGTCTGTTTTCCCAGAATGAAGAGCCGGTGTTTGCCAAGGATTACACAACATTCTTCATCACGATGCCCTTAAGACACGGCGGTCGCGGGGCATTCAACCATATCACCATGATCTCTAACCAGGTAAAACTTTGACATTTGAATACAGTACAAGAAATAGTCAGTTGAATCTATTGTGTATATTCACTTGGGGTCTAACTATTGCACACCTCCTAATGTGTCTTAAGGCCATTCAAATGATTCACACTCCTCAAGTGCTTCCATTTCCAAGTCTCATAACTTTAAACTATTTTTTTTCTGACTAGATTTCCCAAAACACCTGAGAATTCAGAGTACATTCAGTTGAATAAATTAAGGGGAGTACGGTAGATGCACCGGGGGCACTGGTTTCTGTGCAAGACGTTTTCAGTTTCTCAAGTTAATAAGTTGAACAACATGTTTGAATTGAATAGCAATGCAAGGTACGTTTATTTATACGGCACGGTTCTGCAACAAAGCAATTCAAATCGCTTGACATAAAACACATTACACAATAAAGCAATAGACCCCTTCCTTCCTCCCCCAGACAACCTGACACATCTATTTGGTTCATAATATAGCAGAATATCAGATATAATCTTACATCTTTGACTGACAGGAAGCCGGTGTAAAGACCAGTTCAGTGCAATACTTACTATAACGCTATTTTTTCTTGTGCTTCTCAGTCTGAAGGCCAGGAGGTCAACCTGCGCCACCTGACCTCAGGAAGCTGGGAGGTCTCTCAAATTCTGGCCTATGATGAGAGTGCAAACTCACTGTAAGGATGAATTTTGCCATGCGATATCAACCCAATACAATATGTGACATGTGATACTGTTCAATATGAATCCTCCAGAAGCATCTGGTGTGTTTTTCAGTTATTTCCTAAGTGCGGAAGAAGGCTCAACACACCGGCAGCTCTACAGGTACCGTTATGATTTTACTTTGTTATTATTTAAATTACCATGAGGAACTTTTTTACTGGTTATGAAGTACACTGTAATACTTTGTTTTTATGACTGTTGATGAATGAATACACAACACCGGTGTAAAATCATCAAAACCAGGATAGTAAACGTTTGCAAACAGGAGAAAGAGTTGACACACAGGTCATGCGCCAAGATTCAGAACACGATGTGCCTCTATGTGAAAGAGCACAGACTCTCTGTTGTACTAAGGTAGAACATTATTGCAGTTTTTCCAACAATGACATAGAAAAGTGAAGGACACCATCAGCAAGAAGGTTATTTCTATATTCAATTCATTTTATTTTGTATAGCCCAAAATCGCAAATGACAAATTAGCCTCAGAGGGCTTTACAGTCTGTACACATGCGACATCCTCTGTCCCGAAACCCACCATCGGCACAGGAAAAACTCAAAGAATGAACAACCCTTCCAAAGAGGGAAAAAAGGGAAGAAACCTTAGGAAGGCTTCTGATCCACAGAAGCCTGTGGGGAGGGAAAGTACAAAGACTTTAGGAAAGGGTAATGTCGGTTTATGATGGCAGTAATAGTAATATGATTAATATTTATAATAATAATGATGATGATGATGATGATAGCAGCAGGTGTCAGCAGGGCCACGGTAGGACGCAGGAACAGGGTCCAGATAGTACCATGATCCATGGAAACCTGTGAGCCGAGAAAGCACAAATACTCCGTGGAAGAAACAAAGTTACTGATGCCCATTAATGTTTACAGCAATAGAAATGGGAATATTGATGATATTAGAGGCAGTAGGTGTCCGCGGGCAGGCAGGAGTCAGGACCAAAAGAAGCTGAATTAGTCATGTGCATTGTGCATTGAATAGGAAAGACATTTTTTCAGGGCCACAGAGTCACATTTTAAATCAGATGAGATCCAGAATTTTTGCAACTAAAGTCTAAAGTAAAAGGATACATAACCAGACCTGAGAGGGTCAGACTCTCAAACACGGCTGCAGTAAAACAATAGCATTTCTAAAGGGACTCTGGTGCATTGCAACACTACCACTACCACACAAACATAAAGTTCCATGAAGGAACTTTAAGGAATAGTCTGACAATTTGGGAAATATGCATATTTGCTTTCTTGCTGAGAGAGCTAGTCACCACTTTGGTTCTATCTACATTTCTACTGCACTGTCACTGAAATCTTATGAGAGAATACAAGGATTTTAACTACGCATTCTTGGCTAAATTTTCAGCATTTAATGGCTTTGTTAGTCATGTTGCTTAATATACAATTTACAAGAATAGTGCGCATATTTGACCAGATTTCCATCAAATTGGTAAAATAAAACACTTAATAAAATACATTTTCATCAACTACTCTATGAGGATGGTCTTTTCAGTTAGACATTTAACCAGTGCAGAAGAACAGGACGTTTACAGAACTAAAGAAGCCATATCTCAAACTGTACACAACAGTTCAGGAAATCTGAAATATGACATTTCTGTATGCTTCATGTATTAGTGTGAGTAGTCCAATAAACGCGCCATGAAGATCTCATTCACCAGGGGTGTACAACTCACTTTTACCCTGGGCCACATCAGCAAAATGGTTACCTTCAAAAGGCCGGTTTTGTAACTAAGTCTGTATGAATGTGATGAATGAACTACTCACAAACGTATTGTGAAATTTCTCTCTGCATTTAACAATTCAAGTATAAAAATCTTTTACAAAAGCTCTACACTGTCAACTGGGCCTTACTGCCTTTGATCAGCAGCTGATTAAAAAGCCAAGTAACTCCTCGTCTCTTTGGCTCGCTGCACTGCTTCAAAAGCACTTGGAAACGAGGGCAGTTTATTTAGCCACAATGAATCTAGCTTTAAAGGCTTCTTCATTTATAGCTATGGCTTTTGTAAATATATTCTGCTGCTATTGTAGTCTGTCTTTTAATTCTTCAACGAGTTGATGTTTTTCTTGGATGATGAGGTTATCTTACTCAGCTCCGTGTTCTGTGCCCAAATGGAAATTGTATTACTTCATCGCCAACAAACATGTATCTGCCTTCCCATCTTTTACTAAATTTCCCTATGCGTACATTTTTCTCTTCTTAGACATTTTGGGATTATTTGTCATTCTTTTTAAAATTTGATCACCTTTGGAAAGCCAAGAGACCCAAATCCGCCTTTAGTTTGACATGTTTTTTTTTATCTTTCCATTAAATTTACAGCTTCTGTAGTTGTTTTTTAACAACAAACAGACATGTCAACTTAAAAGTAAAGCAGAGAATGGAAACATAAAAACAGTGAGATGGAAACCCATTCAGTGGGTTTGACACAGGTTTAATGTGTGACCATTGCTAGCCATAGTCTTCTGGGATTTAGTCTTTTGCCTGCAGGCCAGAAACCTGCAGAGTGTAAATCCTCTCCGATGAACTTCCTTTGACCTCACACACCTTTTTCTTAAACAGAGTCTCCACCCTGGATCCATTTCATAAAGAATGCCTCACCTGCGCTCTCTTCAAATCAAAGTGCACCTACTACGACACCATCCTCAGTCCGGACTATCAACATGTCCTCCTCAACTGCAGAGGTAACACCCCATTATAACCATAACAGAGACATGATAATTGTGTATTGAAATCAACCAATTCTCCATCTTAATCATCCATATCTGCTATGTTGAGTCCGTATATTGAATGTATTCATTAATGACAGCTGAATATAAAAACAAATCTACTGCAGAATTAATATCTATCTTGTAAATAGTGGCAGTGCACTTACATAAGTATTCACCCCCCTTGGACTTTTCTTTTTTTTCAAATTTATAGTCCGTCACCTGGAAGTTGGGGGAAAGTTTACATAGATTTCAAAATTTACAAATACAAATCGCTGAGTCCATATATATTCTCCCTCTGTAAACCCCTCCAAAAAAGATTGGTTGCAACCAATTGCCTTCATAAGTCACATTTAGTGACAAAATCACTAAATAGGTTCCACCTTTAAGCAATTTAATCTCAGTATAAATACACCTGTTCTGTGAAGCCCTCAGAGTAATAATGATAAATGCTCTGTTCAGGAACTAAAATCCCTGCGAATGACTGGCGACCAATCAAGGCTGTACCCCATCCTTCGCCTAATGTTATCTGGGGCTGGATTTGAAACGTCAAACAAATTACCCCTTAATGTCCATTCCTAACCACTATTGCTTGACTGCTGTGGAAAACAGGGTGTAGGAAAGATGACAGCCACCGCTGTGTTTAGGGGGTCCGACGGGAGTGAAGTCAGTCTGTAGCAGTTAAACTTCAATTTCTCCAAAGATGGACTACAAAGAAGTGCATCTTCGACGTCTTCGTCCATGTGTTGTTATCGTGCTCAGTCATGTAGACCAGGGTCCATAACCTTTTTTGCCTCATGGAGCTAAGTCGGAAAGCATCCTTACCACTAGATCAAACAGCTATTATCATGTCGGCCACTTACACTACTTCCGTGTCATTTCACTCAGTTAACCTTCCTAAGCAAATTTGACAATTCAAATGAGATTGACGCTAGCCCCCCGACGACCCTGTATGACGGATAAATTACTCTGAAGATGAATGGATGGATGGAATTGTCAGTATTTGCAGATGATGCGACAATTTGGGGGAAATATGGAATTCATAGTGAACAAACTGCATAGAGTAATTTTTAAAGGTAGAAGAAAGGTCGTATAAATGATCATATAAGACAAGGAGACAAATTGGTAGAGAAGTGAATAATAACGTAGAGAGAGTAAAACACTTTAAATAAAGTGAAAAATCTGACAATATAGGTCGAAATTTTGTCTTAGGTTATAAAGGCAGACTTTAAGGTTATAAACAAAATATCCCAATCCTTGAACATTTCACCGAGCACCATAAAGTCCATCATCAAAAAAAATATAAAGAATATGGCACAACCAATTGACAAACCGCACACGGAGCTAGTGACACACCCTAATAGACTTGCAGCTGTAATTGCAGCAAAAAGGGGTTCTACCAAGTATTGACTCAGGGCATCCAACAGATGTCAACTTTTTGTTCTCATTATTGTTTGTGCCACAATAAAGATATTTTGCATTTTCAAAAGCATGTTGTGTTGATCAAAATAGTAAAAAGTCTATTTCAATCTATTTGAATTCCAATTTGTAAAGGTACAAAACGGGAAAACCCATTGGTTTCAATACTCAATGTATTATGTCAAATTACAGATAGTTGTTAGCTATTAGCAAAACAGGTTATATGACATTTGATATTCATTTTTGTTTACTATTGTATTTTGAAGGGACGTTTCACCCCAAAATGAAGGATACATATTTCCCTCTTACCTGCTATTTCCCTCTAACAGCTATTGCTGTATGGTGTTGACTAGTTTTGGAGATATTGACTGCAGATGTTTGACTTGTATGAAATATTATGGACCTTGTAGTCCTCAAGGCATTGGTATACAGTGCTACAAGTAAGAGAAAAATAAATACACTCACAATACACATAAAAAATGTCACGTAAATTAACGGTATTTTACTGGCAGCAAGGATGCCAGGAATTTACCGTTATTTTACGGTATAATCCGTAAATGGGGTTTACACTATGTTACCGTAAACTTGATTACTGTATGTTACCGTAAACGTATGTTACAACGTAAATTTGACTGTTAACTGCAACGTACTTGCAGTCGACGCTAGTAACTTACTGTTTTATTTACAGTGCCCTACCGTAATTTTACGGTATGTTGTCGTATATTGGATTACAGTTTCTTACCATACGATTACTGTTTTTGTGTTACCAGAATGTTACCGTTTACTTATAACCGTGTACTTTCCCCCACAAATTAAACCCACGGTCATAGTGGTTGGAGTTTATTAGATGCCTTTAAGACAAAAATGTTCGGCATTTGTAACCAAGATCAAAAACATAAAATATGCTGCATGTATACAATAATACAAAAATGAATCGTAAAATCATTAGGAACAAGGTAAACTAGCTGCAACAATACGCCATGGAACACTTTCAATTGACCGCAGCAAACGGCTGGCATCCTTAATCCAGTGCCTCTGTAAAACAAACCAAAATCAAATATTTAGAAACACTGTCATTGGTAAAATATTAAAATTACAAAGTTTAGGAAGACAACAAGATGTAAGGAAGGAGAATGTTAATCATGCTAGGCAAATAACACTTACCAACGTTACTTGGAGAGACGAGGCAATGAGAAACTCCTCCCTAACCGCACTGACAGGTGTTCTGGATGAACTGAGATTACGCGTCTGACGTCACGTTCAGGAGCAGTCGGTCACGATTAACACTCAAATGACTTTTAGGCAATGAACACTTTGAATAATGCAAATATTTATAATCTTTACATTCGGGCCACTGAAACGACAGTGAAGGCGGCACATGCGATAGGGAGGGTGTGCTGTGCAGCACAAGGTTGGCGGTTTGAATCCTGGCTGCTCCCTGTGCCAAGTCGAAGTGTCCCTGAGCAAGACACCTAACCCCCAAATACTCCACATAAGATTATGTCAAACCATGGGTGTTAAAAGTGACAGCTGCATGTATAGTAATGTCCTGTAAGTCAAAGTCATCATCGTATCTCATGAGATACTATCTCATTATGATGACTTACAGGACCTGTTTGTCAGTGGCTGACATAGGCTTCCATACATTAACCGACAAAAGATGTAGATGGATTGTGATTCACTGCACTTGTATGTGTAGTTCCACCACTTCATAAAATATATGTAACATGCAGTTGAATTACGGTAATCTGCTATTATTGTAAATTGACAGCTTTAACTGTTTATTCATGACATTGGCCGTCAATTTACAAGCAAGGGATGGAAATTTAACTGCATGTTACAGTTATTATGACATACTGTAAGATACCGTTGCAATGCACCGTAAATTTACAGCAATTTTTTACAGTGTACATATTACTTTAAATAATTAGAGGTGAACTGTCACTTTATTGTTTAATGTGTTGCATTTCAGATTAAATTGTATGATAAAGTTTAAATCTTTGACCTTTCGCTCATTTTTTAGTCTTTTTCCTCTCCCACAGTCCCACAGAAAACCAAGCCTTATTTTTTTTTAATCCCATTATTTTAAGATTGTTTGGTAATGAACGTGACCATTTCCACACACTTCAGACCACAGCCGGCTCTTTGAAATACATGTGTTATGTCAGGTTTTATTTAGTTATTGCAAGTATGGGTGACTTACTAACTAAAGTCATTCTTCTTCTTGCGCTGACAGAGTACAAGACTGTGGAAATGAACGTAGTATTAAGACATGCGATGATGGACAAGAGGATTCCCAAGTGGGAAAGAAGAACCGTTCAAATCAACGACTTTGGTAGGACATACACATCATCTTCAACTATTTACCTTTCAACACTCTTTCATCACCAACTAGTCAATACTTCTCATTCTTTCCTATTTTTTATTTATTATTCATTATTTTGAGCAATAATCAGGTGTAAATGCAATCTTTCTCATACCGCTCAGTGATTCTATGCCCACAATAAGTTAATTACTCTGACAAATCAGATAACGTGCAAACGGCTTCCTCTATATTCATATTTATATAGATTTATTTTATATTTCATGTTCAACATTTTTCAAAATGTTTTCTTTGGTTGAATAATATACTCATTTCAATTATAGTTGCCATTCCTTTCCTCTAGAAACGCCAATGTTGAGGCTTTATTTCAGGGTAAAATAGTTGTGAAAATGCTACAATCCCAAAATGCTAGCTTAGAATGCTATATGGCGAAGAGCTCCAAACCGCTGGGAAAAGTTTTGACGGTTTCCAGCACAGTAGTTACCCATCCGCTGGACAGGCAGGATAACGCACATCTGCACGTCAGACTAGCACATTCAAGGAAACACAACTTGAGCCAACAGGTGCACAGCTTTTTGAGCTGATTATGAATCCCAAACGCAGCCCAATATCATTTCATTTAGTCCACAGTTCACCGCATGGCTGCCATTTGTTAGTCCGTGTTTACCATAAAAGACATTCGAAACATATTAAAGGCCTTTTGAGTAGGAACGCTGTCAATTTCAATGAGGCAACAGTGTTGTGATGTGATGTTGTGAACTATGCAAGATGATGTTTTCAGAAGGATACATAATATGTACATTGCAGTGCATAACAAAAGTCCCACTCTGAATCTTCCCCTTCAAAATATCTAACCTGAATGCAGCAGGAGATGTACACTAGAACAAATTACCTACTATTAAAGTCTTGATTGTGTTTTGCAGGACTTTGTCTGGAGTTGATTGTCCCAGTAGGTTTGGATGAAACAAAGGAGCACCCGTTGTTACTGATTCTGTAGGTCATTTCATTTGAATTCTATAGTGTATTAAGTTGAAGGTTCCCAACTTCCATCATAGATCAAATTTGTAGGGTCATGTGTAGATGATATAATCATACCGAACGTGTAGTTTTGTTAATCTTTATTTTGATGTGTTTTTCTGGAAGAATTTTTCTTTGACTCATGGGCTTCCTCACGGACTAAACTGATAACCATCCTCTCTCAGCGACAGCGCCCCCGGTGGTCAGGCTGTGAGCGACCGCTTCTCTCTCGGCTGGGACTCGGTGCTGGTCAGCTCTGACAGCGTCATCGTAGCTCGTCTGGACGGCCGGGGCAGCGGCTCCCAGGGTCAGAGGATCCTGCACGAGGTTCACCACAGACTGGGAACTGTGGATGTTCAGGACCAGGTCGCAGCTGTAGAGTACGCTTCTCTTTTTCTTCTCAAAAGTCACTTGATTGCCAAACAAACTGTTTGCAGGGTTCTCCAAATATTGCTGACAGTGATGTTTCTGTTTTTGTATTGATGGTGCTATTTAATATGTTGATAACAAGTATTTTATTATATTTCTTCTTGCTGTTTGTCTGTAGCTGTGCTAGTGTAACAAATTTGGTGTTTTTTATAGTTAACTGCAATAATTGTCCCTTATAAAATAAGACCTAATGAACTATATTCCTTTGAAAAGGAAACTATAACGTGGGAGTCTGTCTGAATGTTTCTCCTTCAATTCTCTCAAAACTGGTTCTTCTAGTTGACACTAGTTAGCCATTGCATGCTGAGGAATCAAAGAAATGCAGAAGCGAGCTCCATATGACTGTTTTTTGGGTCCCAATAACTAAGGTTCAACACTAACCTTTCTTTAGTTCCCTGAACTAAAGCTTTTTAAAAGTCATCATCCTTGAATCTGGCTCAGTTGATTAAAGGCAGCAGCAAACAGAAATGTCTGCAGTCTTGAAGGCGCTGAGAGTCTCAGCAGACCTGCGGCTTCCTGAGAGTTTGTTCCACATATTTGGAGCAGAAGAACTAAGTGCTGCTTCTCCATGTTTGGTTGGAACAGAAAGGAGAGCCGTCCCAGACCACCTGAGGGGTTGGGTAACCCCAAGAAAGGTTCAAATCAGGCTTCTCAGTTCACCAAATCAAGGATTTTTACTGACCTACACGCAACTACATCAATGTGTCTCTCTGCCCGACAAAGAGGGCTAGTTGGCCCAAGTAGGCTTACTTTGGAAGATCACCTTGTTGTTTTAAACTCTGACATGCCAGGTTCCCCACTAGCTTCGGCTTTGGACATCAAAACGCATATGGACGTCAGGGGTCACATGCATTTTCAATTATTTTTTTATTCAAAATATGCACAAGTATTTACAAAATAACAGTGCTGAAGTAATGTAAAATAAGCTGGTCTTATTGGTGCGAGTCTATTTTTCTGGTGATTTTTCAACCATCCACCCTTCCCCTCACTCTTAACACTGAGTGAGTTACACTTTCCACATTAAAGTTTGATGCTGATGGGTCTCAGACACTGAGGGCCACCTGGGATGAAGACCAAGCTATACCACAGCTTGGTCTTCATCCCAGGTGGCCCTCACATTTCTGAGGATTTTGGAAAATGAATGGGTTCCTTTTGGCTAACTAAGGCTGCTAAAACTAAATTGGCAAACAATCAGCTGAATTTCTGAGACACCAATAATATTTTGCTGTGTAGTCTCATTAGGAAGGAATTATTATTTTTTGCTATTTAGTTACCTCATTCCATTTACAGGCACCTGATCAGACTACCCTACATCGATGGCAACAGAGTTGGAGTTTATGGAAAGGTAACGTCGCCTCTATGTCTATCAAACCACAGAAAATGACTACCTTTACTCATTCTCTTAAAGCAGCCGTGTTCTTTGTTTCAGGCGTATGGAGGATTTATTTCAACTCTCCTACTCCTGTCCCACAGCTCCATGTTCCGGTGTGGTATTGCTGTCGCCCCCATAACAAACTGGAGACTCCATGGTATCACAACGACGGAATGTCACACATAGCCACAGTAGCACAATGATCTGAATGTTTGGTCTATGTAACGGTGTCCAGTCGGCATTAGCACTCGAGCCTATTCTCATCTCTTTGAACTCAAACAGACTCAGGAAATAGGTTGCTTGGTAGCAGTAGGGCCTCTGTGACCCCACTGAGGGACAAAGAGGAAAATGTCAAGCACACACACACACAATCACAATAGGGACAGCAGAGGTGAGAGCAGACCGACCGATAAGGAGACCAGGGACACGCATGGTTTAAATACGCCGTGCTGGTGCAGGTGACTGGACACAGGAGGAAACAGATCAGGGACACAACAGACAATCAGAGGACGAGGAAACACACCAGGGCAGGAAGTGCAGTCAAACCAGGGACACAAGAGGCAGGACAACACAAAATAAAGCAGGAAATAAACACATACTGTGACAGTCTGTCCAAAGACCTTCAAACAGCCAGTAAAACCAGTTATCGTATCTGGTCATCAATACTGACATATATTCTCTAAGCAACACACCATGGGGACGGCATTATTTTTATAAAGCAACACTAAACAAATGGACCACTAAGTCAGAATGTCAAACAAACGTAGAAGCCTAACAAACCGACTGGAGCCACATTAATCATCAATGCCATAGTTGTCACTGTATCCAATGTATACTGAATAAGTAGTACTGAAAGGAATTCAAAGTCTTGTTGTGAATAAGTGATTTAAAACTTCAATGCTGACAATATCTCTCTTTCCCTTTGTCATCCTTTTAAAGGGTCGGCCTACACTGAGAAATTCTTTGGCTCCCCGGCAAAAGAGGATCTCAAATACCAAGTAGGAACCTGCTGTTGTGAAAACAAACAATGAGCAGCAGTTTGTGTGTGAAGTGATTTTATTTTCAATGGCAGGCGATCTACCAGCACTGCCTTGGCACCCCTGTCCTCAGACAATCACAGAGATTTGCACTAATGTTTTAAAAAGGCATTTCCTGTTTTTTTACATCTCCATGCTTACACTGGTAACCCCTCGTTTAACGTCACATTGCAATGTGGCAAAGTCAGAATGCAGACTCATGATGAAAGTGTTCATAATGTCTACAACAGAGCCCTCAAATGCTTGATGATTGGACAGTTGGACAGAACTGAACCTTCATAGACTTGATGGGAGCGCCTGAAAGTGTCTGTGTGCACAATTGCTCAGATTGGGCCATTGTTCATTTTGAATAACATGTTATTTTTAGACGATGTATAAAACTCTCCTCAGTCCCTGGAGGCTCATCTTACTGTTCACTGTCTCCGGCAGATTTCCAGTCTGCTCAGAAACATTACAGCATCAAATCCTCTGAACCTCCGAATTATCCACGGAACTGCAGATGGTGAGTGTTGGTACAGGTATGGACATCAGAATAGATGTGGGCGCTTTAGAGGGTTCACAAGCAGGCTACACCATTTTAAAATTACTTGACTTTTCGCGAGAGCAACACATTTTAAAGTACACAATACATACTTAGCGCTATTTTGTTGTGAATGTTATTTTTGCTACGCTTCCATTTGTATCACTGCTAACAATGGGTAGGGATTCTACAGCAAAATGATGTGTGCTCATTTGTTGGTTCAATGTTGGAATCTCATCTTGACTTGAGGCTACCTAGTCTCAGCCGTGTGCTTAACATCACTGCACGACACAGAATGTACAATGTATGACGTGTTTTGGCTCTACAATCGAGTTTTCATTAACTGCCCAACTGTGGAAGTGTACTGGACTGAGCACGGCGGCTCGGTTGAATTATCATTTGATTGACCTTCTCTTTTTTTCAGCCACTGTTCATTTCCAGCATACTGCAGAGTTGGTCAAAACGCTGTCTGCGTCAAATGTGAAGTACACCCTGCAGGTGACTGCTGCCATTGCTTCTTTGAGTAGATCTTACTCTATTTACAAGAGTAGACCTTGATGTTGTTTTCATGTGTCAAACAAGCCGCCGTCTTTCTATTAAGCTTTAAAGACACAGCTGGTGACTGACATAAAATAAATATAACCCTCCAAATACATCGGCCCTCAACATCTAATGCCAATACACAGAGCTACTCCTAAGTAAGTTCTTTATGGGAAAAACAATGTTCCAGTGTAGAAAAAACAACCCTGTGTGAAAGTAATTGTTGAGTTAGCCTCTCACATTAACCTTTCTAGAGGAATGATTTGTAAGCTTAACTTCCTGTCAACGCAGATGTCAATTTTGTAATTATTTTGCTAAGTGCATTTTGATTTTGATGTAGCTGACCCTACGGAGGGGAGGGGTACCTACAGCATAATGGTTTGAAGCATAAGCTAGACAAAGGATGAGGTGGGAGTCACAGTGCGTTGATCCTGACAGTAGTTCAAGAGTAAATTCAAAAAAGAAACTGGGTTCCTTTGCCTCCTCTGTACTCATTTAATTTAATTTGCAAGATTTCCCTTTGCACAAAGGAAAACAGCCAATCAGATAAGTGGAGTCGTTAGGGCAGCTGTCCATCACTGTTATCTTACAGTTAGATACTTAGAACACGTTGATTTAAATCAGACCTACCATATTTGGCTCCTTAAATAATGCACATGTAAAAGTTAATATTTGTTCCAATAAATGTGAAGATAACGAGCACTCTCGTTTGCACAGTATATATTAAACTGCGCCCATCTGGCTCTGTAGAAAGACAGACTGTCAACTGTCTACAGAAGCTGAGTTTTACTGAGCCCTGTTCTCTGTATTTGTCCACCAACACCTCTGCTGGTTAACCATAGCGCCATACCAAAATTACCCAAATGTTTTGTGGGGATTTAATTGCAATAAACAGCTTTCAGTCAGAATTCCTGCTTTGTGGTTCTTCTACACACAGCCATGCAAAGAGTTTTGTCTGGTCTCTGAACAAATAGTAGCTTCATTGTAGAACTCTCACTGACAGACAGCTGCATTATATTCATCCTCCATGTCTGGCTCACCAACGTCAGGACATCAATGAGAACCTCAACCCTGATAGACCTCTGGGACACGGCGTTTAGGGCATATCTTGCTAAACCTGAAATATATCAGTGCGTATCAGCCTTCGCTTTGCATTTGGTGCAAAGACAATATAACTCATCAGAAAGTGACAGAGCACATTTCCAGAATTAGCTATTTTAATTTAGTGCTTTTGACATTGTAGTGTAAATGTAATTGAATAAATAAAAAACCTAAGGTTAAATAACTCTTTTCTATTTTCTCCTGCTTAGATTTTCCCAGATGAAGGACACACTATGGCCTCCACCAAGAGTCAACGCTACATGCTGAACTCAGTGCTCACCTTCTTCAAGCTTTGCCTTGAGGAGGAGCAGGTTGACGCCCTGAAGAAATCTAAAGACCGTGACTAACGTAACTAAGGGGCTCTTCACTGAGACAGTTTTCTGACTGTAATTAGCCAACAAACAGAGGCTGTGTTCCGCTGAAGAAAAGAATTACTATGTGGGATGTGTAGGGTTACATGTGCTAGAACCATGATGGGGATCCCAGGGTTGTAATTATTGATTGTGGGATTTATGGTTGTATTATTGCTGGATTCCGATGCTTTAGATTTTAGATTTATTCTTTGTATCACGAACTGAGTACAAATGTCAGGGAATCAAAGGAACTTGTATTTTTCCATGTTACAGTAGAATTGTTGCTGACTGCTGTTTTCTACTGTGAATATTTCGATTTACTGCAAAGGCAACTTAACCTGGGCGATAAAATCACAAAACAACTTATGCAGGTGCCTTTACCCCATTGCAGTCATCATTATTTCCCAAACGTATAGCCAACGAGGTTTACACTCACATTAACATGCAGTCTCTTCAGGGAATACAATGGTTTAAAGCCCCATCTACCTTTTATCTTAACAACTTCAGGAAAATGGAGTTAAAAATGCTTTTGCTTTTCTGATAAATGGGCACACGCTAATAACATAGTTTATAAACTATTTGGGATATAATATGATGACAGAGGGATCAAAAGCCATTAGTTGTGCGAGACCCTGTGGAGTTCATCTACAGGCAGCCTTCTGCTATTCTCTTCTGTGCCTGCTTTCTTCCACCATTATTAGTTTACATTTTCATTTTTTGGATACCAGAGAATGGATAACTCTTAATAATAACAACCATTATTGATCAATGGTTAATTAGGCCGCTGTGTCCGTGCACAACTCCCCCATTGTGCTGCAGCAACCTGCAAAATATTTACGTTGACCGGTTAAAGTTGCATGGTAATGTATGTAACACTTACATCAAGATTAAGACAACAATTACATCAGACTGAATCAATCATTGTAAGTATTAACCTGCTCTCTAAGATATTTTCAGATTTACAGAGTGTTTATTCATATTTAACATTATTACCTTATATTCATCTTTTCCAACGTATATTACAGCCATCCAGATACATTTTTCGACCTGGTTATAACTATTTATTGATAATAAAGTTAATTTTCTTTGCCAGTCAAATTAATTAATTAGCAATTTACCATTTATTAATAATGGTCACATTAGCTTCTCCCAGTTCCCTTTGGTAATGTACCCATGAATTTGTAAAGTCAACTATCACTTGATTTTTTTTTCATTCCAAACCGACACCAAGTCATAACCATTTGACATTAGCATCAAACTACCAACTACACTGGGGCGACCCGGATTGGTTGCCCGTTCATGAATGAGTCCAATCAAAGGTGGATGCCTTTTGGCAGTCTCACTATGTTCTTAGGAACGGCCATGGCTGGATTCGTCCCTATTACATGCACCGTCTAACATCCCAGAATGGGAAAAGTGTTTGAAAAGGGCAGAAACCGGAGACATGTATGTTTTAATAATACTGGTGTATTATATACAGTGTGCTTTGTGTATGAATCACCATACCCTCCTTGAGTAGGATGTAGCAAACAAAAAGATTTCCTGACCATGATCCTGAGCTGCTTACACTTCTGCACTGGCTTTATTCTGTGTTGTCTGCAATTGATTCCTGATATATATATATATATATACTTTGTGAAATAAATTATTAAACAAGACCACGTATTGTATTTGTGCCTGCCATTGTTTGCTGTTGAGCTCAGAAGACAAAGCAATTAAATGAGGATTTCTTTCAGAGCCAAAACAATTTACCCAATCTTGATTTGCTGATGGTGCAGCAGAGAAATGCTGGTGCACCAAAACATTTGTGCATGTTTGCAGGTAGCAGCAGTGACAGGCAGTATCTCCCATTTGCTTTCAAGCTACAGCCGCAGTCAGCCCCAACCATTTTTATTTCTAATGACTTTTAACAAAAAGCAGAGTGTCAACTTTAAACACTGTATGGCTGTAAAATGACCCTCAGAACTGAGAGGCTATGAACCCATATTTGTTCAAAGTTGTCAATCAAGATTTATTTAATTAAAGAGATGCATAAACAAAATTGCGAATGACATTGACATAATAGGAGAGCTGATTAAACATGAGTCTTAGCTATGATATTATTGTTATTATTGAGACATCATATTTTGATGGAGTAGGGAAGTCATTAGTTGTGAAGCAATATCAAACCAATGGCGGTTAGATGGTGGTGGTGAACATCTGTATGGATGGGATGTGGTTAGCAAGGTAAAGCCAATCCGTAGGTCCCATGAACTGTCATTCTTTGTCTCGTGACTCCTTCTCGTCCTCCTTGTGAAAAAGAGTCTAATTGTATATAAGTCTTAGATTTATTACCTCAGAAAACATTTTAAACATGAGTTACGGACACAATTGCTAGTTTCAAGTCTCCCTCAATACAGCTTGATTTTCTATTATAACATTAAGGTCCATTTAGAGTCAAATAATAATAATAACTATAACCCTGAGTGAGTGATTTCCCTGTACATGAAACTTAGGTTACTATATTTAATTCAGCTTTAGTTTGCTCTTAATCCTCTCGTGTCACTTCTGGTTCCAAATTGCTGAGTTCCAAACCTAAGGTCCAGAAAACGAATGAGTGACGTCGTGGTGAAATAACTTATTATTTAGAGTCCATAAGAGAAACTCATGTTCTTTCTAGAGGGAAAGTTGATTGTGATGGAGAGTGGAGACTCACATGGGGGAGGGAGGAGGGAGCATCGCTCCGACACTGAAACAACCGTTGACAGATGAGATTAAAGAACAATTGTAAAGCAGTGAGATTATTGGCTCACAGACGTTGTAGTAAAAGCGGATGTTTTGAACTGAAAGGGTGAACGCCTTCTGTCAGCCGGGAGTCGAAAGGGAGGAAACAAGCACTGACAGAGAGAGAAAAAGGGGGAGGGATTCTTCCTGCATATTTGCATTAAAGAGGGCCTGATAATGTAAGCGCTTCATGTGTTTATAGTGGGTCCAAGTGGGCTCCATTACGTTAAATTGTACTTCTATTCTTGTCTTGCATTCTCGCCTGCTGTTGTGTGTTACATTTTATTTTGCAGTGACGAGTGAAGTACGCGTCTGTATATATAAATATATTGTATATGTATGTGTGTATATATCGTATGCGTCTGTATATATGACTAAATGAACATATAACCAGGCCTTTGATTGCAGGAACTGGTTGTGGTGAAGACATGCAGTGTTGAAGCAGCCATGACGTCTTTGAACAAGTAGACGCCAGATGGTGAAGGACTGGAGCAACGAGCATCCTGCTGTGGACGGATCCATTCCTACCGAAGCCCTCAAGCTGCCCTCAGAGCCCCGGGGAGGCAGGAGCAGAGCTCCGTGGTTGGCGGCACGGTCTCCTCCCACCGCTGTGGGTAGAGCCAGCAGAGACACCGCGCCGCTGGGCTCACGACGGAGAAGAGAGGCCCGGGAGAACCACAACCAGGACCGCACGGAGCAGAACGTGACCCCGCTGCAGCAAATTGAGAGGTTTTCCACGCGGATACACTTTTAGCCCCGGGGGGCGCTGATATCATCTCTTATTTTTCTTCTACCCTGCAGTGTCTGTGCCTTCCCTCCTCACGGGTTTGTGTGGATAGTGGTTCTATTTGGTGCCTGTGGTGGGCAGCTGATATCTGCTGCTGCTCTCATTATTAGCAGTAGTATTACTATCGCTGACCCCATTACCGCCTGTGTTATTGTGGTTAATCTATATACTCACTGCTGCTGCTTTCATTTTGTAGTTCATTCGGACATTCTGATGTCTCCCCCAGGTGTCTTCCTTTGTCTTTTTTGGGGGGAGTTTAATCTTGCGCTGATGAGAGGATGAGGCATGTGTACAGATTATAAAGCCAAGGGAAAATAATGATTTGGGGTTAAACAAAATGAATTGAATTTGATAATTGTAGATTGAAGTAACTTAAATGATTATTATTATTGTTTTTTCACAGTCTTCTTTTTATTTATAATCATCACTAGAGGACAATAACAATAACCCCCAAAAGCTCAAACCCTGCCCTTTCCCATTTTAAAACAGCAAAAAGAACAGGTACAAGCATTACAAAATCCATCTTAACAGCTGAAAGAAAAACAGAAAAAAAGGAAACAAGATATCCGGGTCAAATGAATCCATCCCCATAGACTAAACTATCTATGAGATCTGAAATCTCAAAAATATATTTATGTACACACTCTGCTGTATTGGTACTGTACAAAATGTGACAACACGTTCCCCGTAGACATGCAAACACCTTACTGACACTGTAAAACGTTCTGTCTTACTACACCCATTGTCATTAATAACCACTGCAGTTATTTATTATCTTCTTGAAAAAGAGAATATCCAGCGATAAGGAAAACGTCCCACGGCTTCAAGAAAGACCTTTAATCTGAGATGAGCTTCTGAGATACAAAGAAGAAAATGGATTCGATGTTGTGTGGCCTGAAACTGAAAGTACGGTATGGCCAATATCCATTATCCTTATTTCAAACAATAACTTATTATCATCATACAGCTTATATAGTGATGTAATTGACACTAAGTGACTGCAATGCTGCGTCTCGAGGGCCTGAGTTGCCATAGGTTAACATGACACTGCTAATGGATGAGCATCACTGCCAGCAACTAGGATCACAGTATGTTGATCCTCATAAGGCATTATACATGGCTACACGAGACCCCTGTACAATAAAGTGTGACCTATAAAGACTGTTGCTCAGGAGTGTTGCAGCTGGAAATAGCACTTCTTCAGACATGAACTCTTTTGCGGTGAACTAGCATTTCCAACCAAAGGAGAGGTCAGATCAAAAGTGTTCATTTGTTCTTTTTTCTTCTCGTTTGCTACCATAAATGGGACGAACATGGCGAAATGCGTGAAGGAGCAAAGGAAAAAAAGATAAGCGTGCACTCGTGGATGGTTGCAGCCCAGAGAGCCTGCAGGAGATGGAGGAGGTCTTCCGTACGCTTTACCAAGAAACGGAGCGTCCCACAACTGAAATGACTTGATGCCAGAGGGCGGCTCCGGCCTCGTGTCCCGGACTATGCGAGTGTCACTGTTTGTGTCCTTCAATTGTCTTTTCAACACATTATTACACATTTCTGTCACCCATTCGCACACACAGGCACACACACACACACACACACACACACACACACACACACACACTTAGGAGCTCTAACCCAGTGTCCATGTCCAGCTAAATACTTTGTCCAAACGTGAAAGGTCTTGACAAAGGTCTGATCCTAAAAGCCTCCAGCCTACTCCTCCTCCTCCTCTTCCTCGTCAGGCAGCGGTAGCAGTTCTTCCTTCAGACAATCCCGGTAGAAGCTGGTCAGCGTGCCGTAGAGGTGCTGGCGACTCGGCTGAGATAGGAAGTGGCCCTCATCTGGGTAGATCTGGCGGGTAAAAGATAAGTAAATAAGTGTTTGGGGACACAGATGTGCAATATGGGATTGGGTGAGACATGCACACTGCTACATTCTGCCACAATGTCTTTCCTGATGCTTCCACTAGGAGGCGCTCACAAACATTATGTATTTTAAATGGGCCCATACATATCGGAAACCTCCAGTTCTGCCATTTGAAGCCAATACGGAAACCGTCTTTTTCTCTCTACTGACCAGCAGGGCGACTCCTGAAATCTGATTGTATAGAATGTATGAAAAACTAATTCCTGTTGGGGGAAAATTGTTGCGCCTGCGTAGGGTGAGGCTCTCTGTCTGTACTTACGGCTTGTGTTGATGATTTCTGTATTCTTTATCATTTTTCTATATTCTAGTTAGTAATAAATACTTAATCACAAAGCAAGCTCAAGATACTTCTGATTTCTCACAACGGCTAAATCCACAAATTTCCAGCCCATTTCTCACTTGATTTCTTACCTCAGTAAACATTGTAAACATGTGTTTATGGTATCAATCCCCATTTAGAGCCCAATAGACCATAGAGCAGGGTATACTGTACTTTAGGGCGGGCTTACTGTTATTGACAGGTAGCTATTGCTAACACGGCCCTGAACGGCATCTCCGGTCCCTCCTCCGCATTTCAAATACGGTAACTTCCATTCACTCATCACCCAACAGTGGAGTTCCCCATTAACTCTGAGTTACTGTTTTATTGTCTTGGTTTTACTGCCTGCTAACTGGATGTTTTTGTGAAGTCTAACATCATTTTCAACTTCCCACTGGACACTACCGGCTTAACAGCGCGGAGCAGAAAGACATAGTGGAGAAGTTAGCTGCTTTAAGCTAAAGTGAATATTGGACCCGTTCATCAGGTGAAACGAAATACAGGTTCCACTTTTATTGCTGTTTGTTCATGAACCTTGACCTTTTCGCTCTTGAATTGTGGTAGACAAGATGTCATTTATCAGATTTAGCTCGTAGCTCATTTGCATCGGTAGCTCCTGAGAACACATAAGTAATCCTACTCCCATCTCACCAACGTCCTTCATACAGCGAAGACTTTTAGGGCAGGATAAGGCTAAAATATAAAAACATATCTAACACTATACTTGAAACTACTCTTTTTTACCATTAGCATTCATATTTGTCTTTTATCTGTGCTTATTAATGATTTTTACACTTTTCCCAATATACAAAGTAAAAAGAATAAGTAGGAGGGAATTTGCAACATTCTCTATTGTTTGAGACATTTAAGCAGCCGCTTGTTTGGCTTCTTTCCCACGTGTGTATATGACTGTGTCATTTGGGAACATTATTTCTATATATTACATAGAAAGATGGGATCAATAATATAAAACTAATAACTGGGCCAAATATATAGAGCCTTGCCGTAATCACTGGTTGATGACAATGTGCTGTTAGAGATGTGGTTTAAAAAGGTATAGCGTGTTTATCACTTTAAGGTCATTGATATTGGCATTGTGATTGTTTGAACAACACCCCACTGGAATTAACATAACCACAGAGACTCTGTTGTTTATTTTGAACCACAAGGCCCCTCATTCTGGATAATCCCATTAATCTTAACCTCTGCAGCGCCATGCTTCTGCCAGTACATTTGTCGTTTATTCTCGAATGTCTTTCAGTGTCTGTTGGCCTGTTTAAGATAGTTGAGAATGACATTTTTCTGGCCTTGCCAAACTGCTTTCAAACTTTGTATCTGTCTACCCGTCAGTGGCTGTAGAATATTTTCAAGGCCTTGTGTCTCATTGAATGCCAGAAGAAGTCCTTTACCTATTGTAAGGTAACTTGTGAGTCTACTGCGTCCCGGGGGACATTTTAAAAGTGTATCTCAATTGATTTTCGTTTTTTACCACAAGTTCTACTATTACATTAAGTTTGCCTATTTTTTCCACTTTGATGCAATTAATAAAGATTAGGGGGTTTCTTTTCAAACAGTCCCATTTAAGGAGACTATGAGATGTTGGAATACATCGGAACAATCCTTTGATATAAAAAGTTGATCTCTTCTGCAGCACATTCCCCGTATGCAGGACATCATGTCCAACCACTTGACAGCTGTGGGTGATGACGAGCTCCTTCCATCCTTTTACAAACCAACAAACTCTATGTTTCTATACAGTCAGCGACTGCTCAACCTGCTCCAAACATTTGGTTGGCTGTGATAGTCTGTGGGGATATTGACAACTGTCTGACGCCAAAGAACCAGAGTTTGGACACATAATCAGTAGTCGAGCTAATCCAATACATTGAAGACACTTTTGATAAGTGTGAATTTACATTATCTTAAATAACATGAGTTATACAACACGTGCATGCTATTGCTGTGTAGAGCTTTAGGTGTTCCTGTTGATGAGATACACACCTGCATTGAGTAGTTTGCTCCAACTTTCACGAGGTTCTTGACGAGCTCAGCAGTATGCTGAAAGTGGATGTTGGCTGGGAAGGAAAAAAAACTTGTAAGCAGCAACACTCAAATGACTCCTGACTGTGAAAAATAGTTAGATCAGATTCTAGGAGGAAGGAAATACAAACAAAGGCTCAACGACTCTTTCCTCTGGAAATCGCAGCATTAATTTAGATAATCGACTTATTCTTTTTTACTTATGATTAAAAACATTTGCCCAATTAGGTGCCAGGGTTGCCTGCTTGATGCAATGCAGATACACTGTTTTCATTCAAACACATCTACTTTATCTTACCATCTGCTGTGCCGTGCACAAGCATCAGTTTCTGCTCCCGCAGCGCTTGAACGTTCTGTAGCACACTGGAAAACTGTGAGCAAATAAGAAATGGAGATAATAGATTGATGGACATTGCTAACTTGCATTTTAGAAAGCAATCAGATATTGCGGTAAGTGCATCATACTCTGATTAAATAGCAATTCAATCTAATGAGGAATCTTAAAGAGATGAAGAATGTCAAATTGAAAATGTGTTTTTTATGCTGGAAATATCTGTAGCCAAGCCTGCAGACGGGCAAACATACCGAAAACAGCGGCTTGCTTTTTGTGGAATGAATTGTTGGGTGGTTGTTTACATGTGCTTGGGAAAAACAACTGTTTTGTTCCCCCTCACTGTGCTCGTTCCGCTCGCTGAGGAAAACACCTGTGATAGCACAACATCTCGTCTGTGCGGGACTCCTGAGAGAGCCAGGTAACCCGTTAAAGGCTTACAAAGGACATGTGATCCGACACACCGGTGCACAGTGTTACCCGAGAGATGAGTGACAAAGTCCTACGGAGCATAACAAAACACAAGGAAATGTGAAGCACTGCTGCCTCCGACTTTGGTAACCGTGGGAGATTAAGTCTGTCATCGATTTGTGGACAAGACACTTTGGAAGATCAACGGCAAGCAAGTAAATGCGTTTGTGTTCGTGTGAATGTGTGTGTGTGTGTGTGTGCGTGTGCGCGGGGGAGAGGTTAGATGGTGAACACCCACCTGATACCTGCTGTCGTCCCGTGATGGCGAGCCAAGGTACCTCTCAGAGAAAGCCGATGCTGTGCAAATGAGAAGTGGGACAATCTTAAGGCAGACGGTGCTTCCGCTTGAGCTGCACCACAACAAAGTGGAGTTCATCTCATCCTGAATTGCTTCCAGTGAGGAGGAATCGACCCCTCGGGGAGGTGTGAGGGACCTCTGGCTGAGGGAAGGCTCTTTGCACCGGTCTGTCGGTGTAGTGTTGTACTGCTGAAAGCTAAGATTGACTTTACAGTCTTATCTGAGCTAAACAGCCTCTTAACAGGCAAATCGTTACTTCTTACTCTTTACACACATCCTTTTTTAAACTTTAATTATTTCCTTTTACTTGCCGGAAGGCGAATGTCGAGCTTGGTCGACTGAGTACGACTAAGGATCCCTAATTAGTTATTGTGTTGAGCAACCGTTATTGTAAGTTAGTGGTATGTAAGAAAAGTGGTTTGATAAGGAGTATAAAGGGTGCGGATGTCCCCATGTATGAGTGTTACAGTGGTGGAAACCACTCCAACAAAAAACAGGACTTTCACCGTTTTAATCTCCTTACGTCACACTACTGAGATAACATTCAGTCAGCTGAGTTTAATAAATGCAGTGAAACTTCATCATGAGGGCTCTGAACTTACCATAGAGCTTCCAGTCAGTCACAGGCGACATTGCACACGCACATTTGAAAAGGTTGTCAGTAGACCTGAGCATCATTAATGTTATGTACGCTCCATAACCCTGAGCAGAAAAACACATTAACACATGGAACTTTGACTGCAAAAAGCCATGTAACATTACACAAAGAAGCTTTTCATATTTGTGGAAAACTATTGATTTGTATACTGCACATGGACATTTGCACAGAAGCAGCGTGTTAGTGGCAAAAACAGCCTTGGTATTGAATACATTTTACATCTAATCTTTCCTGAGAGCAAAGGCTCACCTTTCCAAACACTGCTATCCGTGTCCGATCAATATATGGAAAACTCTTCATGAATCTAGAAGAAAAAAGCAAATTCCATATGAGCCACAGCTTATTTGATATGTGCATTTATTGTATATATATTATCTAAGTTATGCAAAGTAATGAGCAAATATTTTAGCAATTTTTATTGGTCAAGTTGATGGAATCTCTGTGGAAACCCATTGTGAGCTGTATCTTAAAAAAGTTTTTAACTAAAACCGAAAAATCAAGACTCATACAAGAGTTTAATAACCGTTAAGCACAACTCCTAAAGCACCACGTGATTGATCACATTGCCTGTGTGAGGAAAAGCCAATCACACATTAGGGTTGGGGCACTTCAACCAGATCAGCCTATGTGAAAATCTTCACATAATGAGTAATTCAGTACTTTGCAGAAGCAGCTATGATTGTAAAATATTTCAAGCAAATGTATTTGTGTGAAATGTTGAATTTCTATAGAATAACTTAACAAATAAATTCAATTAAACAACCCGTTTGTAATTAATTTAAAAGAAAGACAAATAAGATTCACGCAAATTGTAAAAAAAAAAGGGAAACAAGCGGCTGCATTCATCTTGTTCCCTCCAAGGTAGAAAGAAATAATAAAGGATCTGTGTTAATTTAAATCAATAATGTTTGCAAACAAGAATATGCCGGGACATCGCTCGTTTAAAGTAGAATTCTGTGAATCTGATAACGTACTCTACAGCTGCGACCTGGTCCTGAACATCCACAGTTCCCAGTCTGTGGTGAACCTCGTGCAGGATCCTCTGACCCTGGGAGCCGCTGCCCCGGCCGTCCAGACGAGCTACGATGACGCTGTCTGAGCTGACCAGCACCGAGTCCCAGCCGAGAGAGAAGCGGTCGCTCACAGCCTGACCACCGGGGGCGCTGTCGCTGAACATAGTACAAGATATCGTAAACAAAGGCAAACTCAAAGAATCCCACAAATCAGGCTGGATTTGAATTGTCAAATTTGCTTAGGAAGATTAAGTGAGGGAAATGAGGTGGAAGTAGTGTAAGTGGCCGCCATGATGAGAACTGTTTGAATTCTCTAAGGCAAAGGAAAGGAGCTTCAATGCTTCCCTACTCATCTCCTTTAGCATAGGAACCACTGGACCATCCTTACGAAAGGAAAGAAGATAATTCTGTCCCATCATTCCTTGCAGCGGGACGAGGATGGACACGAGTCAACTTTAACCACAGGGTTTTCTTCATGAGAGAACAAGATGGGTAACTGGTGTGTTTTTTATGGACAACATTGGAGCTCTTAAAGAAGAAGAAAATGTCTTTTCTCCTTGACGATATGCTGCACACTTTTATCTTTATACCATTTTATGTTTTATAACGCTGCTTGGATGAATGTTTCGACCAAGGATGGTTCGAATGGATCGAATTCAATGTCAGAGCAAAAATGTACCGAGAAATAACAAGAGTTTCTCAGCATGCATTTCTGTCATATTTCAGGATATAATGTGTCATTACAAATGGTACGTACATCAGCAACAGAAGCCCATAGTGACGGGACTCAGTGAAGTCTGGTGGATACGAGATCTTCAAAGGTAAATCTGATAAGAGAAGAACAATTGTATCACCAATTTTCTACATGAATTCCAGTAATAGTATGGAAACCAATCAACTCTCACCAAAATGTTCCATTTGAACAGTTCTGAAGTCATTCAGCTGGATCCTTTTGAGCATCAAAGCAGCCTTTAGCAAAGAGTTGTTCTCGAGGATGTAGTAATCTGAAAAAGAGGGGAATGGGTTCTAAGGATGATAAGAGTCCAAAAATTGATTCCAATAACCAAAGTCTCTCCGCATTCAAATTGCCCATAATGACACACGGCTCCCTCTGGAGCCGGAGGTATAATGAAATGAGATGGAAGGTGGATGAGATCTGAGGCTCAGGATCGTTCCTGACTTTGTTTCATTTTGTGGTCGATACAAAAGGTTTGAATACAGTTGATTTCTGAATTTAATCTGCTTTTAGTTTAGCTTTTGCAAATAAAGGAGAAAGTTCCAAGTTGTAATACGTTATAAGATTATCATATGAAATATGCAATTAAAGGATGGAGCCAAATATATATGTATCGCTTTTTCTTCTGCCCCCTAAAAATAACCCAGATTTTAAAAAGTTGGATATGGGTTGCAAACAAATTATTTGCAGCTGACCTTTTTTTGAAAGCAGGCGTAGTTCCCCTTTAATTCAAACTGATCTAGTAATGGTCATTTGTACAACGGTTAAACTTGGATCAGCACAATCAGATAAAGATACACTTAAAGTGTTCATTTCTAAATCAGCTTGCTCACTTTCCTCGGCAACAGAGGACTTGGCATCTTCTCTATTGTAAATAAACAATGATTCTCTAGCTCTTTTTTGGCCATTTTTGCCATTGGAGCCATCTGAGGAGCAGCCTAGATGAAATAGAATTCATCCTGCACTTCTAATGTACAACCCCAAATCAATAGAGCTCTCATTATGACAGCTGCCAGGGGCCTCGAGTTCCCAGCTGTGGATGGAGGGCCTATCCAAATAACCAAGGACAAATTGCTTGCTTTGCTGTGGCACAGCTGTTAACTTTTAAGAAAGACGTATAGGCATGGATAACACAAACCCGTTTCAGGTCCATTCTGCTTACTATCAACCGGACTGAGATACGAGCTTTTGAAATGATTGATCACATCAATAAGAAGCTCACGCAGCATCCACGCCATTGTTCTTTTGCGTGGGACCTCAAATTAATTCCCTTGAATTTCCACAGCTGTATTTTGGAGTAAAGTCAGCACGGCCCAACAAATCCAGAATAGGCACATTCATACAGGAGTTTAAAATGAACAGGAGTTATCCTTTCCCTGGTCCTCACTTGCCCCTCATTTCTCACCAGGCTAAATGGATTCCTTACTTGAATTGTTGAGGCTCTGTAGGATGACAGTGGGGGCTCCAGGACCTGAAAGAGAGGAATAAAGCTAGTGATTGTCTTGTAATCATTATCCGGTTATTTTAATCCTCACCATAGGATGATGTGTGCTAAAAATTAAGGTTATTAATACATTAAAAAAGGTTGCTCCTGCAAAGCAGACACTAAAAGTCCAATGCAGGAAACCGTTTTGTTTTTCTCAATTTTTGTGGTCAACTTCCATACTTTCCTCGCATCATTTGGGGGTTAAAGGTCACTCACATCACCTCCATAATAACTTCAGACTGTCAAATTCAGTGAGTTTTCTTCAATGTCCCTTTGTGGGATACGCAGTTAGAGGTTAATAGAATGGCAAGTCTCGGGGAAAGGCAAACTCCCTCTGCAGCAGCAAAACACACACAACCACATTGAAGCTGCTCGGCTCGCACGTACTGAAAAGAATCCCCCCGCTCGCACTGCGCATCCTCTCCCAACCTTACTGTTAGAAGCCTGCAGTAGTTTTGACTTTTGGCAGTCCTTCCTTATGTGAATCGCCAGCGGTGGTCTTATCCAATTATTCAGTAAATCAACACAACAAAACCCAAATACTCTCATCTGCTCAAAAATATATTGAAAACACAAACAATGTAAAGGGTTAACCTCTATCAAACCAGCGACTCGTTGCCCGATTACGCTACCTAGAAGTAATTATACACAATGGAGCGTCTGCTTAATTGTATGCCTCTCATTCGGAACTGATGAGAGATGAATTAAAGAGAGAATAGTTGGACGGGGACAGTTTGCAGCAAGTGAAGCCTGACAGATTGGATGAATACATTAGGAACATGAAACACAACAGAATCCCAAATTTCTGCAACCGTCTGCATTTGTATCATCTTTAACGACATATATTTTAGCCAATTTTAATGATAACATTTTTTTCCCAGCGTATTTAAGTAATTCTGTTTTTGAAAATAAGAATTTCTAATCATTTTACAGAAGTAAGCATTTATGCAACCATCGTCGAGGAGGCCAGAGCCGAGGCCCCCGGTGCGAGATGGACTACCTTTGCAGCGGAGGATAATGTGCTGGTTTGCAGGGCTGATGTCGGCATCAAAGTACAGACAGTGAGCTTTATTCAGCTCACATGTCAGACATCGCCGTGGGAACAGACCCACCGTTTTAACACTGGGGAGAAGAGATGAGGATATCAGGATAGTAAGACAGGGTAGCAGAAAAGCATTTTTAGTGAAATATGGAGGGTAATGCTGGCATTACTTTATGTTCTTTTCACAGGCCAACAATCCCCTCAAGAGACCAACACTATCAATAAAACACATCCAGCTATAAATGTGTTGCCTGTGTGCATCACAACCTGATGCAGGTTACTGCTCCATGGAAAATAACTTAATTATCAGTTTTACAATACATATTTAAATCATTGAAACATAAAAGGCTTTGCAATATTTTTGCTTGTATCGTTGTTAGTAATTACTAGGGCTGTCAAAATAAACGCATTAATCTATACCATTAATGTGGCCGAGATTAATGGGATCAAATATTTTATTGCCGGAAGTAAACGAAGTTGACGCGATCAGTTAGATCGGAGAGACCGAGACGGTATTTGAAGATGTAAAACAAACAGAGGCGCGACATACAGCGGAGAACTGTGCAGAGGAATTCCTCCACGTGTTAAATTTTAGGACATATAGTGCCGGGAACATGTTGGTAGCTGCTAGGCTAAGCTAGCTGCTAGGCTACTTCCATATCAACATCTACCCTGCAGACGACCACCACTGTGTCCCTAAAAGACAATGGTTTGAAAACGTCCTGGTTAAATGTCGGAAGATTGCCTCCAAGATGATCAAATGTGTGCAGTTTTGTGTTTAAAATACAATGAAACAACAGTCTAAAATAAACCCTTTCTAAAGTGATTAATTTCGCAATTAATCGTCATTAATGAATTACAAAATGCGCAATTAATATATATATGTATATATATATTTTTTTTTAATCCATTGGGAGCCCTAGTAATTACTATAACATTATATACTGTAGGAAAATAATCATACATTATAAGCCTAGTTAAGTACCATACTATTTCATAATATGGTGACATTTATTTGTAGCAAAAATAATGATAGTGTATTCTAATTTTCACGTTAGTCACTGTTATAGTGTGGATATATGTATAAAAACAGGATTCGACTTTTTGATATTTTGTGTTTTCTTTCATGCTCAAATTTTCTTTTACTTTACTTGATCAATTCTAATGTCATTGAATTATAGTGCCTTACAGCAAAGTATTAATGAACTTAATCGACAACTTTATCATCAAGTTTGTTATTTAAGTCATTTTTAAAACAACATTTCAGATTAAGACGCTGTTGCTGCCGTTTCCCTTTATAGGCAAAGTTTTTACCAGCAAGAAAAGAAAAAAAGGGGAAACAAAGTGAGTGCTCTTATCGGGATATCAGGTTTATACAAACATGTTGTTATGACAATTGTCATGTCATTGTAACAAAGTGCAACAAAGTGCAGAAGCAACCTGAAAAGTTGCCGTCTTCGTGGAGAACCCTCTGTGCTGAGAAAGTAACTGTAAAGAGAAAACAGAAACATAAACAAGCGCACAAGCAGCCATGATTAAATAAACACAGAGCAAAGTCTCTCCTCTGTCATTCCGTGTCCATTGTGAATTAAAGAGAAAATAATACAGTTCCGTTTTTTGAATGTGACTCATCAGAGGACAGACGGTGACTAATAGGAAAACCTAGTTTATGTGTTCCTTTACTTAAAAAACAAATGCAAACTTACAGGTTGTCAGTGTTCTCATCATATGCAATGATCTTGGTCACCTCCCAGTTCCCTGATGTTAGATGTCGGACTTCATTTTGATCTGCTCTGAACTAAGAGAAGCAAAAGAAGAGTCCATTTGGACTGACATCTAAAAGGTCCATTGCACTTCAATTAACTGAGTCATTTCCTTAATTTCCTCATTCCTCAGTATTTCAGAGCGTACACATCAAAGAGTTTTATTAAATCTGTGCCAACACACACCATCCTTCGTGCCAGAATATAAAGTTTGGCAAGACCCTGTGGTCGTAAAAACTGTGGCTTATACGCTGCATCAACTTCAGGGGGAGTGACTGTAAACTGGCCCTTCACCTGTGTGGTGAACATGGCGATGTGATGGAACTCCCCACGTCCTCCTTGTTTGACCGGCACAGTTAGGAAGAACTGGCTGCCGTCTTTGGAGAACACCGGTTCTTGGTTCTGCAGAAAAGCAAAGACAGATGAACCCCGGAGCATCGATCACATTGGTCAACACAACTATACATTCCTGTGTAGGCCGGGTGTAAATATTAGACAGGAACCAGATTTTCCACATTTGTCATTAAAATTTATATTCGTTATGTGGAAGCGTTGGAATTGTGATACTTGTTCTTTTTTCAGAAGCTTGCTTTTCATACTACTGACACTATCAACAAGTGAATAAAAATTATGATGACATTTTTATTGGCATAAATGCCTATTTTTCCAACCCCCCCGATTGCTGGAATGGTGGATTAGCCTTTTCACAGAGGAAAGGAAATATGTAGTTAGTATGATCAGAGAAAAAAGCACCATTTACCACTACCCTGAAATTCTGCAATGGTTTAAAAAACAACTGTACTGCACAGATGTCACACATAAACATCCATTGAGCCATCATGTGTGTCATATGGGCTTGCGCATGTACTGGTATGGTATGTTATGGTAGTGAGACACATGGGGATCCAATGAAACCAGCACAGCTAATTGAGAAGCCACAATCTGACGTAAAGTGATGTGTTGAGGAAAGGCCCTTCCTCTGCACTGACACAACCTCACAGTGAGGGAATGATTCATCTCTAAGATTAACCACTTTTACAAAGACGAGCAGCTCCGCGTGCCACGATTGACAAGCGGTTAAAATACCCAGCTTTACCCCCCAAACATGTTTGGGTTAGGCTGTGTGATCCACAACGTGCCAGGAACGCTCTCTCCTCTGCCTCCGTCTCTCTTCCTGACAAGCAAATCCAAACAAAAAGAGCTAAAACTAAAGCTGAGAGAACAAAAATGGCACTAATGGTACCTTTGCTGGATTTATATGGCAGGTTGTTAAATGTCCATGGCTCTGTTGATGATGAATTCAATTTACCGGCAAGTCACCATTCCAAAAGTCCTTTTTGACTTAAAAAGCTTAATTAGATGCTGTTCTTTTCTGACAGTGAAAACATTCTAAAAAGCTCACTGTTGTGCTGCAATTTTGCCCTTTTCATTGACAACAATACAAACCAGAAGAAAACACATTTAAATTACAGCTGAATCCCACCAAAGCAGTTTATTATATCCAAGACTGCTAAATCCTACAGGTGATAACGAAGTGGCAGCGCTCTGCATCCTGAGCCTCTACCTGCTCAAGAGAATAATTTGAGAGGGGGGAGAAACTCAGTGCTTCATTGCCGCCACTCATCCTGTGTTTGCGTCATCAAGTGAGGGATTTTGGAGGATGATTAGAGCCCAGTGTGCATAGAAATACCCACACATGAAGTGGGTAATTGGCAAGGTTGTCCTTTATGTGGCATAATTTGAAAGATACTGAAATAGAAATGAATGACATTAAGTCAAATTATAGCAGTCTAGCGCATGCTATCAAAAAAGCATTGGGTACAGACTAGGACACGCGGAATTGAGAGCACTTACCTGCTTGGAAAGCCAGAGCTCGGAGCTTTCTTCATGTCTCTAAAAAAAGATGGAAAAGCAAAATGTCAGTCTCCACGATACACCCCCGTCTTCCTAAAAGGTTTTCAAATATCAGGCAATAAAAGTGTATGGAGTTCAATCAAATTCTTATTAACACATTTAAATTAAAAATATTTGTTCATCATATTTTTAATATTATGCATAATACTTATTATTATTTTGCAATAACATTTTGGTGGCATATTTTCCAGATAGAATCATCTGTCTCGTGTGGAACTCTTTTTGGTTCGTGCAACTGTGGACGCCATTTGAGCCGCAGCCACCGTTTCAGACTAATGAGTGCATGAGCCGGGAGCCAGAGCTTTGGCTGATGAAGCATTGGGTGCAAGCCTGAGCTAAGCTCGTTTGTTGGTGCAAATCACACCAAATCAGGAAATAACAGAACTGGAGAGCGGGTCCCACAGTTCAACAGCATGGCTAACATTGCTCTGCATCATCTACGTGTAGAGAGAACATGGAAAGAGTTTACTGCGGCGGATGTTGTCTTCATATAATGACAGTTAAGGTCTCTCCATACATTGGCACCAATGTTCTCGTAACAGATAGATTTAATGACTCCCAGAGACTTCCAGGGTTAATGATCGACTGGACCTTGGGAACACGTCACAATAACTCTCAAGCTGTTCCTATTGTCTCTCTAATGTTGTGTTTACTTCTCCTGGCATCGTGTTCTCAGCACTGCACACCAGAGACCAATCTCTAAACCTAAAGCGCTGATGTCCAATTGTCATCGGCTTAGCAACCACAACAGGCTACAACAAAGGTAACAATATTTAAATCATAACAAGTTGGAACATTTTGTCCAAGTGTTTGTTTGAGCAAACAGATTGTCTTCCTGGTTAAGCGGTTTGCGTGCATTTTGAACCGGGTCCTGTGATGCTACTCGGCCAATCAAATCGTTGTATCCTGATAGCATTGTGACATAGCAGGGACAGAATCATTTATAATGTTATAAAAGAAAAAAGGAGACCAGAGAAACATTACGTGTTCTTTAAACCTGGACGTTTATTCTTCAAATAACCAGTATGCCTTGTGTGTTCTGAGGCCGTGGAAACGATCAAAAGCAGCAACTTGGAGTGCCACTACAAAGACAAAGCCCAAATCTTTTGATCATTGTGGAGTCTAAAATCTGAACTGAGGGCACAGAAAATAAACAATCTCAGCAGTTATTTGTGACACTGGTTAATAACCCAAGTCAGAGATAATCCTGTTCAGAAAAACAAAAAAAACAAGGATTGGTTGTTTTAGATCATGTAACAGATCCTTCCTTAGATCCTCGTGAACTCACGCTAACATAGCGGATGGAAACCATTCAGTGAGGAAAATGATTTAAGTGAAAAGCGCAAATAAGTAAATCTAAAAAAAAGGCTGTGAAACAGCAGACTTTTTGTCAGGAGCAGGATCTCATGGCTGTGGTCAGAAAACAGCTCACGGTTCCTTGTTATTGTATCTATGAGAGGCAGAAGCACCACAGTACCCCGATGTGTAGACTTTCATTTTCTCCCACTCAGTCTCAATCCTCATTCTGCATCCCTGCTTCTTCACAACGATGGGAATCCAATTAGTTATAATGAGTCAAGAACTGTTAATAGACTTTAATTGAATTAATTCTGCACACAGCACTCCAATCAAATTTGACTTGGAGTAAAATGTTGCGCATTGCACGGCATTCTTAGCATTTCTTAGGGTAAGAGACTCAAAGTATAGCTTACTACTTTGCCTACATAAACACAAAGTCTCCTCTCCCCTCAGGGACACACGTCTTTACACAAATATTCACCGTGACGCAGGCTCCGGTGGTGGTGTCACACACAGTCAGGATGGAGATGTTCTGGGCCCGGTTCAACCACCTGACCGATGTCTTGGTCTTGCTGATCCACTTCACCATGGTCACATAATGTTCCCTATCAAAAACACGAGAACAACCCTGGTTATTGATTATCTGGACACTATACACTTATGTGAAGGAAATGGTTTTGTATATTACTAACATTCAAACTATCTATGCCCTCCAGTGTCAGTTTTGGAAATTTCAGGGGCAGCGCGTCAGTTGCTGCTTGTTACATGTGTGCAGTATCTTTTTTAAATAAACTTCCAAAAAGGCTTGTCTAGGGTAAAGCAACCAACGTACTTAATTATGTTGAGATTTATTATGCAGTTCGATAAAAGGCCTCATCCTGACCAATGCCTCAGGTCCTCTATGTCAGACAAAGGGATGGTAGTTGAGTTGGGAGTGAGATAACATTACTGCAGCTGAAAGGAAGTTGATGCCGAAGGATATGTCTGCTTTTGGGGGCAGAGTGGTGCAGGACTTGGTTAGCACAATGAAATACATTACACATGCTGTGCAAGAAGATGGAGTAGAAATATGTTGTATTGACATTAAGTCATTAAGGCATTAAATGTAGTCGCATGAAATGTTTTTTTTACATGCGTTGAAATGCATATGCCTGCATTGTGAAAGAATACGATGGCAGGGTTTGCTGGTTTGTCCTTTACTTGGTTCTCCCACAAGTATAATACATAGTACAATCACAACTGCAATGCAGAGGCAGAGTAAGCTGCACTGCGCACGGTTTTCCCTCATTAACGGGACAGAGTGTGTAGTGAACAAAAATGTGAAAAAAAGGCAATTTTCCAAATTCCTGAATGCAGCTGCCCTCACCGTAGCTTGAGCGTCTCTGGGGGCATAAGCTCCAGCGTGTGCGTCGGCCCGTACAAGTTGACAACGTAGAGCTTTACCGCCGGGTTCGGTTGGCCGGCCTGCACACAGAACCAACAGCCCAGACGTTAGAAAAAAGCTCTGCATCATTTAACGTGACATATAAAGTGCTGTTGTGATGACGTGATTTGGAATGAGTAATCCAAGAGAACATCCTTCAGGAGCATTTTTAAATACATATCCACTTAGATGACCATGCCCATAGAGGGGAAAATTGTCCCCCTTTTCCTCGACACTGCACAGTCTCAGTATACCACTGATCGCTGTGGGATCGAGGAACAGACAAAAAAAAACACAATATGTTTATCTTTTGTAATTCAAGCTACATGAAGTTCATTTCCACATCCTGTTTCCATAAATCATTACATTACATTAAAGGTCATTAGGCTGACGCTTTTATCCAAAGCGACTTACATTGCATTTTTTAACCCATGACTTTAACATTTTTGCCCGGAGAGCAATTAGGGGTTAGGTGTCTTGCTCAGGGACACTTTGACATGGGGCATGGAGCAGCCAGGGTTCGAACCGCCAACCCTGCGGTAGTAAAATCCATCAGATTTCTTTCGATGACAAATGTTAAAAGGCTGTAATACACTAAAAAAAATCCTTAGTTCCCTAACTTAAGAGAAAGTATACTGAAATTTTTGAAGTTATAAGATTTTTAAAAATAACTCATAGATTGGACAACACAGTGGTAGAAACTTGTTAATCACAATAAACCTGCCCTATAGCATTGACCATAATTTACCAAATGAACATCATGCTGTATTGAAGAAGACTTGAAACTAGAGATTGAGATTACAAGATTGTCCTCAGCCTGGTGCTCCGGGTAAGGTTACCCTTCGCAAAGCGGTCACTGGAGCCAGGCCCAGATGGAGGGCTCGGTGGACAGGCTCTAGTGGCCTTGCTTGCCTGTGAGGCCGGCTGCACCTCCCTACTCGCCCTCCCGCGGGATCACCACCGGTCAGAAAAACTGATAGGATTGGGTGACGTGCTACAACGGCAATGAAAGGGTCTTGATGAACCAGACGTAGGTAGAAGTTGCTGGTTATGAAACCGTACTCCTGCATATGGGATCTGAGATGTCAGGCTGCGGTGGCCCATTTTCTGCAAGTCCAACCCCTCTTTTTACCCGTAAGAGCCTATTGGATCCAACTATTCATTACGTGGACAAGAGCGCCAGCTCCCTTAGCCAATCCAAAGGGGGTAGGGTGTGAAATGACACACCACGGTGATTTTTTTCTTTGAAGCATTGTCTAATTTGTTCGTGATGAGTACAAAATTGTCAGCTTGGAACTTCTTGCTCGGTTCTGTAAAACAATGGGAGATGCTCGGGTCCAACCGGCATGGATAATTGTCCTGTAACTGTGCGGTGAGATTATGACTTTGTCCTCTGATTAATATTTACCTTGGGGTATGGGTATTGCTTCCCTTTGGGGTATGTCATGCCAGTGAAGCGAGGCAAAGCCATGTTGGGCACCAGGCTGTCATTGAGGACCAGGAAGGCCAACCTCTCTCCGTCAGGGGACCACCAGTGTGCCACGTGGGTCCGAAGAATCTCCTCTGTTTCAGAAGGAGACACATTATTTTATCAGGATGAATGTTGACGTTTAAGGATTAGAATGAGTATTATCGCCATGAAACACAAAACGGCTCCAGATATGCCCATCAATAAGTACATATAAGAGGATAGTGTTAGAACCAATTCAATAACCATTCATCGGTGTCACAATTATGAATGTTGGGAACACAGCGACTATATGAATTGTATCAATCTATATCTATAATAATTGCTGTAACAACCTCCTTAATATATCCCTAACCTTCTGCTAATGATTGATTTGTTTCACTGTAACATATAAAGTAGGTGTTTATACGATCCATTTATTTCAAGTGATTGTACGTGCATAATTGTATTGTAATTTTTATTAGATAGAATTACCCACTGTATATACACAAATGGTATTATACCTCAAAAATGAAGGAAACAGGGCATTCACTGCTTCCACTTACCTTTTCATTACATTTTAATATGTTCTTTTCTCCGGAGATTGTCCAGAGTGGCTAAATGCATACAGTGTGTGTTTACTTAGACACATAAAGCAACCCCTTTACTACCAGTGGGGAGATATGTGCACAAGAATAAACAATATGCATAGTTAAACACTGCCTTTTACAAGGTAATGTTTCTGAACACAGGCCTTTAAGGCTTAATGAGAGAGTCTGACAACACTTGAAAATAAAGTGAGATGTTATGATCATTGCTTTGAGAACTGTTGTGTCTCAACCCGTCTATATCTGACATTATCTGACATGTTCCTGTTTGTCATTGGGATTCTGTCAGGTTCCATCAACCAGAAAAAGGTCTAGCTGCACTTTCTGGCTAGATGTGTATATAGGTACATGTATACAGTATATAGGTGACATGTACCTTCGTAGAGCCAGTCGGCGATCCCATTGAAGACGATGCCTTCCATCCCTGACGACGTTAGGCGAAGAGAGTTGCTCTTGACATCTGATTGGTAGTAGATGTTATTTTCAAAGATGTAGATCTGTGGAGAGTAAGCACACAAAGGCGACTTAAATTGCAGGGCGAGAACGGATCAGTGAGGGACAGGAGCACTGCAGCATAGCTGTACAAGCATAGTATAGGAGCCAGATTTCAGGCTTCAAAAGTCTATTATTCGATTAACAGTTATTGTATTAAACACACACAGTATCTGCTCAAGCATCCAAACTATTCTTTTAAGAGTAAAGGTGCATTGCACGGTCGGTAAACTGTATTTATTGAAGTAATCCTGCCAGTGCTCCAGAGGACTAAGCAGTTAATCAAAATCCCAAACCCACAGCCTGAGAGATTTCCAAAGGCTGACACTGTGTGCCCCACCTCAGACAACATCCTGCACCCCCCAACGCACCCCAGCCCCACTGTACTTTCAGTGTGTCCACAGCTTTCACAAAAATCAGTTATTGAATTACCAGGGGACAGATTCCCTTCTTTCAAAATTAGTGTTTTACTAAATTGTGAGATAATCTAAATTTTAAGGAACTACAGCTCCCATGTGACGTGGAACAACCAATCACAGATTGCACATATTTCCTTTCTTTCTGCAAATATCAGTGAATGGTAAATATATGGAGTAGTAAATGGTTTTAGTGCCGGTCTACTCTTTCTGTTCTTTCTATATGTATGGACGTCACAATCCAATTACCAACCCAGAACACTGCCTCAAAGTCTGACACTGTTTTTTGGCCATTAGTTGCGTTATGTCATATTGCATTCATTAAAATCATGGCAAATACCCTTATAGTCCCTGTTTGAATGTGCATACGACAATCACTGGATTGTTGTGATTCTTAAGAAACTTTAAAAAACTTGATACTGGAGAGAGCTACTGTAATTTCCACATAGAAAAATCGAGCTAATAACTCATTGGTCAGCGTCAAACAATTTGAAGCACATAAATGAAACAGGAAATAGTGGTCTGGGCTTTCCAACATGCCTGAATTCTGTGGCCTCGTGTGATCTTACATATTGTTTCATCTCTCTCTGCACTGACACAAACTCCCAGTCTGCACGGCCTCCTGCTGGCATTGAGATATCATCAGTACAGAAGGCAGTCTATGTATGTGCCAAAAGGTTCAGAGCGATGATTATCAAACAGAAGAGTTCTGTAAAAAATGGGTAAAGCTTATACTCAGGGGCGAGTAAAATCAGCCATGTGATGTACACAAAAAGACAGTAAGATTAATGATGCCATTGCATTGAGTCAAAACAGTTTTTAAGTTTAAGTAACTTTGGAAAATGTAAAGTAGTTCCTTTCCCAGCATGGTTGAACATTTTCAGTTTCAGTCATGTTTGCATCTCCATGGACTGAGAGGCTGCCGTGCAAGAAGGAAGCCCTTGCCCCAAAAGCGGCACCTTAGGTTTGCTGCTGATCACATGGACCATGATAAGACCTTCTGGAGGAAAGTTCTGTGGTCAGTCAAAATAAAAATCAAGCTGTTTGGCCACAATGCCCAGCAATGTGTTTGGAGGAGAAAAGGTGAGGCCTTTAACACCAATGTCTACCGTCAAGAGAAAAATCTGAGTTGTAGAAATAACTGGAAACTCAAGAGAGCCACGACATTATGTTCTTTACAAGTAAAACTTTTGACCACAACTGTACATAACAAATAGGGTCTCACACTCTGATATATCTCATAACAACAACTATAGTCAATATATATGTGCTTCTAAAATCATTAGGGAAAAAGCCCTAATTTCTCCAAACGTTTTTATCAGTAACAGAGTCATCCAGAAATAGTTTGTCAATTTAAAGGCTCTTATACAAACGCTTGCAAAACACACACATTATGTCAGTGTTTCCAACGACACACTTCTGACTAATGATGGCTATGCATGCTCCTTGAGAGCGGAGCCTTCCCATCTGTCTACCAGCTCCCACCTCCTTATCACCATAATGACTTCTTAATGGAGTCTTTGATTTATGCCCAAATATTACACGCTGAAATGTGCAAATATGGAAAAAACTGCCAACCGGTGTTTTTGCCTTTTTTTTGCTCCCCATCTGTCCGGTGTAGATAAATAAAAGAAAAAGGAAATGTATGATTGGAGAAAATTTGAATCTAATTGGGGTCCAACAAAATGGAGGTACATTGTGAGTAAAGTGGGGAATTCTGAATTAAAATCACATTCCACTAAAAACAACTTTACTGATTTAATGTGTTGTCATCATTTGGTTGTAATTGCCAGCTCATTGGCCAGGAATACATGTTGGCCTTGTACATTCCTACAAAGTAAACACGACGGAATGACCGGCCAACCCAATTGCTCCCTTCCTCCCTTTTCTCTTTTTCTGGGCTTTGTGACACGGGCGGGCCGCCTGTGCATGTACCTTTTAGTGCATGTGAGCGTACGGTACACCACTCGCTCGCTCATACCCCTTGCAAAGTAAGGCGGAGCTTAACGGCAGGTTGCGGTTGGTGAATGTTGTTTTGTGTGTTCTCACCAGTTGTTGGCCTTGCACTCCCCAGGCGGCGTACTGCAGGACCGAGTTCACCACCTCAGGAGGATCCAGCTCCCAAACCTCGCTGAAGGAAAAACAACAAACAATGGCATCACAAACGTTTGGTGGCTCTTTCAAGCCAAATTCAAAATGTTCAAGGTTGTTCAAAATTCTGAATGTGCTCATTCACAACTTACATCATAGTAAAGTGAATATAGTTTTGGGGATATTGAACTAGAAAACAAAACCTTGAAAAAAACTAACAATGAAAATAGTTTGAAATACACATACACACTATGGTATGTAATGTAAACACAGAAAACGTTTAATAAAATGAAATAAAATTGGGTACACTGCTGGTGTAAGAGGAAAAAAGTGGAAACTAACATGAAAATAGTGTTCAAATCCTTTGAGCCAGTTTTCCCTGCAATATAGTTATTGCTGGGTGAGTTTCTTTTGTCCGAAAAAGAACAACGGGCAAATTCAAATCTGCTGGAGTTGACAACAGACCAAGAGTGATATCAGCAGCCAAATGACCAAAACGAAAAGAACATGATAGAGTGATGCCCTGGTGATTCCCAGGCACAATATCTGAGGAATCGATCACATAGCTTTGTGTAAAGGCAAATCCCATCAGCCGAAAAAAGTAGGAAGAAGTGAAGGCACTGGCAGGCTGTCTGAATCAGAGCTGGTCCACAGCTTTTGAAAGCATTATTGACACGGTTATGAAGAGCCACCAGTGAATGAGCCCACATTATCTTCGTAATGTATGTATTCAACGGTACTAACTGAGAGATTTTCTTAAACTGTGATGGTAAATCCATGTAGCCCAGTAATCCAGTTAAAACTGCCTGTACATACATTTACATTTCAAACAGAAACCTAAATTTAATTTAGCAAAAGTTACAGAAGGGTGGCAATTTACTGAATTGCGTGTTGGAGAGGACACAGACGTCTTAACTCGGTCTGATGAAAACCCTGGCACACAGCCGAGACATGGGACAATACTGTAGTATTCAGAAAAAAATAAAAAGTTTAAAAAGTTCAAATTCCAGCCAATGCGTGGGCGCTGTGCCTGCAGCTGCATGCTGTCGTTGGAATTGTAATCGAGAAAATCCCCTTTTTCATGCATATGTGAACAGCATATACTTTGATTGCACTTAGCCTTTACCGATCGCACACTGTTTACAACTCGTGTCGTCTCGCTGATGACAGCAGTGTTTTTTAGCTCACACGGTAGACAGCAGCCCTTACCGTGTGTGAATATTGTAGATACTGTAGGAGGCCATGTAGGAGTGGCGGTAAACCTTCAGAAAAATGAAGACACAGAGAGGGATTAAAAGATGACTGTCTGAAAAGATTAACAAGAGAGGCAGCGGTGTCACGGATAATGACACCATGGTGACACCGTAACAAAAACAGGAATGAGAAGGCATCAGACAATAACTGACTGCTGGTTTTTGTCAGCGATAGAATCCGTAGACAATGCAATTTGCATGGGTGACAGCTGTGGGACGAGATTTCAATTCCATCTGAGAATCCCATCATCGCGTTGTGCCTCAGCTGAAAGCCCGGGAGAGACAGGGAGGGAGAGCGAGAGGGGCATTCAAGTGACAGCAGGGTGCATGTAGAGCTGCCCCCCCACCTCTGGGCGAAGCTGTGGTTGACAATATAATGACCTCTGACCGTGATCGGGCACAGACACAGGCCATATTTTTGCATTTCATCACGAGGATGACACTGTAATCAGCACTTACACAAAGCTGGGGGGAAATGTTACACAGGGAGATTTTTTACCAATAATATAACAACTCTGAGGTACACTTGTCTAACAATGGGCGCAAGCTTGGGGATAATTATTAATCTTCATCTTCAAAGTACATGACAACGGAGCTTGGGTACATTCAATTACAAAATATGTGTTGCTGCTTCTACTGTCTGTTTCTCCAAACTCCAAGTAATACAGTAGAAAAGTAGCTCATACAACCAAACCATCCCTTAATGGTGAGCACCAAAAAATACATTCTAAGGCTATGCTGGGCCATCTGTGCAGATCAGGGAAGTCCATGCCCACCAAACTCTCATTTCTTTCTGTCAAGGACCGTTACTTCGAGGGTGAACTTACAATAGTGTAATTTATTGTCATCGTTCTATGCTGTGGAACCCAGTGGACTTTTCCATGGAACACAGGTCCTTTCCATTTAAGTAGAGCACACTTTAATTCAGTGAAGAGATCCACAGATTGATGAATGACTTCCTAAAACAGCGATGATACACAAACAAGAGGGGAGCTGAGATACAAGTGAATCCAATTATGACGACTGAGGGAACTTTCTCCATACAGTTGCTGGGTTTGTCAAGGGGCACATTTGGTTTGGTTAGCTAGTTTTTAATCATAAGTAGATATACTGTATTAAAAATCACTAAAATTGTTGCTCTTTGAACTGATTTGCTGTTGCAACTACCGCTACACTTGTGGTGAAGCGGTAGTTGCAACTAAGTGAAAACCAGCAGAAAAAACTGTAACATGAATAAATTGGCCAATCTTCAATCTCAAGCAACAGAATTTATGACAGTATTAAATTGACAGGCAAGATCATGGCTGCAACAGGAAGTAAACATGAATCACTAGACAATCACAGCGGACTCCTTGATGTAGTAGCACATTATGACTAAACAACTAACATGAACCTACAAGCTTATATCAAAGCGTTGACCTTCATCTAAAAGCATTTACTTTTGTGATATTGGCCAATTAATGATGTTACCATCATACATCTGAGTGTTTGACCTCTGTCACCAGAGCAACTAACAGACAAAATTAGCGACTAGCTAACATAGACGTCGCAGAGCATTTAGACGTGAATGAAACAAATATGTTTGTCAGGAGTTATAGAAGTAATTACAGTATGCTATACTAGTGAACTATTACCTTGATTATTATTAAAATACAAGGTTTATGTTGTAGCGTAAATGCTATCGACCCCCTACAGTGAACAGAGCATGTTATTATGTTTTACAGAAAAAGACTAGATTACATAACCAAAGGGATGTTAATGAGGCTTTTGGCAGTTATAAAGCCATTAAACAGAGACTTCAATGAGAATGTGAATTCGAGCCTAAGCACCCATGAACAGCCCATAGCAATAAAATAAGCGGGAACATCGATACTACAGACTCTTGCATAGTGAAAATAAATTACTGTTCAGAGAGAAGAGGATTCCCCAAGCTCCAAGTGACTAATATTGACTTTGTGCAGAGTAACTTCTCAGCACATGATGAATGTACAGCAGATGACACAGGGGTTGAGTGTGCTCAACAGAAATTCTCTGTGTTGTGGAGAACTGTGGGTAAAAATGAATTCCCCAAAGTGCTCACACACATTTTTTCAAATCTTGAAAGGTTGAAACCGTCTAAAATGTTGCCATATAAGGGGATAAAACCCTCCATGAGCCTTCAAAATAACTTTAGGGCCATACCAAATTAGATGAGGTGCAGGGCTCCCTCGGGCAAAATTATCTTTTGTAGCAGATATCGATGAAACAAAAGAAAAATGCCAATGTGGAAAGGAACATTTGAGTGGCGTAAAATCAAATCCATTGCATTTGATCGACCCACTAAGAAGAGGGCAGGCTTAGGAATTTAGCATGACAGGTGTGATGCACACAGACCCTATCGCTTCATCGCTAAAAGTCTCAGATTGATTTACGGATGTCATGATATTATTGGTTGTTAATTATTCGATATCTATAGGCTCTAACGATTCCATTAATGTGTCTATCACTGATATCAACCAACATCAACCAATCGAAGTTGAAAAAAATCTAATTAAATAAATAAAAATAAAAATAAAAAAAGCCTAAAACTACTGTATCATCATGTAATGAATATATGTAGTCAAATACAAGTAAAATATGTAGTTTGCTTTATGATCAAATTTAAATGGAACAGAGGGTGCCAAAATGTGCCCAAATGTTAATTTTGGAAATCTCGCCTGAACTGCCTGTACTAAAAGCATCTCTAAAAGTGTGTCCTTCACTTTGTCAAAATTATCCTTTGCACAGAGAATGTTAATTTTAGGCGAACCTGATACTTTGTCATTTGTGCAGTGAGCCAGCTTGAGTTTGACTTAAACCGCAACGTATATACTGATGTTTACACATCTGGATACCTCCCTGTATTATAACACTTTATTCAAATCGACCTTATGATTGCAGAGTTATAACATTTTTTATCGTGGGTGTGCAATTTGCTTGCAGGCGGCTAAAAAACGTCTGTAGCGCTGAAGAGGATAAAAAGATGTGAATTGAATAACAGTCTTTCAGGGTCAAACATTGATTAACGTGTTAGCATTCATACTGATCCCATGAGGTTACATAACTGAAACTTCTTCTTTGTCTATTCCCATCTTTGCCTCTTTCTCTCCTTTGGGACTGTGTTTAAAAAAGCGAGTTAAGAACAAACCCAATCTTCGGTTTCACTTCAGCTCACTGAAGACGAGTGCTTGTCAGTACGTTGTCTCCCCAGGGATGTCATTGTATGACGTGAAAGCACGCAAAGAAAAAATCACGGACACTTAAAGCGTGTTTTGGAAAGGAGTGAAGCTGAGCCTCTAGCTCGCTGCTTGGCATCACCTCACTTATGAGCAAAGAGAAAATCGATTACTTAGTGGGAGAAGCTCCCAGAAGGGAGGTTGGAAAGCATGTTGGGGCAAACAGCCAGAGAACGACAAAGCTTTGGACTGTATGTGCTGCTGACACTGTGAAGCACACAGGCCATGTCAACGTTCCTTTCGGCACACTTACAGTTATGTAGCTTTTGGCTTCAAAGGTTTTTACTTCTATATTTGGGACACTGCACAAGTTTCCCATTGCAAGAGGGGCCCTTTAAAGACTTTGCAGAGATATAAACCATTATCCTGGTTCTCAAATAACTTTCATTCTCACTCCGTTGTCCACGATGGCTCAACATGTCACCTTTCAATTTGCCGAACATCTTTCACACTCGTTCACTCTCTATGCTTTGATTCAGTTCGAACTTGAAGAAAAGGGGAAAAATGTCTAAGAAGCCTAATCTAACAAGATATTAGACACACTTGTTTTGACAAAATGTGCATTTTCACAATAAATAAATGTACAAGTCTGAATGGAAAAATGATGGCAACTAGAAGACAGAATAAGTGTCCACCCATGACTCAACATCTGGCCTTTTGCTCAATCCACCCTGCTCTCCTCTCAGACTTTGTTGTACTATAAAGTACTTCAGCCTCCTCTGCTGCCAAAATACTAGGCAGCCAACTAGGGCTGGCCATCTAATTGTGTATACAGCCAAATAGCGAGTGACCATTCAGAGAGGTTACCAGTTCAAAGCACTCCAATCGCTTGGCCCCCCTAAATGCTGGTCCTTGGACATGCGACACCCGTGTTGTTTATTTCATTAATTTAATCTGCACTCTTGGAAAACAATTAGAGGCAGTAACAGCTTTGGAGAACATCTATAGAGCATGATAACATGATGCAACACCAAAGCCTGAATGGAATCCATTCCATCTTCACCAGTCCACAAGTTTAAGATCCATATAACAATGTCTTAGAGAAGCCATCAAGAAGCCTGGTCAAAGCACTTGGGTTCATGTCCTGCATAAAACCCTGTCCTCTAAAGACTAAAGACTATTTCCTCTCAGATTACTGTACAGTTTTAGCCAGGTGGTAAATGTAAATCAACAAAAAAGGCAACTGCAAACAAACTACATGGTTGTGTTAGGAAACACATGGTTTTTGCTTAAATAAGTGTTAAAAAAGAACGTTAACTTATTATTTTACACAAGACACACTGGGGAAAAGTCCTGTGTTTGTTTGACGATCCTCCAAGTCCGTGGACTGTGATTGAAGAGGTAATTTTGCTTCAAAAACAGATGTAATAATCTGGGAGAAAACTGGTTACCTTTCAATTTAATTGGCAATGCAGTTATTGACAACGCAACCTCCAACAGCACATCTTTCTTTAACTCCAAGGAAGTATAGAATAGTGTACTTGGCCAGCTATGCTGGATTCAGACCACAAAGCCCGTATACCTAAGTTCTGCACAGAGCACTATTGCCTGTTGATTCAAATTTTCTTTTTATTTAAAGAGCTGCATGTCCACTTTGCACCAACTTAGACACTGCATGTCCCTCCATCCCCAGCAAGTGAAGTCCACTGGATAAAAGCTTTTCAAGATATGTGAAGGACACATACACACAGCATGACCGTTGCTCTATAGTCAATGTTTCATAAAATTCAGCATGGATTTATAATCCGTCCTTCAGCATCTATGATCTATTAGAGACAGTACAGAGTTGTTGTACTTCAACAACAAAATTCCAAAGTAGTAATGTTTTATTTGTGTTAGATGGACCATAGAAACATTGATGTATAATTGATCTTGTCACCACCGACTGCCTTTGTTACCATTGACATGTACTGTACAGATAAACAGAATCAAAGTAGAGACGCAGGTGGTGTACCTCCATGAAATGATACAACAGGGGAATATTTCTTCTCTAATATAGGAGATGGGCTCAGCCGATTTGTTCATTCATCAGCAATTTGGGCTCAAGGTAGGACACTGGAAAGTCAACTGTTCACATACAAATGAAGAATGAATTTCATAGACGAGACATCAGCATTTTTCAAATCTCACTCAAGACAAAGTTGCATGGAAATGGTGTTTGAAAACCAGAAAATAAGCAGAAATATGCTTGTAACCTATAAAATAGACAACAAATGCAAAGGACACACTCCAGTTACGCCCTTGACATGAAAACAACAGCAGCTGTCACACCGAATCACCAAAAAAACATTCAGCGTCAAACCCACGCACATCTTTGCTGTTATAGCTTGAGGCTAATAAACTACGGCCTTTTATTTTTTCCCTATTCTAGCTTTAGTGGAAAAGGAAAGGAACTTCAATGCAGTTACATATATACATATGACTGAAGCACAGAGCTGCCATAAGATAACCTGTAAAGGATGAAAAAGTAACGAGGCTGCTGGCATTTGGGTTGACAAGAAAAACACAACACAGGCCTGTTGTAAGTGGTGGCAAACAGAAATCGCAGATTATGAGCTTTCGTCAAGCTTAATCACTTCCAGTCAGATAAAGGTATGTAATCCAACTGATAGGTGAAGATAAAAGAGCTTTGTCCCCAGGAGAAACAGGAGACTCCTTCACTAATGTGGCAGAATGTGGGCAGATCGATATATAACCAGCTAGTGTACAGTTGCTTCGGAAAGGCTCTGGTAGAAAGAGGATTGTATAAATCAAAGCATTCCCAGGATCAGAGTGCGTGATTAGCAGGTGACTCGATTAGCCATTTAAGAGCAGAGCCAGGTCCCTTTAGTTATCCCTTTTATCATTTATTACATTGTGCAATTGCCAGCACAGACTCCTTGGTAGAATTTGTAGATCAAAGCCCCGAGTTACAACAAACCTACATGAAAGCTCCGTTTCAACTCTGGAAACAAAAACGCTAATCACTAAAAAGACTTATATGGCAACAAAATGCAAAGTGTATGCTTTTGAATTTAATGAAAACAGTGAATTTAGATGCTATACGGTGTGGGAATAGGCTGTGACACCTGCCTTGCAAAAGGATTTAGCTGACCTCATGCAAAATATAACATGTGCATGAGCACAATACACGATAGCAAAGACAATGTGCAGGTTTCTAAACACTACACATGAGTGCGGTGTGAAACAGAGAAAAGATAAGGAATATATTTCTGCTGAATATTCATATTTACTCCTGAATACATTTTTATAAAAACTGAATAATATATAGCTTTCGCTACTAATGAAATTACAGCATTGAGGCTGTGAGTACGCTGTCTTTGCCTTCACCTGTTTTCACTAAGTGGTTCACAGCCAGGCGGCTTTTATAAATCTCTTGTTTTGCTAAGAAGGGATTAAACATTCAGCAAATCATGCCTTTCATTTTATCTCTAATGCTTAAGACATTGGAATTAAGTAAAATCAGCAGCACGCACAAAGGTTGTACTGAAACTGCATTGTCACCTGTGCCATCAGAAAAGTGGAGGAAATGTTTTTTCCAGGCAGTTATAATATTTATTTTCATCAGCATTAGTAATAGGGCTGATAAACATGTGGCGACATGAACTGATTGTGGATTTACTAAATCTTAATTTATAATTTAGTTATCCTTGGGACCATTCTCAAGAGGGGCTGGGATGTTTTCCCTATTGTTATGCCTGTGTAATGGTTTGGACTTGTGGCATTTTAAATGATTTTGTTAATATTCTATAAATATAGAAAAAATATTACAATTATTAATAATACTGGCTACATCCTCACCAATATACGGTCTTTTAAAACGGGGGTTGGAAAGGAAAACAATTTCAGCAGCAGGAGCAGCTGTGCAGAATTATGTATTGATAAGAATACGAAAGTTGTCAGTTTTGTGCAAACAAGGATATCATGTGAAAAAAGCAGATTGGCTAATCGTTCCCATAACAGCTCTCTCCAACTGCATATTGGCAATAGCATCCTCAAGATTAATCGAGATTAATTCATTTAAAAAAATGTGTGATTAATCTGTTGTTGTTTTTTTTAATCAATTGACAGCTGTCAAATAGAGAGCAATTACTGACTTTCTTTGTAGGTCAATGTGTGCCATTAGCATTATCTTCTCTAATGGTTAGAATAAATTTGTTGCGATTATGGGTGCCAGCACAATATGCACCTCTATATATCTAATAGGCCGTCCCATTGTGAGAAATATTTGATCAATTGACATTTTGAGTTTCTTCTTGATATTTTTGGTAAGAACACAACCTTGCAGTCTTTGCTCTTGCAGAAAACACAAACTGCATTATGGCATGCTAGTGATGATCCATCAACAACGTCTGCAAGGCTCATCTCTGGAAAAACACCAATGGGAATCAGGATCTGGTTTACACTCTCACCTCAATGGGAACAACAAAAAAGAAAAGCCGGCACACATGACATAAATGGACATTCTACCCATTAGCGATCCACGTCCATGTACAATATACTGTTGCTGTTAAAAAAGCTTTGAATGTTTGTTACTCAACGTCTGAAAATAGTCCTAAATAAATGTACTTCTTACTCCTGTTTAAGTAAAATAAATATATTTTATATCAAATAATATGTTTTTTCAAGAAACACGTCTATAGTGTCAAGTTTGTATTGGTATTTTTATGAGATTAAAAATACCAAAAACAATACTGACAACATTAAATCTGCTTTATTCCTTCAGCATCTCTCTTTTATCTGATGTGCTTTTCTTTGAAATATCGTTAGGCTTACTGTGGACAAACACTGTTTTTCTGTGTCTATCTACAATAAAACAAATGTAACATCGCAAGTTGCAGCCACAAAAGAGGCAACTGTCTCTGTCCCTTGCTGACTGATGTTGGTTCTGCTACCGGAAGCTTGAGACTGATCATGCATTTGAAAGGTTCTGAATTCCAGCTCTAGCTAAGCCTGTCCCTCCATCTCAAACAGCACAGACAAAACTGTATTAAAATGAAAGGGAGAATTTGGTTTTGCATCAGAGCAATTAAGCAGTATATTTAAAAAGAGGTAAAGAACAATACATGCTATTATTTCTGCTGATAACATGTGATGCATTCACAAAATTATGAATTGCTCTTTTCGAATAACTTGTTTGAAATATTAACAAAACATACTGGAATGAATGCGATCCAGAACAAACTATTAAATATAAGGAACCGTGGAAAAAAGACAAGAATCAAACTTGTAGCATCAACAACGCGGTGTAACATCTTAGTGCTGTCAATGCATGTTTTATTGCATTCAGTGCACAAAAGATTAACCTATTAGGAAAGGAATTCATTTTTTAGAGAAGAACTGCTGTTATTATCATCACACGGGTGTCAAGGTCAGTGTTGTTAGTTTGTTTCACACCAAGTTGCTACTAGGTGGGAAAAAAAGATAATCACAGAAACATACAGGTGTTTTAAATGCCTTTGGGAATCAATCCAGGTTTCAGGGCTTTGACACAGCAAACAATTGGCATGCAAATTATGATAGCACAAGGCCATAATAAAATAATGGAAACATATAAGGGGAACGAAACAGCAAATGAAACAAAAAACCCATAATGCGTTTTATGTTGTTTTAAAAAATATATATTTTTATTCCAAGAAGTCCCTGATTAGTCCCTGATTAGTCGCATGTCACGTGAAAATTACAGCACAGTCGTTTTGACTTTTCCTCACATTTTTTCAGTTTCAAAATTATGCACCGTGCAAGTACATTTCTTCAAAAAGGCTTTGCTGTCCTGCCTCCAAATGGTGGAACGAGCTCTCTGATGACATCAGGAGAGCAGAGTCTTTACATCTTTCGCCGCAAACTAAAGACACACCTCTTCAGACTCTACCGACTAAAAACACAAAACGAATTGTAGCACTTAAATTGTAATTATAATGCCTCTCATCTATAGTTGTAAATCGGCTTATTTGATGAAATTGCAATTTCTTGTTTCTTGTCCTTCTGGGTTTGTATCCATATGGTTGAAATGCACTTACAGTAACCCCAAGACATTGCTTTGGTTTTATATGTCAGAAACAAACAATATACAATGCTATAAATTTACATCAGACTTTGACTATAGCAGACAATGTCTTTGCCTGGCTGTGTTTTAGCTAGGCAAAATATCTACATCCATTCTCTTATGCAAATTAAATATTGTTCAACACTATTATCAGCCTTAGCCTTGGTCCTTTCATGTTAACACCTGAAGTGTTCATTATAATGTTTTGGGCTGATTAAAACAGGTGACCGTGGCACATGGAGTAGAGAGGGTGCGCCGGGAACCGCAGGGTTGGCGGTTCGAACCCTGGCTGCTCCATGTTCCATTTCGAGGTGTCCTCCACCCTGAACTGCTCCACGCGCACCCTTGCGGCAGCACACTGGTCTTACTGCGTGGGATGGGTTAAAATCTAAACCGTGGGTTAACAATTTGGATAAAATTGTAATGCAATGTAAGTCGCTTTGGATAAAAGCGTCAGCTTAAACATACATAGACTTCTCTTGCCTCAACCACATAATGCAAGGATTCTTTGTGTTATTGTCATTCATTGCACTTAATATTTATTGTTTGACTTAACTTAAAAAAATCATGCAAAGCATTTCCATTTGATTGAATGGTTTTCTTTTAGCACAAAGAAGTTATGTTCGGCCAACTTAATTGCATTGAGTTAATGTAAATTAATAGGTTAAATGTGCTCAATTTGAACTCAATTAAATTAACTTAACTAAATCTAGTTAAAACTGATTAAACCATTCATATCGATTAAACACTAAAAATTATATTAACACAAGCCAATAACATAGTGTTTGAGTAATATCTTAGCATAGAGAGAAACCAATTAAATTAAGTGGAAATAATTTCCATGATTCTTTTAAGTGAAGCCAACGAGTTATTTTTTGAGTGTGTCTCCCTGTGACTACTGCTCTGAATCATCCTCCCGGTTCCCCATCGTCCCGTCTTGCTCCTCCTCGTCTACTCCTCTAGCATCTCCCCCTTGTCCTCGCATCCCACACAATTCAATACATCTTCCCCTTTGTTGTTTTTTGGCTGTTAAAACCCTGCTCTTCCTCACTCCCTGGTCTGTGTTTTGCATTTGGTGACAGATCGGGTGGCAGAGCGTCTAGCGAGGGAGGCTTGTCTTCTGTCGTTGCAGACCAATCAATAGCTATATCTAACTGAGGACCACTGGGATCCGAGGAGAGGAAACAGGGGAATTTAATGTATTCATGGTGATTACCGGATAGCACCAGATGCAGCCGTTCCATGACATGGGTAACTTGAGTCAGGAGCCTCTCCTTTAAAGGATGGCCACAGAGGTGGAGCTGAGTGTCTGGAAGGGGATTCCCGCTAGGAGGAAGAGTGGATGAAGCTCTAACACGAGGGAAAGGACTGTTGGGCTCCATCTAAGTGTAGCCCCAAGCTGCATTCTGGTCTGGGATAGTGAGGATTGAATGGTTTGGCTCAACAGTATTCCCACCGCTGCTCGAGAACCTCCCCTTTTGCCACTCTGCTGCGCTGCATGGGCGTCTCTGCTGGAGAGGAGAGTTGCATGGAGACCTGGTTGATTTGGTGTCAATACGTCCCATGTTGATGAAGAGACCGAAGAGACTAAACCACGTCCCGCAGCAGCTTTTTGTAATGTCTCACTAGAGCAACCTTTGAGGCGAGGGCCTGACAGAGGGAGTCTGAATCTGCTTGTTCCATGTTTGGCCAGATTGATATGTCATGGTGTGCGGACCCAAATGTAAAACACAGACCAGAGAGTGAGGGAGAGTATAGGGTTTTGATAGCCAAAAAACAACAAGGGGGAAAATATACTGAGTGGTGTGGGAGCCAAGGACAAGGGTGAGACGGTGGAGGACCAGGTGAGGCGGAGCTGCACGGAAAGAAGGGGGAGAACTGGGAGGATGATCTAGAGCTGTAGGTCAGGGAGACAGGACGGGTAAATTGTTGCAATAAAGTCAAAATATACTCACAATGGAATTGTACTGACAGGCCAGGAATAAGCTGTGCACCACTGAATTATAATCAGGTTGACGTTCCCGTGCCGGGAACACACACAGGCAGTAAACATAGGGGGCATGAGCAGGCAGTGACAGACAGCGTGTTACTTCATATTTTGGCAGTGATATAAATCTGCTTTTGACCTGTGATGCAATGTATCAATGGCGGTACTTTCATTTCACCATTTTTTATACTCAATGTTTTTCCCGTATTTCTTTTTAAACATTTATGTTGGCAAGAAGATGTGTCCTGATCCCCTGAATTCCCTCCTAACCCAGTTTTCAGGTAAATGTTGAGTATTCTGTAACATCTACTGGGTGCCCTGGTTCAACATGGTTACTGTACATGACGATGAATACAGAAGACTTTGATTATCCCCAAAGTTTCTCTCTAGTGCCACCGCGAGATTGACATTTAGGATTTTGAGGCCAATGTGTCAGCAAAAATGAAAGAACTGCAAGAGAAGTTGGTATTGTACACAAACAGGCGAATGATATCTTGGTGATCATGTGACCTTTTTAATCCAGCATCATCATTAGGTCGACATTCTTGTCTAATACCAAAAGTCATACTAACCTGTGTACATTACACATTACAAAACCATTGTAAATGAACTATACATTAACTTTCATACGGGACGCCAACAATGGTCTCCTGGGTGAAGGTTCTGTGTTTATTTAACTTATTCATCTACCTGCCCTACTGGCCATTTGACCTGAATCAGTTTATCTGAATACACACGCTAAAGGTGGCCTCTATACCTTGTTGTCAGAGCACTGACCAAGCTGTAGTATTGTGGCAATTCGTATTGCAAAGCCTCACAAAGCCCCACTTGCTACCAAGAGTTACCAAGTCAAGTTGTTAAGCAAACAGGTCTCAACATGCTGTACCAATCAAAAGTTTGGACATGTTTTCTCATTCAATTTAATGAGAAAGTGCTTAACAACTTGATGTAATTTCTTAGAACCCAGTCAAATAAAATATGAGACTGAGACCAGAGATATGAAATCAGCTTGGCTGCTTCTGATACCACACTCAAATATCACACCTGCTAAACATTACGTGGTTGTCATCTCCTTTTCAGAACAACAAACCCTGGTTGAGCATATTTTTGAACCGTGTAAGAATCCCTTTATACTCCATAAAAGACTGAGTTCATGAGAGGAAACTGTAGTTCTGTAAATCGGAGAGGTTAGAAGGAGAGGAACCGGCCTACCTTCTATCAAAAATCTCATGAGCTGTAGTTCTGGCTTGTTTCACCTACCTCGTACATCTCAATGATGATGCTACTCCGAGAGCCAAAATGAGAAAGAAACTACATGAAAAAGTATTTACACTGTACACAATGTAATCCGTTACATGTTCCATATACTGTACTGTGAGCAGGACGAGGAGAGTCTCACTATGAGAGAGGTGAAGAAGAAACGTACCTGTTTCACATCATAAGCGAAGAGCACATATTTCAGATCAGGGGAGATGGAATACTTGGCCACGTTGAAATTTATCTAGGAATAAAGAGAGGTCTAGCTTAACTGTATGCAATTTCAATTAACATCATCATTTATATCTTAATGCAAACTTGTCATTCAATATACAATATGACAAACTCATCTACTTACAAATGTTGTGTTTGTCAGGACAATCTCTGTTTCGTTTTTAAGGATGTCGAACTTGATGACGTGGCCGTCGCTGTTTCTGTAGATGACTTTAGAGTCTGTAAATAGAAAGAAAGGGAACAAAGAAAAGAAGAAAAAAATAATTTATTTGAAAGAAATTGAATTGGTAAATCTGTCCAGAGAAAGATATCACAGAGAAAAACGTCAAAGCGAAAAAAAGCAGCCAACTCTACTCTATTCGGAAGTACTAAGATACCACCAAAAAACAAATGCTATGCCTCAGCATTACCTCAAATTGAATTAACAGAAAGCATGGAGGAGAAGTTTGTGCAATAAAAAATTTGATTTCACTGCCTGGGGACCACAAAGGGGAGGACTACATGTCTTCCCTGCAGAGGACTGGTCCTTGGACGAGTCAGCAGTGTTGTTTTTATTCTTCTTTGTCTGAGCCAAACTTTCAGAAATGCAGCCCATCTTAAATGTTGGAGGGAGTATCACATTAATAACTTGATCGTGTCAACACCAAGCAGCAAGGTAAAAATAAACAAACCGCAACCATTTATTAATACAAATGATGAAAACTAGCACTAACTGGCAGAAAAAAACAAAAAGGATGAGGCAACGCGAAGTACAGAGTTAAAACTACATGGCAGGTAACAGATATGCAAAATCTGAAATAAATGGATGCAGAGGTACACACACAGGTGTTCACAGGTTAAAAATAAAACAAATAGGCACGGCTTATTAATATTTACTTCCAGATATTAAGGGTTCCCAAATTAATTCTGGTCGAAATCTTACTTTGTCCTCTATTTTAGTTCATGACCAGATGAGTCATGAAGGTTCTTGCCAAGTGACACGGAGAAGATGTCTAGCTCACTATCATGCTAGAGAAAAAGAAGCACCTTGCTTAAAAAATGTTATCATCTAGAAAAGAGAATGTTGATATCTTTTATACCTTTATCATTTTTGCAGGGAACATTATCATTGATGATGAATGCATTTCAAATAGGTTGCTTGTGTGTTCACTTTGATATTCAACAGTATAATATCATTAATGCCTCAAAATAATTACAACATGACATTTTCAAATTGTCCCATGACAAAAGGCCAAATATTGCTCCAAATGATGGTTCTCAAAATCAGAGCAAAATGAGAATGACTTGTCACAATCGTCTTGACTGAAGCTCAACAGGGGGATGTTGCTTGGTGACTCGAGTCTGTTAATACAAAATGATGGTCCTCCTTCTCCTTCAGATTCAAACAAAGGGAATTGGCAAAACGTTTGCTACACAGAGCTCAACATCTGTTCTTTACAATACGTTTGGGGGCTTTTTGGTTGAGTCAAGGCTTTACAAATGAATGGCAGCAAAACATGAATACTTTTTCTGTATTGGGAAGAAGAATAAGGTATCTCAACATCAAGAAGTGGATGACATCTTCTGAAAACGTCCATGGAAACAGCTGTTTGTGGGTGGTTATATTATAAAGGGGACATTTGGAAGTCCACTTATGTCAGAATTTAGTCATTTCTGAATTGTCTAACAGCAGAAAGTCCCCACTTAACAGAAACAGAAGGGAGTCTGTTGGTAATGGTAATAGGAATGCATAGGTGTGTGTGTGTGGGCGGTGGGGAGCGACGAAACCTGTCTGGATCTTTGGGCTTATGCAATGCAACTGCGGCTCATATAGAAAAGAATAGCTTTACAATTAAGCACAGCTTTACTGAACACCTCTGGTTAATCCAACAGCTGCCAATGGTGCGTTTGGATGGCACGCTGCACCCAGAGAAAAAGGCTCCCACTGCTTCCAGTTCCTCCTCTTATCAAATGTGCCAGAAAAATTATCATTTTTGCTTTCACATAAAACAAATACTGAACCAGTGATATAACTAAACAAAGGAGGGGGGGGGGGGGCACTGTAGTCCTTTAACACTACATCTTAATGGACTGTACTGGTGGTTTTGAACGGCCTGCTCTTAACAGAACTTGATGTACTATAAATGCTTTAACAATTCTCTTGTAGACATATTTGCATTTGCTTGGAATAGCCCATTTATTAAATTGAAAAAAGATGGCATAGAAAATGTCCACAGGCAAAAAAGCCAAAAATGTGTGTTCAAATATATATTTCTCCAATGAAGTCATTTTTAAAGCATCAAAATCCTTTTTTTTACTCGACACCACCACATGACACATAATAAACAGGAGACATGTTGAAAACATGCCCAGTTATGCTTCGAAGCTACTTAAAGGTAAAGTATATAGTTGAAAAATGAACATAGACAAGCGGGGGGGGGTTGGCAAAACCCAAATACTGGAAATCAACCTTGGATGTAGACGATCGTCTGAGGCACCAGGAGAGTACCTGGACATTGACCCACAAACATCTTACTATCATACAGACAGCAATACAGACTACGGTGAAAAATTATATCAGTTTTTCAAACACCTTTTCATTTGATAATAAACCTTAAATCTGGGCCCGCCAAAGAGATGAATATTTAGAACTGATAACAAACAACTCTTTCCAGTCATATTTAATGCAGTTGTGAACCCTAACCCGCAGCAGACACGTTGAGAACCACTGCCATAAAACATCCCTGTAGGTCTCCACACTGCATTGCACTTTTCTTCTTAAATAATGAAATGTTTGTAGCTGAAAAAGAACAAACTAAGACTTTAATGTATAAGTAATGTTCTATGTCTGCAACCCGATGAATAATGAAAAGCCTTGGCTTTTTCTCCTGCCGTGTCTAACTGTGTGGAGAAATGGTCGCTATACACGCCACACGCTACCGCTACCACTGAGGCTTTTGTGGGGGTTATTTTTTTGCCAGGTAAATACAACGTTTCGTGATGTAAGATTCTTTACATCTGAATGTAAGGAAAAGACTAACCATACTTTACTTACAACTTGAGGCTTTTATCAGGCCTAATTGTAATAGAATACAATCCACCACGTTGGTCGGGCTTTCAAATTGATGTAACCAAAAATAAACTAAATACGCACTAAATTTCAGTGGAACATAAAAGGAAATTATGAGTAACAACAATGCAGAAGAAGACGGCCGGTCGGAGGCGGTCTGTGAGCTGTCTGTCAGAAAGACGGTTCCTGTACTTTCATCGGTGAAAATGCAATTTCGCAGAGGTACATTGATCCAAAGTAGGCTCTCACTTTCAGAGCACATGCGCTGAGCAGAGGTAACTTCTCTCTGCTTAAGTCTCGAAAGTCCCCTTCCATTGACCTTGTCACTTGCATATGGTCTCTGCATATCAGAGACCATAACAAACAGCATAGCTGCAGATTCCATTGCAGTGAAACCCAAGGGAGTAAAATGTGACGTGTCTTTGGAAGGGAGTATCTATTCTTGTGCAATTGGCAAACGGACATACACATGATCATGGGAAATAAAAATATGGCTCGGGTAATGATGTCCCGCCTCCCAGGTATGTACTCACATACTGTAATGTTTCTTTAAAAACCTTTGACATCTCTCTGGGTTTTAGAAATCGAGCTCCAGACTCTAGTAGGGTTAAGGTAAGACAGCCAGTGATTAGAGACTGTAGTACTGGTTTGTGAAAAAGGCTCTGGGATAAACCACATACTCCAATTTCCTCCATCTCAAACAGATGTGTAACACAACCACCCACGCCACTTACATTACATTACAGGTCATTTAGCAGACGCTTTTATCCAAAGCGACTTACATTACACTTTAAACCCATGGCTTTTTACATTTTTGCCCAGGGAGCAATTAGGGGTTTGGTGTCTTGCTCAGGGACACTTCGACTTGAGACATGGGGCAGCCGGGACTCGAACCACCAACCCTGCGGTTCCCAGTGCACCCGCCCCACCACCTGCGCCACGGCAACCCCCACTTAAAAGTGAGCAAAATATTCTACTCCTACTTCGACCAGTAGGCCTTATAGTTAGAAACGTTTTCACTGTATTAAAAAAAAAAATGTTTTCCATCTCTGCACACAGAAGGGAAGGCATGCAACTTTATTACCAGGGCGGTTGAACCGCAATTTAACAGGAACATAATTCATAGAAATAAACACTAGATTTAAGCCTTGGCAGAAGTTTGCCTTCTACTAGTATTCCGGCTTTGTCCACTTTGAGCTGGAAGCTCGTAAACAACATCATGTATTCACTTCCCATCAGATAGTAAACATAAACAGCTGCAATTCAACCACATGTTCTAGTTTAACACAATATGCCATGCATTGCGTGCATACTCTTTGACCCTTTTTCGCAGACTGCTACACTCGAGGGAGGGAGATGGGAGAGGTTTGACAAAAAGGACAAGGTAATTTTAGCTAAGCAGATGAGGATTCACAGCCAATGGAGAGCAGAGTCTGAGGACAAGGCGGAACTCGGGGAACTCGGGGCACAATGCAATATGCATAGCACACACAGAATTATTTAGAGAAGGTTGCGTAATGTAATGCTTGAACGCTATATCGGCAGTCCCTACGATGTCACAGCTGGTCAAGCTCAAAGCCAACTTGTTAGAGATAGAACACGCGTGCTTGGTTATGCAGGGGCTGACTGTAAAATGGGGTAGCATGTGCTAGGATGAAAGGACCACCAGCCACTGATAGTGCTGAAGGGATTCATTAAAACGGCATCAGTGGCTTACTGCTTGCACACAAAAAAGCAGAATTTCTTTGTAGCGTATAATCTGTACTATATTACAACCAGACATTCAACCGTCATTCAATCTCTGTACTAATAATAGTGGAATAAATGAACCCTTTCAGAGCTCCATGACACATAATAGCTAAAACAAACACTCAATAGCCGTTGATGAGGTCCAGTAAGTGGGCACACGTGCACATTTGACGAGGGAGGGGGCGTTGAGGCTGTCATCGCCTCCCAATGGAGCACCACACATCTGTGGCCGTGCTCTTAATATTTCTATGGATGTTAGTTTGTTACATACACACAAAATAAGTCACTTAATCAGTCAAGAGCAGAAGTTGTAGATTTCCTGAGACCAATGTGATCACGTTACTTCTATTAAATTGGGCAGAAACTATTGGGGTGTAAGAAACCACCAAGGTGTTTATTTTCTTTCTTTGATTTGTCTACACAGAAACCTTGATCCTACCACTAGACTACTGGAAGATATATGGCATTGCATTGCACAAGTTACATATTATTGTATTGTTCCAGACTTTTTCCCAAGAAGATTTTTTCTCAATCTTGACCTTTTGGAGTTTTAATGAATACGCCTGTTTTGAGGTGTAATGTGTTCTCCGGTGGAATCACTACCATGTTGGAAGCAATCACTGGCTGGCTCTGGAATCCATATTAGTATGAGAAATGAATTATTGACCCAAATCAAAAATATTTCAAAGCCTGCGCGTGTAATATGAGCATTCTGTGGGTGTTGCTGTTATGGGGCAGGCAATCATATATCTCTTGTGTGATATGTTCTAAAACTCCAGATCCTCTACTAAATGGTGAGAATGTGTCGTTGTCTGCTGTTTCCAAGATCAAGAGCTCTAACTTTTAATGAAAAACATTTTAGACAACATGGGCGAGACGTCTTTGAGGATTTTGGGGATATTTTATTAATGCGATCACAAATCTGTAATTAGTCGAGCTTAAGCGAGAACCCTTACAGACTGCAGATACTTCACGAGCTGCAATGCAATTTGTCATGGCAACTGTCTATGTACTGTAAATGACATTGTTCTTGATTTGGCCTGTTTTTTATTGTATATCTCACTCAAGAAGAAGTTTTATTGTGAAATCTTGTTAGAGGTGGCTTGTTACCAGCAGACAACGGGGGAAACATGAGAGTTGGAGACAGAAATGCTGTTGCTGGCAGATTTGCTGTGTTGGAATACAGCATAGATTTTAATTGATTCAGATTTATTTTTACGCCGGACCTGACAGCCTCACGGGGCAAACAAAGCATGAATTCCATACACCTGGCGCACCTTTCTTATACGATAGATCCCTATAAGTGAGTTGTACCGCGTCACAGAACAATGCCACTCTGGAGCTTTTACACATGTTGTGGGTATCAGCAGAGATCACAGACAGTGGCTCAGCATTGGATGTCCAATAACCTGCCACCCATCGCCCGCTGAGCAGAAAAAACTCTAACATCAGAGCCCAACCTGTAGCCTCTGAATCAATTCTTTTTTTTCCCAGACAGAAAAAAACGAGTAACATTCTACGATTAGATTAGAGGATTGTGAGATGGATGAGGGTGACACCTCCTCGCCAAGGTGATTCTTTCAGATGTCATCAATAAAGAGATTTAATTCACCATTGAACCTTATTTATTTATTCTGAATCACTTGTGTTTGTGTGCACCGTGCAGGTTTGACATTCCCAGTATTAACATAGTTCAGTGCTGCTTCATTGACACCAATAGTGCACTGGGAAAAGAAAACGGGCTAAAACACAGTGCCACTATTGCCCAGGTGTTTGTTTGCATGTAGTGTTTCATTAACCTTGTCTATCAGTGCTAATACAGTATTTCATTTCATTTCTCCATTTCTGGGTGTGTGGAAAGAGGGTGGACCACCGGGGGCCTTCTCTGGGCCTTTTCTTCTGTGCACTCCCACCACATTTCTGACACCACTGGACTGAGATGGAAATGCAGTGTGGGAATCATTTTCCATTAAGCAACGGTCGGTCACACTACTGCTGCAGGGAATGGAGGCCCATAAAATATGAAATAATTCTCCATCCATCTTCAAACCGCTTATCCTTCATACAGGGGGGGCTGGAGCCTAACCCAGCCAACTTCAGGCGAGAGACGGGGTTCACCCTGGACTGGTCGCCAGCCAATCGCAGGGCTACACAGAGACATACAATCACACTCACATTCACACACCTACAGGGAATTTACAGTCCCCAATCAACCTGATCCCCGGAGCATGTCTGTGGACTGTGGGAGGAAGCCAGAGTACCCGGAGAGAACCCACGCAGACACGGGGAGAACATGCAGACTCCACACAGAAAGGCCACTGGGCGGAGTGGAACCCAGGACCTTCTTGCTGTGAGGCGACAGTGCTAACCACCACGCCACCATGCGAGAAAAAGAGATCCACCATCCTGCAACATCTGCAGAATAGGTCATTTTTTCCCAAAACCTGCTCTCCTTTCGCTTTGCTTTTCCTCCTGGTCATCATTCTCTATAAAATAATCAGCAAGAAAAGCAGGTGAAGATGACACGCTCTTCTCTTGACAATAGTGTAAGTGTTCCACCTCAGGGAAGCGGGCCTGCACCTGGTTGACACATTGTTCTGTGCAGCCAGTAGTTCTGCTCCAACCTGCAGTTTTCCCTGCGGTTCCAACAGGGACATTTCCATTACCTCAAGGCCTTTTATTACTAGGTCACCTTTCTGGAACTCTCCAAATGCAGTTATCCCATAATGGCTTTCCGGAAAGGCAAGCACAAGAATTTCAATACACAGGGTGTAAACGGTGTGTAAATGACAATAAAATCTTTGAATCTTGAATCTTGAATCTTTGAATCTTTTAATCTTTGATTCTAATGGGAAGAACGGTTTGTGCCAAATGCCAACGGCAAAAGGTTTCAACATAATGACATTCAACACTACACTTTTAGGTAACGACTCACACAAAATATTTCCAATTTGAATCAACACAGGGGGCTGCATGGTAGTGTGGCGTATGACACTGTTGCCCCCGGGTTCAATTCAGTTCTGACATTAAGTTTAACTGTCAAATACTATCAGACAATATTCAGTAAAATCTTGTAATGGACTTTGAGCATTAATGCTTTCTAACCACTAGTATGTGCCAGTAGATCACTGGAAATAAAGTGTAGAGGGTGGACTGTGCTTGTATTTCTCTCTTCTATTCTTGTGACAAAGCTCTTTAACACTTCATGTCATCATTCTCCCCATCTCACCCATTTATACACTGATGACAGGAGCTACCATTATAAGGAATTTGCGTCCGGTCTGCAACGTGAGCAGGCCCCTCTCTGGAGGTTCGTCGCTACAATAAATACCTTAACAAAAGGTATATTAAACAAAAATATTCAATGAAATAGATTCTCCATGTGGCCAAACTCAACAGTCTGGTGTTATCCAGTCTAGCTGCCTGATTTACCACAGAGAGACTCGATATTTGTGTCAGAGTTGCCCACATCTCTATAGGACACATATGAGAGATTAGTCATGAGTCTGCCACCCAGGAAACCTGTGTGGTTTAATACATGTCTTTCACTGCTTCATTTCAGCGAAATGAAAGAAACATTAGTCCACAACAAAAAATCGTAGTCGGAAGAATTTGATCAACCTTGTTAAGGTAGTTGAGTGCACAGCACCTCAGGCATGTTTCAAATGACAAACACAGATTAAATGGATCCCAGATCCATCTGTTTCTACTGTGTTTCTTGTTTAATTCATGTCAACATGCTGTATTTATTTTGTTATTATGGTACCTGGTCGTCCTTCTTGAGATCAAAATAATTGCCTCTGAGCCGTACAACGAATAAGAAAAGCTCTGTGTACTGAGTGTAATCTCTCAAATCTTTCCTGCACAGGAGCTACTTAGCTATTTTAGTGCATTGGGGGAACAGCAGGCTCTGTACAGCGGACGACTGAAGGCGGTATGAGCACTTGTTTTGTGTAGTTTTCTACTTGAATTGTACCCAAGGAATGCAAAAACCACTTCCTGAGATGGACAGGTGGCACCGGCACGCTTCACATACTCACTTTAATTGGTTCCCACTGTATCCTGTAGAAAGCACTAGGTTTTATTTACGTAAGTGTCGGAGGCGATTAAAGGTTCCTCAGACAAGCTGTTCAGTAAATAATGACTTATACCCCTTTCCCGCTCAAATTGAGGAAAATACAGTTCTTTTGAAAATGAGAAATCCCTCCTGAAAAGAGGTGAGGTGAGTCCTTTCCTGTTGCTTCCTGTTACGTTCAGCTCCACATGATGTCCCCAACATCAAATTTAGTGTGTCCAAACACGTGTTGTGTTTTCTACTGATTGGTTGATGGGCCTGTACAAGCCACATTACTGAATGTGTTAATCAAGGGGGGAGTTTCCCATTTATTTCATCATAGAAGGCATTTGACAACAAGGCCAATCAAGTGCTTCACATAAAACCATTAAAATCCTCCAAACAGACCAAGGAGCTTTACAGACAGTTAAGAACATTGATCTTAAAATTGAAACATAAAAGAAAAACAGTCATTAAAAAGAATCTGCTGTGTAGATTAAGAGTTTCTTTGAGAATTCGGAAAAGAAGATACAGTGAATTAAAGGCACCAGCCAATTGTAACCCAATAGTTACTAGGTCATGTGTATTTGTTGGGAACTATTATTATTTTTGGACACGTTCAGAGCAGTGAGATATACAGCAGCATGTGTGGGATTGAGTCGAAATAAACTGCAATATGTATGCTTGTGGTGATGAAGGAACACGGCAGCTGATGCAACAGTGTGGTTGACTGATCTGGATTCGGGGATATAATGGAGATACAGCAACTGAAACTGCAGATACACACATTACACAACATTTGTTAGTTGCAGCAATATATCATCGGATTTCGTCTTTTAATGGGATTTGTTGCCAATGAGAGAAGAGAATACCTTTTCAAAATGTGTCCCCATCAGCTGTCAGTCAGGCCATGATGTCAGAGGATGTGAAATGGTTAGGGACTGAGAAACTATACTGCCTCCTTTGTCCCAGGAAGTCTATATTTAAACCCGCCATGTTTAATTCATCGTTGAGCTTCGTCCTTTCACACCGGCCCTGTATCCCAGTCTAGAACATCAAATGAAGAGAGGACTTAATGAAGTGAAATGTCAGAGCCCTATGGCAGGGCGCTGCAGGTTATAGATGGGATATGAATGTCACTCCATAATGCATTGGCCCTTATGACCCAGGGGGGACAGCAGAGACCTGTGTGCAAAGTGCATCTCAACTACGACGACACTGCAAGCAGACACAACTGCTCCAGCCCTGCCAGGAGGTGCTTTGCTCTGTCCAATGACATTTTTTTAGGGCAGTGCTTGTTGTTCAAGTGATATTCGAATCACAATTCGAATATCTGATATGTCAACATCAGTCCTACTCAAGACCTTTTTTCTTATGACAAAAACATAAATTGCTGTTCATTTTTGTAAGTACTTCAGCAGGATTGAAAATTGCCTGAGCTGGATAATGAATCCATAATACGTTTTAATACATGAATATGAAACCCTAATTGGGTGTTCTAAAGGCTATCTTCTATCAATTTTGACTGAGCTAACCCAACAAATACCATAGAACTTTCTGAGAAGATTTCCAAGAGGGTAAGCATGCATGCCACTGTATGAACATACTGCAGGATTTGCAGGATGTGCCATTATATTGGCTCACCCAAATCTCTGTTAAATGGTTTTCATTGTTTGCTTTAATTAGATGTTATTGGTGTTCATTTCAATTAAATATGCTCAATTTCCAAGAGGATCCATAATCACAATCACAAAATAATATGCGTTCTGATGTGCTTCTTCCAAGGTTAACAATTACATAGTGTGTTACTTGGACAGTTCACCCCCCCAATTTGGGCTACTTATCAAACTACATTGTTTTGTCTCTTCGGCTGTCTGTCTTCTCTGCAATCTATTGGGACTACGTGGCAGTCAGCTAGTGGTGCCCAAAATGCCAAGAGGAATTACGTCTTAGAACTAAACTGTAATGGGTCTTTTCAGAAATAATAACCTTGTTACATATCTTAGTAGTAAAAACCTGTTCATCATTTTAGCTGTATACCGTTTTACTGTATACTGTTTTTACTGGAGCATGACATATGTCCAGGTAATGGAAAATATGGAATCATGCAGGATTGCACCATACTATACATTATAGAGTAATACAAGTAGGATTCACAACTGTTTCTACATGGATACCTGTTTATATTTGATTTAATTGTGAAACGTTTCTCCAATCCTCCCCGTGTTTTGTTTTACCTGAATGTACATGGTCAGTTCAGCAGTAAGATTATTTTGAGATGCTTCTGGAAAGGAAAACGTGCGAGGGTCCTTGAGCGTTTTGTTTTGTTGTTTAATTTATTTTCGTCCAACTCATTTGGATGCAAACTGTAATTCACTTTCAATTACGATGCACCTGCAATTTTGAACCCTTCTTGTCTTTCTCCTGTTGGTAGGGGGAAGAGACTCAGAATAAAGGAAAAATCAAAACCCAATATTCATTTGTGTTTGTGTTTTGACAACGTTTTATCTCATAATTTCGACCTTCTATCCCCTTTCTTCAGTCCGGAAATGGGCTTCTATAGTTGTCTGAATGCATCACTCCAGCCAATCCAAAGACGGGGTTTGTAACCAATCAGGTCCAGAGACCATGGTGACTGGCTCCGCCCCCTTACTGTCAAAAAGAAAAACAGCGCGCACTTAGAAAACACCTTCAAGCGCGAGCAGATTAGCCTCGGGAGCAAAGAAGTTCACGTTACGCGAGCGAGCAAACATCTCGCACGAGACAGACTTTTTGATTTGATTGGCCACCATATAAATTGTTGCAGAAGAACAATATGTACAACACAATTAACACACAGAGAAGCGTGTGGCCTCATAGATGCTGAGATTTGTCCAAAATCCCCTCTTTCCTTCCACCAACGAACTGTGTGGGAATGGACTGATTGGTTTTAACCCTCTGCACGTCTGCTGCTCAGATCCGCCAGCTCTTCTTCTTCATCCAATACATCACTGTCTTCCCCTGCAGGCAGGCACGAGCCAATCAATACCCTTGTTTGTTTTAATCCAACGAATGGCCTTTAACAATTATATGACTTGTCATGAAGTCAGACTGGCCGGCCAGCGTTTCTGAGATTGGAGTGAGACAAGGAGAAAAGATCTTTGCAATGAAACCTCTTTGATGTGACATGTCAAGTCTTGCCCAATTAGTGCAGAAGTCTTAATTTCTCTCCAATTTCTCATCCTCTCACTCCAAAGTTACCGCTGATACTGGATTATTATTATTACTGTACGCATTTCAACACGATCTATGATCTTAATCAGATCAGTTCAGTATTTTGGTTATATATACGTTATAAAAGCTTTCATTGTTGATGTGGTGTGGAGGCCAAACGTGGTTTGTCATAATGTGAAGTTTTTTAGTCAAATCTAAACTAATTTGTCTGATTGACCATTACTATAGATTACAATTAAATCACACTGAAACGTGATTTGAATTACATGTTGTTAAGTAACTAAAGTTACACAAGTATGTCAATGTCATGTAACTACGAGTTGAGGTTATTAATCAATAGTGCATTTAGGTATCACACGGGACATGAACAGCAGTCTCCTGGGTCAAAGTGGTTTTAGTTATATCAATCCAATCCAATCCCGTCCCTACGCAGCCTTTGTCTCTCCCTGTATGCATCGTAATTACTGTGGCCAGTAAAGGTCACTTCTTGTCAATAAATACTTAATCTGGCTTGAAAGGAGCACAGAATTTACCTGTGTTGTCTGACCTAAGGATCCCCCATGTTATATTGAATGGCTCAATTTGAATTGTCAAATTTACTTAGGACGGTTCCTAACTGAGTGAAATGACCCAGCAGTAGTGGAAGTGGCTGCCATGTTCAAATTCTCTAAATGCTAAGGAAAGGAGCTTCAATGCTTCCCCACTTAGCTCCTTTAACATAGGAACCACTGGACCTTCCTTTACAAAAGGAAAGGAGCTAATTCCGTCCCACAATTCCTTGCGGCGGCGATATTTAAATAGTGACGTATCATTTGGCCGTTCACGAGACGTTACGATCATGGCCAAGAAACGCAGATCAAGTACGTAACCGTTCATAACCGTTCATTCGTAAGCATTCATTCATCTGCTTACTGCTTGTTCCTCCTCACTGAGAGCAAAACACTCGACTAGATCACCACTCTTTGCTGTCCTGCTCCTAAATGGTGGAACGAGCTCTCTGAAGACATCAGGACCGCAGAGAGCCTTCACATCTTCAGACTAAAGACACACCTCTTCAGACTCTACCTCCACTAAAAGACTAACAAATTGTAGCACTTAAATTGTACTTATAACGGCTCTTATCTCTAGCAAGTTCTAAATTGGCTTATTTAATGAAGTTGCACTTTCTTGTCTTTCTTGTTGTTGTTGCTCCTCTGAGTTTGTATCCTTATGGTTGAATGCACTTATTGTAAGTCGCTTTGTATAAAAGCGTCAGCTAAATGACATGTAATGTAATGTATATGTGTGTCTTTATTATGGAGAAAAAAACGTTTTAAGCAAATGTCTTTAAATCAATAAAAATCAATCAAATATGAAGTTTGTAAGTCAAAATATATAAACTGCGAATAAATTATTATGAAACTCTAATTTTTGGCTGCAAAACAAAAACGTTTGCTTTGAGTGGTCAGAACTGTTCATTTACCATTTAAACTGTGTCTCCAGGACTCACTAACTACATAGATTTGTTAACTTAGTTAGTGGTATTATGTAGGTAGGGTGAGGCAAACGTTGTTAATACGTTTTTGATTAAATTATTACACTCATTACATTGATACTGTCACCTACGCTACCTAATAATTTACCTGTCTTAATTTATTTCAATACAGCCTGTGCAGTTTACTGTAACGTCCTTTTACCATTTGCATACATCGGAAATCTCTATCCAGTACGATGCACGTGAAGCCACGCAGGCTGCACGACATTTCCTGTCACTGACTTCAAGGGAAACATGAAGAACCTCAGGAACAAAAGCAGGGACAGAGTCAGGTGATGGAGAGATCCTCAGTGCAAACTGAAACGGCCAGACGTGCACTCGTGTCAATGAGCCAGTTAAATGTGTCATTAGTCTGCTTTTTATTTCGATGGCAGCAGTGCAATTACGCAACTGTCATGTCATTGTGCCATTATTTAACCAAATCAGGTCCCAGCATAAGGGGCGTACATTGTGAAACTGTGCCTATCTGAAGGTTCCGTCCGGATTGTTCTGTTTTGGAATTTCTTCTCTGTTTTTGGTTCGTTAAAATCCTACGATATACATGATGAGGCTTATAAGATGCACTTTAACAGCTGTGTCCATTACTGACCTCATTCCCCATCCTGCGGTATTTAATAGGATAGATCCCACTATCTGGCAGCTTGTTAGTGCTTGTCACTTACTAAAATAATGGACTGCCGTTGTTCAAAAGAACTGAAAATAACTTCCCTGGAAATCTTCCTTCCTTTCATCATATCCCCTCCCTGTGGAGTGCCCCCCCACACGATACCCAGTTGGAAGTAACTATTATCTAATACACAGGGATATAAGACATGATTCCATTTCAGAAAACGTCAGGGTATAGAATCTGATTGTTACAGCAGTTAGGTTATTGTTGCTGTGATGAGCTGTGTAACCCACATTCTTCTTTTTGGATCAGGGCATTATGGATGCTTGAGTTTATAATACACTATGTCCACCACCTATTATTGTATTCCATTATTATGAAAAGAGAAAAAGAAATGCCTTACGGATGTTTTTAAAATGCATTAAAGACATTACCTTTATATAAAGTGTCCTCTCTTGCACCTTGCTATGGTACCATGGTATCCTAGAAATATTTACGAAATTCGTAACTTTTCTGTTCCAGTCGCAAAGTCGCCAGTCAATGTCACAAGGCGGTCAATTAAATAAACAAGAAGTGGGATTCCCTACTTCACCACGGACTTCCTGTCTTGACATCAGTAGATATGGTCGGACTAACCATCTATTTGCTAGTTAAAACTGGTTGAAACAGCTTTGCTGGTGTGGCCCATCCTCCAACAATAAGTAGGCTTCACTTCTGACAATACGTCACTATCTTGGAGTGTTCCATTTATGTGCCATGTCAATGAGTTTACATTGACGTTGTTTCTGTGTTAACAAAGATTTTGCATGCAGATTCAAACAGGTTTAAGTCTGCATCACTGTTGGTATGAGATTGTCTTGGTTTGTGGGCTTATTGGAAATAATACAGTCGTGCTAATAATGGAAAACATCCATTGAACATGAAATGCTGCTCTTGTGGACTGACTATCATCCACTAAATAATCAAATGAACCTTGTGAACAGTATATATATATATATATATATATATATATATATATATATATATACAGGGTTTATTTCCTGTTTTATATTGTAGTTTCACTCATGTGTCCCTGGGTTAGCCTGACTTGGCTCCACAACTCGCACCCCCGACTCCAGTCCCAGCTCCCTGACCCCTAACCCCAAGTCCGGTTCCTGTCGCAGCTCCATGACTCAGGCCCTTGGCTCCACGACTCCCGCCCCCGTCTCCAGTTCCGGCTCCCTGACCCCAACTCCGGTTCCTGTTCCGGCTCCCCGCGGCCTGCCGCTAGCGCGCCTCGTGCCCGGCTCCCCAGAGTTCCCTGGGCTGCCCGACCCTCATCCCCTGGCCCTCTCCCTCCTGCCCCTTTGTCTGCTCTCTGCCTGTCCCGCCCGCCCTTTTTTGGGGTCTTAGGGCCGTCTGGAACTTGTCCCTGGGGAGGGTGTGCGTGTGGTTCCCGTGCCTGTGAGTCCCTGGTCCTGGTCCGTGTCTGCGTTTTTTCTCCTCGGTAGTTTTGGTTAAACTCTCCAAGGGAGTCCTGCTTCCTGCCACCCCGCCTCATGACATAGTGGAGGTTTTGCCCACTCAGATGGAGCACAAGCACAGTTTCTTTTGAAAATTCGACATGATGAGCGACAGAAGGCATAAAAGGAACAAACTCTCCCTTCTAATCAGTGCCCCTCACAGTTCGGAAAGATGCTAATGGACATGTCAGGAGCATCACAAACAGGATGCGCTAACAGCAGCTTAATGATGGAAGATGGAAAAAGTTTGAGATATGGAAGGCCTATTGACCTGTTGACAAATGAGGATGCTTTTCCCCCCCTCCCACAATATTTTGTCCATGAGAGGACAAACAGGAGTTACATTTACGCGTTCATCTGTCTCACAGCTGTCTGACTGCTTTCAGCTCTGCAGCTGTCGAGCAGTAGCATGCACCCATTAACAACCTTCCCGCCCTAACGGTCCTGTGGATGTGCAACACACATTTGGATGGCAGCAAAAGAAGAATTTAGCAAGTCTTCCCAGCACTGATGCTTTAGCGGCAGTTCCCAGCACAGCTTGTGAAGTCTCTAATGTTAATTAATGGGAGGGAGCAGAGCATGTGATTCCTAATTAACCCCTGAGAATGATGGTGCGAAGGCATGGAAGTGGAAAAGATAGTCTAAAAAAGAATGCAATTAGTTTTAAAGACTCCTTTTCTAACCGTCCATATGCAGCAAACCACTCTGCACATTGTTAGCAGCTGACAAGATGATGTCTGATGTTTTCGATCCACTGCCAACATGCTGACTGGCAGGGGAATATAGATTAATTGACATCATGACTCTAATTGGGTAAATGAAAAAAAATCCAGGTGGGTTGAACGCTAACCAAGCTCAACGGCGGAGTGACGGGTCATCCGGTGAAGAAAACCAGTCTGTTTGAAACCTGACCACCATCTGTCACCACATGTTCCTCAAGAAATATGTCTAATGCTAATGGCCTCCTAACATTCACAGCACGTTACCAGGTGGGGGCACAGACTGCGTTAATGATGTGGAGCCCCCCCAGAAACAATTTAATGGCAATACGGAACTCCAAAAGTGTTGTATCCTATGCACGCCTTGTTTTCAAGTTTTTCTAGTGCAAAACAGATGAATATGATCTTCAAAATGGTCTCCAAGCAGCAAATCAAAGACACGCTTTACTACCACAGAGGTGTGGTAGGTCCAGCTAGGCACTTACAAAAGAAAGGGGAACTTTTAGCTCATGGAATTTACTAGGTAATTTTAAATGTATTAAGAAAACCAGAACAGTGGCTTTTCTGGGGGCATTGCTGGTTGGAAAGGCAATAGTTTAAGTAGTAGTTTTTCTTATACTGCACCGACTCCACCAACGACTTCAATCCCCGGCAACACAGCAGCCATGTTCTCCTCAAGAAACACACTGACAGAAAGAGATTAGTTTGCTTTGTACCTCCATGTGCAAGCTGTCCGTTCGGACACCCCTGAGATACCTTCAAGCGTACAGCTTCAGTTGGAGTGAGTGAGCGCATCCACACGGCGCCAAACTGCAGCTTGGGTCACAGCCAGTTCATTGGCAGTCTGGCCGAGAGATTCACACCACATGCCACATTCTTGATTCAGAATAAAAGGAGTGGATGGGAAACAATGACTATCCAGATACTGCCCACAGTGAAAGTAATGGGATGTGTCAGTTCCAAGGTGGCTCATCTGAGTGGAACATCTGTGGCAAAGAATGTGACGATGTCAAATTCTTTGTCTCTAATAGCAATACAGGTGAGCTTCAGGGAGCAAAATTCTCATTTCCTGTTCTGCTGCAGACCTGCTCAGGTAGGTACAAGGGTCAAAATGCCCTCAAAATACTAAAATGAGCTCACCATAGAATTCCATATATTTCTGTGTGATATAAAGTACCAGTCAAAGGTTTGGACACACTTTCTCATTTAATGAGAAAGTGTGTCCAAAAAGTGCGAGTGTGTGCGCGCGCACGTTTGGCTTTGTGTGTGTCCATCGGGGCTGAGCTCCATGGAGAGCTGTAAACGCGCAACCATATCGAGTCGGATAATATATGCCTTAAGGGTATAAGATATATATGGAAGATATTTTGTTTGTTTTAATAAGAGAACAAGGCACAGGATAGGAAAGGGAACCTTGAATCACTTGTGATCTGGCGCTCTATAGAAAATGAAACCTTAAAGATCTTCTGTGGAGGTGGGGGTGCTACTTGGGGGGCCGGGGCACCACATGGAAGGATACATTTATATTTATAGTTGCAATACATCTCCTACAGACAAAAAAGGGTGTTTTTCTTCTCTATTGGGAGTGACAACACTCAACTAAGTTCATCGGCTATTGAAGTATTTTTCACTGGATATATTGTGTTTGAAATTAATGTCTTAGAAGGAAAAATAACCAACTGTCTATTGAGTGAACAATTTCTGTCTCTGGGCTTAAGTGTGCCAACTGGTGTGTTATTTGCTGCTGCCTCGGCCAATGTGGACACAATGTGATGCCCTTCTCCCAGCCGACTGTTGATGACAGGCTGAGGGGGCCCAGCCTGCGTGGGGAGACGACAACAATACTGATGGAAACGTGCAGCAGCAGCTAAATGTCACTTTCTCAATCACGTGCACTGGTGTGAAAAACACACATGCACACATACACACACACACACACACACACACACACACACACACACACACACACACACAGATTTGCACTCACAACAGCTGAAGAAAACCCTGTATTGCATTTCTTGCACATGTTACCGACATTAACCAGATGTTAGATCTTCATCGATAACAGACACATCCACATCGGAAGGAGAATTCATTTCATGCAACGCTGCAGAAATGTCAGCTCTCGTCCCAAATCATAACTTAACAGCATCCGTGGTGCGAATGATTTAATGGTCCAGTCAGCAGATGCTAATTAACCAGTCCAAACTACAGGTAATTTGGGGGTTATAGTCGTCATCATCATCATCTAGTTTAAGAGGTGAGGCACAATGACTTGTGACAAAGTGATGTAATTTCCTAAGAGATTAAGATGTACATGATGGATCACAGTGCACTGAACAGAAAATGTATTGTCAATGTATAGTGTCAATTTTTATAATGATTGTGGAGACCCATCCATCTGAAACGTTCTAATTTAACGTATGAATTGGACCTCAGATATTTATACACCCTGTGATCCGTTCATTTGTTATGGACTAAGGAAAAAATAAAAGAACTTGATCTTAGGAGCTAGATTCAATTGCCAATAAGTATGAGGTTGCTGCTCGTCTGTTTTTCTCAGAATTACTTAATTAATTAATTAATGTTTTTGTTTACCTCACTTAATGAAACTCACATTATTTGCATTTGAATACTCATTAGATCACGCAGCATAACTGTTCAGAGAATCTACTGCAGACACAAATGGTTTCAACATTCAAGCCCTAACCTCCGACTTTTACTTAGGAAAAAGAAATCTCATTTTTGCTCCATTTCTGTTCCAAATCCTTGTGATCAATCTTTCTTCCCTGGCCCATCTGTCTGTTATCTTCTCCCATTTGTCTGTGGTGTATTTTGCCCCATCCATCCACAAACCCCCCTATAAAGCTGACTTTTCTGGCCGTCTCATCGCACAACATCGGCGCTCCCTCTTTCCAGCCTGAGGTCCGCTCGGGGAATGAGATGATGCCGCCAAAGATAGTGGAAATGTCTCCCAGGAATGAAATATTGATAGACGGAAAGGCCACGCCTTTTGCCCTTGAACCTGCGGGCACGGAACGAGAGGCACGCAGTCGATGAGCAACGGAGAGGAAAGCCTAAACAAACACACTAATCCTGAGGAAAAGAGCCAGACAGAGAGCGATGCCAACGCCACAGTCCTGTCCAGCCTTTTCCCTCGGAGGTGTCGTTATCTTCTTCCTCCCCCTCAGCCAACTACTATCAGATTCTCTTGCACTTCACTTGATGCAGTTTATTTCCAGACCAAAGGCTTCCAGGCTTAACATATGATCCCCATCTGGCAAATAAGGGAATCAATAGAATGTAAATAAGGCGAGGGGAAATGAATCCCAACGTCTGCATTTGCAAAGCAGCAAGCAGCGTGAGGCCCGGATGAAACATGCCAGCCTTGTTTAGAATGAACTGTCGGCTTGCTGTTGTAGCATGCCTCGATTGCAAACATGGCATCCCTCTGTGCTGTTGTTTGCTTTTGCACAGAGTACTCAGAACTCACCGAGATGGTGTTTGCATCAATTATGGTCAAGGTGTGTTTTGTATAGAAAGCAATGTGAAGGCGGGGACGGGTGGTGTAGTCAGTTTATCAGGTCACTCAAGCCGTTACATAACTCCACCGTAATAACGCCTGTGCCACATGTGTCGTTCCATGGCACATGCCGATGGCAGCTTCATCTGCCTTGAGAAAACAATGAAGCCTCATTGGAACCAAATCCAAATGTCTTCATATCAAATCTCCACCATGCCAGAGACTAAATACAAAAATATATTGTGTGTTTCAGTTCCCACTTGTTTTCATCCATGGCTGAAGGTATCAACAGGGACACCCTGGATTCTAGCCGGAGTGAATATCATTGATTACTTACCATTGATCCATTTGGCCTCCGGGTCATGGACCGTGAAGTCAGGTTTGAAAAGATCCTCGACAGACAGTTTGGTGTTGCTTCCAGCTTGGCTGTCAGCTGCAAAAACAAGCCATTCATTGTTAAGGCCTGCATTTTGTCTAAGATATGTATACCACATTTGTGGTATAAATGGTTTCGTTTTAATGAAGTGAATGAGATCACACTGCAAACCATTTTAAACCTGAAAAGTCAGACCGTCATTAAAAAGGACCTGGAACCTGAACCTGTATCAATTTCCTTTTTTCTGTTTACCTGTCGATCACCAACCACCTCTGTTCAGACCTTTGACCTTTGCTTGTTAACTCATGCATCTTCATTACAAGAAATCACTGAACTGTTTTAGTGTTCTCCGTTCATCAGCATTCGGGTAATTTCCCCTTGTAGGCTTGCTCACCAGCTTGGCACATAAAGCTCCATTAATCAATATGTTTTATAGCAACAATGAATCAAATGTCATGACACGGGTCCCTTAGACTGACGAACCCACAGAGAAATAGCTTGTATGCTGCACCAACTTTTTCAGCTTTTTCTTTTGGTTTGACTTGCATCTTTACAGTTCAGTTTTTCTCACACAGCGTTTTTAATTGAATAAGCTTTTGCGAACCCACTGTACGCGACACTTACAAAGTAATCAACTAGCTAACATCTTGCTTTAAACGTCTTGCAAATTTCTGGGGATTTGTCTCATATGTTGGTGGAGAACAGAGCTGAGCAAAAAGGAACATAAACAGTGGACTTGCATGGGACTTATAACTTAAATAAGTATCCCATAAGGCCCAAAATGTGAGTGATGGGGATTTAAGATTTTGGTTAAAAGGATAAAAATAGCAGTATAAAAAAAGACCAATCAAATGCTTAATAAATTGTTTAAAATGTTTTGCAAATACTATGAGGGGCTGTTTAGGACTTAACTATTGTGACACTCTCACGTACTAATGAAACACTCTCGTGCACAATACTGAGACACGTACATAAATACTCTGTAAACCTGTTCATGCGCATATATAAAATATTATACATACTCATCTGAAACACATACATATGAGAAACACACGCATACATATATAGAGAAATGCTCTTACATGAACTAGTGAGATTACGCATGTGAAGCACTTATGTATACGGATCTAAACTTTTCTCATATCCAATTGGTTAAGTCCTAAACGACCCCTCATAAAATACCGTTGAGGTGTTCAGTGTCAGATTTGCGTAAAGCTACGTAGACACCCAAAACATTACTGGAAATGAAAAAGGTGCATCCGTAACAATATTCTTTTCACAGAATGGCATTTCACATGTCCATTAGAACGCAATTACTGTGCTAAAAATTAGTTTTTAAATTAGTCTTTATGTTTTTCTTTTCATTTTTAATTATGAAATGTTACTCCTTCAACAAGAAGAGAATGTGCCAAATGACAGCTCCTCCTGAATAGTACAGCTGCTGATTGTGAGCAGAATTGCAGGGCCATGTCATTTTGAATGTCAGCCACATCGGCCTCACTTGATGATTCCACACACATGTTTGTTTATGGAGGCAATGAAAGTCTAACCAACCGTGGAATACACATGGGGAGAGTGTGCTGCATGGGCAGTGGATTGTGATGCTTTTTCATCTGTGAAACATTGGGCCTTTTCTTTCATTATTATGGAGGCAGGGATACAGTTTATAAAAGTATTGAAAAGATGGAAAGGATTACACCACTGTGTGATATAGAGAGGTCCAAGGACTGATGGGATCTCACATACCCCAACTCAGTTTTGAGTAGTGGGGGTAAATTCGATCAAGCAGGCCATAAACCTGGATTCCGTATAAGGACCTGGTCCTCAAATATCCTATTTTGCTAGTTGTCATTTTCGCTTTTTACAACAAGTCAACAGAAGTTACCGTAGTTGGACTACAGAGTGAGGTAGCAATGCCATATTTATGGTCTACTTTACTCTAAAGGCAGCCATAAATTACTAAACTAAATGCCCTGCAATGAAGAAGACTTAAAACCATTCAGACCATTAACTCATGTTGACAATGTTAACGTACTATTACCAATACTATACCTACTATGCCAGAGGAGTCCCCTCCAGATGGCAATTTGAAAGAATGCACTTTAAAGACACTTTTTTTCACAACTGGATGTTGCAGTCTGATTGTACTGAGCTTCATCCTGTCTTGTTACTTTTGGTTCAAAAACCATGATGGCAATGGCTTAAAATCAAGATGGCAACAGTCAAAATTCCAAATTTGGGGCTTCAAAACTGTTTTCCGCAAACCAATGGTTGTGACTGTGACCACATTTAGTTTTTTCATAATGTCTGACAGTGGGCACTGCAGGTGAAACATTTAAAACATTTAAATGTATTGCAAGATGCGGTGTCACTTACGTTTGACACATTATTGCTTTTAACCGGTTTAAAAACGACACGTCCTGCAAACACTGAGCAACATTAGTATTCATTTGGAGTTGTGTTTTGAATAACCAAACATGTAGGTCCAAAGTTTGCTCTCCTTTTGTGTCTGTTGGTAAAGCTCAGGTAGAGTGGGATAATCAATCACTTAAAACAGCAGGAAATAGTTTGGATTGCGGTGCTGCAATTGAACCGAAGAGTACAACTGACAGTCTATACAACGAGCTGAAGGAAGCAAAAACGTTTGTATGTCAGATGGGGATTCTCTTTGTGTTCCTCAACACATGATAATTTGATTCATTGTTGGTATAAAACCAGACGGATGTCGGGATGCGGTGGAGAAAAATCCTCTACTTTGTTGACCTAAACTGTCATCTGCTGATTGTCGTCTGCATCCTTTTGGAGGACTAAACTGTACCGACACTCTTCACCGGTGAAGGATATATTTTGTTCATCCATCCACATCTAAAAGTAATTTGAAACGTGTTTAGACTTTTGGGTCAAAATAAAAAACGTATATCTGTATTGATTATTTTGGTCACGACCAGAACCGTATCAACAGAATGTGAATAGGTTACAGTGTTTGACGTTATATCAAAGATGTCTAGTGTGTTGTAGAGATATCTACTGGAATGAGCATGCTAACCAGCTAGCCCTGGTCCAGCCTGGCTTGTAATACCACTTGTTTCTAATAGGGTAACGATGAGTCAATGTTGCGTCCGTCCCATGTAAAACCAGGACCTCTTAGACAGTAGGGCACAATCCCGGCTGTTACCTGGAGTGAGGAGGATGACCGACATGGTGATTAGAGAGCAGACCACCAAGATGACCAGCAGAGCGATGGCAATCCCTTTCCAGTTCCTCTGAGGAGGACTCCCACCACCTAGATCCTATAGAAAGGGAGGTAAGGGTGGAACAGTGAATAGAAAGACTTTCCCAGCTTACACAGCTATGAGGAGAAATTACCCTTTTTTCACAATGCTTAAGTTTAACAGTCATGATGTTTGCCGCCTTAGTTTGTTGACACCAAAATGTAATTTAAAATGCTGGATTTTTCTTCAGAGGTAAGAATGAATGCAAAATCACTGAGAGGTTCAACAAAGCAGGTCTATCCTATCTGTCGCATATTGCATACAACTGTAGCACAGTGGCGATGCTCAAAATACCTACTAACATTCTTCCCCTGCACGGTGAAGGATTTGCTTTGAAGAGCTTTGCATGAGCCACACATACAATGCTTTGTATAAGTGCTGGAGTACTTATGTATGATTGCTCAGCCAAGCTTCAACCAATCATTTCAGTCATGCATTCTGACCTGTACAAAACACATGCAGTACTTTCTGCTGGGGCCGAGAGTTTGGTACATAAGGAACACAGGCGGACATTTGCATTCAAGAGCTCGGAAGTCAAGGCGGCTGGTGGTGACGCGGTTTCACACTTGCAGCTCACGTTTCAGCAGTTACACAAGTGGCTTGGAGAACTGGCCTCCATGTTATGTACAAAGGTTGCCTGGAGCCCATGTTTGGGTTATCCATTCTGTTAATCCAACTCTTCTTTCAATGAAGAAAAAGTCCCATGTTCTGACAGAACTGAGGCTGTTGTGACCCTAAGAAAAGGATTATGTTTGGTTGGTTAGCAGTACAGCAGCCGTTTGCATTTAAGGGCTTCCTCTGTCAAATCGGCTGCAGAAGATTTTGGCTACAGCAATCGGAGTGACCACAAAGTTGCTGAGTGTGATATTATCTACAATAAAATAGCTATCCAGGAGAGTTTGTGAAAGCTTTTGCCTGCAACTGCATCTCTCCTGGTCTTGGTGTGAGAGGGATTTAGAGTCTTCAACCACATCTGCTGCTTCTGATGAGATGCATTAAACCTCCCCCTCTGCATTTCTCCTCCCCACAGCTTCTCCTGCCCTCAATTACCCACAACACCCTGTCAGTGAAAAACAGTGATCACTGACCACCAACCAACTAGTGCATCTTGTTTGGCCGGGGTGGAAGCAGAACAAAATGATTGCCAATTAGAGCTGGTTTCCGCTTCGATCTCACATTTTCTGGAATCCATTTCCTAAGTAATTGTGGGGTTTAGAGCACCGTAATTCACTTTTTCATCCAATAGATGTGACACATACTGACTGATGAGGCAAGTATGATGGAAGTACATTCAGTAGTGTTTTTGTTACGGACTGTAACATGGAACTCTCTTCTACCTTCTAACAGTTGGACATAAAGCATTAGATTGCAGTGGATTTTACAGTCACCTTAGTCCTACGCACTAAGTACTTTGCTACAGTGTTACATTATTCACAGCCCCCACCGGACTCATAAGACCACCCTATTATGCGCTTATTTCATTAAAACCACAAAAACTGACGTGTCCTTGAAAACTGACAGCAACTCTAAATTGCCTTTGTGCCTCCATGCATGACATTTTACTCCTCTTTTTCATTTTCTCTCATTTGTTCCCCCCAAATTTCCTATTTAGCAAAATCTGAATCATCGCGCACAATTTATTAACTCAATTATAAGCAATGAACCAACCATTAGGATATTTATTACCTGCCGAGTTCCCTCCATTACCATTATTATAAATTCTACAAAACCTATTAGAGAAATGAAAGACATCGACCCAATCAACATATTCCACATGTAAACTACTCTGCACAAAAGCCAAGCTGTAGTCCATCCAAGATGGCCCACTTTGTTATTCCATCAAAGACATATATACTAAGTAACCACTCAGAGCATTGGGATGAAAATACAATATTTTACATTAACTTAAGTTTTGCATATTTCTGGCTGAACCAGATGCTGATTTGGTTCAACGGGTTCCTGGTTGTTTTCATTACACCTTGTGTTTCAAGTCCTTTTATGTTACAGACCACTGGAGCTTACAGCACACCCAACTCTAAGCATAAAGTAGCATAAATCAACCTACTGACCTAGCACAGAGGCAGAAAGTGACAGATTATGATGCAGGTCTCACCCCTTACCAGGAAAGCCTTGAAGACGTTTAGAAATTGTAAGTGACAGCAGGGAAGAAGTGACACCAGTCACAGTAGACAGTGACTATGTTTCGTCTTTTGTAGTTGTGAATAAAAACCCGACAGTCGCACGTAGCCTTTTATATTCCAGCTAACGGGACAAAATTTGCAAAAGTCACATGCAAGGAGTTGTTACAAAACATGTTTATTAAAGCTTGCAAGTGAGATAATGCTATTCAAATGATTTTGGTTAACACTTTATAATAACTACACACTATGAGGCCTAAGCTAAGTATCAGTGACCACTAAATTCATCATTTGTAAAGCATTATCACTCATTAGTATGCAGTTCTTAACATTTACATATGTTTTCCACCCAATTCGGCACTAGAATAGTTTAATCCGGCCGTAAATCAGCATTTAAACAAGGATACAAATTAGTTTCAACCTGCATCTAACTCCCTGCAAGAGAGCAAACAGGCATGCATAGTATTTAATCAATTCTCAATTCAATCAACACTCTTTTTGTCCTGTAAATATAAAACAATCAGGAGGCTGCACTTCCAGTTGATTGGAACTGTGAAGTTCAGACGAGTTTGTGCTAGTGCAGAATACCATCTGCTCAAATTATTCTTCAAAACTCCTACTTGTGTGGCTTTTGTGCTTAAATTCAATGTCGTTTCCACCTGTTCACCTGAAGTTAATCTCCACAGGCAGGCGTCAAAAATGCAGCAAATCGATCATTCATACATTTGCATGTTGTATTTCACTTACGAGCTTCAAAGGCCCGCCGCGTATACAGCCTCGCACCTAGCAAAGGTTGGTTGATGATTAGATAGGAGATCGACATTAATTTGTCGTCGTCTGAAAACATCCCAGGTCTCCTTGCAAGATATCGCACCATCTCATTAATTCACATTGTCCTCTTTGTCTAGAAGGAGCCCTAAACCGGTTGCGAAAGCTAGCATCAGTGACCGCACACATGTAAGATATTAACAGTGTCTACTGACTCTCTCTCTCTCTCTCTCTCGCCCACCAACTGCAGCGGCAACAACAGGCACATGTGCGTTACAGGCGTGATCACAACAAGGGCTCTGATTGGCTGATTCTTTTAGTTCCAATGATGACTAGTAAAGTCCTTCAATACACATTTGCTTCATCTATTAAATTTCTAACAACCCTGTCTCCACACATGGCATGCACAGCAACATACAAATTATAAGGGAATTTATTGAAATACTTCTGTTAAGTGTCCTGAACAATAGTAAAAACTAAGTTATACATCTTTTCAAATTGTTGCTCCTTATTTTAATTCCATCAGTTATTACTTGTTCATTCAACCCCATACAACAATTAGATCCCTCATTTAATTAAACTGAAAAGGGCCGTTATCTACCTGACGGGAACAAATGCTATCAAACTAAATCAATACAGTCAATTATTCATCGGGTCGAGTAGACCACAGAACACACTGGGACACATTTGTTGTCAGAGACATAGCTGACAGTGATGATAATGACATCGGGCTTACTCAGAGGACATGATATAACAGTGAGTGGTGGTTGCAATTACTAGTAAAATACTCTTCTTTAAATAAGTATCATTTGAATAATTCAAATCGTGCTTTTTTTCTCACAGTTTCTGTTGACAGTGTAGCCGATGATTGAACATGTCATGGAATAACCTCACCACGACAATGTCTGAAAGGCCGGCTAGGGAGGAAAACCTCCACAGATTTCCACAAAGCTGTCCCTCGGCAGTCATGTGGCTTAGTTGTGTTCCATTGGAGGCTATTTTCGATAATCACATCCTCTGTCTTTGAAATAGCATGGGTTGCCTTCAAAACTGAGAGAAAACTACTCCATGCGGAAAAAAAACACACACCACAGAAAGCGTACAATGAGAAGAGAGCGAAGGCACAACCAAAGAGAGGCTGATTCCTGGTTCATTACACTGAAAATATATCACACAGTATGTATTGTGAAGTGTGTGTAGTGTGTGTATCTTATTCTTCTGTAATGTGCGTATGCTTCAGTAAAACATTTACATCAAGAGTAGTTGAAATAAAATCTGACAATATGTCCAGCACTGTGATTAGGACGTAATGGTGCGTATTTGTCACGAAAAAAAATAAAATAATAATATATATATAATCTGTTGCAAAGCTTCCCTTTCACTTGAAACCCTTACAAGGAAACACTTCATGAAAACCAGCATTAATAATATTAAATAGATGGTTAATAAAAAATGTAGCTTGAGTTTTTGTTACTTTTACGGTAAATGTTACTCATTAACAAACACTATAAACTGTTAATAATAAACAGTTCAATGGGTGTGGCAGCATCTTCCGCAGAGCGCTAAACAAGTAGCCTACCATTTAATATTTAATGTAATCAAAATTGTTCTAATCAGGTGTTATTTAATATTTCATCTGATAACTATTTAATTTAATAGTAACAGCTATCAGTGTTACTAATTATCAAACACAATTGGTTGTAATTTCCCAGTAAAATAGCTTAAATAAGGTTTATTTGACTGAATTAACAATGTCTTAATACTGTCAATTAAACATTTTTATGTCAGAATAACATCATTGTTTAAATATCTCTCAGCGCCTACACATCCCCTACACACTCCCTGGTAATTATTTGCTCATTGCTGGCACATTTTCTCAGAGGGGGAGACTGAGAATAATAAGACATTTTATAAAATTAGAATGCTAATGCTGCCTTTGAGATGTTTGATTAAGACCCCTGCCATCTTCATCAAACTCTAGTTAATAAGCTTAATCCCCACTGGCTTTTTGTGCAAGTGTGTGTTTTGTGCACAGACATAGATGCGACCAGCCCGTTGTCAAAAGTGTCGGCCTATTTATAGAGTCATTGCCTGGACTCTGACCTTGAAACGAGTGTGACAAATGACAAACAGGATTTCGGCTGAAGCTGAAGCCATTTGAACAATGGCAGCGGGTCAGAGAGGGAGAAAAAACGGCTTATTTTTGTTTACCCATGAAATACTATTTCTCACTAGCTGGTGAGTCATTGACAGCCGCAGCCAAAGCCATGCTAGGGTTGTGAGGCTTAACATCTGAAATTGATCTACTAGCTAATGGGAAACGACAGGCTTAGCTACATGTTGTCGGCAAATTGTATTTAGCATTATCAGCCTGGCCCTGAAGGACACTGTCATTGGCCTTTTGCCCATGTGGGATAGTTCTCTTAGTCACACTGCCTGCCATATTGGTTTCGGATATACTAGGTTGTTGACTCACACAGCCTTGCAAAGGTATCCCTTTATATCAGGGATTCTCAAGGTGTGGTGCGGGGAGCCCTGGGCTGCGCGAGAGGAAAAATGTTGTAATGTAATGGTGTGATAACTAATATTAAATATAATTTTTATAATTTAAATTTATAATTTAAAAAGTAATGGTTTTTTCACACAAAGTAGCACCATGAATTATAAAAATACAGTTTAAGATTAAAAATTAAGAACTTACGTACACACTCGCTAACGGTAGCCTAGTTTAGGCAGCTAATGTCGGCTAACTTCGGCAACATTCATACAAATATGCAAAACTGTCTGTAATTAGGGAAACTGTGGACAGGTGGACATCTGGTACAGAGAGAGTGTTAATACTCACGTCTCACTCACTGTACCTGCGCTGCGAGTGAGATCCTCCAATGGACTCATCCCCTTTTCATTCATATCTGACTATGAATATGCCACTATTTGTTATTACTATTATTATTATACGGAAGAGGAGGAAAGGACGACAAAAGTGTGATTACTGCTGACAAATCCTAAATAAAGCTTGATTAACATACAGCAACTTGTTGTGTACATCGTCTGCATGAAATCTAACAGATAATTTAAATAATGTAAATTTTAAATCGTTGTAAATATTAAATGTGATGCGATTTGCCTGTGCGTGTGTGCTCGCCATCCTTATTGCTGTTCAAAAGGGACGTGATTGGCTTTGTTACAGCGTTTCAGGGCACTTTTCCCACCTGAAGTTTGTTTGCTTTGTTCCGATTCGGGATTGATACAATGCAATTTGCCCCTTTGTTCGGTTTGGAGTTCACACTGCAACATTTTACACCAGAATAAATATTGTGAACAACACCAGGGGGTGCGTGGCATGAAAAGTTTGGGAACCGCTCCTTTATATTAAAAAGAATGCGGGAAAACAACAACACAATGATTACTTCCTGCAAACAGTCTATGTTATAATTCTGTGCGGAGCACAAAACCACCAATGCTGCTCTGTTTTTGTAGTAAACTTGTAAGAGGGTCAAAGAAATTTAGCTCTATTCAATAATTGCACGCCTCTCTCTGGTATAAGCAGGTAACAGTCAGTTAAGTGATGCAAATAGAGCTCTGCATATTGAACAATTCCTCCCGAACCATCATTCAGTCTGACACGGAGCACACTCAGCTTTTGCCTGTGTAAAGCCGATGCTGGTGAAATAGTACCGAGAAGCGGTGGAAGTGAAACAAGAATGGTGGAAAGAAAAAAGAATAAAGAGCAAAATTGTTCAGACAGTTAAACCGATTCATCTGGGGCAATTCAAACATGGCATTGATTTTCCTCTAAAGATTTGTCTAGATGTTTGATTCGCGTCAATAGTGTGGTGGCGTGCTCAATATACAAGCTGTGGCAGAACGAGAGCATTCAGTGTGTGAAGGCCAACAGTCCCTGAGTGGGGCGAAAAGTGATCCAACGGATCCTTTTCACCTTATATACACACTGAAGGGAGGAATCCTTTGGGGTAAATGTGGTAGATGTACTTTTCTATTCTTCCAACCACTCAAAGCTCTCACTACATGTCCCCATTCACACTTTTCACACACATTTGTACCCTGGTGACAGAAGCATACAGAGCGCCTCCCTATCAGGACTAAATATATTTCATACAGCATCTAATAGTTTTTTCTTTACTAATGATGTGAAATTAAATTGTTTTTCTCTATATATTACATGCCTGTAGTTTCTCAATTATTGAGGTTGTCTAAGGGATTTTTTATTCAAACCAGTTCAATAAAGAAAAGCGAAATTTAGTCATTACGCTTGGGGTGTACTAGATATTGTCAATTGTCAATGTCAATGTCAATTTTATTTATATAGCACTTTTAAAGGCCAATGGCCAGCCAAAGTGCTTTACAGGATAAAATAATCAGCAGCAATAAACAATACGAGCAAAAGTAAAACAACAAACAAGCAAAAACAGTAAAAGGCAAACAAATAAAAGATCCAATACAGGTAACTTAACTCAGCCAAAGGCCAAGGTAAACAAGTGGGTCTTAAGGCGAGTTTTAAAAGTAGAAAGGCTCGTCGACTGGTACTGCCTGAGAGGATGAATTTATGCATGAAAGTTAAAATGTAAAAAAGTAAAAAAGTTGGCGTTGAAAGCACAGCGGAAGTCCACAAAAAGAACCCGTGCATACACCCCTGGGGAGTTGAGGTGATGCAGCATGTGGACCTTTATCCAGAAGGGGCCCTATGATGTTCTCCCACCTGGAGAACATCATACAGCAGTTTGTCAAAAGAATCCATGACCACAGATGTCAGGGCGACGGCCCTCAGTCGATTCATCCTGTGATAGTGGGGAGGCGTCTGGGGGTCTCCTGTGTTAGTGAGTACAGGCCTCTCCACATTGACGACGAAGGTTAGTCAGGTAAAAACCTGTTCTCCAACTTCCAACTTAGCTCCTCTTGCTCTACCTTGTAAATGTGTTTCTGGCTTGGTTGTACAGGACCCTGCGCCCCCCTTCACTCGGCCTTCTCTTCTCATGAAGCTGCAGACGTCATCACCAAAACTGATGACATCACTGTTTTCAGTTAGCTCGTCCAGGTTTGGAGCGGCAGCCTCAAAAACACACAATCACAATCAACACACAAAAGCAGGACTGTTGTTCCAGCTTTGCCTCATTGGTCCATCTCTTCACTGTCTTGACCACGGGCTTTGCAGATTCTGATTGAGGCCTGTAGGTTTGGATCACATGAACCACACAGTGATCAGAGAGTCCCAAAGCTGCACGGGGGAGCAGAGTAGTTTGCATCCTTAACAACATGCTGTACCACTACTACACTGTATACAGTGTAGTAGTGGTACAGCATGTTGTTTGTCCCTTCAGCTCCACTTAATATGCTGTTTGTAATTGGGCAGTTGTTTGCTGAGGTTTGCTCTATTGAAGTCCCCTAGAACAATGAGCAGGGAGTGTGGGTGTTTTAGCTGCATGTCGGTGATCTGCTCAGCCAGGAGTTGGCCCGAGGACAGAATGAATGAGGAACTAAAAAGGCTAAAAACGTATGCAATCAATGAAAATACTTTCTAAATGAGGGCTGCATGATTCCTCCTGCACTGTGACATCAGGATACAAACCTTCTTTAATATAAAATCAGATTCTGCCTCCCCTTGTTTTCCTTGACAGAGCCGTTACATGGTGCGCCTGGAGGAGAATGAAGAATTATGAATAATACTGTGCAGATGTGCTCACTAAGCAGGGTGGATCTGCTCAAGTCCTTGTTAGCCTTGTTGATGAGCAGTAGTTCATCCGTCTTATTGCACAGAGAGTGGACATTCGCCACACAAACTGACGGGAGCGCCGCTCTGAATCCCTGCCGGCGCAGTTTAACGAGAAGTTTGAAAGTTCTGTTCTGTCGAATATGATGAAAGAGGGAGAGCTTGAAACAAACAGAAAAAAAAGCAAAAGAGCGCAGTACTGAGGCTGCGACCCACGGCACCATCTTGGATGAAAACATAGCAGGCTAATTACAATACCGTATCTAAATTTTGGAAAAACTGCAATAATATTGTGTAACGGTCAGCAGGGCTCTTAGGAACGCAGAATGTCTGCACCCTCTTGCAATGATAACTGTGTACTTCATGTCAGCTGATGTCTGTGCTTAGGATGTCTAGACGACGTCCTGGTGATTTGAGGGGCAAAATACTTTATGTCCTTGGGAAAAGAACATAATGGCCGGCCACTCGGATGTGTGTTTGTTATCTCTCAACTTTCTGAAGGTAGCCTGGGCGCATGAATGATGCTTGTATGTGTGTCAATTCTGTTTGCAACAACATTTAATAAATGTCCTTCTTAATGATTTTACACCGGTGTCTAGTTATTTTTTGTTAGTATTTCTTCTGAATAACAATAATAATGATAAAATGTTATTATTATTATTATTATTATAGTGGAGTTTTTCCTGTGCCGATGTGTGGGTTTCGGGATGTCGCATGTGTACAGACTGTAAGGAGGCAAATTTGTAATTTGAGATTTTGGGCTATACAAAATAAAATAAATTGATTTGAATTGAATTATCTTTACCTTCCAACATATTGTGTTTGTAGGCTAAACCTAACCAAGTGTTTTTTTTTTCCTTAGATAAATTGGTTTCCTGTGGTTGCGACATACATTATTTCCATTCTCATACCATTGTGATGCAGTCCGCTTTTAGGGGGTGTGGGGCGCTAGATTATTATTAATAATATTATTATTATTATTATTATTATATTATTATTAGCACTGTGGAAGGTATAATAGATCTACTGTGCTAATTTAGCAAAGAGTATTGTAACAATATAAGGGTACAGCTGTGCCTTTTACATTATAAATAGTACGTCTGTGTAGTATACGCCAATAAAAACGACGGCAGTGATATTCTAAAATAATAAAAACCAATGGTACTGTTACTCGCTGTCGCTGTCAAACAATGGTTTGTTTTCCAATGTTGTATATTATTAAGACATACGCAGGTGACAGGACCGTTGATACTATATGTTTGACACAAGAGACAGCACATCTTTTAGGTCTTGAGATGTCAATGTTAGTGGTTTTAATTGTCTGTCGTACAATGAGAGCTGACTTATATTATATATTCCATGGGATAAGCATGTGGCTCATACAAACGTGATGATGAAACAGACCATTCTGTCGTCAGTTCAAAAAGTTTATTTTACACAGTTGAACAAAGCTTAGCTGTGATGGACAATATTCTTCAATTATAATTATGCTCTGAATTTAAATACAGAATCTGTCCAGAATGGGGCTCTGAGATTTGTTGTTTATTTCTTTTTTACATTGTTGTAATTTTGCTGAATCTGTTTCAATTAGAGCTGGCCTGCCGGTATATAGTATGTTATAAATAGCTGCTATCCATAATCAGTCACCGTGGGCTGCACTGTGTGAGTTGGGGCATGCCACAGCAAAATGACCGTGCACCATACGCTCTGCGTGCACAATTTTCTGTGCACATTTAAACGTGATATTAGATCATTTACATGCTGGACGCCGTAGCCATTGTCCGTCCCCTGCAGTCAAATCTCCAATTTGAATGCAATTAGACAATGTTGACAACATTCCTTGGTAAATTACACCCCGGGCAGTGGATAAGATTGTAGCTATTTCCTCCCGATTCAAAAACAAATCTCATTTATCTCGAGAAATAAAAAGTGAAAGCAGAACCTGACATCAACACAACAACAACAGAGGCTCATCAACATGTGGCTGAACGTGTAAGTGTGAAAGAGGGAAATTGTCTCTCCGTGTCTAGTGGAAAAGTAGAGCTGTGTATTTTTTTCACACCTACAGATGGACTTTGGACGATTCAGTGGTCACGGAGCTATGGAATTGCCAGTTGAAAGGGTATTTGTGGGGATGGAGAGGTGGAGAGGGAAGGAGGCTGGTTAACGGGGTAACTCTGGAGTGGACCCAAGGGGAGAGATTTGACACCACATTTTATATACTAAATAACAAGATAGATTGTTCTTTATCTCCTTCCGAGGAGGCCAGTTTGAGGGTTTTCTCATTTGAGGCACAGGATGTCAGAGTTTATCAGTGCCTTGTAAACTACCAAGGCAAAAATCTAAAGCCCAATTATTTCAGTCAGTATTGAAGTCACAATTGTTTAACAAAATGATTCAATGACTTTGAAACATGGCTTAAAAGAAAAATTGTTGATGCAATATATTTTAAGTATGAGAGAAAATTACAAAGAATTTCTTCTTGTAAACCAGGGGACTCAAACTCATTTCAGGTTCGTGCCAGATGCAGCCCACTTATGGTTTTTTGCCGCAGGGAGAGAGGGCGAGGCCAGTGCAGTAGGCGTGGCCAGCGCAACGGGCATAAAGTGGCAGCAGCCGTTGGTGAGGAGTGATGTAAAGCCTAGTTATGCAGGTGAAGCTTAAGCAGCTCTTTCCAAAGTACTGCAGAGAGCCAAACACCTTTAAAATCCAGGCACAAGAGTTCCTCCTCCTCATCGAACCCTAGTGTTTCCTCCACCATCACATTGACTATGGGGGCCCTCCATACCGTGTTCTATGATTAAACAAATGAAATATCTTATGTCATCTTGTTTACGGTTTCTGTCACTACCCTTCGCTCCAAAAGGCGATGCCTGAACCCGAGACCTTTTCAAGCAGATTTAGAGCCGATCGCTGCGTACCACAGTGGCAAAAGGGCCAAGCGGTGATGCGGTGGAGTTTTTACAATGGGACCCTCCCACACCTCGAATGGACATTTTTGTCAATTTCCTTGATATCGTAGAGTTGTACAAAAGTCAAAATGATAATAAAGAAAAGTATGTTTAACTATACTCTATACCAGGGGTATAGAGTACAGTTCAAAGGTCGTGTTGGCAGCACTCAGAGCCCAACATACATAAAAGAAAATAGACCAAAAAAAAACATAATGCTCTGGTTAATGGCACCAACACTATCAGGCAGAATGCACCGTGTAATGGTAGATTAACATGACGGAAAGATGATTTTCCAAACCAATATTGAACTTTTTACAATACAACAAACAATATTCCTCCCTTTTCTAAGAAATAAGCCAAATTTGTTGTACACATAGACTTTCTTTCTATGTCTGTTTTTATAGTTTCCCCTTGGATGTTAGGTCCAGAAACATCCCAAACTAAATAACAAAATACAACATACACAAACAAACATATTTTTTCATGATGCCAGATCTCGCTGATTATATTAGTAATTTAGTTTTGTCATTCTTAACTATAATATTTTAAGGTTGTACATATTTTTTTGCTGTAACCTCGATGGTATGTGTATGAAACCTTAGCTTTTTTTCACAGTGTGGTCCATCTCTCTGTGGAGTGCTATCAATATCACTTCCCTTCTAGATGAGCCTTTGATTATCTACCCTGGGGAGAGAAATCAATCTGCCTGCTCCCAGTGCTTACTATAAGTCCTAAAAGTGCAGAAAACCGTGTTTGCCAGAAACGCTCCAGCACTTCATTTAAGTTGAGCTGATAAAGCAGTGATGAGCAAAGGCCTGGCAGGGGCCACCCTGTCAATATTAATGAGGGCAATATTAATGGGAAAAAAATATATCCCAATATTTGAATATTGGGGCGAAACTGTTACAGTGGAATTACAGTAAGTAGAATGAAACATTCATATTACTGAAGCAGTGAAAAGGTTACGTGAAGTTACATTTTTGTACATTTTGAGACAATATTAGAAAGACAATATTAAAAACTCGTTTTATATTGACTCATATTTATAATTTCACTATTACTATTTAAACATTTTAGGAAGGCTCATGTTATTTGTAACATAGTGTATGGATATAAAGTTTTGAATTAAAAGTTAGCATGCAAGCGGTCTACAGCAGAGGTCTTCAACGGTTGGTCCCCGGCCCCCAGGGAGCCGCGGAGGTACTGCAGGGGGCGTCGCAACATTTTTGGTTAATAAGACATTCAATTCAACCGATTATTTTTTTTTTGTCTTCAGAATCAGAATTGTATTTATTGTCTTTAAATACACATTAACATGAAACATATTGTTGACGGAGAAGATGTTATCTTTCAGTCCGCAACACACATTCAGCTCCCCACAGCAGCTCTCAAGCTGGACACCGGTTCACTCACAACTTCTTTCATAATGATACGACAGAGCGCACGCGTTCATGCTCACGTTTAAAGAGCGCAAAGCTCAAAAATAAAAGATGCCAAACCAAACTCTGTAGAATAGGGGGTCCCTGCTCCATCGCGCCATCAGTTTGGGGGTCCTTTGCCTGAAAAACGTTGAAGACCCCTGATCTACAGTATACAGGTGTCCGCCACAGTATACTTTACAAATGAAAAAATGTTGTATATCACAGCATTTGTTTGAGTAGAGGATAGGAAAAAATTGCATTAATATCCATAGATCTCGGCTAAAATAACATTGCATGTTAAATCAAGTAACTAACAATGAACACATTGACTTTGTGTATAAAATCAATGGTGAACACACAAAAGAGGGAGAGAGTGGGGAAAGAGATAGAAAAGATACAAGATGTGGCTTATGAAATAGTCGAACTGTACAAACAACCATCTGCCAAAGCAAGCGGTATATATCGGGGGCTCTATATTGCATCATGAGGCCAATGTTTGAAAAGCTCACTAAGAAGGACAGTACACTGCACACAGAGAGCTCATGTTTACCAGGCTGTGTCACAAAGAATAAACAAGGGGGGGAACAGGTGGCATTGGAGAGGGTGTATCTCTCTGGACGTTTGTGGTTGTAATTCTTCACTACATTCTTGCTGCTGTTCATGAGACAATTATGTGGTTTAAGGTGATCTGAGAATGGTGGATGTATCTAGCATTTTAATTTAAATTGAGCTGTCAGGGCAAATGTGGGCCATCCTGAAAAGAGCTGATGGTTTAGCTGGAGAAAGTTGCCTGAAGCAACATGACTTCTTTAAAAAATATTTTAGTCAGTTTGGGAAGAAACAATACAGAAACAGAAACTAGCTATAGTAGTAACTTTCTTGAGAACTAACAATCCATATGTCTCTACACGTAGTGGGTCAATTTCTGAAGACCTAAGGAAGTGCAATATTGAGAGTGAGGGCTTGGGATTTGAGGATGTACATATGTATTTAAGGTTTATTGGACCGGAGATCTATGGACATGCATGAATTTTCTCAAAAGTGTGGGAAAGGGTTTGGAGCTTTTTGGAGAAGAGGTTCTAGAAAAAGCTGCAAGTAGACCACCATTGACTCTACTATTTTACTCCAAACATAAAATATGTTGCTCAGTGGCTCACTGTGACCTCCAGGTCTAAAAAGTGAAAACCAATGCAGAAGTGCCTTAAACGTGTATTCCATGAGGGACAACCCCTCTGTTTGCAAAATGTAGACTAATTCTGTAGACGTCAATGAGAAAATTACTAGTTTTCACCTAATGTATTTCCTCAGTAAACAGTATAAACATTTATGGTCTCAATCTTTAGTTTCAAGTCTTCTTCAATACAGGAGGATTTCCGTTTGGTCCATGGGTTGAATAGCCCTTAAGCAGCGAATGAGTCAGTGCGGGGCAACCGTGTGATTGACAGGTCGCTAGTGTCGCCCTTGTCTATGTTTTCATGTTAAAGCTTTGACAGCAGCCAATCTGAGCTTACACATGGCCGGACTCTCAGGGACACGGCTAAAGTTCACGCTCAAATTTACACCTTACAATATGATTACCAAATTTTTTTGGCAAAAAAAACAGACGCCAACTTAGAAATTTCATTTTAAGTATTCAAAACCCCAGTCAACAAACTAATAACTAATTCATTTCATATATACAGTTTACCTTGGCGACTGCTGAACCCATCATATCTGAGTGGATAAAGGTACTTGTGTGTGTTCCACCACGTATTTACACACACACACACACACACGCGGTCTGACTTCTCCTTCTTACTAATTCCTACTATCTCTGGTTTCACGGCAGTCTGTCCCTGTCTGTGCCACAGCTGGTGACTCAAACTTTGTAATTGCCTTTTAATCCTTTTGAGGAGAGAACATGTTTCAGCGTCGGTTAATTCGGGGCACACTCGCCTCAGGATACAGGCGGCTTATGACTTGAAGGTGCTCTGGCTGGGACATTTTGGACAGAAAAGTCCATGAGCAAGAGGGGTGCACTGTCTCCTGCTCCGACAAATGTCTGCCAGGCGCCTTTGAGCAGGAGGCCACAAAAGTTCTAACCCTTGGATCCAATCTGCGAGTGAAAAAGAGGGAAATTAGGCAAAAACGAATGAATCCATATCTAAATCTATACTATACATTCGATGGAATTTGAAAGAAAGTAATTTCATATGTCTATTAAAAATGATTAAATCATTCCTGGATCTCTGAAATGAGTGAATTTGTGGTATTTTAGTAAATGCGCTTCTCCGTGAGCTATTCCTCTGTATTCATAGAGAAGTGAGCATGAACAAACATTCATTTGGATGACCTTCTACATTGTTTCCAGTATTAAAATTATCTGCTACAGTATTTACCGCAGCCTTTTCCTACCTGCAGTAATGCAACTCAAACACCAGTTTGCTCTTCATCCAACTTTCCCACAGCAGCATGACCCGTTCCCACTCCCCACTCGTCAAATGCTGACTTAATATCAGTGGAGAACATCCCTGTCATTATTAGACTTGGATGGATGTTTCTAGGGGTGGTCGAACAAACACAAACTTTCACCCAGCAGTCGCTGTCCTGTGTGTAACTAATCAATGTTGATTTTTTTACTTTTTTTGCATAATTTCCAAACTTTACTAACACACATTTATTTAACCTACGGTTAATGTTTGGTTAAAAAATGAACTATGCATGTGACAAGAGGAAGGTCGCGCCCCCCTCAAAAAAGGGTATGGTTGTTGCCAATTCTACCAAAATATTCCATATATTCAAAACCCTCAGAATTAAATAAAAATGAATTTTGTCACTGAATCTTTATTCATTTTCATTTTTCTAATGAAGTTGTAAATCTTGATATCCTTTGGTTTTCCTGATGAAGAAAAATCGAATAAATCCATGTCAAAAGCTCCCTGTTGTATTGAGAGTTCTAAAAGTAGCTCCTATGAACACTAGTGTCGGTGCATACCAAGAACCCGCTGGTTAGTGAACCAGACAGAAATGTAGAAACCCTGGAGCTGCAGAGTACTCAACCGCAAACTAAAATAAGAGGTTTTAACAACAATGGCCTCAACTCTTTTTAAAGATGCTGAAGGCTGAATATTATTATCACTATTATTTAAAGATCCCTGTGTTTCCCTCTTTTGTAATATCGCCTGGAATCAACATGCAGCTTTGATGTACAGTAACCCAGTTAAGAGCCTGCCAAAAAGTCTGTGTATACGTGCTGTGAGTTTACAGACCCCCGGCACAGTAATAGTACTGCTCTGACCCCCCCCAACCCTCCCCCTGGCTCGCTGGCCTGCTCACGCAACGTCTTCAACTGACCGCTCAGCCTTTCAGTCCCTCCATCGTTTGATTTTGTCATCATCAAATGTGATTATGACAATTTGACTCTTTGTACATTGAAAAGAAATATTCTTGGTGTCCTTTAACTGTTTCGGACTTTTTCATTGGCACGCAAAAAAAGGGCAATATCAAAAACAATCATGATGTCCGCCACAACATGAACGGCCCCTTACAGCGGGACACAGTAGTACAGTAGCAACACTAATTAAGTCAACTCACACACAGAATCAACATGCCTCAGAGGGCCCGGGGGCCACTGAGCGGTGGACTATTGAAAGCTACGTGAGCTATCGTATTTCAACCGACATCTCAGGAGGCGCTTCTGATATTCCAAGCGCAGGAACTCAATTATGAGGCCGAGGTCTTTTTGATTTCTTGGAGTAATCGGGCTACAGGTTCTGAATTCAATTAGGAACACCAAGGATATATTCGGCAGGCTCTCAGCGGGGAGTCCTAAATTGAAACATTTTCTCAGAATGAGTTTGAGGTGTAAAAAGAAAAGCTTTGACTGAGTAAGAGGTTATTGCGAGGTAGGAGCACTCAGAAGATTTTGGAGAAGGGAAATCAATCATTGATGGGGGATGTGTGATGGAGGCGTTTTGGTGCAAAACATAAATGCACGAGTTGCCAAGTTGCCACAGACTGGCTGACACTTTCAAGTCATTCCCCTTAAACTCTGTGGGCGGGGGGCATCATTGCAGTGCATAACGGTGCCGAGAACAATAACATTTAACCTCTACAACCCGACGGGAGCATTTGAAGGTGCTGGTCCGGAGGCTGTTATCTGGAAAGTGGAATGCGCTCATAGGGCCATTTATTCCCATCTTTGCCTGAAAAGAGATTTGTTTTTTAACTACTGTTCTCCGTCAAGTCAGCGACCCAAAATGACAATGCATGTGCCCAGGTCGTGCAACATGTCCGGTGCTGACAATCAGCGCACGGCGAATGGTTTCAAAGGCGGCGGCATCAACCTCAGTCACAAACCTCCACCCCTCCGCCACCCGGAGTCGGACCGAAAGAAGAACCTATACCGGCAGTGACAAGAAAGCCAAAAGAGCCACGGAACGCATGCCGTATCACTCCGTGCACGTGAACCGCCCGCGAGACGAGGCTCCGCGTTGGAGAGCGGGCTGACCTTGCGGAACAGAGGCTGCATAGAGTTGAGCGTTACGCACAAAGTGGAACGGAACCTGCAAACCGCGTCCAGGGAAAGCCAAGAGCTCACCTCATCCGGCTGACTCTGCCTCTGGTTCGGCTGCTCCTTGGCGGCGGTCATTGTAAGCTCCTCGTGCGATTCAAAAACTTGTGGAAAAGAAAGCCTCCAATATCCAGGTTTTCAGCGAAGAAAGAAAAGTCAGGCGCGGGCGGGATGCGGCGGTGAGCAGCGCGCCGTCTTGTCAACTGCGGAATCTTAAACAGGGGTGGGAGCGGGTGAGGAGGCTGATGGGAGGGGAGGAGGATGGGGGGTGGGGGGGTAACTGATCCGTCACGATTAATTATCTGCGAGGTCTTGAGCTCGAGCGTCTGACAAGAGAAGCCAACGCACATCAGCCCCCGGCCCGGAGTGCCGTGGAGGGGAGGAGAGTTGCGGACACGCTCATCGCGGAACCGAGAGAGTTGCTCTTACATCTCTACATCCGCCCCCCCGCCTGGCTATGTGAGGGAGGAGGTGCTGGTTGAGAGGAAGCGCTGAGCGCAACACCCCCCCCCTCGATGATGGTGTGATTCTGAGAAGCCGGGTAGCAGCACAGAGAACGAGAAGTGACGGGGTGAACTGTTGTCGCCGAGTGCGCAGACGTTCCTTCAGACGCAGCGTGACACTTTTGTTAATGGATGCTGACATGGCGCCCGGAGCTGTCCGCGGTGCTGAAGGCCCAGTGAGCAGCCTCTGCTATTTACACCAGGCAGTGTTGTCAGTGAGGCTGCTGCTTCTCCTCCAACGGTGAATCCTGGTGTGTTTATATAATACAGGAGGCTTTACGGTCGATGAGAGCAGATTGTCTGCTCGTGCAGGCCAGGTAGGTGATTGCGACAGGCCTTTGAAGTACAGGAAGTGATACCTGTGAACCCGCTGTATCTAACTGCCGGAATCAAGACACAATTTATCAAGACACAAAATCGGAGGCTGCGATGTGAAGCTGTCTTTAATGTCCCTGCCAGAAAAGGATCGATATCTTAAATCTGCATTTGACGTTTGACTCTGAACCACGAAGCTTTTTAGTGATGAGTTGTTGGAGTGGTGGAAATAAAAAACGACATTTACCCGATTCACTTTGTGAAGGTACTTACCTTTGGTAGTCTTCAAAGACAACTAAAATTTATATGAATTTTACCACTAAACGATTGGTTGATTCATTCAACAGAACTTGAGTTTCTTGACACAGAATCACATAAAAGCACTACTTTACATATTTATTGTGTATACCAAAGATGGGTTCATGACCTTTCAGGAATTAAGTCATTCAGCATGATGAACAGGATAAAAAAATTAGCAATCCAATAAAAAGAACTTGTTATGTGCCGTCTTAGTCGGCCACAAGGGAACATTCCAGGTAACGTCCAGGTTCATGAAATTTTAATCACATGTCAAGTTGTTTTCTGTGAAGACAGAAGTTCATTTTGAAAAGACTAAATTGCATATAACGAGGGGAAGTCAACATTTTGTTTTACATTTGTATGGGAACACATGAGAACTGAGGATATTGTTAGCACCTTTGTACAAGAATACTTTGAGGTGTTCCCCTAACATCCACAGTTAGTTAAGAGCAGCTCTGCCTACTCCATTGGGCATTGGTTTGTGGCTTTTATTCATGAACAAAACTCCACCTGGTAGACATTGATTCTAGTATGAATATTCTAGTATGAATATTTTTGTGTGAAACGCTGACTCAAAATTCTGTTAGAACAATGATGATGTCATCAAGCATGATATCCCAGTCCTTAGCACTGGAACTCGCTAGATGCTCATGGCCCTTTTAACTTCTTTTTGCCTTGACATTTTTGGCCCGAAAATGGGACACCCATGATAAAAAGTGTAATAACTCTGGAAAACCAGTTTATATGCTACTGGTGAAGAAATAAATCACTATGACACACAAAAAAAACCAGACTATATACCAGGCTAAAAGTACATCTACATAGGTGCTACTATGTAGATGTACTTTTCATGTTGATAGAGGCAGGATTGCTGCTCTAGAGGAGGTTTTTGTGAAGGACTCACGGCCCAGTGAGGGGAGGTCTGTGGATGGCCGATTTGCATCATTGAAACACTTTTTTTGTTCGTCTGATCTCATTGGATCCGACTAAAGCCACGTGGAAATGATCGACAGCTGCCTTAGCCACAAACGCCAAAATGGAGAGAGCGTAAAAGACGCTCGAAAATGAAGTATGCCTGTGAAATTCGATCCCCTAACCGCCAAGAAGCAGTGTGAGTCATGCAAGATGGAAGGTGCTCCCATTGCAGAGTAGAAAGAGATTCATTTGATAATTTTGTTCACAATGGCAAAGGTAGGAGATATTCATGATTCATATGCTTCAATAGCTTGGTGCTTTTTGCACTCCCTTCTTTGGCCGCGTTTGTCAAACAACAAAATTGAATACTGCAAAATACAAAGTAAAACATGTGGCAAGTTGATTAGTTTTCAAATGAAGAATTCTTGTATTCATAAACACCATTTGTGACATATATGCAGCATTTTGGATCTTTGGCTCTAAGGGGTAGTATTTAAAAAGGGTTTTCAGAAATGTGTTCCGTGTCTGTTTGAAATACTGTATCATTTCACTTCAAGGAAAAGTTTGTTTGCATTGTTTCCAGATGAACCTGCAAGAGGGCACAGGAGAAAAACGAATGTTTGTCCAATATTGTGAACTATACTGTTCCACCACAAACGAAGATAGTTTATTCGTGTAATCATAATTTTTAGAGTTGAATGTGAATCTCTTAATATTCATGGTCACTCAATGGGCTCTTTGTGCCTTTCCAGTCCATGACAAAAGTAATTATAGGAATGGAAAGAGCACCAAATAGACTATATTATTTCTTTTAAATTGATAACGTTAATTGTAAATTGAAACTAGACAGTCCACTAAACAGTGAACAATTAGATATGGATTTGTAAAAGCTAGACCCCATGAGAAGAGGTCGGCCGACCCTGATGCTAGCGAGCCTGTCACAGGCATAGGGGTAGATTCATTCAGGGAGATCTGTGTAGGACGTCACTGAAGGCCCAGTTGGGAAAATCACTACCTGCGTTTGCCTTTAACAATTAAGTATACTAACTATGTTCTTACAATGTGTCCATCTGATAACAGGGATACATACTGAGCTCATTCTGTGTCTTAGCGGTGTAGATATTTGCAATCAATCACCAAGAACCAACTAGCATGAAGGAGTCATGGACTCGTTGAGCCCCCAGGGGCCCTGGTGCAGTTCAAGAATGGGCTACTCTCTCTGTAGCCCATCTTTATGTCAATAACCGTTTTCCAACATGAACTTGGGCATTAGCTTTGATCCACCACACAGTGACAATACAGAGTAAATCTCCCGTGAAATATGTCAAGGAATTGGGAGAACTGCCAGCAAAAGACCTTCTCGGTGCCACTGAGGGCAGACGGAACACCCCTCTCCTCCAAAACAAAGACGCTCAAATATTGACATTCTGTGTTTGACCTGCTGTACCTTCCGAATGTCAAAGACGTGAAATTATTATAAAGTAAACATAGTGTGTAACCAATGTGCAATCACACACAGCCGGTGTCCTTGAAGATCAACGAAAGTTGAAGTTTAGGTGAATAGAGAGAGAAAAAAATCTGCTTCATTCTTTGTGGGTGTGTCGAGTGACTTAGCAGAGGTCAAATTAGCATAAATTCCTCTTGACCTTTGTACGTGAAAACCACTTTGAGGGAGAGACTAATGGGGTTTACCTCTTTGGAACAGGCAGCATCACACACATGGAATCTGCTCGGATTATGAATCCATCTGATAACCTTTAGAGGATCGCTTTCATCGAGAGGGAAAGGTTGTATCTACATTAGTTATTCCTCTATAAACACTGTCGTGATGCTGGACTGTTATGAACAACATGTCATTGTGCATTATGTTGCTGCTTGTGTTTGCTGTCTGTAAAGACAAAAAAAACATTTAGTTTTGTATAGGTGATATTTTGTCTTGACATTAAACAGTGAATTTGGTATTAATCAATCTGGACCCTTGTTTCACATGTATTTGTGTTTAAATGATCATGGGTGCAACTACATCTGAAATTGGATGAATATTGGAGGAGAGCCCTGCAGCTGAAAGACAATAAACAAGCTGCTTTAAATTTACAATTATATTGTAGGATTGTTATGATGAGTTATGGAAACAAGCATAAAGGGGGTAGTCGTGGCGCAGGGGTTAGAGAAGGTGTGCTGGGAAGCACAAGGTTGGTGGTTCGAGTCCAGGCTGCCCCATGTTCAATGTCGAAGTGTCCCTGAGCAAGACACCTAACCCCTAATTGCTTCCCAGGCAAAAATGTGAAAAAGCCATGGGTTTAAAGTGTAATGTAAGTTGCTTTAGATAAAAGCGTCTGCTAAATGACCTGTAATGTAGACTGAAGTAAAATTATTTTCTTTACCAATACCGTGGCCCCGAATGCTTGATAATATGCAAGATTTTAGAATTATGCAAACTATTATTATTATTTATTCATTTTCTGTGTCAATTTATTTGATTTTGATATGTTCTCATTAAATTGTTTCCCTTTGTTCTTCATACGTTTGCACACATATCTAATTTATTGTTTTTTTCTTGAAAACCGAAGAAACCAAAGGGCGTCGTGGAAGCCTAACACCAACCCTCCGGCTGTACTTTTTTATTTTGCACCTTTTAAAACTGACTAATGAGTACTTCATATTTCATTTCCCAATGAATTCTCCTCTTTTACAATCCTCATAATTTCACATTAGTATCAACAATGTTGATAAACCTTTTCTTCTTCCCTTGCTCCTACTTATACTTAAGTACAATAAGTAAGTCTTGTCCCCCACGTCTACACAAAGTAATTACACAGTAATTACACAGCTGTTTGCAAAGTGCCACAATTTCAACCTTCCAAACGCACACAGAGGATAAAACATACTAGTTTTCTATTCATAGCAGAGGACGTGAAAGGGACAATCTCTATTCCAGATGATTCCCGATTGATGACTTGCTGCATATTCACTGCTGGATCCAAGTCTACTCATACACCGGAGTTACAGCCACAATGACTGCAGAAGGGTGGCTGCAGGTTCTGGTAATTCTCTGAGAAAATACCTGGCTCTCCTGGAGATGTGCTCGTTCTCCAGCTTGTTTTGGGTCAGCTGAAAATCTTTGAGCAAATACCGCTCTCGGTGCCGCTTCAAACGCAACCGAAGCATGACGTTGTGAGAATGAAGGCAGCAGCATTCAATTTAAACAGGCAACATCAAAGGCACTGCTTTAAAAAATATGGGCTGGGAGATCTGCTCTGGTGCATTTGATGTGGTTATTTTCAATACATATGAAGTTAGAGTCTTCTTGCTCGTTTCTATTGGTAATAGCTGAACATGTTGCACCTCTCCCCGTGCAGTGACTCTGTACATGAGTGTGTGATCAAATATGAAGCTGAGGTGTGAGTTATGAGGTAGAGACGGGATAGTTGTGACGGTGAAATACTTCACTTAACTAAAACACAGTGGTGGAGACAGAACGTGTGTGGGTGGAGAGAGGGAGAGAGAGGGGGATGAGGTGGGAGGGAGCTGGGGATACAGACAGGAAGTGAGAAAGCCCTGGGGAGGTGTTCTACTGAGGTGTCCGCTGCTGATGAAGTATTTATGACCCCGGGGCAATTTAGCGCAGATATCTAGGAACTCCACACCGCCGGGTCACACGTGAAAGTTTCATGACCTCAAAGTCATGTGGCTTAGCCGGAGCAACTCCACACTCAGCACGTCCCATAACTGAGCACATCCCATCGTGACTCAGCACAACCCATTTTGATTGAACACTGAGACTGGGGCATTGGGACCAAACACATCCCATTGGGACCAAACACATCCCACTGGAACCAAACACATCCCACTGGGACTTTTGACCAGTAGTTTTTTTAACTGTTTAACCTGCTCCAAAAATGCATGCACATGCTAAAAAGGCATCTCTACAACAACAATGCCTATTTGAATAATTTGGGTGTCATAACGAAGGGGAACACTTGTGAGTTTGTGCGGATGTGTAAATATCAGTATTTATGTTAAGAGTATATGAAGACACAGCAAAAAATGAAAACATTTCAGATTTCCCAGGGATAAAAAAAGCACTCATAGGATAGGCATCCCTTTAAAACATGGAGATATCAGGCTCAAAGCAAACTGTCTGTACAGTCTTTCTGAGAAGCTTTACTTTAACAAAGTGAAGCAGAACCGTTTTTAGTACAGTCCTTACAGGGGAACTATGCAAGAGAGTTTAAAAATCAGTATTTTTCTTTTCAGTGTCTCAGTCAATCCTGGCTCGATTTGAATACCAAACCTCTCCTTTTAATCATCAGAGCCAAAGAATTGTGCTAGACGCATGTGGAGAAGAGAGACGGCTCCGTTAGCCGGTCCAAATCAAGAGCGCGTAGAGCAGTCTGACGCTGACGAGAACCAAAAAATAACATCAGTTCCTCGCCAAAATGATTGTATATTGCTTGTCTGGTGAACATTTGTCAATTGAAAAATCCTGGGGAAAATGCATTTCTCTCCTGAAAACCCCAAAGGCGAGGAGCATTTATGATTAACGATATGTGTGCTTGGTGTTTGTTGGCTCATAACTCGATGAAGGCCTTACTGAGAAGTATGTTATAACTATGTGTGTAATGTGTGCGTAATCGGCTTGATTTTTGCTGTCTCAGTTTCTTTGTTAGTATCTAGCTTTGATTGATAGATGCTCAGTTTCAGCAAAGTTTGGATAAGATTTTGGTAACTCTTTGTTTGAGTTGTTTGTTATTTGGATTATGTTCAAACAGCTTGTCATTGTAGCCCAGGCTCAAATGTTTCTCATGGTGTGAGACATTATTACATTTGAGTGGCTATTTTATTCAAAGGTATGTGTTGGAATTGTCAGGGATCACAAGGCTTTGTCCCCCACGGGGGACCCTTGGGTTCAACAGGTGTTTTTTTGGTCTTCAGGATTCACACGTTTCAACCAATTTTTTGAATTGTCTGATCGTATTGGATCCAAAGGAAAAGAGCAACAGCTTCCTTACCCACTCAGAGGCCAAAACAGTCAGAGCGTAAAATGACTTATCGAGTGATAATCGGCTTAGAAACTCAACCCAAAACCTGCGCGGAATGCACTGACATTTTCTGTAATATAATTGTGGCTGAGCGTATCTCACTTTAAAAAAGTGGATAAAATAAACAATTTAAATGAAAGGGGCATTTATGATTCATATGCTTGGATGTTTGTGGGTTATTTTACTCTGGCTTCGGCAAAATTTGTCTGAGAGAAATCTTACAGATAGACGCCGTATTCAGCGTCGTCGGGGCCAGCAAATCGGTGCCTCCTTTTTGTTGTGAGCTTCTAGCTTCAATGAAAAAAGCTCACATTACCACCGTCCTGTGCAAAAGTTCTGGACTAATTCCATACTAATAACATATTTTCTAACTTGTTGCAGTTGTGTTTAGAGCATTTTCAAACAGATACGAGGGGATTGTAGCCAAGACCCTAATGTTTCGAACAGTGTGTCTCTATGTGCGTCTCTATTTTTGTTTGTGATGAGTACAGGATATTCCTGTTGAAAGATTTTGCTAATTTGGATTTGATTCAAAACACACTACGATATGCATCAAGATGCACATCATATTGTGTTTGAAGCTCATGCCTACAAGCTTGGAGTGAGAACATGTTTCTGTCCTTCTGGGGATTAAGCAGCGCGCTGCAGCACATTGATAAACTGGTTAACACTAAACACAGCTATTGTGTCTCCCATTAATCCTCCTTTAATCCAGCTAATTTTTAAAGGAACCATATATTGTCCTCTTTCCGTGTGCCTTTACACTAAGTACATGCACAAAGATTTCACTCCGCACAGTAACTGAACCGAACAAACAGAGGAGACTGGGTTTACGCCCAAATGTTCACTCTTCCTACCCAGGCTGTGCATCGAATGAAATGACTAAACAACTAAAACCGTCGTGAAGCTCAGCAGCACACTGTTGCAGGTCAGCGCTGAGTTGCATCAGCTTACATACAAACAAATATTTCCCTGGAGGGGCTGAGAGAAACCAGAGCAGACGCTTTGCTAAAGTTCAGTTAACAGAAGAGAATACTGCTTCTCTGGAAGGGTTTAGTGTCTTAATAATAACTGTAAGGGCAAAGAAAGTCTTTGGTCATGATTGACTGAAAGGAGCTAAAATGAAAAATATACTCCGGTGTACAGTGTGACATTTGCTCGGTTTGACATGTTTTCGTTTGGGATTCTTGTATCACTCTGAAAGGTGGTAATGCCGTCTAGACGACTTCAGTTTCTCTGCGGCCTCTGAAACACGAACCCACGGCTACGTTGTGCATCTCCACCCTGTGACTGCTGGTTGACTGAAGTACTGTGTTTAGATGACTTGGGTTTCGATGTCATTTTTCATGGTGATCGCCACTGAAACTTTAATTCATAGAAGTCAAGGACTCTTTATTTCAAATTTCATGAATATATATAAATGTTTACATGTTTAATTTCTGCATGAGATTGTCTTCAGTGAGAGTAATGATAATCAAAAGTTATTTTCATGGGCTTAGTTGGGGGTTTGCTGCCTTGTCTTGATTTAAGAGTTAGGTAAGGGGGGAAGCAGGCTGTGCCGAGCAGGCAGACACGAGTCTGACAAGATGGGGAGTCAGTTTCTGTCCTGGCTGAGGAATGCAAGGTCTGCGGGTCAACTAGAAGATTTACCAGCCAAAGGGGGGTTAGAGACACACCAGCACTATTCAACATACACACTCTGTTCGCTGATGTTTACGTCAAGCCAGGAGCCCGGACATTGGATGTGACCGGATCTTTAGATGCGGGGGGTGGAAGGTCCTCCTCTACGCCAGTTTAGGGCCAATAGAAATCTTTCCTTCTCTGTCTTTCAAGGGTTATAAAACATGATGTGCTTAGTTAGTTCTTCCGGCCTGTATGCTGCCTGAACTGCTCCTGCCTTTGCAATCGCAGCGCTGATACTTGACCTGTGATCTGACAAATAAATCTCCCAGAACGAGAGAAGTTGTTCGGCTGAATTTTTGATAACCCCGACCAGGCTCCAATTCTTGAACACGTATTCTTACAGTAAGCAGTAGGAATCCTCAGGATGTGCTCGATACTCAGAGAAGTTTCTCTGTGATTTCTAAGGATCTTTTATTGCACAATTTGAAGCTTAATCTTATTCTGAAGGCCAGAACTAGAGTCCCAGATGTAGTGACAGAATTAGTGGTAATTTTGGCAATTCTGTAACACGTGAATATCTCTGAAAAACAGTGTTTATGACAACGATTGAGGTTTGCCCGAGTTGGGTCAATGTTAGCGCACTGCTAATTCACTAAATAAACAGTATTCAGCTTGAAAGGTCAGCAGTTAAACTTTAGTTTGATACTCCTAAATCAGCTGAAATCATTACCATCATTGTTATCGATAGTTTTATTGGAACGTTAGCTAAATTTAGGAAAAAATAACAAAATAAAACACACACCGAGTCAAGTAGAGTGGAGGTTGCAGATGAAACATGCTATGCACTTGCTTTGTCTTCACAGGTCGATTTTAATCACAAACACACCCACACACAAACCAGGGTTCCACAGCTATCAAGTTTCCCAGCCATGAATGAGGAATGATCATTGTGACCCTGACGACATTCAAGCCTGAACACATAAAAACACCCCCTCCAATTCTGTCCTCTGTAGCCCCCAAAGTATTCAAATCGAATATTATGCAGACAAAATCACTTGTTCCCTGAGAGTCCTCAGAACGGGACGTTGGGACTGCAACACTTTTGGAAGGCAGCTCTTACCTGGATGGACGAGCAGCCAGGACACAGCGAGCAATCTAGATCTCATTGCAATAATGACACAGGTACAGTATTGATATGATATGATATTATGAAGAAGCTTAAACCCTTCAGTCACAGTATGAATAACACATATAATGACTGAAAACGGGTCGCTAACCAGAGATATGACGATTCCCAGAAGTTCTACCGCCTGTGCGTATTGAGGCCTCCCTCTTTCATAGTTTCACTCGTTGATCGTCTATGCATCCATGTGTCATATGGCGCATCACGTCATCGTCATCACGTTCCTCTCAGGGCTCTGCAAACTACACCCCTTAACTGATGCTCTACCTATGACTGTTATTATCTTACATGGACTTTTAGCAGTCGGCTTCCTGAGCTCTCACCAACTGTGCAACAGACACAACGACTGAAAAGAAAAGCTTTTATTTGTTCAGATGCTAAATGTCTGGATGTCCTCTCCTGCAGCACGCTGTTAATTTGATGTTTTTAGGCTGTCCCGCTTTTCCTCAGCCTTATCTGCTACATTGTCTCACTATTGAGATTAAATTTTATGTGTGATTTAGTCTTGACATTTCTAGGCCTTTCCAATATATTTTTTGCTGCTATTTTGGACAGCTTCCAACCACATGAGTTAATAATGCTTTTTTGATAAATAGTAGTTTTAATATTTTTTATTAAATTATTTTGATTTAGTTTGCATTGTTTTGGGCAATAACTGAAGGATAAAATAAATTCCTTCGGAAATAACAACAAATTTTTCCATCGATCAACAGGCTCTTTGAATGTTTTCAAATTCTAGGTTCTAGGATACTAAAAATAAGCCATTAAATGGTTTTGTATATCGTAACCAGGATAGTTACGCACTGCATCTCTAGGTGTTATGGGTATAGCGCCATACAAACTGTGCACCTATCTGGCTCCACTTACTCCACCTGAAGAAATGCAAGTTCGAATTGGAAGCATAACTATGGTCACGCGCCGTTAAATATTGCCAGTGCAGATGTGGCGCGGTGCATTGGGGATTAGACCAATCTGACCAACTAACCACAATTGTCCAAAGGAGAGATCACAGGGCTTATCAACAGGTGTTGTTTACCTTCAATTTAGAGAAATTGATAGCATTGGGCGTCTTATTGCACAAACTTGCCAACTTTGTGGGCAGGTTGCCTTTAGGCTGCATGCAAACAGCAACACTTTGCTACTGTAAAGTATAATGTACCATTTAGATGTCATTTGTCACTTCAAGATAGCAGCTATAATATCACTCGGTTTAGAACTCTGAGGTATTTCACTTGCAAATATAAAAACTCTTCTATCAGACTTGGCTGACTGAGTCACCGGCTGGATCCAAGATTAGATTGTTGCGCCTGACCTGACCATTAGCCACCATTTATTTCTCATTTGTGCAGAGAAGCTCAAACGCAACAGCTGTCGGAATTTCGGATGCGTGCCTAAGTAAGCAGAACCTGCATGCGTCCTTTCCTTCAAAGCCAACTCTCATTGATCTCCACTCAGAACAAACTGATTGAAGGCAAATGGATCAACGGAAAAATCTTTCAGCACCTCTTTTCTACGATTATCTCTGCATCCTAAGAGACTTTAGTGGGGGAGAGATGATAGCATCTAACATGTGGCTAACAATCCCTACTACACTGCAACTCCAACCAGCTATCCTACCAGGATGTTGGTTTTCCTCACATCAGCTATGTTGAGAGAGAGAAAGAGAGATTTGGCCTGTAGATATTTTTCCCTCCCAGATCACCATTTATTCTTTCTGTCTCCTCCTCTGTTTGCCTCATGTCACTTTGCTCTGCCTTTCCTGTCAAATCTCTAAGAAGCTTGAAAGTGATTCCCTTCAGTTCTTCATTATTCTTGTCATCTGGGGCAGTTTTGTTTTGGACGTGAATGCCTGAATGCAGTGGCGTACAATGTTGATTTCTTACTACAAATCTTGCTACTGCTGCTGAGGCTATTCCAGCATTCGTTCAAAAAAACACTTCATTTGATCAATTAGTAGATACACATCCCAGTATGCTCTCAGGTGTCTGGGGAAAAAGGCATACAGGTGATGTTGAACATTAGACCAAGAGGGTTCGTATGGCAGTCATCTGATTCAACCCTCATGTGAATCCCAGTGTTGCAATGACAATTACATTGATTTATTTACAACAAAAATGCCATAAGTGTTATTAAATACTTAAAGTTGAAATGTTTAATGCTTAAATCATATTGACTTTTGGAATATTTTCAGGTAGTAGTTTGTTTTTGACATTATAGAACATTCATGCGGAAGTCAAAGAACTTTTAATTTCTCACACAGTGTGTTAGTTGTGTCTGGTTTACAATACGTGCAGTTCTCCCTATATTACTCACACAGTTAGTAATGACGTACTGAACAATACAAAGTGAAAAGTGAAGTTTAATTTGGTCACAGACATTATCGTGATGGACTGGACATTCTCGTTTTGACATATCCATTTCTTTACTACATAAGTCATTATCCATTATTACGTCCAAAAACAAATTCCGTTTAGATTCTTGTATTACACGATTGCTTTGTAAAGGATGTCACACAATTACAGAAGATGATAATGTTGGTCTTGCTTTACTTGAGAGGTAATTTTGTGAAATCAAATCAACTCATCCAACTTTTCTACATTCAAGGCCTTTAAAATAGATCTATATCTGCCAACTACTCAATAATGAGATAAGTTACAATAAGTTATTTCCATTTCTTATTAATATTATTTATGTTACACATGTATACCTACCTGCTTTTCAGTTTGATCAGTTTGAACTTCTAGTGCCATAACACCTTTTATATTTTAATCATCAAGAATAAATTGCTTTTTAAGGGGACAAATTCAAATTTCCTACATTTCACCACTCTAAATTCATCATTTCGTATTGCAGTTTATTCCTCCACAAGCTCCATCAATGCCAGTAAAGCAACCAATTGGCTAATTCATCTTCAGCCTCCTAAACTGCTCCTGACACATTTCCCTGGCTTAGGCTAGAAAGTCAACTAAATTAGACCCATTGTACATGCAAGCAGTGGGAGGATCAGGAGTGAGAGAAAAGAGGAAATTGAAGAAGGAGATTATGTATGAATTTGTTAGAAAGAACCCTGTGACCTTGAATAAATGAGCTCATACTACATTTCACATCACTTGGTGGACTGATATATATTCCTTCTGAAGGGTCTGGGGGGGGGGGGGGGGGCGGGGGCTGCTGCTGCGGCTGTCTCTGGCCCACTTAGCGGCCACTGGTGATTTTTTATCTGGGCTCTCGTTGATCCCAAGGCAGTTGCGAGCTAATGTTTCAGCTAGCTTGGGATAGTTAAAGTTAGCTGTGTGTGGCAGCACAGAGAGCCTCTCTCATCTTATCTGAAGTCTCTCTCCCCATTATCCCCAGGGGAGGGTCCATGGGGGGATTGTGTTTATGACTATCGGTTTAAAATAGCAGACTTGTTGTTGTACCAGTATTCAACAGTGTGGTAAGCTCTGTGCGGGTGTGTTTAGGTCACTTTAATTCTACTCACATTTACTGAGATTGTGTTTGATGAGGTTTCACAAACGCTTTCATCACTTTTCTGTGTAGTAATCGGTGTATTTTGACCAGGTGGCAGCACATTCCAAATTCCAGCAGAATCGTATCCATGTTATTGTTGGCGGTCTGTCTGATGGAGTCAACCAGAAGAAAACATGGGAATCATGCTGAATTTATGATGATGAATTTATCATGAATTTATCAGTTCTATTGGCTTCAATTGAAGTGCTTAGAAGATGTAGCAAATATTTGCACTGCAATATTTTCTTTAATCACTAATTAACCAAACCTCAGTGGTAACCATGGTTACCTACTGTGGCGGCTGAAACTAATATCAACTTGTGATGACTGAGTTCCAGCCAACGACGCAGCATCGGCCTCACGGGTTCATTGGGATATTGGACTGGTCCACTCTGCAACCGGAAGAGGGGTGTTGCCGGAGGTCGGCGCGTCTGTCCTGCAGAGGAGGAACGGCGGCATTTATGCAACCCTGCAATTAGCTGTGGACTGGCCAGCCTGCCATCAACATGCAGTTGGGGATAAATCAGGCGGGTTTATTGTTTTTCGGGAGGCACGCACCATGCGTGAGATAGGACACATGTTAAACTACATTTAGTTGGTCTGAGTTCTCCCTTTCTTGGACGCTGTTATCAATCCTGTTACATATTTTGTGTGAATAAAGTCTCTACTTTTTCTGGATCTACCCGCTCTCCCTGCGTCATGCGTACACCTACAAATGCATTCCTAGAATCCTTCTCTAGTTCATTTCTATGCTTCCACAGACAATATGCGGTCAGAATTGATTTTCTTTTTAAAGCCACTGCAATTATTTTCACTGTCAATGTTCAGATCCAAAATCGCATCATGCTGTGGCATTAAAATGAATGAATGTTACCCAATTAACTGGTAGCCGGCTGGAATGGCTTTAATGAAACACCCTTATGTTCTGCATGACTCGTGTTAGTGATTTGGATGGCTTTGCAAAGAGCGCGCTGCCTTGGCTGTTCTATGGTGAACATGAAAGGCTGCGGCCAATGTCGAAGGATGCTTGAGGGCTTTCACAGCCCTTTACTCTGCAGCCCAACTCCGCCTGCCTCTGTTGATCCTGGTTGCACAGAATGCAGAAACAAGCTTTTGAGAAGCGAGAATGCTGAGCTTCAGGCCTGCCTTTGATCAGCGACGGAGTGTGCAAAGACCCAGCGGCTGTATTGATTTTAAGTAATGCTTTGTGCCTTCTCTAGCTGCATACATGCATAATTTGTCTTCATTATGTGGTGGGCAGTGGCACGTCTGTGTGTTTTTGCTTATATTCCGGAGCGGTTTTGTTTTTATTGGAGAAAGTTTTGGAAGAAAGAGAGCAAATAGGGAAGTGTGCACCGTGAGTGTTGCTGCATGATCTTTATTTTTGGCTACTTGTTTTGATTGCTGGCCTATATATTTAGATTGTTTAAATAATATATCTCACAATGAGAAGGATACGTGTGAAATCATTTATTCATGAACATTCAGAAATGAAACATGCTCCTGCTGCGTTGATGGCGTTGTCTCACATTGAGATGTATATATACGGGTTGTAGATTTCCCATAACGTTTTTTATTTGAAGCATAAGGCGGCTCTTCAGCTCCTCTGCCCTGTGGGTGGCACTCGGCTCACAGCGCGCTGATTCCCACTGAAGGTTAAGCCTAAAAACTGTTGGTATATTTTCAACACGTTTTTAAACCCCCTTGATGATTTTAAGGCTCAGTCATTTCCTCAAACAGCTGGCCGCTGAGGTTTTTAGGGTACTCAAAAACAAGGAACCGGTGTCTTATCAGGGACTATTTCCAGCTGTGAAATAATCCACTTTTGGCTCACTGAGACCTCATTACAGAAACATCCCGAGTCTGATGTTATCTCAGGAAAGGACTATTTTGGGACGTTCCTCACTTCATAAATCATAAGTGAAGACAGCATAGACCCTGTCCTAAATAATAAATAGCTATTACATTTGCCAAATATGGCAGCAGCACTGTTGTAAAGTCTTCATAACAATTAATTTCTCTATATTGATTGATTTCTCTATATAGACTATATTAAGACGTATAAATCAAGACTGAAGCTCTTGAACACAGAGAATGAAGACACATCAGACATTGACAAACACATAGTAGTCGTTTGTTGGATAGTTGCATTGGACTGGCAACAATGAAAGACAACAACTTGTCTACAATGTCCTCCAAGACAAATTTATGCAACGTCTGTACTGTGTGTCCTTAGAGACTCATTAGACCGCACTTACATCAAGCTGCTGGAGGCTTTAACCAGCAGAGAGTGGGAGATGAGGCTGAGTCTTGCTCCTCCTCAGCAACTAACTGTCTACTGAAGCGCGAAGGTTCGGTTATCAGGCTCTAGCTTTCCTTACATCGTTATACCTTTCAAAAAAAAAGTTTTGAGCAAATGAACTTTCCTTTGTGGACGAGTCAGCTTCCTATTTTGTGTTTCGGGTGGGAGCGTGTAACAGATGACAGACATCCGGGCCAGGACTTCATGTGCCTCCGATGTTCATAGCAGTCTGATTAGCAAATCGTGAGGATTTAAACTGATTGCCAGTAGCCAGTTTTTACTCAGTTAACAGTTTTTAAAAGTGTTAAAGGTTTGACCATAATGTCGCTTAGAGAAAATATGATTGCTGATAAATAAGTTAATTAATTAATGAAGTAATGAGCCTAGAGTGCTGCGGATGAATAAAACCCGTGTGGTTGAAAGCCTGTCGTGTTGCTATCTGTAATGATGCACCGTCAAAACGAACAAATAAGAAAGAAATACACGAGAAAGACTCTGCTGTAAACAACCCAAACACCTCTCAAAAAACAGAATTCTCTCTTGGACTGGTTGTCTGTCACCTGTAGAGAACCCGTCTGTGCACATCAGCAGGAGTCTGAATGAACTGATCCCTCATCAGGATGTCCTTTAGCCCGTCCAACACAGCACTCCGTGGTATCAACAAGCACAGTGGGACCACGCAACAGCACCAAATTGATCCCACCGGCTGGCAAATGAATGACGCTGCAATGTCAACAGCAGGGTGCCTCGCTGCAACACATTGAATTAGTGAATGGGGGCAAAGCTTCAAGCTCGGTGTGATGCATTTAGCCCCCAAATCAGTCAACACATATTTATCTGGTCTAATGACATAATTACAGCTAATACTTTGTTGCACAGTCAACGATTGGGACACATATTAGACAATTAAAGTTATTACAAGTTGATACACTTACAACTCATTACATTTCCCCAGTTCTCTCAGCTCTACACCATCAAATTAAATGAATTATCTAATAAATGTGTTTTTAATCAATGTTCTAATGTATTATCATCAGTATTTGAATGCATTATAATGACATATTTTGCTGTATCCAGCTATTATTAAATTTGTATTTTTATCTGGTCATTGAAAAGTTATAAAAACCTGATCATGTGATATAAAAAGCATTACACTGTATTACGATGGTGGGAATTATTGAGCAGTATATAGATATTATGGTTAATTAACGCTGCCATGATGAGAGGGGCGTCTCCTGGTCATGAAGTGTGTCGGATGTTTATATTTCCCAAGCACATTGTTAGCTTGTTAACTATAAAAAAGAATTGCAGCTTAACAGATAGACTTCAAAACAGATTTAAAGTTGCTCAGAACAACTGGTAAATTGTTTTGTTTTTTATCTAAAACAGCAGACAATAATTTTGTAATAATTGACAATTTTGGGAAGCTTTGACATTCCTGCAGCCATCTTGCCTTTAATGAAAGAGAACATCACCAACTGAATGCAGTATGGATCTAGAGAAAGGAGCAGATATTTGTAACATTTTGTTAATGTTTTATAATTCTTTTATGATCTATAAACCTCTAGATGGCTTCAGGAAAATGTAAATTGATGACTTCTTATGTATGATTACTAAATACTTATTGATCATGTTCATGAATGATTAATAAGTCGATAGTCAACGTTAACAAACATCTAAACATTTAGAGATGTTTTACAAAATATTTCTTAAATCAATTAATTATGGAACATAAAAAAACTACAAACAATTATTTAAAATTATTGATTATCATTTCATTATTGAAAGCCGGTTCTCCGGCTTCCTCCCACAGTGCGAAGACATGCTCTGGGGATTAAGTCAATTGGGGACTTTTGTCGAATTGCCTGTAGGTGTGTGGATGTGAGTGTGAATGTTTGTCTCTGTGTTTGACTCCAGCCCCCCCGCGACCCTGTAGACGGAGAAGCGCTTTGAAGGTGGATCGATGGATGGATTTCATTATTGAACAGTACATTAAATGGTAACCGAGGTTTACAACCTGCCAATGCAGATCGTGACTAATTAGCTGGGTCTATACATATTGTTTTATTTCATTCTGTCACGGTGGGGAAGTCCAGGACCTAGGACACGAGGACTCAAACGCAGACTTCACTAAAAAAATGCCTGAGTGCAAAACGGGGCTCAAGAACAAGAGAAAATAAAAATTCTTCGACATGGGAAACACATTCAATGAACCTGTCGGTGACAAGAGACACACATGGTCTAAATGTGTGCACACGTGACAGAAATGTAATGTACAATACGTCTGGACACACTTTCTCATTGAATTAAATGAGAAGGTGTGTACAAACGTTTGACTTGTACTGTAGACAAGACAGGGAGATGCATGAAGGTAATGAAGGAGGGTGTGATGGCAGGAGGTCTGAGGACTGTGCAATGTGTCCCGAGGTATATCTGTTGTGAGTAAAGTAAAAAGATTACAATAGCAGATCATCGTACAACCCTTTATTGTAGACTGACAAAGACACCTGGCGTATCCCGCATTTGTGGCACCGAACATGAGCAGAGATTGGTCAAAATATGGCTTCGTGGTAATATTAGATATTGAGATTGAATTTCAGTTTAGCCGCACTGTGAGGAATTGTGTTCAAACTTCCTCGAGAAGCAAGCCCCTCTGTCCCGGGGCGAGGTCCACAATTAAAATTACGCCAAATAAATGGTTTAATTAAATCAGAGATTAAACTCTGACTCAGAACAGCGTGAGACACAAATCGTGGCTACATTTTACTCAAGTATGTTGGGAACTCCTGTTTTTCACAAATGCAGTAGCCCCCCTACAAGTAAGGGAGGAAACACAACATTTATCAAAAGATTGGGCCAACAAGTAGAACACTAATCTGCAGGAATGCTCAGTTTTCTGCTCATTGAGCAGCCGTGCATCTGCATCCACTGTGGGCAACGTTACTAATGCCATAATGAGTTTGAAAATAAGAAAATATTAATATAACTGTTACGTCAAACAATATGAATAGTATTGAGGTATTATTTGAACGCAGCCCTGGAATGCATCAGTATTGCACCAGAAAAATACTCACGGCTCACTTCTTTGGATTCTGCCTGGGAACTCCAGAAAATCCAGGGCGGTAAAGTGTGGTGTGAATTACATTTTGCATTAGGAGAGCTCACAAGGGAGGAGCTAGCATTGGACTGATTGGTGATGGGGGCAAGCTGGATTTGTTTAATTTTTGGGCTACATAGGATTTATTTTATTCCTTGCACATTTTATTGTTCTTAAAAAATGTATACATATATATATATTTATGATTTTTTTTAAATGAAATATATATATTTTTAATTACATTACATTAAATATATAGATCTATGAATATGTGATGCTCTGAAGGCTATTTTATCTATTGAAATGTGGAATTATTAATGCAAAAACGTTTTTCCATCTATACCAGAGGAGGTCTGCATGGGGGGGCGCAAAGTTTTTGGTTATCAATCTTCCTTTTTTTTCAATATATTTTTTTTTCCACATATTTAAATGTCTTTAGAATCAGAATTGTATTGTATTGTACTGTATTGTATTTAAATACACATTAACATGAATCCGACATATTGTAGCAAACGGATAAATTGATGGAGAAGATGTTATCTTTCAGTCCACAACACACACATTCAGCTCCCCACAGCAGCTCTCAAGCTGGACACCGGTTCACTCACAGGTCCTTTTATGCTGATACGACATCACAGCAACCAGCCAATCAGAACGCGTTCATTCTCACGTTTAAAGAGCCCAAAGCTTAAAAATAAAAGATGGCGGACCAAACTCTGTAGAATAGGGGGTCCCTGCTCCATCTCGCCATCAGTTTGGGGACCTTGGCCTGAAAAATATTGAAGACCCCTGATCTATACCATTAGCAGCAAAGACAATAATGAATCCCCCAGGTGTTGTGAACCTGCGACCAGGTTTTAACAGTTACAGCTACAACCTTATAAACAGTGGTGCAGCATTTGACGATCAGACTTCATGATGCCGTTTGTAGATATTCACAACCAGAGACAGTCAATACAAGTCCGAAGGTCAATTGTTTCCCTTCTGTGCTACATGAGGGTGTATGATAAAGAAACAAAACTGTAAAATACAGTGAAAATGCTGATGTTAAAGGTCAAGATGCTTGCATTATTACAGATCTTTAATATTTAAGTCTCAACGCTTCTTTTACGGATGCAATTAGATGTAACAAACGTTTGTCTGGTTTGGATGGAGCATTTAAATAATGTGTTTAATAGCATTAAACCACTCCTAATATTAACAAGCAAAATGCAAGGCTTCATTTCCACTGAGCCATTTCCTTTTCATTTGATTTGATTTCCATATTTTAAATGCCGTCAGTTCACATACTTTTGAAGTTCATGTCCTTTTCACAATTTAAAACTTTAACAATAAGTTTTATGAGGACTTAATTAGATTAATTTAAATGGCGGATGAATTTCCTATTTTTGCTGCGGCTGTGTAGAGCTGCAGACATGCCTGAGACAACCAGCAGAGGACAAACGTCTCAATGATGTCATCTGATCAGGGCCAATCTCTTCGAATGCAGAATACAAATCCTGATAAAGGTGCCCTTGCCCTGAACACAGCGCACCGTTGCTTTACTATCTCAGAGGACTGATGCTCTTAACATTTTAACTAATGATAAATGTGGAAAGACAAAGACAAACAAGGGCGAGTAACTTATGTACTTTCTCACCCACTTGCACTTCCCATACGGCACCACACTGGGCATGCAGTTTGTGCCTTTGTCAAAAGTAGTGTAGGACTTCACACATTGAATGAAGCATGTATATTGTTTGTTTGCAAGTTTGTCTTCAGCTGTTAAACATGCAATTTCTCTGAAAAATGCTCAATCCCTTAACAAAAAACACAAACATGAGACGTATCTCAAGTTAGAATAGTTCTTATTGGATTTCCAATAACTCCAGTGTTGTGAAAATGTATTTTTGGGGGATTTCTTTAAAAATTGACATGTGTTTTTCATTTGACAACATATTCTACTTCAATTCATATACTTTCACTGAGATCAAAAAACTATTTTGTCCTCCAACTGGTCTGAATGCTCCAGTCTGAGCAACAAGTCGTGCATTAAGCAGGCAAGCCACACATCAAATCGTGTATTATTTCATTCTCAAACTCCAAATAAAACTTTAGAATATAAAATAGAATTTTCTTGTCCCAATAATTGAGATAAAGAGTATCAATATTACAATCTTTTCACAAGATGTCCTTCAGGCAGCTAGATCCTTTGAAATCCACAATCAAAAGTCCAGTGATAACCATAAAGCAGAAAATGGTTCCCTAAACCAAACAAAACCCAACACAGCAGAGCCCGGGTTGCAAGGTCTTCCTCTTCGTGGTCCTTTTTGATTCCTTTCCTCCCCGTGGGTGTCCGTTGCCATACTGCTATCTCAGCTCCTCTCTGCTTCCCAGCGCTGCCTCGATTACGTGCCTTAGGGTAGCGGCGGCCACGGCGGATCATGAGTGGGAAGGAAGCGCCTCTCCACCACCTGTCCCCCTGGGATGCCCCAATTTTTGTTTTACTGAATGTGGCTTTAATATGAGATGCATTTGGTGTGTTTGGTGTGTGGTGCAGTTTGTGCGTAAAATGTTTGCACGCACAGTTTAAGCACATCTTTGGTCAGTCTACAGACAAGGTAGGACAGCTGCTGATATAAGCGCGGCCTGTCCTTCTATATCGGCCAACAGTACACAGAAGTCCTCCCGACCTCATTACAGTGTTGCGACGGCGTAGCAGCTGTGACAACCGTGTGTCATCTTACTTCACCCTTTGACTCACGCCAGCACCAACATACCAAGAGCTCAGGTGAAAATAGAAGCTTCAGTTACTGAGCTTGTGTAATTAGCTCAGGCAGCCAGAGGGAGAGTGCTGGTACTCTGCCAGGCTGCTGGTGTGATGGATGAAAGGTGGCGATTAACAGCACTCCTAAATATGCGTGTGTGGTTGTGTGTTGTTGGGAACCACAGAGATAAGAAAAGTCTTTGCGGAATAAAATAAAGTCAGTTATAACGCATAATTACCTGGATCCTATTTCAATAAGTATTGTATTTGAATGTGACTCCTCCATTAATCTATTCTTCTATCTCTGGGAAATGTTAAAGAAAGAGGAGTGTATGCACGAATGCTTGATATCTTAAGGGGAAACTGCTGCATACGTGGAAAAGGTAGTAAAAAGTAGGTCTCCATGTCTCTGGTGGGAGTTGAGCAAAGTCTGATTAATGTCCTCAAGTGACAATCTACGAGCAAAGTGTCAGCGACTGAGTTGCATTGTGGGTAATATAGGTAGGCTACAAGCTTTTGAAAAGAAAGGGGAAGCTATGGAATAAGAAGGGGGGTATCTGTCTTCCCGTTGCATCATGTTTTAAACTGTCCAACTGTGTAACGGTACTGAAATGATAAATCAGTGCTGTGCGTTTTTCAGGAATACGTTTCTTCATGTCAGGTATTCTCTTTCCCCAAGGACGGTCCAAACACAAATCCATGTCCTTTCAAATCGATACTTGTCAGAGATTTCTGAAAATATGATGTACGGTGTTTTCTACAGTATCGCAGGTAGCAGAAATCCAGTGGTAATAAGGAGAATATGTTGAAGACCATGGCATTCATTGTCTGGTTTTTAGAAGGTTGGCGGTTTGACTCCGAACCCTTAACCACATGTCAAAGTGTACTCATGTCCATAAATGCAGAGGTTTATACAACCACAGAACACACCGCTCCACCTCCCCTGGCACTCCTGATCATTATGGAGAGATGCTGCTTGTGTCGATGTGACTCGTATGAGAACGTTCTTGAGTCTACCAGTATCTCTTTTTGTTGTATATTAAAAATGAATTCATCAAAAGATGTGTTTTTTAATGGACAGGGTGAACGTGATGCGTTTCTGAGTAAATTAATAAATAAAGCACTGTGTCCTAGAAATTTAGGAGGACAACATTCGGAAGACACCAAGAATGATGATCCAATGATCAGCAAATGACATTGTGTTCCAATGTCCCCCGATACACCCTTTCCTCCTTCACTGCTTGTTTTACTCAGTGCCTCCTGTCATTTCCTCACCAGTTTCCCCCTTCAGTCCCCATCACCTGCTCCGTCCCCACCAACTCGTTCCGGCATGCCGGCCACTTTCTGCTCCTCCCCCACAGGATGGTGTTTTGCATTCTAATCCAGAGAGACACAACCCATTCTCTAAAACAGAGCTTCGGTGTCGCACCAAGGTGGCCGATCTCTTGAGCTCACGCGCGCCAACTATCCAGGTGTAACTGCCGAGCAGATGGATACTTGTTGGAGAGGGAAATTTGCTGCTTGTTAAAGGAAAACAAGTTTCAGCAAAAGACACTGTCCTTCTATCTTTTATTGTCTAGCTAAAAGCCTGCTGCCATCAAGTGCGATGGGAAAACCAACCGTTGTGAAACACAAAGTTTACAGCCTCAGTTCTGAACTTCCGCTCTCTGGCCAACGTTAGATAAACCAGCTGTTGTTATTAAGCCTTTACATATTTTTTTAGGAGTTGTAACAAAAGACCAAACGTCCCTTCTTCTTTTTAAAGCCAATTTAAATGGATATTTATATTCTGTACGGAGTACGATCTTTTGTCTTGTTAGAAGTATTTTTCTTCGCTGCCTTATCTGATGTTTCATTGCGCCCGACCATCACCAAGTGGTATTTCGTCAAACCAGAAGGCAACCTGTTAAAACATTGCTCCACAGATTAAGATTTAACCTCCTTATCTTTTGAAATCATCTTGTTGTTGATAGGCTTTAAAGAGATACAGAAGAAGAATGACATATGAATGAATTAGAGTATTCCCCAGATCGCCTAAATCAGTGTCACTGTCATCGCAATGACAAGGTTGAATGATAGATCGTTGTTTCAGCCTTCATTATACTTTGATGTCGGATGGATCCACGAAGCTCTACTGACAGAAGACTAACAGCATACAGCTACCATGCATTGGTATTCATTTACACTAAGTCATTGTTGCTTACTTGTGAGCTTTTAGCCAGGGGTAACGATATGCACTGTGCTGCAATTATACAAACAGGAAAAATGCAAAAACCTATGACTGCAATCTGAGGCGTTGTGACAAAGGGAGCGACCTCAATTTAAAATGATCTGTGACCTCAATGGTGACATCTAACCCTGGCACAACACCCTTCTGCCTCTATCTGCTCACCTGGAAGGAGACCGTCAGCGGCACATTTAAAGGCTGTTGAAAGTAGATATTTATATTTATTTACTATTTTAGTGATGCCTAGGTGCAACTGTCCTTTGAAGACTCACCGCAGCTGAGTTTGTACTCGACTCGTTTGGGAAATGTGATATTAATGTGAACCATGTATATAACCACATAGTACAAAGAAGTCCACTGTCACCATCTTGGATAGATATCTGCAGGTTTGTTTTTGCAAAGCAACTCAACCAATTTAGAATGTGGAGGACTGACGTAGAGAGACCGTATATAACTCTGGTAGCATCCTGTCAATCACAAGGTAGCCCCGCCCTAAAGCCTTCCAGGCTTTGTGGGCTGTTTGACTCTAGATGGACCATGATGTACTAAATGAACATCAGTGATAAACACTGGAAGCTGGAGGTTGAGACCATAAACTCCTGTTTACAATGTTTACAGAGTCCTTTTCTCATACTCTGTACAACCAGGAGTCGCCCCATGCTGGTCAGTAGAGGGAAGGCCCATTGTCAGGCAAGTAGTTGTGTGAAAGTTGGTGCTACAATTACTCAGACAAACCTTATTAGAGCTGGTATAACTAATAAAAATAGATATGCAACGCCCTTCTAAATTGATCCCGTTCCAAATGTCTTCGAATGCAGCACAAAAGAAGATCCATCTCCAAACTTTCTCTACAATACCCAATAACAATAACAACAGCTGTATAGGAAATAACCCACAAAAATGGTTATATATATATATATATATATATATATATATATATATATATATTCATACGAACGGCGGGGGGGCTGAAGAGTAGAAATATTACTCTGCGTCGGTGTTTTGGCTGATGGAATGGCTTCCAGCACCGGATGAAATATTATAGCTGTCAGTATTTCTGACAGAGCCTTTATTGTGATCGCCGCTGTTTGATGGAGGACTCCAGCGAGGTTGACACCCTGCTAAATGTCCCCGCCTCGCTGCCACTCTGGGAGCAGCGATAATAGCACGTCGGTGTGACGATGGCATGATGCTGTTTGGCCGTTTCATGCCCTGTCATCACCCGCAGGCAGAGACATCATATTTTTAAGCCGAGGGAGGCAGGCCCGGGACCATTATTAGCCCCGTTGTTGGCCTGTTGTTGGCCTGTTGTTGTTTTTGGTCATTGCATATGCTGTACTGTGTGGTCGCTTTGGATTCTGTGCATTGTTGGTGCTCTGGTTATTTTCCCTGTCGGTTCCTCCAAATGGCCTAACTGTGTGTTATTGAGCATAATGCTCCCTGGGTGAACATTATGATGGGACAGTGTGTCCTCCTATATTTTGTCCAAAATGCTTATGAAATGTACGTAGAATCTGTTTTTTCCGGTATTATATTCAGAAGATGCAAAGGCCAATCTTCTATGCTGCACTGCTACTTGGTATCCAAAACGATGTAACACTATGTAGACGGATGGCAGGTGGTTTGCAGCAGAGATTCACCACTGCAGACCGCCCTATTAAAGCAAAGGACACGTCTCATACTGTGCCAAGGAGACACCATTTATCATGATGTAATTACGAGCAACGGGAGAAACACCAGCACACACGGCACTCGCTAGAAAGGAGGTGAATCCTCCTTTATGATTCACAAATGTGCTTCATCAACAGACTCATTTGACATCATTTCACTCAGAATGAGATGTTATCAAATATGACTAAATAGATAGTTGGCAGATGATATTAATTGAACCTCTCAGCCTCAGAAATGGGAAGAGTAGTCAATATTCCTGCAACACGTGTTTGATAGAAGGAGGATATACATTCTTCACTAATTCTATATATTGCTCCATTAAAGAGGCAAAGGTGAAAGGACTCATTAGCAGAGTAGCACCAACAAGATTGTTTTGGAACATAATATATTATTGCATTATTATCAATAATTCAAATGTAAGTAGCATTTTAATTCCAGCTGGTGGAGTTTTCAACCTAACTTCTTTATAGTTTGACTCACAACAACACTATTTCAATTTTAAGTGAATCAATATAAATAAGATGTGTTGTACTAGATGAAGTCGTCACTGTGTATTAAACATGTCAACTTTAGTTAAAATGTGGTAAAAGAGAAATGTAATAATTACATTTGAATACCTGAAAGAAATAGTTGATTGCTTGACACAACAGATAAACACACTGCTATGCTTTACACTACTACACACTACACCACACTACACACTACTATGTCATATGTGATGTTTGGGAATGAATTTGGATGGATCAAGTTGGAATTTGTTTTTGGATGTTTTTAAATGACAGTGCTATTCTTTTTGTGTTTTGTATCTTTTTAAAATGAATGATCTGTCCGTTTGATTAAAGTCTGACTAGTTACATTCCAACAATATTTTTTTCAACGGCGTCTCAGAAATAAGTATAAGAATCCTGGAAGAATACAGAATAATACCAAGGGAAGAAGACCCGTAGATGGGTAGAAGAAAAGGTGAATGCGTTCCCCCACAATACTTGCGCATCCCCACTACCTGCTTCTAGGAACATAGCTTACTGGAAAGACAGCAGTCAGCGTGATGGACCTGCAGCTAGCGGTTGAGGTAACTTGACACCAGCAGCTCCCTCTTTATGGGGATTGGTACGCTGGAACTTTTGTAGCAGAAAGTCAATGACACAGCACAGATGTTGGAGTTTGCCAAGATATTTAATTGCAGATACGCTTACGACAACATCCAACACGTTCATCTTTTCATCATGTCTCATACACCTTTGTGGTGGACTCTGAGGGACATAACTCGCCAGGGCAGCTAATGGTGAAATGTGAGGCGATGGCAGCGTTCCTGAATGTTTTTGGAGGTGTGATTAGACAGCCACAACGGGAGCCGCCTGGCAAACAAGTTTCCTACTCTGTTAATCTTAGCGCTCCACACCGTTGTGTAGCCAATCGCATCATGCCAAGTGGACCGCGCAAAATGCATCTGGTTATTTTCTTAAATCCTATTCTTAAACATCACAATAACCTTTTTAGCAACACTGCTTATCCCTAATAATGTTACTCTAATTTTCTGGCACGACGTTGCCATCTGTCAATGGGAATTGCAAAGAATAGCAAATTGATTGCAGACCAACGTCCTTCCACAGACAATCCAGGCAAAAACAGGCAGGTTATTGTGGTTCAGGAACAAGTTCTCTATGTGTATACTAAACAAATTTCCCTCAACAGAACAAATAAGTAAAAGAAGCATTATAGCACAACATTTAAATTACAAACACGTTTCAAATCATCAATGTGTGAAGGTGAGTTAATAGCATGAATTGAGAAAAGACGCATTCACAGGGAAGGAAATATTCAGAGCATGGGTTGGATATTTCCCTGTCCTCAGAATGCCATCTATTTCTCTGGTACCAGGGAGATGGCTCTCATTGTTAATGCATAGGGCTGAGGGGACAATGGCCTCCTACTGCACAGTGAAGCACTCGTGTTAAAAATGGACCCCTTAATTACCACCTCTGTCTGACTCCAGTTTATAACGACCGGGTTTCAAGCTTCTTTCCAGGGGGCCAAAGCTTAATGCAGTGCATGAACGCAGCGCACACTAAGCCACTGCACCCTGCCGAGTGCAAGAAAATTTTGCACTTTATGCAAAAGGGATCCCGGAAGCCATAACTCACTACAATTACTCTTTTTAATTTCCACCTAAAGATAAAAACCCATGTCACTGTGTTTGTGTGTGTTTTGGAGGGTTTTGGACACTTTGTTTCTTGGAAAGTTCGGCTCATGTCAAACATGTACCGTAGTGAGTTTTTTATTTATTCAAGAGAGTGTTTGGCATTTTCTCTGGGATTACAGTTGAATTATAAACACATTTTAAAAGTTCACTTGGTTAGGTTTTAAAAATAGCCATGTCTGATCCGTAGCAGCTCTTACAAAGTGTAAAGCAGTGTTTAATGGTTATGGACGTAGTTGGGTTTGGGATGGGACAGTTACTGACATGAGAAATGTGACATGAGACATGAGAAATGTGCTTCATCTTCTCGTTTTTAGCGATACCCAGAACACCCTGTGCTCACCACATTTATAACCATTCCATCCATCTATCATTGGAGCAGTGTTATCAGAGGGGGAGGTTCCACAATGAACTATGAATGAAAGTTACATGATTGGTATCATCTTGTGAGTACAAGTACACTGGATGGAAGTCAGTGAATTGTCCCCCTGTGGAGCAAATCCAAACTGCGTCTCCCTCTGATCATTAAACTCCACAGTCAGATTTCTCTTGCATAGAAAAAATAAGAAAAATCAATGAAGCAAACACACTAAACTAGCATAGGACAAATCCGCTCACCTCTCGCTGTATTTTCCACTTTCTTATTGAATAAATAATGTCTACTCCGGTGCAAACCAGGAGATCAATATCAATTTCAGATCCCTTTGGCCACAATACAGTTACACGCTAAAATGCTGCAACCTCGGCTCGAGGTGCAGACGGATTGATCTGTGACAATCAAATTGCAGCACAGTAAATACACTGAATGGAGACTGATCAATTTCTGCTGCTCTTCGGCGGCTGTGTTTGGGGAGGATTCAAAGCGGACAGCTGCAGCTGCCTGTGAGCACACTCATTGTTTATTAAAGACAGGCGGGCTGAATGATGAATCATTTCACTGCCTACTGCTACGGAAAACCATGCATCATGCTGCATCGTGATGACATGCGCTCATAAGTCCCCCATGGTAATACAATTATATATGTTGTTGTGGTTTGTGGGTGTGTGGGTGTGAAACCCCTTAGTTGGAGTTGCATAGGGCATGTTAAGTAAACTGAGGATATAAAAGGAGGAGAGCTGCCCAAAGACAATTTTCCCAAAGGTACAACTTCAAGGACATCAATTAAATGAAATAAAACCTTAATCTAGATTTATCTCCTTTTTAGGGGTCTTTGTCACCATAATGGGACGCAATTCTTTTGCTTTGTAAAACAGATTAGATCAACCTTTAAATACTTATTGAAATGTTTTTATCAGATAAAGCTTCCTGTCCCATAAACCTCCTTTCTAATGCAATTACTTTTGCATACAGGTAGATACTTGAGTTGGTCTGACACAGTCTTTGTTTCTTATCCAGTCAGAAATAGCCACTTGGATGGAATATAGAAATGGTACCCTTATATTGATGCTGATGTTGATTTACAGAGGCAGGATTGTATTGAATGATTTTCTGACACTTTACACCATTTCAAAAATCTACTATGGACTATAGAAAATAAAAAGGGATATTTGTTAGACACATGGTTGGTGGCGTGTTATCCACAACCTTCTATGTGATGTATAGAACAATATTTTATAGGCCACCAGATCCCTAAAAGCAGATTGTAAAGCCTTAGAAGGATGTGTCCCTATTTTACACTTACATGGAAACTTTTATGGAAAAGGCTATGGATATGAAATCACGGTCTCTTCAATGGAAGTAAAACCTCACGCTGAACCTTTAAACACCAGGAATAAAAAGGGTTGGCCTGACTCCGTTTTTAAAAGCAAATACTTTAAAGCAGTATTTGATGGTTTGTAGTGTTGAAAACGTGACAGATACCTGAGAGACACAACCCATTCAGAAGCTTCAGTCACTCACACAGGCGAACCATTTCCTATCAAACGTGTGACAACCTGCTCCTCCACTCTCATGGTTCACATGTAGCGCTCTGCCCGTGGATGTCATATAAAGGTGTAACCACCAGAAAATTGAAGCCATACGTCAGTGAACACAGGAGTGTAATACACAGAGATGACTGTGATTAACCTGTCGCAAAGCACAGCAGGAGCACCTTGTCATTCTGATTTGATGGGATAGAGAAGGTAAAGGTGGCACACAGAGATGGGGATACCGAGCTATGACTGGAGAGACAGGAAGCGCATTTCAACCATAAGGATACAAACTCAAAAGAACAAGAAACTAGAAAGGGCAATTTCATTAAATAATCTGCTTTACAACTTGATATAGATAAGAGCCATTATAAGTAGAATTTAAGTGGTACAGTTTGTTTTGTGTTGTTTAGTCTGAAGAGTTTGCGGTGGAAGATGTGAAGGCTCTCAGTGGTCCTGATGTCATCAGAGAGCTCGTTCCAACATTTAGGAGCCAGGAAAGCAAAGAGTGGTGATCTTTAGGGAGGAACAAGCAGTTTATCAGATGCAGAGAGGAGTATGTGGGTTAGGATGTCGGGTTTCACCATGTCCTGGATGTGGACTGGACCCGATCCATTCACAGCACGGTACCCAGTGTTTTGAACTGGATGCGGCCAGCCATGGTAGCAGGCATGAGTCCATTTAGCATTTACCTGATTCTGCAGTTTGCAAGACAGATACATCTTTCAACTCATTGCTTTTGTTTTACCCACAACATTATCTTTAGAGGCAACTGTTATAGATGCTAACGTGAGGAAAGTTAGCTGGAGAGAAAGGTGGCACAAAATCAGCATTGACAATAATGTATTAAAACAGGCGTAACTATCCTTTCCCACCTCTTCCATGAGCAGACTTTGCCCTATTTATGCTAATTCAGTTTGTCTGATCATATAATAACGAAGCAAACAGATTTCCATTATTTTCATACAAAGTTAGTGCATAACAAAAACAGAGCTCATTTATTATTAAAAACTGTACTATTCAAGTAACCTGTTTTCCTTGGCTAGCTAGCAGTCCACAATCAGCGCATTACTGTCAGTAAAACCTCAAAATGTTCCAGGAAAAAAGTTAAAGAAATTGTTTGATGAAAAGGGATAAAAGGTTTTTCAAATATGTTATCTCAGCCCAGAGTATATTCCAATTGAATCTGGTATTCACATACGACGGGTCTGACACCTGAATCCAGACGGAAATGATTGGTATTGGTTGGACATTATCGGAGCTGCATGGCAGGGCTCCCATGACATGCGTCTACCCACCCACATGTAGTAGCCACATACTGGACACTAATCCCTGTCATGGTCAGGTCCTATGCATGTCAGCATGTTGCAGCTGACAGATGAGCAGGCCTGGACGATCATTGACCATCGATTGAGTGACCGTTACATCGCCCGGCCTGCCTTTGGACCTCTTCCTTCTGTGATGAATTAGAATCCCACCCCTGCACTAGCATAATCAATAAGCCATGCCATGGTAATCATACTAACATGTAATCCAACCCCCAGCCCTCTTCACACACACACACACTCATTGCAAAGTATGATTTCCCTGCTGCTAGAATGCGGTCCAATGATTGACTGACAGGGGTTACTGGACACCACATTGTTGTTGTTGTTGCTGTTGTGGAGCGCAAACATAGTTACATACTACTAGTGCTCCAACACATCATAAAACTCACAGTTCCGATCCTATCAAAGATCAATATTTTCATTAATTGAAATAAGTCTTGTAACTAGTAGTTGTAATGATGTATTGTAAGCGCCAGAGCTGGTGTTGACAGGTTCCCTCTCTAAAGTCTGTTTATGTTGTGGTGAAAACATCTCCTTCAGTGACAATCACTAATGAACAGTGGTCGGTTAGACCCCTACCAACTTCTTGTTTGTTCAAATGTATTAGAAATGGTAAAGTAATTACCATGTGACCCAGCAGAGGCCTGAACAATTGCACCTACTGAGTAAAATAAGCGAATAGATCAAATGGAGGACATTACTGGTCAGCAAGCCGTGCTGGCAGGATAATCACAACCCTGACGTCTCTGAGGAGCATGTGAGGAAGGGATTTTGGATTCTACACAACGGATTACATTACCCTTTGTATGTTTCTAATTCAATGCTTAACTCTGTGTTAAGAATGTAGTGGCCATACCAAAGCCGATCCTGTCTTTTATGAGCCATCAAGAACAGACCGCTGACTCCTACTAATTATATACTTTTTTGGGGTTTGTATCCTTAGGGTTGAAATGCATTTATTGTAAGTCCCTTTGGGTAAAAGCGTCAGCTAAATGACATGTAATGTACAGACCGTCCATCCTAACAAACCACAACTGAAAGTTAACTTGAGGGAACCAACAACATCACAGCTCTGTATTGTATCAGGACTGAAAACGTGGATTGGTTGTCGTACTTGAGTTAACTAACCAACGTACCTTTTTAAAAAAATTAAAATTCCAATCAAACCTAAACCAGGAACTTACCACATGTTTTAAACTGAGAGCATTTTACAATGGCCATGTCCTTTAGGTATGAGGACGTGTTAGCTGCAGGGAAAAGATGTACAGTTTTAAGTTTTGCCAATGGATATTATTTTAATATAACAATGTTGTACACTGATGAAGGTTTCAATACATTAATGAAATTAAGACACATACTGTCCTTTATCTTTCTCACAAGAGATTAGGAGGTGTAGACAAGCATCTCCCCCTACCTCCAGCTGTTTGGCTGGCAGTATCGAGACTGATTTGAAAATCAAAGAAATAAATGCAGCACAGTCCGGCAGCTGTTGCTGATGGACAGACTAAATGAAATGCCTGATACCAAACGCTGTGCACCGCTCAAGGTTGGCTAACTTTTTTCTCATAGATTCTATAACAAGTGCACCCAAGATGTTAGATATTTCATTTGGAGCCTCCAATATTAAGCCCATGTCAGGAAAGCATCCATGCAGGAAATACCAGATAACCTTGAGACGCTTAGTGGAGATTACGACTAATAGTTACACAGAGAGAGACGCAGCACAGCGGACAAATACACGTCAATGTGCTGACTTAAAAATACACATCCACAATGTGGTATTGTCAATACATACAATACCATACATTGTCACCGATAAAGCACACATCTTGGATTGGTTTTTAAACAATGTCCAATTTGTTGTAGCTTTTCTATCCATGTGTTGAAAGGTAAAAGGGAAGGTGGCGTATGAAAAGACAGGGATTACTGCAAGAAAGTGTGACAACTTGAGCTGTGCCCATGGCATCCGCCAAATTAGTGTGTCTCAGAGTGGAAAGCAAAGGTCAAACATGGATGAAATGGAATACTTTACTAAATCCAATACCAACACCAACGTGTGTTCTGCGAGATTAGATTCCAATGCCTACATAGTCCATTGCATTGGGGTCTTGTTGTCATCCACGACAATAAGCCGAGTAGTAGTGAATAGGTCTGACATTTCTTAGCATCGCCGTCCTCCCGTCAGAAATCGATAACTTAATCACTGATCGGTTAAGCCAGACCACACAAGCCGAGCACAAGATGATTGGGCTGGATGTTTCTGTGAGCAATGGACCAGAAACGTATGCGCTCGTCCCTGAATGACCAGTGTCCGTTCTTAAAGGTTTTCTGGCAAGAACCAGGATATGAGCTATAAGTAAACCAAATAGTGTTCCAGGTAACGATAAAATATAACTTTTAGTTTAAAATATTTTAAGAGTTCAAATATTTATTTTTTATAAAAAAATGTATGGAATCAAGTCACAAATGAAACCAAATGGATTTGTAACTGCCAAAAAAAACACACTTTCAGTGATGCAGGTTATTAATAAGTTTGGTTCTGTCAACTGTCTGGAAGGGATTTAAAATGGGAATGTCCACGTAAGAGATCGCTACCTTTCTCAGTTTTTCTGTTCATGTGATCTTGAAAAGCAGTCTAAGATCTAAGATCACTAAGTAGTTTAAGAAAATATAATAGCCTTAATTAATTAATGCGTTAACACGATTATAAAGCGTTAACTTGCCCAGCCCTAAAAAAAAACACAACAATGCTTCAATAAAACCAAGCATGTTTAGATTATATTGAAAATAATTCATAAATTCTATTCTAAATGTGTTGCTAATAATTGTGTTATTATGTTACCAAATATTAATTTTGTTCTCAGCAGGGATGGTTGAGATGATCTCATTCCAATGACATCCCAGTGCTCTGTGCATTCAGGAAAAAAAAAACACAGTAACAATTGCAACAACCGTGCTCAAACACGCCAGCAGACAAAGAAGTAAGGGAGTAATTCCGTTAGAAAGGAATCACTTTCTGACCTAACCAATTTTTACTATAATATAAGAAAGAAATTGCAATAGAAGCATGTTTTAACTTATTTGCAGAATAATATTAATGGTCTGAATTCAACATTCCTTCTGATAATCCTGCCCCCAAAAAATACTGCCATGTTTATTTTTGTCAGTAGATATCTATGTCGTTAAGAGGGATGGTCATTCAAAAATGTGCCAGAGTTTGTTGAAACATATGCAGACCTACTTACCTACTTACCTACTAACCCTCAATGTAAATGTATATACATTAATACATATTCTATTTCCTCCACGAATAGCTGTTGACGTGTTGTTACTTCAACTGTCAACACAACACATACTGATCATCCAGCCCTTATACATAATGGATGTAGAATACCAAAGAGGACTTTTACAGAATTATTGGTGTGTTTTTTTAAATCTAGCTGTCTGACAAGGTTTCAGGAATAATTACGAGTAAGGAACGACAGCCTCAAACGTGTTTGCATTTAATCTGCTTTCTTCAAGGGCCGTGATTCAAGCGGCCATATCAGCTCATTCATAAACCATATCGTATCCCTGTCCAGGATCAAAGCACGCGGTCTCCGCTGACCTTAGCATGCCCAGCTCGCTCAAAATAGCTCCTTCATCAGGCTTCAGTGAGGGCCAAATGAAAGCCATGGGTAACAGGGAATGCTAGGAAACGTTTCAGAAGAGCTTGGATTATTTTATACACTATATGTATAAGTTCCCTGTTGGTACATGCAGTGGTAGCTTATTAAAAGTGTATTTTTCTATTAACCCTAATAATAAAATGAATATTAAGGTTATAAAACTACTTAACAAAGTTTAAATAAACAACCGCTGACATATTAGAGTCTACATAGTACTTTGCAGAATGAGAAAGAATCCTGTTTCTGAGCTTATTTGGAAAGTTTATTTTCTAAGGAAATATTTTCCTCAAACAAAACAAACTGATAATATTTCAGCATTGTCTGTCTGGATTTTGCATGTATGTCACAGTAGGTTAGGTTAGGTTAATTTGGTGGTTCCCAAAATGTGGGTCACAACCCCCACACCAACCCTAATATACAGTCACAACGGTAATACAAAAATAAAACATGAGAACTTGACATGCGATGTATTCAAAAACTACGCCCTCCGGAGCTGCTGAGGTACAAACAGACGAGCGCGCCAAGGAGGCAGAAAGAGAGATGGGGCCCTGATAGGGAACCAGTTTGGGAACCATTGATCATTTCAAATTGCCCATCTTCTGTCTTCCCTATGATAGCAACTTGACCCGGCCTTGGTGTCCCATGTCTCAGCTCCTCAGTAGGATAGGCTGATACAGGTGATAGATGCAACGACTAAATAAATACAATTACAAGAATAATCTTTAATATAATAAAGACAAACTATTTTGGCAATATACAAAACAGGGAAAAGAAAAGTAATTGTGGGGAGGTTACTCTGATGGCGAGGACTTGAAGCGCCAGCTGTGGTTATATCAATAGACAATGACATTAGGACATACGAGATAGTGGAACACTGTAACAAATTGCTGTAAATTTACGGTGCATTTCTAACGGTATCTTACAGTATGTCATAATAACTGTAATATACAGTTAAATTTCCATCCCTTGCTTGTAAATTAACGGCCAATGTCATGAATAAACAGTTAAAGCTGTCAATAAGCAAACAATAGCAGACTACCGAAATTCAACTGCATGTTACATATATTTTATGAAGTGGTGGAACTACACATACAAGTGCAGTGAATCACAATCCATCTACATCTTAGGTTAATGTATGGAATCCCATGTCAGCCACTGAAAAACAGGTCCTGTAAGTCATCATAATGAGATAGTATCTCATGAGATACGATGATGACTTTGACTTACAGGACATTACCATACATGCAGCTGTCACTTTTATCCAAAACGCCCATGGTTTGACATAAGTTTATGTGGAGTAATTGGGGGTTAGGTGTCTTTCTCAGGGACACTTCGACTTGGCACAGGGAGCAGCCAGGATTCAAATTGCCAACCTTGTGCTGCACAGCACACCCTCCCTATCCAATGCGCCACCTTCGCTGTCGTTTCTGTGGCCGGAATGTAAAGATTATAAATATTTGTATTATTCAAAGTGTTCGTTGCCTAAAAGTCATTTGAGTGTTAATCGTGACCGACTGCTCCTGAACGTGACGTCAGACGCGTAATCTCAGTTCATCCAGAACACCTGTCAGTGCAGTTAGGGAGGAGTTTCTCATTGCCTCGTCTCTCCAAGTAACGTTGGTAAGTGTTATTTGCCTAGCATGATTAACATTCTCCTTCCTTACATCTTGTTGTCTTCCTAAACTTTGTAATTTTAATATTTTACCAATGACAGTGTTTCTAAATATTTGATTTTGGTTTGTTTTACAGAGGCACTGGATTAAGGGCGCCAGCCGTTTGCTGCGGTCAATTGAAAGTGTTCCATAGCGTATTGTTGCAGTTAGTTTACCTTGTTCCTAATGATTTTATGATTCATTTTTTTATTATTGTATACATGCGGCATATTTTATGTTTTGTTCTTGGTTACAAATGCCTGACATTTTTGTCTTAAAGGCATCTATTAAACTCCAACCACTATGACCAAAATGAGTTTGGTTGTCTTTCTTTAATTTGTGGGGAATTAAGTAAACTGTAACAATACAGTAATCATATGGTAACAATTTGTAATCCAATATACGTACCGTAAATTACGGTAGGGCACTGTAAATAAAACAGTAAGTTACTAGTGTCGACTGCCAGTAAATTGCAGTTAATTCACAGTAAAATTTGTTCAAGTTAACGGTAACATACAGTAATCCATTTTACGGTAACATAGTGCAAAAACCATTTACGGTATTATGCCGTAAAATAACGGTAAATTCCTGGCGTCCTTGCTGCCAGTAAAATACCGTTAATTTACGGTAAAATTGTTTAGAGTGAACATAAAGATGGAGGAAGCAGAATAAATTGTCATTTACAATGAACCGTAATGATACAATTCAATATGAACCAGCAGGTTTTACCTACACACTCATTCACCGTGAAGTTAGATGATCTTACTAGGAATTCTCTGAATTCTGTTCTTCTTAACATTACTCCATTAAAAACAGTGACGATCTCAGACTGCCTAAAATAAATTGATTAACTCTACAGAACTACAGGCCGGATCAGGGTTACATAGTAATTAGCCTTTGTTAGCCGTTTGTTCCCATACATCACAATGCATCGATTCTTCTGACAATAAATGCAACATAATGTTTTAACTCTTTGGGGGGGTTGAGCCCCGGGTGAGAGTCAGAGTCACTGATTGGATGATGCCTAATGCCAATGAAAACATTGTACATTGCCATTACATTTGACTGGCTAAACAAATGATGTGATACACTACTATGATGAGTGTTTTTTACAACAGCATTAAGGTCAGTGAGGAGCACGTTTTGGCCTCAAATATGTCCCAGTGCCTCCTCCAAACCACCACCGAAAGGTCAAGCTCTCACAATTCTCGCAGCTTAGCACTCAATTAGTTGAAAATTGCCTTTTGTCTGCTGGGAGCATGCGATAATTGCTGTGGGTCACAAGTGATAATTGCCAGCGTACACCTTGGAGCCACTGCCTATTAAAAGGAGTTATTTAAATCGCATCACCTTTGGGGTGCTTTTCTCTTTTATTCATGCCTGTAATTGGGGGGAGCAGATTTCTGAAACTTACGGGCAGTTGGGAAGCGCAGCTCTCATGACTGATGGGATGAACTGTACGAGCTGTCATATTGCATTTATCGTCCATTTCCATTAAAACGCACCACATGCCTACTTCATTTCAACAGCCACCTGCTCTAAGTTGCCAGTCATCAAAAACTACCAATTTACAGCAAAGCACGATTAAACGAAATGCAACAAAGCTGCTGTAGCTCAGAGACAGTCAGAACTACACTGCTATCTTATAATCTTTACATGTGGTGACATTTGATACTTGATATGCAGACATTGATGTTGACGTTGATGTTCTTTATCAAATTAGCTAGCTGCTTAGCATGATCCTCTCAGGTACACATAAACTCTGCAACACAACACGTTGATGTCTCTGACGTAACCACTTTTTCTAGTGTCTGATCAAAAATGTTGGTACATCCGACACATTGCACCTTTAGATGACACTCCAAGCAAAAGTGGCCAAACCACTCCAAAAACTAAAGTGGGCACAACAACAGTTTTCTAGTTATAAAATGCCTGATTTATCCACAGCCCTCGCTTTTGTGTTATCCTCCTCCTTAATATGCTCTATGAGTGTTGCACCTCAATACGTGCAAAGTAAGATAAGAATGTGAAAGCATGGTAGAGTGGAAGAATGCAACTTGAAACCATTAATTGTGAATATTGAGTGTGTGAGTGCCTCGTCGAATCAGGGAGTTCCACGGAGAGATTTATTAGCATAAGTAGTTTGGGTTACTAAGTGCCTATCTGGTCACATAGGTCCTATCTATCTGGCAAGCTACTGGCTAACATGCTGGCAATTATTATTGGTGTTGCTAATCCCAATAACGCCATGTTTCCATCCAATATTCTGTTACTGGCTATTTATTTATTTTATTTTTAGGACTTAATCAAAGAAGAAGAATGTCTCCTTTATTAATCCCTGTGAGGAAATCATTCTCTGCATTTAATCCATCCCGCACAGTGGGAGCAGTTAGGGGTTAGGTGTCTTGCTCAAGGACACTTCAACATGGAACATGGAGCAGCAGGGGATGAACCATCAACCCTGCGGTTACGGCACTCTCTCGACTCCATGCGGCAGTCGCCGTAAATGTGGACAAGTAGTTAAAGTTTACACTGATTATTTTTGGATGTGTCTGAATAGCCCACAATACAGCGTTTGAGTGTAATGAATCAGCATTTCTTAGCTCTGTACAAAGTTTATGATGATGTCTTATAATTAACATGGAAATTGCAGAGGTGACGACGTGAAACCGATTTAGAGAAAAAGACACCCAAGGGGGTTTGAGGCCGAGGCTTTAAATAGAACTTGCTTCCTCATTGCACAGTGAGAGAGTTAGGGATGGCTGTACAAGAGTAAGGGAGAACACAAGGTTAAGTACAGGAGAGGAAGAAAGGAGCAAACAGTCATCGGGGCAATTCATTTTCTATTTAACAGCCTTGAGAGCCAGTGCCAAGTCAGTTCTTTCCTATTATTATCAATCACTGTAAACAGAACATCTTATCTGCGGTGGAGCAGTTCACCTCTCTTGTCACCGATGGTTCCAAAAAAACGAGAAGGCGACAGATGGAGTTAGAACCATAGCCCACAAACTACTGGGTGACTGCAGCCACTTCGTATGTAAAGTCTATGGTAACAACAATTACGTGCACAGATTTCGGAAAGGAGCATCGACCTCCTGAGTTATTACGCCAGCCAACGCACCACTGCTCAGTAATCTCTGCTGGTAAATAATCCCATGAATCCAACGAGAACGCCACCTACCAGCTGTTCTTGTGCCAAAAGAAACATGGACGGTAACCGGCACCATAAACTTAGTTTGAAGGCTGTGAACATTGCATTGACAAAAACCACTTTAAGATATACCTTTGTTGGCTTACCACAACAATAGCGTGCTATGTATGTGTAATTCATGAATAGGGAGGGAAAATGTGTTTAAAACCAACTGTTTCCATGTACACAATAAGTACAAGCCATCCCTTAATCCCAAACATTGCAGAGCAAAGTACAGCACTGCCCCCCTGAGCCTCTCCATGGCTCTGCTGCTGCTCTTATTGTGTCCAGCATCTCACTAAGTAAGACTGTCCCAATCTCTCCACTTTCCCATCCCATTCCCTCATCCAGTCAGTGCCTTGCCTCCTCAGTCTGTCAGTCACCTGCTCGCCCAGTCACTCCATCCCTCTCTCCCTATTTGCACACCTCACTTCCGCTCACTAACTCACGTGCACTTTCTCCCCATGTGTCACAGTACACGTCTTAGTTGCAGGTTTTCTAGACTGCCAGCAGCCAGCTCTGGTCAACCTCTCTGTCTCTACCAGGGAATCTTTTATTCTCTAAAGGCTCCCTGAAAATGTGTTTTTTTGTGTGTGTTCTGCAGAGCCTTGTCTGAGCTACTCGTACTTCAGGCCTCTTCTGGGTTCTGTCCTCCTCATCCTCGAGTTCATTCAGTTCTTCCAACTTGTTGCTACTACGCTTTTGCTAGATGCCTCCTCCAACTTTTGAGGTTCCTTTCTTCTTTTTATAGATCTCAATACTTCATTTAGTCCATGCTTTAAATAATTCTTTGACTTTTTAGTGAGAGGGTGGAGGTCAGGGTGATGGATCCAAACTAAGATTGTATATATGGTGAGCCTGTCGTCACTGGGAGCTTGTTAGCATGCTGAAGTTAGCATTGAGTTGAAAACACTGCTGTGTCTCAGAGCGGTGCCAGCATGGCTGTAGACTCCTGGCTTCAAGCCCGTTCCCATGCTCATGTGCTGGCTTGCTATCAGACCAGAACAGCAGGAATATACTACGTCCCTACAACAAGCGGGCTTCCAGCTAAGACGTGTGTGTGTGTGTGTGTGTGTGACCATGGCTGTACCTGCAGGCCACAAGAGCCTCTGTAAAATGGTGTATACTTGCTGTTCTTATGTTCTTATGTTAAAAGGCCCCTCGTGATTTTTGCTGTTCATATTCTTCCTCACTAGCAGAATTAGTGGACCTGTTGTTATCGAACAATGGCCGCTAACAAAGCACCGCTCAGTGACTAAGTGGTCGTAAATCGATTCATAAACTGCAATTTTTGTAGCATTTTGGCAGTCGGCGTCTTTGGATTAAAAGAGGCAATCACATTTGGAATGTGGAGGAGTGCTGTAAACGTTGTATACAGCTTTGGCATCGCTAGCTACCTTTCCATCACACTATCCCGAACGATTACCCTGCTTTGGTTATTTGACTATAAATGGCTTTGAATGAAATCCAAAAGTTTTAATGCAATGTCTGAAATCAACATTCTGTCTAGCAGCAAGGTGGATATTTCTGCTTCCAACCACAATCTTTGACCCCCCCCCCCCCCCTTTTCTCCTCTCTCTCTCTCTCACTCTCTTCCCCTCTTGATCCCGTATCTCTCTTCACCGCCTTTCTCTAATCTCTCCCGGTGTTCATCCCCCGAGGACCTATGCGGAGGGAAGGGAGGAAACGCTGCCATAAACATTGGCATTCAAACCAACGGCGCTCATGAATTTTAATACGCCACACAAGAGCACGGGCAGGCCGGTGGGGGCGGGGCGGGCAGCCTTCAGACTCTCCGCATGTCTTTCCCTGCTCGCAGCGAGGGGATAATACCACCTCTCTGACGTCATGGCCCCGAGGTTGCTCTCTCGCCACTCAGTCCATGGCTGCTCGGGGGAATCAGGTTTTTATCGGGCCTGTTTGGGCTTATCTCAGCACCGGGCCTGCAGGCCAAGGTCAATTTCATGCCTGGGCAAGGAGCGATCATGCTGCCCCAGTGGGGGGGTTACTGTTGTGGGCAGCCCAGCCGCTCCTCTCTTTGGAAGGGGGTCAATAGCAGCAAAATATGAACCATAAATTGCCCAAAGTAAAAAAGTGCAGTGGCAGAAAAGCAGCACAGGCAGGGATGATGTGGTGGGGTCCATCAGCGCATCCATTCCCTGCTAGGCAGACAAAACCATGAATAATGAGGCACTTTGATAATTTAACGCATACGGTCCAGTTTATAGATCATGGGGAGTACTATTCACAGGGCGACATACCCCCCCCTTCCAACCAGAGGTCCAGAGGAGTCAGATACTGCCCACCTTGATCTCAAGTCGGCCGGTTGGGGGGTGCACAGAACGTTTGGTCCACACGCGGGGGTGGGATGGTCCGACCGATGGGTGTGCACGAATGGTGCGCCTCATTGCCATGTTTTATGCGCTCGCTCACACAGCGGCTCACCCACACAGTGCGACCTCCTGTGAGCTGATTAGGGATAGCAGATCATTATAATATACAATATCCCGGCGGGCCAGCTGTAATAGTAATTAAATATTATCCTGCAGGTCAAAGATTGTTTTACCGCGGGCCGGATTTGGCCTTGAGTTTGACATATGTGCTTTGGTCGATGTCTACTGCCCCGCCCTCCCCGCCGCAGCTTCCTGCGCCCAGTTTCAAGGGCTGAAGCTTCATTTTCTTCAAAGCTCAAACTGGTGTGTTATCTCAACTAGATGGTGACGCAGAAATTGGAGAAGCCTTGATGCATGATGCACGTCTGTGTACATGTTTCAACTCTGCTCCAACTTGCAAGTAATTTAATTAATGCCCTGTTGTTTTTTTTACACCAGTGTCAAGAAAGAAAAGAAAAAAAATGTAACCGTGAATCGTGAAGTTTGTGGGTAAAAGCTGCTCACACAAACACACCGAATTCTTTCTTTAGTGCAAAGATTCAGTGAGTGGGAATTCTCAGTTTGTTACATTATTTCAGGCTTTTTAGAGACTTTCTTATTTCATGTTTGTGCATGAAAGCACTGTTGAGTCTGTTAATAAAGGCTAAAGTTACCCCATGTTATGTGTGTTTTATTGCCGTGTGTCCTTAGAATGCACTTTTTTGTGTTTAAGGAGAATATTTCCCTCTCTAGCATCGCCAGATGGTTCTGGTTTATCATTAAACATTTTTTTGTGTTGGCACCGTAATATTATCTAAGGTTCAAACTGCACCATCTTTTTATTAAATCAATTTAAGAGGTTGAAAATGTGCCTTGGTTTGGGTCGCACCTTGTCACTAAGGTGTGACGGTGGGTGAAGAGTGTGATAAGTGTTTTTCTTTTCTTTCAGTTTGGGCGCTAAAAAAATCTTGTTGTGAAACTCAATGCTTAGAAAGTTAGAAAACAACATGTGCGGTCAGCTTTATAAAATTATGCATCAGTAAGGTATAAAGATGTTTAGAAGTGATTTATGCTTGCACAAAATGTAATCTGATAAAGGACCTCGCAGTAAACACAAAATAGATGACGCTAGTAAAGCTGTGGCAGACGAGCGCTGTCGAGAAGGTGCCCGGTCCAAAGGCACTGAAGCAACGGCTCACAAGGAGTAGCCCGACGTAACGTGGAGACGACCTCCATGGTCAGGTAGCTTTGTTTTTGTAGCAGCTTTCGGAGCTCCGAGGTCAAAGTGCCGTTGCGTGGAAGACGCCTCTGCACCAACAATAAACCAACCCAGAGTCGGCTGCATATCTGCTAAAACCGTATAACGAATCAGACAACCCGATGTTGTTCTTTGTTCTCAATCATAGACAGCAGTAGCCTGTGGACTATGTATGCTCGGGGAGCCTCAGTCGAGAAATATAAATGTACCACTTCTAACTTCTTTTTTTATTAAAACCACTTGAAGTCTTGACGTTTTGTTCCAGAGTAATTACACTTTTTATCGCGGGTATGTGATTGTCGGAGCACAGGCCAAAAAAACAGGCCAGAAGCCCTGAGTGTTAAAGAATGATGGATCAACATCTGTTTTATTACCACATTTTCACGTTGGCATGACAATTCCACAGCGAGAGTCAAGTCAGTTGTATCAATACTTTACTATTTACGGTTAAAAGCAACTGAAATGATTAATTGGCACGCAAGCTTGAACTTTGCATACATCAATGTGATGCAGCTTTGTTAAAATCCTGTTTTCTTCGTTCATCTGTGGTGGTACAAAATGCTGGCGGGCTTCACTCACAACTTTGTGTTAAGCTCACATCAACTCCACTCCACTTTAATAAATCCCCTGTTAGACTCGTCCTTTGATGCTCAGCTTTAACTACACTGTAATCTCTCCACACTTGCAAAAGCACGGCAGCCTTTTAACAGGACCTCTGGCCCCGTTCTGTCATCGACCTCCGGTGAATTTGATTCCCCGGGCCTCCGACAGTAGAGGATAAAGGGGAATCAGGTTAGAGAGCAAGAAGATTAAATGAAGAGAGTGCTGCTTTCAAAAGGTCCTCCATGGTTTAGGCCTTCCGTCTAACGGCTGTTGTGGTGCACTGGAGGCTGAAATGTTTGGCGAAGGGATGCGTTTTGTTTGGCATCTACCATCACATGGGACTTACTTTAAGAGGGTAATGTTGTTATACAAACATAATTTAATTTCCCTGTGCTTGCTTTTCTTTTGGCATTCTTTCCCTGACTGCCCATCCAACAGAATCTCAGTATAAGACGATTGTGACATCCTTTAATAAATCCTTGCAGACATGTAAAAGGCATTAATGGAAACAAACTAATATCATTGTGCTAAAGGCGCTAAAGGCTCTCCATCTGATCATGAAACATTTGAATTATCCCTGAAAGCTGCGTGTCTAATAACAACGTGCTGAATTACACCCTGATGGGAAAGTTCAAAGCAATTGTTCTTAGCTTTCATAACTTTAGCTTCTTGGATCAGCCAAAAGAATTATGACCTGTCTCAAAAGGTTTTTTTGTTTCCCATTCTGGCAGTGGATCTAGTTATTGGTTTCTTTGACCCGGCTATCAATGAAACGCATAATAATGTCCTTGCGAGGTAGAGTGCTGCACTGGCCAGATAGAAATGATGCACGAGTAACCATTTGTTCAGTTATTCTTTCCTCCACAGCCAACTTGAATGACTCTCTGTTCTTTGGCGGTTGTGCAGTACCAGTCAAAGGTCTGGACACACTTTCTCAAACGTTCGACTGAGTGTGTGCATATACAGTATCAATTTAAAGTTCTCTCATTTCCGTTGTGTAATGCTTTCTCTCACTTAGCACTACATCTGTTTCTTTACTATATTGTACTCTAAGCAGGGATAAGGACAACCTAAGATAACAACAGATACACCTACCAGCCCAGTAAGTAACTCATTAAATGGTTTAATCTGTTTTTGTCATGGACGGGTGTGCTATGTTGTAGTATTCCTATGTCGGAAAGCACAGACTCCCATGAGTTGTGCTGACAAAACAGACTCCACGACATATTTCTGTCAAATTTCTGCTGCATTCACATTGAAAAAAAAGACAGATGGTAGATGAATGAAAAACATCTACTGGACGTCAAAATGAAAACATGCATAACAATATATGATGGAGTAAACTAGATTAAGTCAAATTATTTTGTTGATGTCATTGTGAAGCTATGGATACATGTAAGGCTGCAGAGGGGCTGGAGGGGGGGGGGTCAGGAACGAGGCCAGGTGGCCTCAGCTGCATTCAATTGCATGAATTGTTTGTCTCCATGTCTATACAAGCAGTAGTGGCGAGCTGGCGGGAAAAAGTCAGACGAGGACTCCCAATGCCAAGAGCGCAATTACTGTTGCCAGTTTGAAAATAAAGTTTGATTATTAACCAGTATTTGATTTACTAGCTGATTAATGTGAGGGGAATGCAGCATCGACTCAGACTTTTACAAAGCTTAACAAGCCGTCTGCCAAACTGACCACTGAGAGTGGGTTCAATCTTCTTCAATAATTCAAAAACTCCAAAAATGATGTGCCTCAATATGTCGAAGAGTTTTTCTCCAAATCAATGGAACACAGAGAAAAGTCACAAACGAAGGATCATCTAAGAAAGAACTGCTTCCAGCTGACAGCATCATCTGAGGAGCAGCTACATTCAGGGTAATACTAGGACCTTGGTCCTTTGTGGTCCTCCCAGTCTTGTAAACAGCTGTAGCATGACCTTACTTCACCAACGTGCACGCAACTCGGTAACACTGCAAACCCAGGACAGTCTAACTTTTTCCGCCCACGCGCATAAACAATTCCCATAAGAAATGTCTTATACAGGTCGGGTCTACACAGAGCCGTTTTCACCTTGAACAGAAGTGTTATCGGTAGCTACAGGCATACCAGCAGCAAACCATCGGGACTATCTGTATTCACACAGATTTAGTTTTTGTTCTGACTTTTTGCTCTAATGGTTTTACTGGTGCTTTGCAAGTGGTATCACATCCGTTGTGGATGATAGCAGGTCAAAGGTGACTTAATTACATAGAAAATAAGGGATAGATTGGAGAGTTCCCTCAGCATCAAGTTTAATGTTAAGTTTTCAATGTACATACATTATCTGCATTTCTTCCTCATTAAACCCTTGAAAAGCTCATTTCAATATTTCCAGTATTTTTTAATATTGGAGTTAGTATCCATGTTTAGCAGCTAGCAGCCGTCTTCTTTCCTCACAAACACCCTCGCAGCCTGAAAGCTGCAGGAATAAGCATTTTGTCTGCAGGCAGTATGCATGCCGAATGTAGTTTTTAGGAAACTCAACTCAAAAAGAGGAAGTAATTTAAGCAGCGCATTAATCCGCATTTGGGGTGCCAATGATATTGTATTTTGGGCAGAAGGAGGGTATATGTGGGATCGGGTTTATATACACTACAGTGTGCATGTTCATGGTGATGCGACATTGTGGCTTATTGAGGTGTTCTTAACAGCTTTTGCAGAACAATGGTGCTCTGTGGCACAGAGCAAGAAGACATATTAGACTTACACAAGAAATCTGGTTTATGTTTGGGTCTTTTCGTCTTTGCATTGAGTAAACAGCCGTCTTACTAAAGCCCTTCGGATGAAACAACTACAACTTTTTCCAGACAGAAAATGAGAGAAAAACCCTGTGTGGTGTAATTATGCATAACCATGAATCACAAGTCCGGGAGCATTGTTTTGTATTCATATTGGGTGAGATTTAGTATGCCAAGGAGTCCCCACTGTCTCACTGTCAAGGCTGAATGTCAGCGTTGTAGTAGCTGATTACACTGATATGTGAAGGATGAGAGGCAGCCCTGAGCATGGGGGACTGCAGATAGTTACTCATTCTTCAGAGATAGCCTTATATAAATTCATAACATTATAAACAGGTCAATTGAACGCACAAGACCGCCCTGTGAGATACGAGAAGCCGTAAATGAAGATGGATTCTTTTCATCTCGTCTTTGAGATTCAATCTGAGGGCCGTGTGAATATACATGCAGCGTTCCCTGCACTTTTATCGCCAGGAGGGTGAGAAACTATTTCCATTCATCACACCACCCTGCATCTGGACTCCAAACATCCTCGGCCATACTGGAGGGCCGGATCCCTCGCTGTGTCCTATATTGTGTAAAAGCAGAGGGACAGCGTTGTTGGAGGAAGTCCTCCATCTTGCTGCGTTACAGCATTGGGTATTGATTTTGTCGCGGTGACTGGAGTAATGATGAACCCAGGAGGAGGGGTCCCTGCGTGGCGTGCGGTTAGCCCCGCCCACTGATAGTGAATCCACCGCCCGCTGTGAGATTACGCCGGCAGAAACACTGTGTGTGTTGTCTGGAGGTTCTCTGTCAAACCTCATCTTTCACCCTCTTCTGCTCCATTTTAGAAAACCGCCATTGCTCTACAGCAAGACGAATGCAGTGCGATCCGCAAACAAATCCAAAAAACACACAAATGCAGAGATATATTTGTTATTTATTTGTGTGCATTGGAATGTATGTGTGAATCGTTCTGTGTGCATTTGTGAGTCAATTATTTTTAAGTCCTTCTGTGTGTGTATTTGCAATTATTGAGACTGATCTGACCCCAGAGTTGTGTCCTTTTCACCCTAAACAGAAAATGTCCACTGTTTTGAAATTTACACCAGCAAAAACTGCTGTCCTCACCCACAGTAGCCTGCCTCTCTCACGCTCTCGTTTTGCTGATACACACAACGATCACGTTGCTGTATGATAGATATAGCTAGTACATTACAAATTCATTGGCCGTATTAATCTAGACCAGCGATTCCCAAAGTGTGGGCCGCGGCCCACAAGGTACTGCAGGTGGGCCGCGAGAGGTCATTTACAATAAATAAATAAAAAGTTTTCAATTTTCAAGTTTGAAAAGTTTGAAATTAATATAAAAATATGTATGATGCGGCACATTAGTTATGTGAAACAGTAATTGATGAAGCACAAACAATTTAAACGAACAGATTGGTTAATCGGTTGATCCGTACACGGCGCTCGAGACGCTCTGCCGAACACGCCAAAGCTCGTCTACGACGGCGAGATGCTGAGCGGCGCTCAAGCGCGTGAGATACGGAGCTGCTTTCAGGGCGCGTCGGAGAAACAAAGCTGTCGTTCTTGCCGAGCATGAGATTAAAGAGCCAGAGACTGCGCCCTTTTCTCTACAGTAGCTGAACCATCTTAACGGGGAAATAAGTTATTCTAAAAGGAGCCCTTGGTAGGCGGCGTGGCTGGAGAGCAGCCGAAGATTTAAGTCGTGGATGGCGAGGGGGGCGGCGGGAGTGGACGCACCTCGCAATATCGATCGGACCCTGAAAGCACCGTCTCCACCTCCCCACACCCCCCCATCCACCCGCCCCGACGCCAAACGTTTGACTGCTAAATCACCAGCCGGTCTGCGAGCTGGACGCATTGGTCTTAATCTGCCGGTAACGATGGTAAATGATGGTTGTAGCTGGTTGTCATCTACGGTCCACTACGGTTACATAAAGGTGTCGTTTGTGTTTTGACAACGTTTTATCTCATAATTTCGACTTTCTATCCCCTTTCTTCAGTGCGGAAATGGGCTTCTATAGTTATGTGAATCCATCACTCCAGCCAATCCAAAGACGGGGTTTGTAACCAATCAGGTGTAGAGACCATGTGACTGGCTCCGCCCCCTTACTGTCAGAAAGAACAACAGCGAGCGCGTAGAAAACTCCTTCCTCGCGAGCAACGAAGTTCACGTCTCGCAAACGAGCAAATACCTCGCTCGAGACGGACTTTTGCTGGCGGATGTTTGATTTACTCTCGCGCATCAACCTGATTTGCGCTTTCGAATTTTGACAGTGATTTGCGCTGATAGACTGCAGTATCTTATGCGCCTTGTTGTGCGGAAAACACGGCACATGAGCTCCGGAGAAAATGGTACACAAAACATACATTGTCGGTTAATACATTTTTTTAATCGGTTAAATTCTTAAGGTCATTTAATCATCCCTAGTTTATGTTTTGATCAGAGTTGTGAGGTTTGGGTGGGCCGCAAAAGATTTTCAGATTTCAAAGTGGGCCGCGGCATTTTTGAGTTTGGGAACCGCTGCTCTAGACCATACAACTATTCACCCAAAGAATGTTTATGACATAAAATAGTCTGAACACGCATCCATTATACAGAAGTTACGGCACTTATAATGATGGTGATTATAATGGGTAATACAATGCAAGATTTTAAATAAAGGTATGACAGCCTTCTGTCCCTCTGTAGTTCCCGCTCTTCCTCTGCACGCTGGCGTTTTATGTAGAACGATGCTGACTTCCACTGGCCAGCAGAAGGAAATGCATGAGCCCGGCGGTTTGCACGCAGGGCACCATCGCGTTTCCTGGAGAGCCCGCAGATGGACACATGCCGAATTTCCTCACAAACAGAACAAGCAACAAGAGGTCCGTCTGGCACCCGGTGATGAGTGAAGCACGAAGACCTGCCACAGTTTTTACTCTTCATAAAAGGAAACCCCCGTACTGAGGGCTTGAATATCCCACCTTTTTACATAAAAAGGTGTAAACACAGAGTCAATTGCATAGGGGGCCATGAATGAAAGAACAGGTATTTGCGTGTTCAGAGCAAACAACTCAGGTGAGGAATGTTCATATTAGATACATTTGGTAGTCTGTTCATGTGAACAGTGATCACAAGCAACAGGAGACATGCAGCTATTTGGTCCCAACACTGTCACTGCAGGTGCAGAGCCATTGGAAACACATTTCAGCCTCTCTGAGTGGGCTCTGCCTTCAATCTGCTGCGCTTGGCAATCAGCACATCCTGGAGGAAACAGATTATTGGTGAGCCATCCGTCTCTGACTGGTGTCCCGTATTGACTATTGGTCCAAGTGGCTGAGACACAGGCTGATATTCAGAAAAGGGGACACGGAGGACCGCTTGAAAAGAATCAGTTGTGCCTCTTAATGAAACCATCGCTCTATTCCTCTCGCTCCTTTAAGAGACAGATTGAGGTGTTATCTGAGCTGAGTTAAGCGTTTTTATTATCTGGCCAATAACCGTCGCTTACCCGTTGGAATTGTCCATCCGGTGTCTGTTTTTTTCCAATGGACCATTTGTCAAACTGCTTCTCTATCCCCACCTTTAAAGGTTGACCAGCAGCTTGGAGAATAATAATAAATAAGTCAAAGCCATGGCAACCATAAATCACAAGTTGCAGAAGAGTGGTGGTGGGGGGCTCAACAGAAGGCTTCTCTTTCACTTTCAGCTGACAGTACAAAGTATGAGTGTGACACATGGGAGTAAAAAGGACCAGTCTGCTTCATTCCACTGGAAATGGATGTTGCTTTTTTGCTTCAATCACATGTTGACGGTAAACAGAAAGTTAAACATGAACTATTTTGTATGCTTCCCTGACATTATTAGTATTGTTTGTCTTTGTTTGTCTCGTAATACTGCACCAATCGCCATAACAAATTCCTGTATGTGTAAAATACTTGCCAATAAACGGCTTCTGATTCTGACATTGTGACATATCTTCTAGCACCCTGCATGATTTTGCATCTAGCCAGCTTTATTTTTTGACTCGGCCACTTCTCGCTAGATTTAGACACTTCAGGAGCTTGTGCTGCAAGCTGCTCCACCCGGAAAAGAGTTAGCAACATTGTTGTGCATTTAAGAAATCTAGTACACCCTTGCAATTTTCTCAACATCACTCTAAAGCCCTTAAAACGCACACAACATGCGTACACACTCACTGAAATGTAAGTGTAAAACCCATTGACGGCCCATTTGATATTGGTAATTTAAAAATGACTTATCTTAAACTGAACCTCAGTAAAAGGTAGGCAACATGATAATCCCCAGTAGCCTTTCCATATTCTATAAAGCCGAGCTTTTATTATGCCCTGAGGAGTGATTTTCACATTGTGTCTGACAGTGTGTAAACCTTCACGGACGAAAAAAAGGATTGCAACCAGGAGGCTCAGCTCCCAGCTTGTCAAGGAGAGAGCAAACCGCTTTCCTAAACCTTTTGCCGTCGCCGGCATTCAACAGCTCAATTTCTGCGCTCTCTTTCAAACCAATGTGAGTCTGATGCATGAACAGTTCTTCCATTCAAAAAGGCCGATAATAACCACTTTATACTAGCCAACTAGGAACAAGTGTTAAAATACACACAAGTCAAAATTCTAAAAGAATATTCACACTGTTTTTTTTTCTTCTATATTTTAGTAGCTTCTTAGAAGTCTTCTTTAGAAGTGAACCACACGGTGACAGTACCCCCCCCCCCCTCAAGGGCCGAATCCCAGACGGCCCTCACCTAGCACAGAACAGACAAGGGGCGGGGGGGAGGAAAACCAGAGACGCTGGTCGGTCCGCCCGGGAAACTCTGGCGGGCGGCCAGGCGACCGGGGAGCCTCAGGGGGTTGGCCCGGCAGACGGTCATTTGGCCGGCACCGGAGCGGCGACTGCAGGGCACAGAACGTCTCTGGAATAGCTTGCTCTGGGACACGGGAAACCTCCGGGGCCGTCGGCGGCTCGGGGACACAGAACACCTCCGCAGTCGTCGGCGGCTCGGGGACACGGAACACCTCCGCAGTAGTCGGCGGTTCGGGGACACGGAACACCTCCGCAGTCGGCGGAGGCTCGGGGACACGGAACACCTCCGCAGTCGGCGGCGGCTCGGGGACACGGAACACCTCCGCAGTAGTCGTGGCTCGGGGACACGGAACACCTCCGCAGTAGTCGTGGCTCGGGGACACGGAACACCTCCGCAGTCGGCGGAGGCTCGGGGACACGGAACACCTCCGCAGTCGTCGGCGGCTCGGGGACACGGAACACCTCCGCAGTAGTCGTGGCTCGGGGACACGGAACACCTCCGCAGTAGTCGTGGCTCGGGGACACGGAACACCTCCGCAGTCGTCGGCGGCTCGGGGACATGGAAAACACCTCCGCAGTCGTTGCCCGGAGGACGCAGAAAGCCGGAGTTGCCAGCTGGAGGGAGCGGGAAGCCCTGGGAGTCGCTGTCGCAACCCCTGCCAGGATCCCCCCTCAAGGGCCGGATCCCAGACGGCCCTCAACTCACCAACGGGAGGGTGGGAGAGGACCACGGGATGGGAGGGAGGGAACCTGAGTCGGGGAGAGGGACCGGAGGCGTCGGAGTCATGAGTCTCGGGGCCGGGACTGGAGAGGTCGGGGCCTGGAGTCTCGGGGCCGGCACCGGCGGCGTCGGGGTCATGAGTCTCGGGGCCGGTACTGGCGGCGTCGGGCGGACCAGTCGGAGGAGCGAGTCGGGGAACGGCAAAGGGAGACGGCTGCGGCGGCCCAGCGGGAACAGGAGATCGCTTCTTACGCTTGCTCCTCCTCCTTGGGTTTAGGAGGTACCGGAGCTCGAGGCAGGCGAGCTGATAGCTCCTGGGACCAAAAACAAAGTCCGTCTTCCGCTGCCAGAACGGGCTCCTAACATTCATGTAGTCCAGACCGTAGTCTGCCAGCGGGTCTGCTGAGTCCCATTGTGGTGGCGTCATTCTGTCAATCGTCCTGGATGTCTCTCGTTCCTGCCTGCCTTTTTCCCCCCCATGCGTTTTTGCTTCTTGACCTTTTGTTTGTTGGAGTTTATGACTATTAAAGTCTTTTTGTTACTCGAACTCTGCATTTGAGGCCTGCCTTCCCACGCACCCCATGACACTCACACTCGGACTGTGCATGTGTGAACGCGGAATAGGAGACCTCATTGTAAAAACCGCGGATTAAATCCAAATTTCTATGAAAAACCACAAAGGTAAGACCCATTCATGATTTTGCACTAGAACGTTGACGTGTTTGTCTGAGCGAAATGATACTTATATCACCGTCATCAGCGCTCTGTGTGGCATGGGAAGTGAGGCTAGGGCGAAGCATTGGAAAAATATGGCACTTTTGGTAAGTCCAAAGTTTCTGGAAAAATCTCCATGGACCCAGCTTGCTAAAGTTGTGTTGAGTATTTTTATGTGGTTTATGTTAGCCAGGATTCAGATGATTGAAACAAGGTAAAGCATGTTGTATCTGTGTTCATGAGGAGATAGGCAGTGCTCTGGTTTGTGTGTGTGCTTGGAAATAGTTCTAATTTTTTCGCAGATATGGTTTGGTCGTTATTTTGTGAAAACGTCGGCAGGCTTTATCTGAGAGAAATATTACCATAGTTGTGATTGTTGAGATTATTATAGCCAGGACTCCAATGCTTCCAAACGGCTAAAGCACTCATATCCGTGTTCATGAGGAGTACCCAAAATGGCAGTTCTGACCCGGTTCTGGCTCGCTGCTATAGTGTTAAGAGATAAATAAATTTGCAGAGAGCATCATAAACTAGCCATGCATGATCCTTATCCTTAGACACTCTTCTGATGCTTTAATTATTGGTTGTGGGAGACTTTGCACCGCTTGACACCGGCACTGAGCCCGGCTAAGCCATCAGCTATTTAATTATTACACTATCATTCCTCCATTAAAGTAGTGCCACTGGGTCTCTACCGAGTGAAATGTGCAGCAGCTCCACACAAGAGAAGAGGGTCACTTGAGCTCACAACAGAAAAGACATACAATCCTTGTAACATACAACAGGAAAAAGAAACATCTTCACACGCAGAATGGTGTATACGTACATGGCGCAGGCAGCTTCATCTTTTTAGCAGTTTAGAAGACCCGATGTGATTAACTGATGCATTATTAGACGATTAACGGATGCATATTCACTTACTGCTCATGGGGTACAATTTAGACCACAGTTTTCCTAAGTTTGACCCTAAGGAGAGGACCGTCAAAGCAAATCCAGAAAATTCAGCCCCTACAACGTCCCCCATATTGCTTAGCAGGATGTACAACATGAGGATTCAGGCTGTAGCTAAATTTGTATAATATTTGAGAGCAGCGGTAGGGCAAACAATACCAAAAAAGAATTTATTATTCTTAAATTAAATCACAAAAAAACTCAAAGTTGCAAAGAGACAAACCAAAATAGGCCATAACGCATCCTGGGCCTCCCTCTCGGACTCTCACTCCGAGGCTAGTGGAATACGTCACTGCTGTTGGCAGCCAAACAACAAATGCCTCTCTCTATGCACGCGGCCCTTGGGTCAGTGGTCCCCAACCACCGGGCCACAGACCGGTACCGGTCCGTGGGCCGTTTGGTACCGGGCCACACCACAGAAAGCTTATATATTTTTTCTGAAAAATGTTTTATTTTGAAAATTGAACAACAACGTAACACACTTAAATTGTACTTATAATGGCTCTTATCTACAGCACGTTGTAAATCAGATTATTTGATGAAATTGCACTTGTTTCTTATTCTTTTGAGTTTGTATCCTTATCCTTGTAAGTCGCTATGGATAAAAGTGTCAGCTAAATGACATGTAATGTATTAGCAGAGAGCTATGTATTTCTGTGTGTTCAGATTTAGCTGAACGAAGTAGAATTATTTTTCCCAAACTGTAGCAATTTGGAGCTGATGTGTTGAAAGTACCATAATTGTCTCCACGAGCAACTAGTCACACGCTGCTGCTGTAACTATTTACCTAGTTGGTAAACAGGAACCTGATCAGCAGGCCAAATTACAACAATGACCTTCCCATCGTCCCTGTGATTCATCTCTCACTCCGTCCTCAGAATACACCTTTCCTGCTCCCCTCTGGGAGGTGCGACCCACAGTTTGAAAACTTGTGAAACTTCTAGTTTCACTCAGACCTCTTTTTTCCCCACCGCTGCTCAAAGCCTCGGTCGCACACTGTCGGAGCTGTTCCTTGGTACTCTGATGAAATGCATGCTTCACCAACTTTGTCACAAAGTCTATGCATTCTATAGTATAGCAAGACAGGCAGACCGGCTCCAGGATACCAATGAACAGCGAGTGTTGTGTCCCTGTCAGCGTCAAAGGAGCAGAGCACCGACAGAAACAATCCTCGGCTAAATTTACATCACCTTTCAGCGCGCAGAATAATCTCTTTCCAAGAAAATAATTTGCAGAGCACCCTGTCATTTCAAGTTGGCCTTTGAGCATACTACAAGATTGCGGCCTGTTCACTGGGATTAACGCTCGACCGAAGCTTCACATCCTATTAAACCAGATTAGAAAAAAAGGAGAGGCTAGGAAATTACATCATCTGTCGAGTTTGTGCTGCTACACGGATTATTACCTACTGCCTTTTAGTCCTGTTGCACCGTGAACTGGCTCGATTTGAGAACGTTTTCTGTTCGAGGATGTGGCAGGGTGATTATTTAGAAGAGTAGATTGTCGGCATGTAGGACTAAAACTCATTGAACATCCCATACATGCCGCTGTTTGTGACGTGAAGACCAAAGTGTTGGGCTGAACCAACACCACCGTAAATTGCACACACCACCAAGATCAAGAGAAGTTACTTGTGTCAATATGTTAAATAACGACGATTGAGGAATAGTTTTGCAAGAAAATGATACAAAATTGTACGGAAAATCAAATCGGTGGCTATCCGGTATTGGAAAAATATTACGTATTATGAGATTAGCAAAGGTTACCAAACACATCCAGCTGATTGTTGTGTGTATGTCGGTGGTTGCAGAGATTCATTTAGCAAGACTTTTTGTGATAAAGATTCAAGTGTAAAACAACACAAATCTTGATTCTAAACAAACAAAAGATGACGTCCCACAATTCCTAGTGGCAGAAACACTTTGTTCCCAAATGATAACCCCAATCGGATTGTGTCACTTTCCATCAAGGTGATGGAAAAATGGCCGGGTAACAGGGTGTTTTTGGACTGTTCAACTGTGGCTTAACCACACAGCAACATTAAACTCCTCGTACGTGGTTCAACTAAGTCGATCAAATGTCCCATTATCCAGCTCAAATGGATTGATGTCAGGGTATCTTGCTTCCTCAAAGGCTGATCCGCACCTCGTTAGTTTGAACCAGATGTCAGTCATCAGGATAAATCATGGCAGAAGAGTCGATCCCCAAAACCAGGATTTTCTAACAGTATAATGGCAAATAAACTTAAAGGAAGAGCGTATTTTTTCTCCGCTGACGAGCAGGAGATGACCATGAACACATTCAAGACCATAATCTGTATATTTGAATCATTTGAATTGAAAGTATTGTATATATTTTACGTTGTTGATTGTGTACACATGACATCCATTGCAGTCGCTCCATCTCCTCAGTCTCTCTGAAGGTTTCTTCCCTTTATTCTCCCCATGGAAGGGTTTTTCTTTTTTTTTCTTCAGTTTTTCCTGTGCCGATGTGAGGGTTTCGGGACAGAGCATGTTGCATGTGTACAGACTGTAAAGCCCTCTGCAAATGTGCGATTTTGTGCTATACAAAAAAAGTGTTGGGGAAATGCCTCATAACTCTAATCAATCCGATTATATTTCTTTAAATATGCCTGCTGGCAGTAGGCTTCATAGAATGCATCCATCCAATGAGATCTTGCTGGTGAAAATAATGATCTCAACTATTTCAGAATAAGCAGATAAAAACAAGCCCAAAGAGTATTTAATTGATACATATACATATATAATAAATATACGGTATCCTGCTTATGCATCATGTGTGTATGTGTAGAGGACCATATAGAACTAGAAGTTTTATTGTGTGTGAATCTGTATGGGCAGATCAGTATATATCTATTATTCATAATCACAATTTCGAGCAATTGAAGCAGTGAAACATGGAACATCCAGAAGTGCCAAATAAACAAACAGAACTTCACAAAGAGCCCAACATGCAGCGGCTTTCCAGATGATCTCTGCATTGCATAGTGCAGTATGAGAGACAGTCTTGTTGGACATTGAATGCTCGGCTGCAGTGTTCACCACGTGACGTTACGACTCAAAGTTCTTTCGGTCAATAAATGATTCCTTGTCTTCAGCACCGATAGCCCTCGTACAGGACGTCATGGTGTGTCATAACGGATCTTCGTCATCTCTGGGAACGCTCTCCCTATAGAACGTTAATTTAACTGATGTCCCTCCTTCATCAATGAGGAAGAGAGCTGCCCTTTTTTTCCCGGGGGGTGGCGAACTAATCCAGCAGGCTCAAACAAGCAGGTTCCACGTTTGCCAAACTTGCTTCAGGGAACCAAAAAGCCTGATCTATGTAATCTTATCCTGAAAATGGTCCAGCTAACTCAGTTATCCACATACGAGGAACGGGGTTTCGATTCACCCATGTTGTTTAGAGATACCAGTGGCACTGGTATTTGTGGTATGTTTAAAACATTTAAAACACATCCAACAAACTTCTTTTTTATTTAAATCCAACTGTAGTTGGAGAACTACACAACACAACACAAGAGTTGCAGACCATAATATCAGACCGACATCTCCCATAAGTAGCAGATTTGTTACTTTAGTTCCAGGTAATGCAAAAATAAAGTAGTCTCATGCAAATAGATGGCAGTGGTTCGACTTTCACTGAAGAAAAAAATTCTGTAGAATACATAGCTAAGAGATAGACCTGACCCGAAACAACTGTAGACACAGGGAGAGGAAAACTGATGGCTCAAAGCCGAAGGACTAAATAACCAAATCTAGTTCAACTGAATGAGTCCAGGGCGGTCACTTCCTCTGCTAGCCTACAGGGGCCAGCGACCCCCCCTCTCTCCACTCCCTTTTCCAGCAGCTTATCTGCAGTGTGTGTGTGGTTGTATGCGTACTTCTCTTCTTGCAGCGACTCATGATGTGCATCTCCCATTAGGAGAGGAACACACAACCCTTAATGTTTTGACACCACTGCTCCTCCCCCTACCTCAGTGTTACTAGGATGAGCTTCCTCCTCAGGCACTTCGGCACACCACCTTGCGTGCACAAATGTACTGACACACTCAGGCAATAACTCTTCTCTCTCCCCCAGAGTCCTTTGGGAAGCTTCAGGCCACAGCAGAGGCAGTGAGGAATACATTCATTTCAAAGTCCAGCCTGTTGCAAGATGCTCAAAATGTATTTTACATCCAGGTGCCTTGAAGCACTGGAAGTCCCGCTCTCTCATCAGATTGTTAAACTGAGACAAAGATGCAATCACAAATGAATAGTTTTGGTTTTATTTCATTGGAATCACTCATTTAAAACCTGTTCATATATTAAGCATGGATTTATGTGCTACTGATCAAAAACTCTGTTGCACTTTGCTCTTGAGGCAGTGCAGAACATTTCAAACCTACTGATAATTGGCAAGGTTTTCATTCATTAATTCCAAGGTGCTGTACCAATCGAAACCCACCAGTCTCTCTTTCAATAAAGTTTCATAATAAAACAATTCAGAGCATGTGCCTGAATGTCTTTCCAAGAGGAACAGTCCTTGACACTGAACGATTTCTAAGTCTGGACGCCTCAACTGCTGGTGACACAGTTTGTCCTTTACATTCTGTTCATAGAGGATCCTTCCAGCAGACGCTGTATTGTCGACAGCTCAGGTTAGTCGTTTTGAAGTGGAGAGCAGCCTCCCACACGGTTCCTGCTCTCCCAGGAAGAGGAGGATCACATTGGCTCCGGCTGCAGGTCGTCTGCTCTACTCAATCTGCCAAACTGTGGTCGGGGGTTTATCATCACTAGCCGTCACTGGAAAACCACAGATAAATGATCAATAATAACTGCAGATTTCCTTCATTTTACAAACCTGGGTCAAATCTGACTAATATAGCATAAAGATGAAGAAATTATGAAGCAACCTTGTCTTCACATTTAGCAATGCTGCATTGCAAATTTAAATTTCAAGGGAAACTTTTTGTTGTGAATTCCTTTTGCTTTTGACTCTCACATTTTAAAGGTCAATTTGGGAGGATGTTGGATGTTTGGATGGGTCAAAACACTCAGGATAGTAATACCGACAAATGTGCTTTGGATATCAATCTGAAACCAATGTTAAATCAGTAATCTCCAAGCCTCACTGTACGGAAGTGGATGGCATGACGGTTTTAGGTTATTTTCTTACTCAACAAATCAATACTTATGAATATAAATTCACTTCACTTAATTTATTACTCAATAGAATAATGGAATTTAATGGCACTTTGCCCCATTGTCATGAAACCCAATTCAGCTAGTTGAGTCAGTTTGGGAACAATATATGATTAGTTTTAGATTAGTTTTGCTCTATTTTTAACTTGCTACAGTGTTACAGTCATTAGACATTTGAAGTCATCTTTCAGTGATCCAATATCTAAAGATTGCCATATATAGTAGTTTTGTCCTTATAATAAATCAGAAACCAATAGATCACTGCTTTTTCCTCAATCTGCGCCATTGAAAAGACGACAGATAACAGCAGACAGAGACGTCAAATGTGTGTGATGAGAACGCTCAGATGTTCTCACATTACTACATGAAACCACAATGCCAGAGAGCCATCACTTTTTTACACTGCTTCAGCTTTGACAGGCTCTCTTTTGATGATGTCATCGGCTTGCTTACTACAATGTATTGTTGTAATGAACCAGATCCTAATATTTATGGATCGGAGTCCATCGGAGTGTTAAAAATGTTGACAGAACTTGACACAAGAAGCTCGAGACGGCTAAAAAAACAATGTTAACAGGGTGAATTGTGTTCTGGTAAAGAGGGAGACTTGCTGAAATAATATATAACTAAAAGATAAAACTATGAAAACTAAAACAATAAAAAGTGATCCCTGCCAAGTACTGATCAACGACGGGGATTCCAGTGGTGATCAATGTGAGGGGTTTGCCTCCTAAAGGGCTACCTTGACAAGATTGCTGTCAGTGCAATCACTTTGCATTGGATTTGAACCCATCTCTGTTTTGAGTCAGATGGAAAAATAAGAAAGAGAAATCTCATTCTGCGTAGCTCGGTAAAGTACAAAGGCATATTGAAATGTCAAAGAATGCCTTTCAGGCCCACACTAGCTTCCTAAATTAAACCCAAAGGTTTTTGAACTCCTGGAGCTTTGAAAGCCAAGGTGCTACCTGAAGGTACACTGATATATCAAAAGATGCCACTCTCCACTGCCTCCTCTCAGAACGTCCTGTTACATGCTATAAGCTAGTAGTGAACACTGGATCTTGTTCCCGCATGAATACTAAACGTGTTTATATTTTGTGTTATGATTAAAGTGGAAATTTGCCCATAAGAGGCATACAAGAGAAAGTGATAGACTATTGGTGTATGGTAAAGCTTTTCATCTTTGTGTGAAAGCGAGAGCTTACCCTGCTGTTGTGAATACGATGTGATATTTACATAACGCCTCACACTGACTAGTTAGGTTTCCTGAACATTCAAAGGTCAAAGGGATCTGAATGATACATTGTAACAACTGGATAGAGAAGAGGGAGATGGAGACTTACTATATTCTTACTCCACCTCTCTCTCTTGAGGATTTAACATGACCCCAAGAAGGTTTGGGGCAAGTGAGGGTGTAATGGTTTATTTATTCACTGACATGTTAAAACCCTCGGCACAGTTGAGGCTGGGAGCTGCTGGACACCCCACTGGTTATCGTTGTTGGCTGCAAGTTCAAAAGGCGCCCACACCGGGATGGTTTTACAAACTCCCGCTTCCCCCCTGCCAGGCCACCTCCCTGAAATCTTTGTTGACCCACACTGCATGATAGATATGCTGGGCCGCATAGGATAGATCAGATGTACCCTTGAAATCGGCCACTAGACGGCTGCGTTCCTTGACCACGTTTGGATGAGCCGACGGAATGGGAGAGGCGAGTCAAAGCCATGGTGACACATGGAGTCGACGAATGCAGCCAACAAATTGAGACATACTGCATTTTTCTACCTTGTCTCTTTGTAGCTTCATTGTCTAAGTCAGTGAGTCAATGTTGGTCAGCCTTGTTGGAGAATTGGTTTGCCTCTAGACATATTATTCAAGTATCTTCCTATGCTAAATCTGCATTTGAGTCCTCCCCTCTCCGGTCCACGGACAAAACCCTGACACTCATCAGGGGGCAAACTGTTTGTTATGGAAAGCGAGGCATGGCTGGCAAGCTGATTTTCTTATAATACTACAGCTTGTTTCAATACGGGGGTCGTCGTGGCGCAGGGGTTAGAGAAGGTGTGCTGGCACAAGCACAAGGTTGGTGGTTTGATTCCAGGCTGCCCCATGTTCTATGTCAAAGTGTCCCTGAGCAAGACACCTAACCCCTAATTGCTCCCCGGGCAAAAATGTGAAAAAAAGCCATGGGTTTAAAGTGTAATGTAAGTCGCTTTGGATAAAAAAGCGTCTGCTAAATGACCTGTAATGTAATATTTGCTAATATATTCCTTTAGAACAGTATAACAAAGAATTCAAATAAGACGCTAGAACAAACTGCTCTTAGTGATATGGTTAACTCCCCCACCCCTGACCCCCTCCTGGGTCCATGTACTGTTTTTATGAACATCAATGTACCAGCACACGTACACAACAAATACACAAGGTGCAGCTCACGTTACCGGGAGCTGCTGCGCAGTTAACGGCAGCTCGTCTGCCCGCATCCGCTTTTCTTCCTAAATTAAATGAAATAAGATAAAATCTTCTTTTTCTGTACTTTGTCATTTTGGCTTTTAAGACTTTTACTGTCAGGAGCAGCGGAGGCAAAGCTGCAACTGCAGGGATGCGCATCCCCGGTCAGTTTGCCTCCGGTGCGCAGCCAGAATCCCACCACAAGGGGGGCAACATCGTGGGTCAAAAACATTTTGACACAGTATCCTTCGACACCAATAAATCGTTTCGTCAGGGTTTCCGTGTGGGTGTCCTCACAAGGCCTGCGGTAACAAATGTACCGAAAAATCTGCAGTCAGCGGTAAATGACCCAGGTACGGTTGGTCAGCTGATCGAGAAAGATGTGAGGAGGAAGTATGTCATTGGCCCGTTCACGTCCTCTCCATTTTCTGTGTTTCGCACATCCTGTAGGTGTAGCAACAGGGAAGTATTCAGGGAAGATGGCTTGGCTGTCCAAAGCTGACATCACAGACGCATTTAAAATAGTGCCTATTCATCCTTCGGAGTGGCATCTGTTCAGTATCCGGTGGAATTCTAAATTCTATTGCTGTTTGGGTGCAGGAGCAGCCCAAGCATATTCAACCACATTGCTGAAGCGCTGTGCTGGATTCTGCTGAACGATGGTCCTCATCGGCTTTTACTGCCTACATTTGGCCCGACGTCAACACGAGCCTAGGAAATCAACTTATCGTGCATTTTTTATGCATGACTTACTTATCGGTAAGTCATGCATATAACTGATGGTGGTGTACTTGTTGTGGTGCTGCCTTATAACGTCAACCGTATATCGTCAGAGACTAGTTGCTAACTGTGTCCCACTATGACCTGTTGCTTCTGGGTCTATCAGGACCAGTTACCTCCGGGTCTATTGTGACCAGTTGCCTTGATCTTACCATGTGAAGGGGATAATTCGCTCGTCCTCTTCAGTGGATATACCTTACTAGGTTAGCTCATATAAAATTAATCTTTTGGGGGATTCTGCCAAGCACAACTCGCCACCACGCCCCTTGATTATCCTGGTTTAAGGTGGAGTCCAATCGGCAAGATGGTCAGACCGAGTCTCTCTTGATTGAAATGTAGCTTAAGCGCAAGTTCAGTCAGGAAGACAATCTGTCTGACTCTGGTTGCCTCCCAGGTAATTACTCAATCAGCTGATTGAGGGGCGGGTACATTTTAGTAACCAATCAGATTCTACACATGGTTCCGGGAGCCAATCACGTAGTTGCTGTCAAACTTTTAAAAGTGTCCTCCTCTCTGTTGGCTGTCAGCTGTCATTTCAGTGTGTAGCGGATGCGACCCTCCTCCAACCCAGTCACCTCCAGTCAGCGTCGGCGTTGTTCCTGGTTCATTATCAGGTTGCTGCTATTCCTTTCACCACCACCACCAGTGTCTGGACTCCAGGGGGATTAGGCCCAGTGGACCTCAGTATCCCTGCCTTTGGTGATAGTACTTCATGATGGAGTCCAATCGGCAAAGACGTTGCAGAATTCATATTTCATGCACGTGTAATACAGTATTATTCTATTCTATTGAATATTGAATTGAATAGTGTGTGTGTGTGTGTGTCTTCAGGTGTGCTAGTGACGTCACTCCTGCATCTGATCAGCATGGGATTAAATGGCTGTGCCAAGGCAGTGTGGGATGTTGCTTCAGTGGAAGCCAGAGCGGAACCAGAGGGGTTGTGAGGTGCTGCCGTGAGGAGGTTTTGGGAGCCACTAAAGAAGGAGCCATACGCCGTACTCGTCTTCCTTTTGGAGATGGTTCTCAGTTGCCTTGTGTTGTTTTCCATCATTAAATATCCAGTTTTGCCGTTGATCCAGATCTCCCGGGTTTATTATTTTAACTTGTTTACGTCCTCCACTCCTTGACACTTTAGGGACGTAACAGAGTCTCTCCATTGAAATGGAGTTAAGGTTGCAGGTCGCTCTCCTTCATCTCAGCATGAGGCTTTGATGGGCCATGGCGTTGCTTCATCATGTAAAATATATATGTCGGTGGCATGGTAGTGTGGTGGTTAGCACTGTCGCCTCACAGCAAGAAGGTTCTGGGTTCAATTCCCACCATTGACTTTTCTGTGTGGAGTCTGCATGTTCTCCCTGCGTCTGTGTGGGTTCTCTCTGGGTACTCTGGCTTCCTCTCACAGTCCAAGACATGCTCTGGGGATCAGGTTGATTGGTGATTGCAAAACCATTGGTGATATCACTTTATTGACGGTGTTTGATCATAATAATACAGGAAGAATCTTTAAAATAAATGTGTTTCCCTGTAAAATTGTTGAGGAAAATTCCTGTAAATTTATAGTTTTCGCACTTAAAGGTATATATATAAAGCTATTTTGCATCTTTTGTTTGTCATTTAAATTTATTTTTACGTGTTGTTTTTTACAGTGCAGTTCGTCAGGAATAACAGCACAGAAGCCGTGGACGGGGACAGCAACGTATTTAATGAAAATAAATGATATGCTCAGATAATTGTACACTACGTTTGAAATACTTTTTGCCGTCAGAGAAACCAGACTTATAGGAAACTTTTTTTTTTTGCCCAAAACATTTGTATGAAGCTAGTCTAGATAAGACAAAGACATAATAGCAGGTGGAAATACGATAATACACAAAAATAAAGCAAACAACAAAGACAACCAAAACCTGTGCGATATAAAGTCTATTTTAGAGGCTTTTATGAAGCATCAATTATTTTTTTTTGGATACAAACAGCATTTGTCAATTGAAGCCACTAAGGGTACCCTAACCGCCTAACAGACAGACATTCCTCTAGTCGGCCTTGCTGACTACTGAAGGGTCATCATGTGTAGTATAATAAAGACACTACTACGAACATCTTATTCTGCACCTCAGGATCCGTTCCATTGTAGCAGCACTAGATGATCCATTCACCCTTCATTTCACTGCACAGCAGACTCTGAAGCCGTTTTGGCATTTTGATTTCTCGTGACATCCACACGCCATATTTACAAAATGTTTGAAACTGTTTTGAATGAAGGCTTTTATTTCCGCCCATGTATTTTAATGAACTAATGCGCTGAATTGTATCTAAATGTAGTCTTCTCCTGCGTGGCTCTCAGACGGCACCCCACTTTGTGAAAAAAAGACGAGACGAACTTGGCAGCATGTGAAAGAACTCGTCCATCTTCCTAATTGTGTTTTCAGAAGAGTCAGGTTGTTGTTTTTTTCACCATTAATCATCAAGGGTTTTGAGCCCTTTTGGTAAAACGTAAAAGTTTCTTTTCCGCTCTGATCACTAATTTTTCTCTCACAAAAACACCAATTTGTATTAAGTCCTCTTTATATCGTAAAGTGTAAAAGGACCAATGAATGCAGGTCTACATCCACACTACTTTTCCAGCATTTCAGCATCCTCGTTCAGCATCATCGTTTCCCGATTCGTTCTCGGGAGCGTTTCCAAAACGATCGGCCTTCAGTCCTGAAAACGCTGGCGTAGTGTGGAACCTGAGTGCAAATGTAGCAAAACAAAAACATAGTAGTGTGAATGCAGCCTAAAACACGTTGCACTGTTCTTTACGGGGACGTATAAGCCTTCTCCAAAGCTAGAGCTCTCATTGCAGACACGTCTCAAGCACAAAACCAATTAGCGACACATCTATCACACATTCCTCTGCGCCCCCCAAGAAGGAGCAATGGTCTCAGTTGGGAGGACGCTTTAAGATCAGCTGGCATGGCCATGTAATTTATGGACACAACAACCAGAGAGCCAATGCAATCATTCTTACGAAGCAGATGCACGTAATCTATCACTCGCAGAGTCAGCCCGTCCGGAGCACTTTTTAAAGACTGTTTGTGTGATGGATCTTAGGGAACAGGGAAACACCGAGCAGGTTCAATAACCTGCAGGGGCTCGGTTGTCCGGCATCCAGGGCGCTGAGTTACGGGAATGAGAACTGTTGCTGCTGCTTGCTGGCAGAGACATCGCAAACACTCCTGATCTCCCTGCCAGCTATGGAAGAAAAAGAAGAAGCCTCAGAGGGAAAGTGTAACTGAGCAGGCTGTTGTGTATGAACATCCAATGTGAAATATAAATGAAATCTGAGAGGTTTCTGAATTCAATATTTTTCTTTAGCCAAACAAAGTATTCCATCTGTTTGTCTTAATGAATATTCATTGTTTATTTTTTTCTTTCTTCTTTCGCACAAACACACTCGATACAGAGCGACTAGCAGTAAGCAAACGTCGCTGAAACTGTTAGTTGAGTACGTGGCATTTCTGATGGGATTTGGCATTTACAAATTGAAGGCCAACCCTTTTAAGGATGGACAAGTGGCACATTAAACCATTTAGCAACCTCACAGATGCTTTAGAGGCAGACGTGAGAGAAGAAATTCAAATCCAATACTTGCTTTTTCTTTTTTCTTTGCTGGCTGAGAACAGTTTGATCGTAGATCTGCGTCGTCTACATAATTTCCCTTTTAAAATCATAGTGGCTTCCATTTCAACCACGACAGAATAACTTGTCAAAGTACTCCACCTGAAGAAAGGATCACTTAGCGCTGGATCAAAGCACGTCAGTGTTCAAACTCAAAATATATCTCCAGCGCCCCAAAAAATAAAAGCTCTCTTTGGAGAATAGCCGGTTTTCATGCAGTATAGGAAGAAGACGCCCATACAAGTCATCATGTATAGATGTAGAATTTTCAGACATAACTTTAATGAAACACCATTAGTCCAATCTACAAATCAAGATAAACCGGGATGCAATTCAACTGAATTAACTCTTTAAATTGATGATTAGCCCAGAAAAGACGTAGAGCCAAATGGCATGAAGTGAAACTAATCCACTGATTAGATCCTTGTTTTTGAAGTATGAATAACATGTGCTTGGGGATGATAAATAAAGATTAATCTTAATATTGCAAAGTCTGTTGAGCCTCTGGTGGCAACACTAGCAGCCACAGCAAATGACAATTCTTCACTAGGGGTCTGCACTAGGGGAATATTGTGTACATCTGACAAGCTGTCTTTTAGTACTGTTAGTAAATCCTGGGTAGAGGCGACCGGTCCATTGGAGTCATTTCACCTTCAACTCGGGAACAATGTACGAGATCCAGCGGCCAGCCATGGTTCTTCCTTTACAAAAGGACATTATTTCAGAATTACATTCCCTTGAACTGTTGCAATTGTTCTTGTTCTATGTGTTGGTGCAGTTATGTTCAACCCACAGTTCTAATGGTATAATTCCGTCCTCTTTTTAAATTATTTCTGCATTTATATTCCCATAAAACACTTTTCTGTGCCTTATGAATTTAAATGCAAGTTTGAGAAGAAAAGCATGCAATAAGGGTTCTGCTCCATGTAATCATATTTTTCTTAGCTGCCAATTGAGTTTGGTAGTAGAGCAATGCTTAACCAAAAGACCTATGTTAAGTGCACTACCTGCACAAAGACAACAGTCTACCAATGTCTGCTACTAGCAATTCATTTCAAGTGAAGCTGGGGAACACATCACTTTGAGGATCAGTCCAAATCGACTGATAAGAGAGTGACTATGCACAGCTTTAACTGTGCATGCAAAATGACGCAGTATGTTAGACACACGGGTTTAGATTTGTCGCTCTTGGCGCAGAAACTGTACATATTTTTTGCCATGTGCAGAGATTTTATTAAGCATAACATCTGGCTTCCTGAATGACGGCTGTGCTTGCTGCTGAAAGACTTCATGTCACCTTAATTCAGCTGCTGGCTTTCAGTTACACAAGAAGCTTAAAAAGCAATGATGTAACTATAAATGTCTTGAAGGTAGTGGGTGTCAGATACAGCTACACCCTCAGATACTAGTACTTTTACTTTTTTTTTCTTTTCATCCTAAAATTGGTTTTTCACAAAATGAAAACTGAGTTCAGTCCTTTACACTTAAATCACATAAATCACACTTTAGAAAAACCTCCTGTCGAGATCCCGGCTGTCTACGTTGCGTGAAAGCTATTGCACCTTTTCTTAAACCAACCTAACGTCACTTGGGGTGCAGAGAGGAGATTTCACGGAAACCGACACTTGCTACGAGTTAATTTTTATTCTGATTCTGATTAACTTCTGATAAACTTGAAGGCACTCCATTCTGTCATAGCATCCTGTCATCAGGGGGATGATAGGAAATTCTCCCAGTTCATAGCCGTGATCTGCATGGGGGTGGACTCGACACGTCAAGGGACCCCCGAGGACATGAGCCCGGGCTGCGTCCGCGCCAGCCTTGTTAAACTCTCTCAAATCTGCTGCCGTGTTCTAATTGGATTTCTGATCTCGGCTCGTGGCACGAGGACACAGCTATGATATGAACAGGGAGGGGCATCTAAGAGGATAACAGCAAGCCGTTTAAGACCTCAGTGCCGGACAATGGGGGGGATCACACTCGGGAGAGATTAGAGCCTCCTTTTCACACAGGAGTTTTGAAGTACTTAAATCCTTACTATGATCCCGCTTCATTCTATGATTGAGCTGAACAACGTTGTCAGCTACCGTGGTTATAAATATCAGGAGGTTTTTAAAAAATGGCCATTTTAAAGGCAGTAAAAAAGCAGTCTAAAAAACTGAACCTGAAAGAGAAAAGGGCAGCACACAATGAGTCTTTTCAAACAAACCAACCCAAAAGGCAGCAGAATATGGGAGTGAATATCCTACAGGAACATTCAAGCTCTGTTTATAGTCATTGTCAAGTCTGCTCCTTAGAAATATTGTTGTTCAATGGTCAAATACATTGTTCTTTTATTGCTGTGTGTCAATATTCATCCTCTGATCAACCGCTTTGGTTCACTTCCTTATTCTCCGTCGAAACAAATGTCCTTGCATACACGTGCGAGTGACAACCCGTCTTTTCCACAACACACTTCTGTAGAATAACAGGAAATGTACGGTTCTGTTCTGTCTTTAGGACAGTTCACTAATCACCTTTCGTCTCTGTCCAGTTTCCTTTCCATCAGCTGTCTTTTCTAATTGCCTCCATTGATCCTCATCGGTTCAAACTCTCACGTCACAACTGTGGCTTTCAGAAGTCAAACCGACGGCAGCATTAAGTAGATCAGTGACCGGCTCCTACGTCAGTGCACCAATCCGAATGGAGCAACGTTTGAATCCGACACTGACTGTGTGCTGGTTAAACAACACGCAGCCCTTACTAAACAGTTTTGGCCTCATTCACATAGTTTGGCCCTTTTATCACTTTCAACTTCCTGGGTCATCTTTGACTGACTGATATATCTCATGTATTCAGGTTTCTATGAACTGGCTAATAACAACAAGTGTATTTACATCCCGTCTGATCACTACACTTCACTACACAACTATAATTCCAGGTACTAGTTTATCAACATAATGATTCAATTAGCAACGATCCAAGATCATAGATACATATCATCATCTGTAAGATCTAAGGTCCTCCTTCGTAGGAAGCCAAGAATTAAATTTATGTTTAGCCTTTTGTGAGTTGATACTGTATGAATAAACTGCTGCTGTCACACACGGGCCTCTTAATTATATTAAATAAAAATGGTATCATGACAGACTTTGCATATATTAGCAAATATAAAGCAGGTTCCCAAACCGAAGGGCGCAGAGGAACTACATGAACTTCAACTTAATCAACGAACCCACCCACACCGGTAAAACAATATCAAATACAATAACAACAAATAAGAATGAAAGAAAAATAAATCAAGAAAATCCAACGTGACATGCAGGGGGAGAGAGCGAGAGAAAAAGATGAGAGATGAACAAGGTTGCAAAGTGGCAAGATGGACGGATGTGTGGTGTGAAGTATGAATCAGATCATAGTCTGTTCCAGCTGTAACACACTAGCAACCACCACAACAACGACACAAAGGAAGGTTAAAAAGACACTTGGAAACCCACCACCCTAAACATGTGAACATAATCACATAAAAAAAAAGAATATGGTTCTTCTGAAGGGAAACATGACGTTTGCAGGTAGGTGGGAGGTAATATGTAAATACCTTAAAAAAGAAAAGCTAATATTTTAGTTTATATTAGGGCTGTCAAAACGTGTTAATCTATGCAATTATTGTGGCCAAGAATAATGCGATAAAATATTTTACCGCAGCTCGACAAAAGGATTGGCAACTAGTGTTGTAAATAATCACTATAGTATTGTATGGTGATGAAACTTGTGATTTACACCCTAACTAAGCGTCTATTTAGCTCCAGTTTTTTTGCACAGTCAATCAAGGCGGGTCCGTTTCTGCTAAATGTACCACTCTTTTTCTAGTCTTCAGACCACTCAAGGCGCTTCAACACTGGCGCTCATCATTCACATTGTCACAGCTCCGGGAGCAATGTTAGGGTTCGGTGTCTTGCCCAAGGACACATCGGCATGCAGACCAGCGGAGCCGGGGATCAAACGTTCCTCTGATAGAAAGGACGACGTTCTCTCCGCTCACCCAAAGCTGCAGTATAGACCTGAAGTCTGTTTGTCATCTAAATTACACTGTAAATTATATGTTTCTTGTCACAGTATTATTACTTCATTATCTAACTTCCTTAATGTATGAACCATTTAACAAAAATCTTCAGTGAAAATATTTACCTAAAATCCCAACCACCTCCTCCATCAGAGGAAACAGTGCACTTGATTCTAATGCGATACATGTTTTTCTTGTAGCATGTCCTGATTGTCAGTATGTTAGAAGCTAATTTAAAGTTTGGATTCCCTCTGTGTATTTTTATTATGTGCAACAGTATATTTAAGCTGAAGGTGAAGGTTAACCAAACTCTGACGTACTTAATAATATCAAAAAAGGAGAATTGGCTAACAAGCAGGACTACTTGACACCACGTTGTGGATTTGCTATCTAAATCTGATATAACCATTTGTGTTTTTCTTGACTTGGTTTAAGCCCACCAATGGAGTTTTTTCTTGAAAAATAATTATTTTTGTCACCTGATGTTGCATTTGTGTGAGGGCCCCAAAAAAAGCCATGCAAGTTGTGTCGCTAAAGGAAAAATTCTATATTTTCTTTTGTGACTATTTCGAAAAAGTCCGCTGAACGTTAGCAAGCTGCAACTGTTGCTCTCGGATCTACACTACAATCTAGCAGATTTACCTAAAATAATAATCTTAAATTACATTAAATAATGACTTAATTTCCTTTGATCTTAAAAAGGAAGTTGAAGACTTTAAGTGGAGAAAGGGATTGATTTTTGAGAAACAATAATGCCCTGAAACCCAAAACGTGTGTGATTTGACAGACGCATGCAGCCCGATTCTTCTGAGCCTCGGGCTTTGTGACTTTGTCCCATTGTTGGTCCCGGACAGGCCGACAGAGACAGCTGATGAACAGTTGCTTCCAGGCCTGGGGGCCAAGGAACAAGTGTGCAGCAGCAAGTGATGGCGGCTCATGACGTCTCGCCGCTCAGTAGAGGAGAACAATGCGTCCTGCTCACTCATGTTTTATGATTCTGAGGGAATGAGGAAAGCGCACCAGCTTTAAAGGAATCAAATAAAGAGAGAAGAAAGGCTACACTGAACTGATTAACCAATTGAACATGTCCATCCTTACTATTTCTAAGCATTCAGCGAACTGTTCCAAAATTGCTGATTGTGATTGTTGAGCAACGCACATACGCGCAGGACGTATCTGTTGTGCTCGATCCAATATAGGTGTTATAGATGGTGGAGACATTGCAGATACTGGCTCAATAGTCACTCTGAACCCCAAAAACCGCCGGTGCTAATTATTGCGTTACTGCCCTCTCATTGTTATTTCACATCATCTGAAAAATACAATTCACCAGCTCCTCTTTGCAGCCGCTTTCAGGTCGATCATGCACGGCAAAGTTGGGTAACTGATGCGCCATAAAAGTAGAGTGTCCTCTCGTAACGCAGTGCACAAGACCACATCTTTCATTTCTACTTAGGCCCCAAATAAAATAAAATAATAAGGAGTGGGACGTGATGCGAATGTAATCTCGCCACTGCGCCAACTGCGTGGCTCCCGATCCAACACGTCCACGCTGACCGTCGGGACTGAGCTCACTCATCCAAACCCGGCGGGGGAAGCAGGTAAAAAAGGGGTCTCAAAGGTTGGGGGGGGGGGGGGGGGGGGGGGCACACAGGCAAATCCCCAAAGCGCTGTGCGTCAATGCGCATTCCCCGCTCTTCAGACCCGCACAAGTTTAGAGCAGAGCCGCGGCCGCTGCGGTCCCTCGGAAGCACAGAGAAGTTCCCCGCAGCGCAGGATGAGCCTCCACGGAGCTTACCTTGATGGGCTTGGTGGACTGGCATTGGACCTGATGCGATACGGTGGCGGTTTGGTTCATCTTGGTGACGCCGAGCCGAACAGCCCTCTTTATCCAAGTGAGCGAGAGACAGGAGGCGACCCCCTCTAAGTCCGCAGCGTGGGATGGAGAAGCGGCGCGCGTCTGGAGAAGCGTGTGACCGCGTGAGACAGCAGCCGCGAGTCAGCCTCGCGCGGCGCACCGCGGTAGGTGTGAGTGCACCTTAGATGATTGGTAACCAGGGGCGACCGGAGCGCTTTCGGAACGGGTTGGCCACCACATTGATACCACAATGTCCCAAACAAACACTGACAGTTGTATCATTTCTAAAATAAATTAGGATGCAGCTATAAATGTACACACACACACACACACACACACACACACACACAGACGCACACACACACACACACACACACACACACACACACACACACACAGACGCACAACAGCTATAATGTAAATTGGGTCTATGAGAACACATATAAAACATCTTGGAATATGAAAAACGTTTTAGCGTTGTAATGATGATTACCATCATTAATTGTGCAAACTCTAAAATGAATTATCAAGTTCAGTGGCGGGTATTTATATTAAAATATAAATATATTTACATAAAATATATTAGAACATTCACATGTATATATTGAGATGCACCTATGAACCTAGTTTGTTGGGGAAACACCCAATTAGTGTGTTGAGGACCAACTCAAAAGCCCAATAAACTTCACACAGTGAATTATTTTGGATAAAATGTGCCTGTTTTCATCCGTGTCCTGTGTGTGTCCTCACCTGGGTAGCGATGTTAACGCTAACATGGCAACGTCATGTGCGCGGTGCGTCTGCGTCATTGCGTCGTCGCACTCGTTTCGATTCATGGTTCTGCGTGTGTTGCAGAGCAATTCACCGCCAGAACAACAGGCGGAGTAACGTGTTTTGTTGAAGACCTAGAGAGTCACGTCTATTTATTTATTTGTTTATTAATCATAGACTTTATTGCCCCGTGCATCAACACTGCTGCTTTTCAGCATAGACACATTTGTCCCGTATTTTCCTCCACAACTTTGTGCACCTCTCGACCGGCAAACCGGCGTTTGCGGCGATCTCCCTCCGTGAATCCGACCTGCTTCTACAACCCGCCAATGACGGCTTGTATAAGCGGTCATATTTACACATTTCTTCCGACAAAAGTTCTTCAATCTGATCTGTTCTCTCGTAAACATTCTTCATTTTAATAATGGCGGTATCGGGCTATGAAAGCGGAAATGTGAGACTCCGTAAAGGACGTAGTTAGCAGACCAATCGTAGCCTGGTGCGCTGCGGGAGGCTTGCGTTGCTTGCGTCGAAAGCGACGCCAGCCTAGAAAAATGGCTCGACACACGCAAGGAGGTGTGAAAAGCGACGCAAGGGACACGCAAGGGGGGCTTGCGTCTGCGTCGCTCTGAAAACGCAGAAGCATAAACTAGGCTTAACATGGCAACGTCATGCGCGCGGTGCGCGAATATACAACGTTAGCATTTAGCTAACTAGCTAGCTAAATATCCCGGGTGTAGAAGTCTCTACAGAAGCGTCATATGAGCGGCTTCCCTTTCACACCTGTCCGTTGTCTGGTTGTGAGGTCAGGCTGATCTGGGTCCAGCTGTTTACCTCTAGTTTGTCCGTCAAAGTTCTTCTCTCGTACAGAGTTTGCGTCGGGTCTTCTTGGAAGGACACTGCCGGTGGTCGCTCTTGTTACGTTGTTAATGGGCGCGTCACGAGAGCGCGGCGAAGGGCGACCAAATCTCAATGTGTTTTAGGAAGCTGAAATTATAATGTCCCTCCATAACTATCAGCGATTGCCTAACTGCTTCTTAGACCCGCCGCTTTGGGACCGAACCCGGGCCCAGCTGAGACATGCGGAGAGGACGTGCAGGAAAAGCATGTTTTTATAAAAATATTACCGGGTCTGGAATCCTCGTTTTGAAAAACAAATATTTATAAAAATGTATTTTTTAAAAACAACAAAACAATTTCGTCGCTCATGGTGGGGCCACGCCCCATTGCCGTCTATGGACCAGCCGTCACTGATTAAGTTAGTGCTACTTAATATTACATTTCCATGTTCCATTGTATTTCCTCACATTCTGTTGTTCCCTGCCAGTTGTCTCATGTGTTTTGTCAAGTTTTCCAGCAATTTCTCAGTTAGCCTGATTTACCTCCGTTCTGATTCCCTAACCCTAACCCTAACCCTAATCCCTGCCTGCTCCTTATTGCCATCCTGGTTCTGACCCTGCCTGTTCTCGTCTACGGATTCTCTGCCTACTGACCGATCTCCCGGTTTTGACCTTGCCTGAACGGTTGATCAAATCTACCTGTCCATCCCATCGTTGTCTGACTCGTGCTTTTGGGTTCCATTGTGCACCGGTACCAGGAACCGTTAAATCCGTACATTGTATCACTCCTACCAAGCAATGTAACTAAGCCAATGTTAGTATAGTTAAGTTAGTACAACCTGACACTGCAAGATGTACTTAACTTTCCATCGCACATTTTTCTGTTGAAAAGACGTCTATGACCAACATTGAAAATCGGTTCAAAAGTCAACATTTCTTTCAACATGTTTTTGTAGACGTTGAAAAGATATCTACCTATAACCACACTTTGAATATGTTAAAATGTTAACTGTCCTACGGACAACAAAGCAACCATTGCGTCTTAAAAGTTGTGATGTAGTTTTGTAAGGTGAGAATTCATGTAAAAAGCGTAAACCTGTTTAATAAATCACATTAGAATGGCACAGTGTTTGGCCCCTCAGCATCCTACCCACTTCCAGTCAGTCCATAGTGGAATGTAACATGGAAATATTCCCTCATCATGGATGCTGCGGCATACAGGGATGAGGGGCTACCAAGGGAAACTCTCTGTTACAGAGGAAAGCCGCTGAAATGAGCTGATGCCACGGGAAGAATTATGTTCCGCCATGACACAGTTAGTAAATGTTTCAGAGGTGGCCTTCAGACGCTGATAAATTACACCAGCACAGCCCTCTGGTGTCACGGCTTTGTCTTTAAGACCCTTTTTCTTTTCCGTTTTGTCTTCACGCATGTGTCCTTGGGTCGGGCTCTGCAGATAATCATGGCAGAGCACAGGGACCGCCTGGGTAAAGGGGACACCAGGATAATCCTGATGGGCTGACAGGTTTGGGCTGGTCCAATACCGGCCCATCTCCATCCCAACCGGCCGTGAATCACAATGACATTTATACTACTCCTTGCAATGTTATTTGTCTTGTAATCCATTGTCTTACTGTCAAATATTATGCTCCAACCGCCATGTCAAATTCCGTTTATGTCTAACATACTTTGGCAATAAATGTTCCTGATTCCTGATCTGTATTCACATTCATGGTTTCCATTTTCTTTACTAATCTCTTCCATCAGTCTAACTTTAGTCAGTGTTTCCCCTACCTTTTGTTTACAATTGGCCACGGCAGTTTCGCCCTGATGCGCACAAACAGGCCCTTTCACCAACAGACAGAGATCGTGCGTTCCCCATATGTGGTTCTTTCTCTGCTAACATTCATTCCTTAAGGCAGTAGTTCCCGAACATTTTATGTCGGGGCCCCTTTTGCAGACAAAGGGGACATTGGGATACTCCCTTAACAGCACCCCCTCCCGATCCAAAACGAAAAATGTTATGATAATTGCATCATAATATATAAACTATAAAGAAAATGTGTTTTCATTAATACAATAATCGGCTGGCGTCAATGACAGGATTAATGCTGCGTTCACATCAAAAGCGAAGCAAATTTTTCCCACGCTTTCTCCACCGATTAGTTATAGTTATTTCGCTTCATTCGCGCCTGAAAGGGGCAGTGGCTTCTCTCCTTAAAGACAGTTATCATTTCCGCTATATCATGGCAATAAATGAAGTGAGGAGGACCAGAGCGTTGATGAACCCTGATTGGCTTTTGCAGACAGGAGAAATTTTCGAAAGCGATGTATTCGCTTCGCTCGTTTCCGCGCCGCGTCCTCATTCTCGTCCGTGCATTGACTTTGCATGGAATCTACTCACGCAGATGATTCGCTTCGCTTTTGGTGTGAACGCAGCATAAGGATTTAGGCCTCTCAACCCAAACCATTTTCTAGCTGTCCCGTCTTCACTTACGGCCCAATACTTCTTCTACTCTCTTGGATACAACTTGCGTGTTACAAGATCCCCCACCAAGTGCCACCAAGAAACCAAACAGTCCTCATCCTCCCCCATCGATCCCTGCAACAAAGGACTGATGGGAAAGTTCAAATGAAAAAAATTAAACGAAACTCAAGGAAACACAGAAAACCCTATCAATGCACAGTAAGGCTATGACTGGGCAGAAGTTAGATTAGCATTTGTCCTTATTATGGTTTTGATGTTTACTGTATTAAATCAGTGTGTATTTTTATGAACCGCTATTGTGCACTGTTCTGAATAAGATATGCTTTGCTTTGAGTCCTTCCTTCTTTCTTTGATTTCTTAATTACAAAACACACACACACACACACACCTGTCCCTCCACACATCTAGTTGCCTACAAACAGAGATTTAACTGTGTGAGGAACACATGTGGTGTACAAACACAGCCTGCTATCTAAACACCTTTAGCACCCAGCTAGCTCCCTTACTGAGCTCTCCTTATCTCACGCACACACCTCCCCTCCCCTACACATGCATCAATACATGTTTTTATTTGTTGTTTACATATTAGGGTGTCGTATAATATATTTTGTTGATTTTCAAATGGTATTGATCAGATTAGTATTGTTGGAAGTTAATAAACCGTTATACTTTAAGGAGCACTTTTCTGTGATATCTTTGTGCATATGGTAATACTATCTGGAAACACAGCCAGTGTACGAACGCAAACCTTCATTTCCTTGCTCGTAATGAGTGAATATCAATTAAAAGACTAGGTTCATATTCACTTTGTGAATTATCTTAGCGATTATTAATTATTTCATTTCACATTACCCCTACGTCGTGCTCAACAAAATGGTGCCCTGCGTAAGGCCGTTCCCAACACTGGTAACTGCTTCCCGCGTGCTGATGTGTATTGGCAGATAAATGAATAGGCTGCAGAGTGAGCTCAGTGTAAATGTCTGAGGGTTGATTTCATGTAAAGGGTGTGTGTTAGTGTGTTGTCAACAGCTACAGGTTCACTATGTCATGCCTGAATAGGTGATGAGCATGTGTATCCTGTTACAAGCCGAGACAGCAACGCTGGAATTATTTTCACTCTGTGTGTGTGTGTCATTGTGGCAAAGAAAGAAAGTGGCTATGGGCTGTCCCATAAACGCAAAAAACACACAAGTACATATGGCAAATATATAGGCTTTTAAAAATACCTATTTGTTTAAAGGGATCTAAGCTAGAGAGAATTTTTTTTTTTAATTATTATTATTTTATTTTTTTTAATTACCAGATTCTCTCCCAATTACATGCGATTGTCCCCCTTGACACATTTCTGTCAATCTCAAACATTCCCGGGACGGAATAAAAGGACGTAACTAATAACCGCACAACATAATGAATCGATAATTACGTTTTACGTACGCCAAAGTCGGCCCGCAGGCCGGAGCTTTAGACCCCGGATCTAATGTTTCTCACACAACAATGCAAAACCAACGGGCAGAGGAATCGACAACCCAAGTCATCCCGGAGGTGTATACACCTCAGTAGCTCAACAAAAGTTGACTGAGCTCCTTAAACAGCTCTATACACATATTGTTGAGTTGAGCTGCAGGCCGAGCCCCTCTCTGGCTGAGAGGCAGGTGTAGGTGTGTTGGTGGGTTGGAGGCAGTCACTCACAGGACGGTGAAGAGCGAACAGTGTGAGAAAGCGACATTGAAGAGCTTGGAAAGAGGAGACTGCAGGAATAAAGCTTGCAAAGACTGAAGAAGGAGCCGGTGAGCTTTTGAGTGGTTGACTAGTTATGGCATCAAATGCAAGATAAAATGTTATATATTTAATGAAATGTGTGTTTTAAAAAAATATTCAAGCTAAAAGTAATTGGATAAAATTGATTTGTGTGTATTCACCGGAGTTAAAAGCTGCTAAAGTTTATAAGGTTAAAATCATCATTAAATAGTGTTTTAAAAATGTATTTCATTTGGTTTTGGGATACTTTAAATATGGGTTTTCTTTGTACTTATTTTGAGGTTCATTTCCAGTAGATTATAAATTAAGTATGTGATGTTGGGTATGTGAATTGATTATGGTTTCTTGGGTTATATTTCTTTGACCTTCTATTTGTGTTTGTATTATAAGGTTTTCCACCTGGTTTGACCTGGACAATTTAAAAAATAAAAAGCAAGAAAGCAAAGAAGTCAGAATCTTGGTCATTGAGTGGAATCCAGTCTACACGTCTTAGCAAGTTGCCCTTTCAAGTGGGGAGCTGCAGTTTGAACCTCACAAAAGTGAGACACTTGACAGTGAAAAACCGGCGCTGGTGCGAAGTATCCTGAACTGCAACTGGCCAGGCCTGGAAGTCCAGAGGCCTAGTAACACACTGAACATCACCCCGCCCACGCCGAATCCTGGTGAAAAGGAAGATGGCTGACTCAAAGTCACTGGAGCACCTTAAAGCTAGTAGGACGTCTGCAAAGCGACAATTCTCCCGGCTGTCCAACAACATTGTCCGGATGCACGCCATAATGGCTGAAGAGGAGCTCAGAGACCATTTAAAAGGCTCATAACTGAGGCCAACAAAGTCATGGAAGCAAATGACGATGTGGAGGCCCAGTACCTTGCAGAGGTGGAGCTGGACGCAGATCCTGATGAAGTTCCCGGGTTGAGCCGGGAAAAGTGAGACACTTGACACATATTAACACATGCAAAATGTAAGATGCGGAGCGTTTTGCATTCATCTTGATGAGCATAAACTCCTACAGTTTTGCATTATACTGCATAAAGTCATTTCTGCACAACTGAAATACATTGCGCCTTGTCAATAACTAATATTGCCTTCCTCAGAACATTGTATGCGGAGCGCTACAGTTCATTGAGGTCATTGTGCATGCACGCTTTGCACAATAGGTTCTTTCAACGACCTGGAGGTTTTGTTCCATCACCACAAAGCACCATTGTATGCATAGTACTCCAAGCACAGCGGCTGGCAGAGGGGGCTAATGGATTCTTAGTACCTGCAGGGAAAAACTGGATTCAACCAACTAAATGAATGAATACCGTGCTTTCAAGCTATCACAGTAATTCTTGAGAGCTTGTAAATAAATAAGAAAGATGCAAAATCCTCGTCTAATCAATAGAACTTTCCGAACACAAAGTTTCCCGAATTTTCTTAGCTGAGATTGTATAGTATTTTAGGTCCTTTTGAGTTACAGGCATCAGAAATTCATACCCACGGATTCTACTAAAACTATTGCTTGCTAAAAATGTTCATATTTCAGCAGAGCTGCAACGATTAGTCGACATAAACGTTGATGGCATTGCAATCCACTACAGGATGTGGTGGGGTCAGTATCTCTTCCATTGTCTACATGCACCAAGGCCAAGAAGTTTATCAAGTTGAACATGGGCGAGCCGAAAAAAGCGAGATGGAGACATTCAAAAGTCATGACAGTATTTTGTCAGCAAACCAAACAGTACAACGTTATCATTTCACAGCAGCACGATGGCAACGCTGGAACATTTAAAACGCGCTGAGCCACCACGTCTTCTCTTCATGGGTAAGTTTTAGCCAACTAAATTAACGTTAGCCTTGTTAACTTAAGGTTTACACTTAAATGTTGGAAAACATCTCGTGGAGGATGCTTGCTAATGCTAATTCAGTTATGTTAAATGCAGTAAATCGGTGAATTATTGTAGCCGGTCTTTTCGTTCGTTCTGAAAAGTTAACGTAAGCTCCACCACTTAGCACTCTTTAAACAAAACATTGTGAAAATATTTCATATCAACACGATTACGAGAGATCTACTCTAGCATAATACAAACTATGATACTAAAGCCTACAACGTGATAATTGAAGCTGTGTGTGTTTCTCTTTTTAGTAGTGCACCCTCAACATCCTCGTCACTTTGCATAGTGCAACTTTTTACTCTTAAAACTTTTTGCACTTTTACATTTTGTATTCCTAAGATTACATTCGTATTAACTTGTTACTCAAATTCCAACTTTTTGAGTCAATTTAATTAGCTTTGTAGGGGACGCATTCTCAAGGCCCTTCCAGAGAAAGGGGCGTAACTCTGGTGACCTGGGGGGTAAAAAGGGAGGAGGATGTGAATGTGGGAGAGATGTTATTGGATGGAAATAAACGGCCACACGTAGCCAAAAGGAATACTTGCCTCTTTGTTTCCACGCTCCTACACTGGTAAATAATCGTTCGTTGCAGGCCTATATTTCAGCGAGTGAAATCATATCCACCGTGCATCGGCATTCAAGCCTAGTAATGCAACATAATAAAGTCAGTCATTTTAATAAAGCAAATCTCGTGTGCATGTAAATCATTATGCATGACCAAAAGTGGGGGATACCCGAGAAGGAGGACAAAGGCTATATATGAACATAGTGGGTAATCAGCGGGAATTTGGACTTATCCAAACATGCCCAATGATTTGATTGAACAGGATAATTGAGTTTTAGAGAGGCAAGTGAACTACACGTTCATTGGTTTACACACACATACAACACTGGGGGATTTGATTTGCATCAGTGAGATGACACCGGCTCCGAGGCCTTAGAAAAACATTCTCTCTGAAGCTGCGCTCTCGCAGAGAACGGAAAGGAATCAATTCTGTTCAATTTTCTTTGAAAGGGAAATTTCTTCATCTTGCGTAGTCAATCGCAGGTCAGCAGGACACAGACTTGTCCCCATTTACTCTGTTTTGAAATTAAAAGCCGTCAATTTAGCATTTTGTATGCGAAATCTGTGTCCAGGTTGTGTGATAAATACAAGATTAAAGCTGTTGGGGGGGGACAGTCAGCGATACGCGGTCAAAAAGAGTATATATTGGATATATTATTATAATATTGGATGTTAGGTGCAGGAATTGAACCCCAGTTGCTGGATATGTAACTGAGTACATTATAACTAGGCTACTGGCCTTGCTGTTCCTCAAATAGTTGAAATATGTAGGATCACCTCCATTCAGTCAAGGTCAGGGTTGGGAGCGAATCACACAACTAGTAATCACTCACAGACACCTTTTTGATTGAGTAGAGGTCTGACAGATATCATTTACAAACTGAGCTTACTGAATATGCCTCTGCGTGGCAGAGACACCAGCATTTATACTTGTATGACATGCTGATCGGCTGCGTGAAGACAGGAGAGCTGTGGAAAAGTGACCTCTGCTTTCATGGGACTGTACTCTGAGAAACTCCAACAACAGTTCTCAGCAAGTGACTCTGCTTCGGTTTGGAAACAAACACCTCACTAACTACAAGCCCAAACCCCCCCACTCCATGAATGACCTCCGTCTGGCAGACGAGCTGAATGAGTTCTACTGCAGATTCGAAAGACAATGTCCTGATCCCATGCCCCACAGCTCCACCAACCTGCTGCAGTCCCCCTCCCCTCCCTCCCCCAGCCCATCAGGTGCTCACGCCTCTTCAACTATATCACCTTCCCCTCCCCCACCAGCAACGACCCTCTCTATTCTGGAGAGAGACGTTAACCGGCTCTTTAGAAGACTAAATCCCCGTAAGGCAGCCGGCCCGGACTCAGTTTCCCCTCACTCCCTGAAGCATTGTGCTGACCAGCTGTCTCCGGTGTTCACTGACATCTTCAACACCTCCCTGGAGACATGCCACGTACCAGCCGGCTTCAAGGCCTCCACCATCATCCCTGTCCCCAAGAAGCCCAGGATCACAGGACTCAATGACTACAGGCCCGTCGCCCTGACCTCTGTAGTCATGAAGTCTTTTGAACGGCTAGTCCTGACCCACCTGAAGTCCCTCACCGGCCCCCTCCTGGACCCCCTGCAGTTCGCCTACAGAGCCAACAGGTCTGTGGACGATGCTGTCAACATGGCCCTCCACTACATCCTCCAGCATCTGGACTCCCCAGGAACCTACGCTAGGATCCCGTTTGTGGACTTCAGCTCTGCTTTCAACACCATCATCCCGTCTCTGCTGCAGGACAAACTCTGGACAGGAACAGGAAGCAGCACGTGAAGGAGGTCCATCAGGACTAAGACCTCCCGCCACACGAACATTTTCTTCCCGTCGGCAGTCGGGCTCATCAACAGAGCCGGTCCCCCACTGCCTGACTATAACACTCCACCGGTCACTCCCCTTCATACTGCACATGCCACTTTAACTGCAATTCATCACTTTGTCGTCACTTGTCACTTTGTCTCTTGTGTGTTACTTGTTCGTTAGTGCACTTTATGCTTAATATTTTCTTTTTAACTTTAATATTTAAAATTTTTTAACTTTATTCCATTGTGTTACGTTCCCCAGTTTTCTGTGTTTGGTGGCTTTGTTTTGTGCCCTGACAGGTGATTGATTCCAGGAGCAGCAGTCCCCAGACTGGAGATCTGGCCCCACCCACTCGTCAGTGGCTGCACCTGGATTCCTTCCCTCGCAACACATAAAGTGGGGCCATTTTGTTATGAAGCTCTCGCTCGTTGGGTGTGGGTTGTAGAGCAGAGAGTGACTTGGAGTCTCTGTTAAATCTTGTTCTGTGTGCTTGTGAAAGCGCTCTTCTCATTTGTGTTTAATCCTGTTTTTTTTTGTCTTTTGTTCCCAGGGAAAAGGGGAAGCACCTTGGGAGTGCGTAGGCAAGCTGCCCATGGGTCTACACCACCCGTAGTCATCCTCCTGTCTAGAAACACTAGGCAAGACCTGGGCGGACCACCCCCTGTATTTGGTTAGTGAGCCTTGCTAGTGCTCAAGGTAGGTTAGGGGGGGGGGTGTTTCAGGTCAGATAGGCAAGAGGGACTATTTTGTTTTGTTCATTGTTTTGGTTCCGCCCAGCCCCTTTTCCCAAGCAACCCATATATAACAACCCATATATATATATATATATATATATATATATATATATATATATATATTAATAAACATTCCTTTTTACGGGTTATATGTGTTCTGGTCGTCCGTGTACCTACACGCACCACACCTCTTTCCCCCATTACCACATTGAGATGACGAGCGGCGGGTCATTGCGTTCCCTCCTCCACGAGGCATGCGTAACACCTTGTTTTATACTAACCCATAGCCTTAGCCTTATTCTACTAACCCATTGCATTAGCATTTCATTCCACTTTATTTTATTACTTGTGCACTGTTGTCTTGTCTGTCTACTGTCGCGCACTAACCGCCAAGACAGATTCCTTGTATGTTTGACATATTTTGGCTAATAAATGTTTCCTGATTCCTGATCCTGATGGGTGGATCATTTCTCCAGTGAGGATGTGGACAGTTGTGTCGGTCAAAGTGGGACATCTGACCAACTTGATTCCTTATTTTCATGCCTATTCTGCTGATATGAAGGAGAAATATGCATGGCTGTATCGAACTGTGGCCTCCAAATGAGTGCACGTTAATAACTTTTAATCACCAAGGCCTTTGGATTGTTTTTGTCAATGTTTGAAGTGGGTGTGACCAACTCCTCTCTTAGAGTATAAAATAAGCAACCACAATTTTACATAATATTGTTTGACGTTGTCATGGTAATATGAGCTGCTCCCGCAAAGTGCCGTGTCATTCAAAACATACATTATTTAAATCCACTTGCCAAAATAACAACAACAAAAAAACAAATCAAACAGTCAGCGCTTTTCAGGATCATTTCATTAATATTTCCCATTTAAAGGCATTTAGATTGAAAAGTCAAACAACAGCCCTGCCGAGCTTTTGATTTGACTCAGCAGTAACTAAGCAAACAATTGTTTCTCTCAAATGAAACACAATAATCAAGTGTGTTATTGTTGTTAGCAATGTTTTGCAGACCAGACACAAATTTCTTAATGTCCCTCTGACAACATTTAATGTCTCCATACCGTTTTGACGGATGAATTCACTTTTCGGCTCATCCAGTAGGTCATCAAGACTGTGACTCCAACAACAAACGAGGACACTGGGATCCAGCCTCCATTCTTCTAAATGCAATACTTCACCACTGTACTGTCTCTTCACAAAGCCCATCATCTGCTGCATCCTATCTGAAATAAGATATTAGCACTTGATAATGAATCCATGTTGTGTAGGGCCTACAAGGGTTGACGAGGAATGCGGTTGGGCAAATGGCAAAAGCCAACATGACTCTCCTAACACAATCAGAGAAACACCACTACATATAATTAGTGTGAGAGGGTGGAAAAAGATTTAGGTTTATCTTCTGTATGGATTAGAATGACGTGAAATACAATGCACACAAACAAAACATTAAGACGCAAAACAGCAACACTACAAGATGACAAACCTATCCAGTGGAAGATTAATGGTAAATAACCATTATATGTCTCTGTCAGTTTATAAACTGGTGCAGCAATGTTTAGGAAGTGGCGCAGCTGCGCAACCTCTGACCGCGTTAGGGACTGGAGAATAAAATCCTTTCAAATAAAAAGCAGAAGTGACGTTTAGTCCGAGTACATTTCAATGATAATGGCCGTGATATGTGCAGAGTGCAGAGGGCATGTGGACTTGGGGGCTTCATTCAACCTTGAATACCTGGATTCAAGTGTATTCTTTAACCTTTAAGCACTGCTCAAAATTGCATTCACACACTAATACTGGCATGTTCATGAAATCAAAAAAGTTTATTTTTTCATGATAAAAGGAAACACTTCTGTGTGCTTGGATGTAAAAATGTCAGAATATGATCTATGTATTAGTATGGCACACTGAACCAAAAAAAAAAATCTAATTTGCCTGAAAAAGAAGGACAAAGCCTGAATCCCTCCGATATGTTAGTCTAGTGTGTGGACAGTATATGTGTAAAGGTTTTTCTTTGAGTAAAGCGGAACAAATCCAGAGAGGCTTTAATAGAGGCCTTACTGTCACTTAGTGATGTCAGAGGGAATGTAACTTATCTAGGTGGCATGGCGGTCCTGCCTTGTGTCTCGGTTCCGTTGTTAGCGCTCTAGCTTCAATCGATAAGTGTCTTCAGTTTTGATTACGACGTATAATGTAACGGATGGCTGAGCTTCTCATCTCTAATGCTACGTTCATACCTTACGCGATGCCTTTGTCTCCTTTTTCGCATTAGCGGTGCAAACTAAGCTCAGTGTACAGTGGCACATCTCCCATGAGATGGTAGGATGATTGCACTTTCAGACACTTCTGAAGCATTGATGAACAATGGGTTTCGACTCGGAACATCTGCAACTCCCGACTCAAATCGCAAGGTTTCATAAGCAGCACCCAGAACAACCGTCTAGGACCAAGACGACTGCCAGGACTAACCAGCAGGTTCCCGGTGTGGACAATGAGGGTCCTTCCCCCAGGACCAAGGAACCCTACCGCCGGAATCCCTCCACGCACCTCGGAGGAGTTCTGAGACCCTGCGTGGCTTGGACTACCCCGGTAATGCACCCAGTCTTCTGTCCCCGACCATGTCTTTTCCCGGTGACTCCTTGAACAGTTTGTTTGGCATTAAGGAGAATAAAGTTCTCTGATTGGAACTGCTATCTGTCGTATTGCATCTGGGTCCGTACCTCACCCGTTACAAGTTCATCACCACCATCATCATCATCATTCTTTTTTGATAGAAATACCGTAATAATGTGTTATACGTTGAGGCTGTAATTTTTACAATGCTGTTCTGGCAACCACAGCTGGAAAATTACTGTAAACAAGTTCATATATTTCTGTTTTGTTTTTTTAATAGCAAGTTTTAAATAGTGAAATTTAGAGCTAAAAAAAAAAAACGTAATGTCCTTCACTTGTATCACTTGTCTAATCAAATGTTAACATTTAACGTGATGCATGCCAAATTTAACATGCTTCAATACTGCTTTTTAGGCCCGGGCAGAATAAGTATTATAGTAATATATATTATTCATTTATCATAGGGAGACACAAAGATTCATTCTTTAACTAATTTCCTGTATCCTGCACGTCATACTTTCTAAACTGTTCTGTAAGGCATGTAATGACTGAACGGAATCTTAAAAGCATTATGTTTTCTTCACATCGTAATGTGAATACTCTGTATTTAAAGAAGGCGTCTGTGTAGAACATTGCTACAATAGCCCATCAAACAGTATTGATTCCCTACAGCATTTTCCTGTCATTTTGAATTTTATAGAAAATATTGTTGCATGATATTTGACCTAATACCTCCATCCCGCCGCAACTCAAAACCATTTGAGTTTCCTTTTTTATGTTTAATGCAGCACATACACATCTTGGATCACAGGAGTGTTTAAGGGATTCCTTGAGTCAGATCTAATCTGTGAAAGGGTGGATTAGGTTATAAAATATTACCATCACCACTATCCATCTGAAAATGGATGGAGGTGATTGGCTGGTTGAGCCTCAGGCTTTTTTCTCTGCCATTGTGATTGCTGGGAAATTGATCTGTTGGTCGCTGCCTCCTTCATTCTGGTCTATCACATTGCATCATGCGCTAATCTGGTTTTCATCTTGTTAGGCAGCGTCCCACCGATACGTTATTGCCTCATCAATTCGCTTAACTTACGTCGCCAGGGAGCAACTTAAAATGTGTTTTTCATGCCCAGTCCTTCCCTTTATTGTGCACTCTATTTATAGTCTACGGCAAGGGAAGCAAGAGATTGCGGGTTTGTTTAGACAACCCCAGGTTGTTTTAAGGAAAAGTGGACAATGAACCAGGACATTGCACCTGTGCTGCTGAGCCTCATCCTGGGTCAATGTTCCTACACTGGGCAGACCTCTCGGATCCTGAAATGATGGAGCTGCAAAACCACATTGAATCCAACATATTGTAGCGAACGGATAAATTGATCTCTTTCAGTCCGCAACACACACATTCAACTTCCCACAGCAGCTCTCTCAAGCTGGGCACCGGTTCACTTACAGCTCCTTTCATGCAAATACAACAGCCAATCAGATCACGCCTAACGAGCCTACATGACATCCAATACAAGAATCTACGTATCTATGTAATATGAACGTAATACAATTTTACATTGATAACAGACCTAAACAAATTCAATTACATGAAAGTGTTCAGGAATAACATGCAGTAAATTCAGTAAAGACAAGCTAAGCCTTGTTTGAAAGAAGCGTGCAGATTCCCGTTTCTTTAAGACCTTTGTGGATCTGTTTAACAGGCTGCAAACATAATTGACTGGACAGAAGGAGAGATATACAAATACGCACCAGATACCTACACAGCTGACCACAATGGGTTAGACTGTCATGTCACGCTGATATGGTTTCAAAAGGTTAATTTCTAAAATGATTACTGCCTGTGAAAGCAACCTTGGTGTAGGTTGGCACCGGCAGGCTTCTGCATTCTGAAGCTAAAACGCATTTACAATAAGTTTAAAAAAAATGTAATTGCATGCAGTTATTTTTGGGCAATCAACAAAAGGCAAAAAGGTAGGGACGTCCTCGTGCGTGGTTCAAATAAGTCAATCAAATGTCAGATTATCCAGCTCAAATTACTGAGATGATTGACATCAGGCTATTTGGTTCCTCGAAGGCGGATCGGCGCTCAGTCTCGATAGTTTGAACCAGATGTCAGTAATCAGGATAATCGCACGTGCGCGTCTTCTGTCAGAAGGCGGAAGAGTCAATCACCAAAACCAGGATTTTTTTTTAACAGTAGAACGGCAAATAAACTTAAAAAAGCGTCTTTTTTCCTCCGCTGACGAGCGGAAAAGGGACTGTTTCATTGAGCTGCTGTTGCACGTTATTGTTTTGTAAGCTAAGTGTAGTCATTTTAGCGTTGTGGTGTAGCCTTAACTTTAAAAAAAAAAAAAAAGGGACACGACGAATGTTGGCTGTCCATGCCATACTGCGTGTTGCCGACATGCTCCCCAGCACAAACGCATCCTCTTCCGTAGAGTGTACATGTCCCAGCGGTTTGATGGGCTGCGATGGTCTGAAACTTGATGATGCCTGACGAATGACCCACTCCGCTGCCCACCAGGCCTCCATGGTGGTTTTTTAGAGACAGCAGGTGGCAGCTCTGGTCTTTGATGACAGATGCAGCGTCTGTCACCAGTCTAGGACGGCAGACTTCACAGGACAGCTTCTTCAGAGCCCGTCGCACAACAAATTTGCATTTGCACTGAAATTTGAGTGAGTATAATAATATTATGACTTATAAGGATTAAGCATGGGGAAATGGGGTCAGATTGTTTTCCCACAGATTTGACTATTGGCTATAGGCAAAATCAACTTTCACTCAGCCTGTACCAGAAAGGTACACAAGAGCGTTGTCCACAACACCATCAAAGCAGACGGGAAAGTAGCTGTGGTCATGTACTAGGGAAGGAATGGCAGCAAATGGGATGGAAAATCTTCTGCTGCAGAGAACATATCTACAGCTGGCTTGTAAAGGTGTCGATAAATGCTGCTAGGGACTCTGTCTCATCCTGTGCTGTCACATGCAAAACTTTTACTCAGACACCGGCGGTCTGTTTCTTACTACTGCCCTAGAATGCAGAAGAGGTAACTTAGTCGTGTTTTCTTTCTAAGCCAGGCTAAATACTAGCAAAGTTCGGGTGTGGGCAGCTGAGTTTAAGCAACAGAGTATTGATACAATTTACATGATGCATCTTGTGACAACCAACGGGTGTGGGTGGAATCACCGGACTCGGATACACGTCTAGCTGCACAAGAAAAGGGTACGATTTACTGTAACGTACAAAGTAAAGAAAAATGGAAAATTAGGTTCTTCCTCTTTTGAGGGTGCGGTTCAACAGGTTTGTTTTCAGCCTTATGTCTCCTTCCTGCAGGAAGAACAAAAGAACAGGATTTAACACTCATGCAAACAAACCCCGGTGTGAAGCCAGCGTCTACTCAAGTCTTGTCTCCTGGGCTGTTGGGATGGTTGGTCTTTTATAGTGTGGCCACCCTTCATCAGCCTTATGAGCTGCACCTGGGCCACTCGTTGTCTCCTGAGGGGGCGGGGTGTTGCTTGCTCTTGCTCGTTGGTGCCCCTGCCCGGTGCTGCTCTCTTGACAAAACAAAGCATATTTGTAAAGATTGTGGCAACCCATGGGCGCAGCACTCTGGACAGCGCCTCAAGAGAGCAGCACCCATGGGTTGCCACAATCTTTACAAATATGCTTTGTTTTATCAAATGTACAGTCACGTTGTGAAAGAATATGTAATCTCAACATTAATCAATACTTGTTTTACAATTGCAACCCTCTGAATCAGAATTTAATTGAGAGGGACCTAGAGAGTCTCACGCCTAAGTAGTACCACCAAAGAAATAAAAAACCTGTTTGCTCGAACATTAGTTACTTAACATTTGTTTTTAGTGAAGATTGAACTTAATGGATATTGTTCTATCTCACTTTATTGCAGCAACTCCTGGCTGCAACAGTGTCCTGTGTCTCCTATCCCCCAAAGAGTTCTGGTCAACCTCACTGACCGCACTTTTCTCAGTCTCCTCTCTTTGGGTGGTCAGTACAGGTACAAGATTATCTGGAGTTGTGGGGTTTAGATGGGCCAGCCGTTGGCATGCTGAACAGCCACGCACACAGTTCCTCCTGAAACACCTTGCGTGACATTGGCTTCTGCAGCTGCCTCATGCTGAACTCTTAGTGCAGAATAAAGCTGTTAGTCACAGCAATATTCAAAAGGTGCTGGAAAACATTGGCCACTTCCTTGTCTTGCGGTGAACTGAATTGGCCAGCATCCGGTCTTCCCCCCAACTACATATTCTACTGACCCACAGCTGTGTACAGGATAGTGGTTTCATTGAACCGCTGATTACTCTCAGTTTTGCAAATACCTGACTCCTCCGAGGCGTCGCTGGCTAACCAGGGAGATGAGTACAATGAGGTCACCTAGCTGGAACCAGTGAAGAACCCCAAGTGGACGCCATAAGGGTCACTTTTAGAGGGAATTAATAGGTGGGTTCTGAAAAATGGAGGTCAGTGGGGGATCCACAACGCAGGAATTGGTAAGCAATGGCACCACCTAGAGCACGAGTCAACTTACAAGTGTTTTTATTACATTGATGGTAATATAATATTAGATGTAAATACGCACACACACATATATATATATATATATATATATATATATTTAACACAACCACAATTCAATTCAGTAGACTGAACTGTTTTTTGTTTTGTCTTCAAGTGAATCCTTAGCTGGACTCCACTTCGCCACCAGCTCTAATCTCTCAGCACCACCAACCTCCCACTACACCACACCAAGGATAAAGAAGAACCAACAACTACAGCCCCGTCAATGAACATTATAAAATGCTTGGATGATCTGAACGGGAGACGACAGAAGTCTGACGAGCAAAGAAACCAGGACTCATTTGGCGAGTCTGAAGATCCACAGAATTAAAGAGAACTTTTACTCCTTTGGTCATGAAATTGAAACGTCAAGGAAGCAGAACTTTTGCAGAAGAAACAAAGACAGTCTGGTCAGCACAAACGATTCCAAGGTGACAAAGTAAGAGCCCTGCCGGAAGCAGCACAGTTGTACCAGGAAAGAAGAAACATTGATGAAAAGAAACACACCAGTTGAGTGTGTGATCACTATGGCAACGTGGACATCGGAGCCGAGGAGGGAGGACTCACATCGGCGGTGGAGGAGGTGAGGAGCAGCAGGGGGGCATCGCAAACCACACGCTATTGGGTGAGTTAACTTTAGAATAGGATTTACCAATTGCACGAATAAATGCACACACCGTCCTTTGAGTAGAATGCTGAAATCACAGTCTGGCTAATTTAAATAATTTTTCTCATCACTGTTTATTTTGATGATTTGATGATGATTTTGATGCCTCTAATACTTGGTATTGAAGGACTACAGCAGAGCCCTGAGACCTTCAATTGAAAGACAACACTTTATTACATATTAGCCTCCTGTGGCTTTTACCATACGCAGTGAATGATATACATTTGCAAGTCTAAGCACCAAATTTTAACATTGTTGTTTTCCTACACCTCTAACACAGCCCAAATTATACATGTATTTGTTTATCTTGGAAAACTGTCTTTTTACTCTGCATTCTAGACATTTTGTTAAAAATGTAATTTGCACTTATGTCTCTACTTAGCATCCATTTAATACTGAGGCAGCCTCTTATCACCTCTGCACAATTCTCCACTCTGCACAATTCTCTACTCCACCAAAGTCACAGATGGGCACCGTAGGGGGAGATTTCCAATGGCCAAGGAGCGAGATCGACAGACCAGGTGTGCATGAGCACAACAACCGCTCCGCCTTTAGGCTATGTCTCCAATTTAAACTCTCTTGTTGTGGGAGATGCCACGAAGCGGTGAGACGTCGACGCCGCTTAGGCTTGAAAAATTACTGCCATCAGCGTCTCAGCATCCAAATTAATGAGAACCCGCGGTGCTGAGCCAGACAGAGGCTGCTCATTTGTTTGGGTACCCATCTCCATTAAACAGCAATAAGGGGAATTCATGGAGCTCCATCAGAGCGTGGGGGTGCGTGGAGGGATTATAGCACGACTAAGCTCATCACGTCAGATGAAATAAAGCCGTGGACTGTTGCAAAGAAGTACTGTTTTTATTCTTTATTCCTCATTTCCCACTTTACTTGCTGCTCTCATCTCGCAAGCATTGTTTCTTGGCACTGTCTCTTGGCTCTGCTCACTCTTGTGTCTGCGCCAACGAGCAGGAATGATAAAGGATAACGTCTCATGCTGCACTATGCAAGAAATATGCAAAAGTTACAATGTGCCATATGGAGCCAGCTTGTAATTATAATCACAAACAAAACAAACAACTGTTACTGTGTTTTATGTTCAGCGTCGTTTGTCGTCTTCCAATTGATGTGCTGTGGCTAAGGAAGAAACTGTTCTGTTTCATTTGGCACTAAATGCGATTCCAGCTCTGTGCCTCGCACAGGGGGGTTCATGGATCTAACTTTCATGAAGACGCTAGATAAGAGAAAGCCCCACAGCACCTCAAGAACCGCTGCAATTGTATTTAGATCCATCGATTCCAACGTCTGAACAGCCTCTTGAGGGAATTTTTGGTTTTTCATGGTCCAACGGATATAATAGAGTTGAAAGGAGAGAAGGTGCACCGGCACAAAAAACCCATTTAAAAATAATTAGCATGTATCATTAGGCAAGGTGAGAGGAAAACACCTGAAAGAGCAGCCGGGGAAAGAGAGGTATGGAGAGACAGCGAGGATAGTAGTCAGGGCCAAGGACATTCGTGTCAAGCAGGAGTCCAGGTCCCCTGCTGATCTGATGATCTTTGTAATGCACCGACATAAATCGTGCTCTTCATATCATAATGGTTGTAAATTACGTCATAATGCACTGTCATTACGGGGATATTTACTGGGCTTTCTCACTGCTACCACTTCATTACTGTCCTTGGTGACAATGAAAAGATGATATTTTAAGAGGCCATTTGACTGAAAGTGTCTGAATGTTAGCTACTGTCATCAGTGTGTGAATGGGTGAATTAGTTAAAGAAGACATGTAGTATTAAAGAGATTTGAGTGGTCAGTCTATTTACCATTCGCTATTTCAAAAACTGCCAGCTTACAAGCTAATTTCAAACACATACGAAGCCAAACACACCTCAAACGATGCCCCTTTCACTTCTTCGAGTGGTCTTTTTATCTGCTCAAACCAGAACGCTCCCAATGCCAGACGTCTGCGTTTCCATAAAGGGTTGATATTAATGCTGAAGCGAGTGTCTATTTAAACAAACCGCCCAGCCACAGAGCTCTGCTGACGTCCTCCCTCGATCAAAATGTTAAATACACGTTAGGCGCCTGTGTTTGACACACAGCTAATCTGTTATCCAGTAAAACACACGTAGTTTGCTTTAAAGAATATATGGCATTGCATGTCGGAACAGAAAAACAAGAGCAATAATATTTTGAGACAGATGAGTCACAGCGAGTAGGCGGAAGCAGGTTGAACTAACAAAATACTTTATTTACCAAAAATCAAAATATGCCTTGGATGCCAGAAACTCACAGACAATCAGGGGGTTGACACGACAGGTCAATCAGAATCTTTAACATCTATAATTACTCTATTTTCAATACCATTTCTCAAACATGACTACAACTAAAAGCCCAGAACAATGAGCAAAGTCTAATCTAGTGACATTTAAAATGACAAATATAATCTAATATATAATATTGTTATAATTGTTAAAAATTCACCAAAATGTTGAGAAATGATGGTGCTGGTCAGTCTGGGATGCTAATACTAAAGACATGTAAAGAAATGAGAAATACATAATAATAATAAGAAGAAAAGTCGCATAATTATGACTCACTAAATTATGAATATTTCTCACACATAATTGCTACTGTGCAAGAGAGCATTTTTTTTTCATTGCATCCCTTTAACAGGAGTCCGCTCCACGGTCTTAGTGTTGTGCACACTCACTTTCATGGCTGAGTATCTTAAATAAAAAGAAGGTCAAAGTAGTAATAGTTTGTTACTACAATGTAAAACCTTTTATTGTATTGTATAGTTACAGTAAATTACTGGCATCAGTATGTAACTTACTGTAATCTTACAGTATCTCTACCGTATCAAAGGAATACAGTAACTTATTGTAATACAAATGTAAAATAAATTAATGTAATTCTAAAAAGAAAAGCACTTTCACTGGTAAGAAACAGTACTTTACTAACCCTAACCCTAACCCTTACCCAAAACATTGAGACTGTAATGGAAGCATCTATGAAATGAACAAGCGTGAACAATTTACATCAACAAACAAGACACAAGGACATATTCACAATTTTATTTTTTAAGAAATTAGCTGTAATTAAAATATATTTCACCAAAAATAACATCACCCCAAAAAATACCAATATTCAAGCCCATAAAAGTCAAATGTGTGGATAAGTTGCATGTGGGAAAGGGATTTTCACAATCTGAGCAAACAAACAAATGAAATACTCTTAACAAGATGTTTTAAAATAGAAGATCCTTCCCACTCTGCTGAGGGGTTTTAAATGACAGAACAATGCTCAATGTTTATATTTTGGTATATACTTCAGTGTACTCTAAATTGTATTTCATCATATTATTTTATTTTTATTTGTCTCGCAAAACTCCAGTCACCAATCACCAGTATCAATTCCAGCATGTGTAACATACGTGGAAATAAACGCCTTCTCTATCTGTATTTTATAAGTGTTTAGGGTTTTAAGGCTTTTACTGTCAAGCTCAGCTGGTTGCTAGGCAACGGGAGCAGCGGAGGTTAAGCTGATGACGCAGTCAGGTCCCCCCATAGGCCACACCGCCCTATTTCAGAGACGGCTCGGTTCAGCCTATGTGGGTGTTGGAGGACCAGCCCAGGTCTACCGCGATGGCTGGGTCCTACAAGGGTACAGCCCAATTAAAAAGATTCCTTAGGAAACTGTTTGCTTTGTTTCTCTAACACATAACCTCAGGAAATACTTTTTTTAATAAGCCAGGCTACATCAAGCACTTATAGATGATACAAATAATGTGTGTCGTGTTTTAGAGTCAGACTGTCTGCACTTTTGGTGAAAGCCAGCAGTGGCTCTTATGATGAGAAATATTGTATGTGTAGATAAACCACCAGTATAATATGGTGCTAGACATTAATTAGTACATTAATGTGAAAAGAAAGACTTGACTGAAGGATTTTAACTCCCAGAATGCATTGATTTTGCAGCATTAAACAGCATTAGCACAGTACAGCAGGTTACTGTTAGAATTTCACAAAAAATGTACATCAAAGTTAAAGTTAAAAGAGAGTTACTACTTCATAGAGAATCCGATCAGATAAACTGGATGTCTGAGACACATTGGGAATTATGAATCATTGTATGGTGAAGAAACAGAATCCTTAAACCATTTTAAATAGCTCCAAACTGCCTTCCACCGTGTGCAGTGAGGACCATTACATGCATGGCGCATTGCATGCATGGCGCAATAGCACACGGAGTAGAGACAGAATATGGACCAAACACTGGACACTGGAGGAGACAGAGTCTCTTTGGGAATGGGTCAGGCAGCTGAACTGGGTCACGCCAGAATGTCCGGTTCAATCATGTTGAGGCTCAATTCAATTGAATATGTTTGTTTGTGATTCATATTGTGACTGCACTGGGTTTTATTTTAGATTTTATTAAAGAATAAATATCGACTTGATATAGCATCAGTAATCAATCTTTTAAGGGATGGGCCTGGTTTTTAATCTAGCTTTTAGTTGAATCTGTTCACATCACATCGAAGCAATGTCACCCCTGGTTCTTTGTTCCTGTTCGCATAAGGGTTTGCTTCAGAGTGCTCGACTGGTTGCTACCTGACATTGCTATAATAAGAATTTGCCGGCAGTTAAAATGAGGAAGGTTTGATGTTCATTTTGAGGTATTGGTCTTTTATGGCCACATATGTATTATCCATTTTGTTGCACTCCACTCATTTTTCGAATGGACAGGATGATGTGAGCGGTCAGAGTGAGTGCAACATGAATCCTGCGATCAGTCAGCAGTTCTTGTGCAGCTCCCTCCCCAGCTATGCACATTCATGTCACCTTTTAGCCCTTCAACTGCACCTCTCCAGGCTGCCGCCCCGAATTACAGTGTTCCCTGTCCACGGGTGTGTTTGACTGCGACTGGAACAAATGAACCGAGCGGAATTCATCGAACCGGCTCCTTGGTTATGTGAATGCCCTGTGAGGAGACATTTGGTAGCCACCAACACAGTGGCATCGAAAATTGACAATACAAGGTTACCTGTTTTGGATATATTATAACAGGGGCCCACAAGCATTATGATTCTTTAATGAGAAGTGAACCACGGCACACACCCCTGGAGTATCAAACATATCATGAAAAGCCATTTCTTGTGGATTTATGAAATGCTAAACCTCGATAAGGTCAGTTCTTATACATTGCACAAATTTGGCATTTTCACCTGTCAAGTCATTACACCCACGCTCAGAATCCACAGAACCCCATTAGACCTCGCACTTATCGGAAGCGGGAAATAATCTCGCTTTTATAATTAATACAGAACAAAATGGTCTGCTGTTATTTTGTAGGGTGACCTGCAGTCAGGAAATAATGAGGCCAACTATATGCAAACAAACACAGTGGTAAGTATGCAGACATGGTTTCCCACACACACACACACACACTAATAACGCACAACGAGAGCAACACACCTTACTGTTACCAGGAAAGCATTGTGGGAGTTGTTGGCGGTAATAGCAGTTTTTTGCTAATGTAATCAGCAATCTATGGTGTTTTCAGTATGTGTGGGGACAAAACCATTTTCTCTCCAGTCTTTGGGTAAAAATGGTTGCTAAATGAAATTCTGTAAAATGTACGTGGTGTGCAGCGTGAGGTAAAACACGTCAGCTGCTGTAGATACTTGGTATGGGTGTCACATTGCTGCTTTATCAGGTCCCGAGGGAAAGGTTACACCAGCCCTTTTCCAAAGCAGGACTTGGTGCTATGAATTCATCTATGTTCAGGCGTTGGACACAAACTCCCACACTGGCCTTCATTACACTCTGGTGCTGGTGGGAATATTGACTTCCAAAATAATCAGTGTTGTGTTAGATCAAGTACATTGTTTTTTCCAGGCCAATAGCCCTTCATTATATATATTACATGTATCCAGAATGTGCTCACACTCTCTATATCAACTGCTTCATCAAGTCGGTGATCTTTGTGAGGAAAGTAATTCATCAGTGTGATATTCAGAGATGCATTCATGTGTTCACTTCAGTGTTTGCAAATACACATGCAAATTAAGGAGCCTGGTCTCATTTAGCCTTTGTGGCAATAGTTACAAAAATAATGTGCCATGATTTGTTATGTGTTAAGATTCCACAATTTCTTTTAATATGTTATTAACGAGGACGTATATGGACCGCTCAATCCCAAACAGGAGAGGTAGATGGAGCCTGTTCTTCCTGCTGGTTCCCCAATAGAGCTTCCTAAGACGTTTATTCTCAGCAGTATTCACAGAACAGGTGGACACATGTTGATGGCTTCTGATGTGAAACACACGGAGTCCTTTTTGTAACTTTGTTTCTTTTTAAACTGATATCTGTTTAATGAGATTATGTTCTACTTTCCCCAGTTAAACATTTTGTTAGGAGGACTCATTAGAAGACTTCTGTTTGTTTCCAGTTCCACATCACAAATGACTTTATTCATATCACTACCACTATTGTTTACACAATCTTAACAGCACTTGTCTTTTCAATGCCACTTTTCAAAAAGCACATTATTGAAGTGTTTGCATTAATAAAAGTACACCACTATTTAATTCATTGTGATTAATCTAAAATCAATTAATTACAACCCTCCGCAGCATGAAAGTCTGATGTGCTATATGCCCATCCACCACCAAGACTTCAACTCTCGTATTTTCCACTCTACTACACACTGGACACACTCTTCTGTTTTAGAAGTAAACATTGACATTGGACATAAATCACAATGTCAGAATCATCCAATATAGAAGCCATTTCCAGGAGCAGGTACAGTTGAATACCTTGATGGCTAGTATTTACTCATTTTGTTTATATGAATTGATTGAAGGAGCTACATCAAATCTACCTACTGAATGAGTGAGTATCACATGTTCAGTCTTTTGTGGCTCAGTACTATTAAGAGCCTGGAAAAGGTGATGTTTTAGGAGTTGAGCAGCAGGAAAGATTGGGCAGCGTCGTGTTCTTGAAGAACAGTGGTGGGGAATCTTTCATTTATTCTGAATATGCTTCCAAAGAATGTCCCAAAAAACTAATTAATTTATTGTCTTAATTGTAAATGCTGCATATTATGTAAGTTATAATTACCTGCATCAAATGGGCCCTGTGTTTAGCCCCGCCCACCTCCTGTTGTGTAGTCTGTTTTTTTCCCTCTTGGAAGGGTTTTTTCATTTTCTGGGGAGTTTTTCCTGTGCCGATGGTGGGTTTCGGGACAGAGGATGTCGTATGTGTACAGACTGTAAAGCCCTCTGAGGCAAATTTGTAATTTGCGATTTTGGGCTATACAAAATAAAATGAATTGAATTGAATTGAATTAGTCAGAGCAACTGCACACCCTGAATAAACACAACCTAATCTTTTTTAACAACAAAGGAATGGACAGGTCTGTTGCTTTTGAGATCATTGTAAAAATAACAGCTCTATGGAGTTCACTTTCTTTGTACACAGTACTTTGGCCCTGATACTTGAATAATTATTCCGATACAGTATGAGAGAGTGAATGCAGTTAATGACATGCTCTGATCTAAGATACTCCTCAGCAGGGCGGGATGTGCACTGACTCCTTTAGAGGGTGTGTAAGAGGACACGCTGCACGACTTATATTGGTCAGTGGAAATAAGGATTTGCGTTTTCTACCCAGAATGTTTTTTCGGTTTATTGAGCCAGTTCGCAATGGGACCCTTTTCTACTTCTCGTCCAGTCGCTCTGGGTTCAATTCCCAATTCAATTCATATTGATTACTCTAAAACCCCAAATACGCCCCAGGAAAGCTAAAAATCTGTACCCACATGACTTCCTCTGTCCCAGGAAAACCAGTTTCCGTTTACATCCGTGTCAGTCTAAAATGGCATAATTAGCATCTGAATTTCATTGATATTTTTGTGTCATAGTGACCTTGTTCTTTGACCAACTACCACTTAATTCCAAATGAAAGTTGTCAACAACTTTAACGAAATTCCTCCCGGGCAATCCTGAGGTATCGGGAGACGGGTTTACAAGCAGGACATTCTGTCCATTCTTGTTAAGGCATCGGAAATTGCTACAAATTTAAATGACAAATCTCCCATCTGTTAGAATCAGGAAGGGCTCACTGTATGTGCCGAACAGGATCGAAAAGCTTGCAAGGTCTGTTTCATCTTACTACAAAAAGGGTTGTATGTCCTGCTCTGCTCTCTCACGTCTGTCTGGCTCCAGTCACTCAAGGGGGTTAGAACTATGGACTTGTATAAGTGTACATTTTTGCATTTCAAATGAGCTTTTTTTCTCATGGAAGAGCAGTTTCTGCTGGATAAATAAAATTACCAGCCCACAACTGTGGCTGTGTATGTATCTCAGATGTCTAGGTTTCTCTGCACTTGTGTGATTCTATGACAGTGCTGGGAACACTAACTATTTCAGTGCATACTATACATCCATACAACAAATATTTCAAACATATATTTCAATTTGCCCAGTTTGTGGGTATATTCGGAAAATGATGCAATGCCACATAATGGTTTTATTTATTAAATACACTGTGTCATAATTTTCACCCCCGTCTGCTCAGCTGTAATAAATTATGGTTATATTGTACACATGATATTTCTGTTGCTCCCATTGGATTTCTCTCCAAGTTACTAAATGCCAAGATAATACTGAGAAATGAAGAAAAGCCTCATTTCCACGGCAATAACCATTTCACACAGGCAATAATGGTCTTACTGCAAGCTTCCCGTATTTGCATATGTACTTTTATTGACTCCTGTTGTCTTCATTTGCATTCTTTTTCAATTTCACTAGAGCAATGGGAACTATCAGCCATTTCTTTGCTATTAAGCAATTTTGTTTATCTGTTTTTTACTTTCCTCCTGTGTGTTTAGAGTCTTTTTACTGACAGTACAAGAATATGTGCTTTGTGATCCACAGTTAAATCTTTATTTTCTAAACCCGAGTCTTAAGGCTATGTAATATAAGAAAGTATAAAAGTTACCCTATCAAGTTAACCTATTGTTCTCTTCTCATATTCATTTTGCTTAGATGCATTATTAAATTATCTGTAATCTAATTTAACCAGATTAGATTGAAGCTGAATCCTTCTGCATGTTACCCTCATAAGACATGTTTATGGGTGTAGGAAGGCAAATGCTCATGACAACAAATGACCTGTAAAGCAAAGAAGATGCCAAGAAATCTGGTCAATACGGCCTGCCATGACCTGCTGGGGTTTAGAGGAACACTCAGGATGACCAGAAGCTGCGGGGTGTTTGGGCTTGTGTTTGCCAGTGAGAGAGAGGGTACCAAACCTGAACTCCAAGAATGACTATTACTAACTATACTATTATTTTTGTATTTTGTTATTTCATTGGAGGAAATTGGTCTCTTGCTGTGTTCCCTAGATTCACAAACGATTGGCTGGCCGGTCACAATTTAATCATTCAATTCAATTAATTTTATTTTGTATAGCCCAAAATCGCAAATTACAAATTTGCCTCAGAGGGCTTTACAGTCTGTACACATGCGACATCCTCTGTCCTGAAACCCACCATCGGCACAGGAAAAACTTAAAGAATGAACAAGCCTTCCATGGGGAAAAAAGGAAAGAGACCTCAGGGAGAACGTCAGAGGAGGATCCCTCTCCCGGGATGGACAGACTACAATGGATGTCATGTGTACAGAATAAACAATGTAAAAGATGTACAATACATTAAATTCCTATACAGAGATGATTCAAATAGGGACGGAAAAGACAACCACCATCCACAGAAGCCTGTGGGGAGGGAAAGTACAAAGACTTTAGGAAAGGGTAATGTCGGTTTATGATGACAGTAATAGTAATATGATTAATATTTATAATAATGATGATGATGATGATGATGATGATGATAGCAGCAGGTGTCAGCAGGGCCACAGTAGGACGCAGGAACAGGGTCCAGAAGGAACCATGATCCATGGAAACCTGTGAGCCGAGAAAGCACAAATACTCCGTGGAAGAAACAAAGTTAGTCATGCGCATTAATGTTTACAGCAATAGAAATGGGAATATGAATGGTATTAGAAGCGGTAGGTGTCCGCGGGGCCAGGCAGGAGTCAGGACCAGGGTCCAGACGGAACTTCAATCTACAGAGACCTGCGAGGCGATAAAGCATAAAAAACTCTTGGGAGGAAGCTGAATTAGAAGGAGAAAGAGAGAGAGGAACTCTTTGTGTCCTAAGAAGTGCCCCGGTTCTAGGCTTATAGCAGCTGAACTAAGGGCTGGTCCAGGCTAACCTGAGCCAGCCCTAACTATAAGCGATATCACATCTGTTAGCCATGATTTGGCGAGCGTTTCCACCGCCAACAGTACACTTACTTGATAGGCGTGGTGTATTCCAGAAAGTAGTGATAACGTCACTTGATAGGCGTGGTATATGACGGAAAGTAGATTGACGTCATTCGATCGCGCGAAAACTGAAAGCTAACCGCAAGCAACAATGGAGGACGTACAGCCGATCCTGTTCTTGCTTCTCGATATGTGGCTGTTTGTCACAAGGAGACGAAAATCTTTGTTTGAGCAAAGGCTACATGCTGCAAGGAAAAACACAGCGGAAAAATACAGGCGAATTCGGGAAGTTTTGGCACGCGCAACTGACGACACTCTTTCAACCAATAACATTCTGCCGTGAGTCTAGCTCCACCCTTTAGTACCAAACAACTGTGCCAGGTACCCCAACGGAAGGGTACCCAAAAACTGGTACGGTACGGTTCGGATTTTTGGTACCATTCTCAACTTTTGGCAGTGGAGACACAAATAAAAGGGTACCGACCCGACCCGTACCGTACCGCTCGGTGGAAACGCGCCATTAATGTATCTCCATGAATAAACATTATTAGAAACACGCTCTTTTCGTTCTATTTATTTCAAGCATTGAATTCCACAAATTGAAGAGAAAGAAACCCTGAGCCATTCGCAACCAATTTAATGTGATTTTTAGTATAAAACCCCCACACAGTCCTAGATTTTATTTTGAAAGTAGTGAGGAGGCTATTATGACTATTCACTTCCAGGTCAAGTTAAATTGATGACGCTTGTTTCGCAGTTTGTTTGCGCTTTTTGTATTCAGACTGCCAAAGATGAGCAGCTTCAATCATTAAAAATATGAGAAATATGTTCTTTGTTGTCTCAATGTTTTTTTGACAATATGCTTCCATGACGGGCCAGAGAGGCTTAGTTAAAGCTTGGGTTATTTCTGTCACCAATTCATAAAATATATGAATGGCTGTATGAAATGAATGTGAATTCACATCAAACACTGCTCATCAATTATTGAAACGTTTTGTGTCATTACCCCTTAGAGATTGGTAAATTAACATGATGCTAATCGGGGACCTTTGTTTAAGTCAACATTGTAAGATGACAATTCCCCATTGCAGAGTTTGGTAAAAACCACTGGCTTAAAAGAAAGAGGTTTGACGCATGGAAATCTGGCTGAAATCTGATTACTCCAGACGATAGGTCTCGAGACAGAGACCTATCTTACCTATCGTATCTCCCCTCTCTGAATAAACAGCTACTATCTCCGGCAAAGACCCACAGCTGATTGTCCCATTTCTTTCAAACCGCTGTGTTTCACTGCTCGGCCCCTCGGACGCGGTTCAATCCACCTCTTCAGCCCTTTTAGTTTTACTCTACTTTACAATTTTTGTATAATTCTAGACAGAGGCATATTCTAATTAATCTATTAGGATATTAGTTTGATCTCTGCTGTCTTTAATATTATATCTTGTGAAAATTAACTTTTTATCTAGTCGGTTCGTTTATAACAGGCACCTTCCAAGCAACAGTCACCTCGGGGGGGGCACGGCATGGCTGATTACCCCAGTAGAGAGTTACAATTAGGGGTGTCACAGTTAATGCATACATGACATTATTGTGGCCGAGATTAATGCAATGGAATGTTTAAAGGTTAACCCATCTTTGTTTAATTCGGGTGTGCGTTGACTCCTGAATCCGCTGCGTGCTGCAGTCAGTTAGATCGGAGAGGCAGAGGCGGTAACTGAAGATGGAGAGAGCTTTTAGCATTGGAAATAAAACAGAGTTGTGATCTACAGCGGAGAACTGTACAAAGGAATTCCTCTACGTGTCCAACAGAAGGGGGATTAATGACAAAGGGACCACTTTACGAACTGTTAGGCTAAGCAAGCTGCTAGGCTACTTCCATCTCAACATCTACCCTGCAGAGGATCACCACTGTGTCCCAAAAGACAGTAGTTTGGAGAAGGTCCTGGCTAAATGTGGGGACCTTTTTGGCACTTCAAACACAGTCCTCAAATGATGGAGAGTTGAGAGCACAGTGCACAGCAGGAAGAGTCATTAGTTCATTCATGTTCCACCTGATGGAATTCTGCCTTCAAGATGATCAAATGTGTGTAGTTTTGTGTTACAATTAAAATACAATTAAACAGTGTCTAAAATAAACGCTGTTCAGTAATTGCCAGGTTGAGATGCGTGATGACACTCCTCCCAAAGCAACAGTGATCAACAATCCACCCTCACTGTGATCAATGGGTTTCTGTACGTGTATTCAGATACAGAACTAGGTGTCTTCAAAATAATTTTAAAAAATACGGTAGCGCATGTTAAAATAATTGTCTGCGTCAATGAATTAATGAGTTTTGCCCAGGAGTGATTGAAAGGTATAGCTGCCTATTTACTCATTCAGCCGACACAGCGTCATCAGCATTGATTTGAAGTTAAACTACTGGCCAAAAAGTCCAAAGTTACACTCGCTCTGTTTTGCTGCGCACCACTCTATACACATTCAAAAGTATATGTATAGCATAGTCAGTTCCTTATAATTCTACCATTGAAATAACTTAATTTCGAGTAAAAAGCACGTTTCTGTTGTACACGTGGCGGAGGGGTAGAGCCGGTGCGCTGGGAACCGCAAGGTTGGCGGTTGGAGCCCCGGTTGCTCCATGTCCCATGTCGAAGTGTCCTGAGCAAGATACATAACCCCCTAGTTGCTCCCTGGGCAAAAATGTAAAAAAAAGCCATGGGTTAAAATTGCAATGTAAGTCGCTTTGGATAAAAGCGTCAGCTAAATGACCTGTAATGTAATGTAATGTACATGTGGAGGAAAGTTGCAATTAAACTCAAATAGAACAAGGGCAGTCCAGCCTGACCTGTTTGGATGGAACAAGGTGGGCAAACCGTGTTCAATTTCCCACGACTTTCAAGATATAGGTTACTGGACGTAACACATTTAACACTTACATCCATCACACTCTTCATGTTCCATTAGCGCCATTCTTTTATATGTGCACAGTTGACAGAATGTAAAAAACTAGAGCACGAATGTGTGTAATCATTTGTACGAGTTCCTCTAGATTGGCTTTCTCTGATTAAGTTCCACTGTGTGCAAACACATTTGCTCTTTCTATTATCAAGACGTTGTTTTCATCCACCATCACATCAGCACACTAATATTGTACAACGTCTACCCCGGTGGTCCAGTAGACGCGTGCTGTCCAATCAAGTCTCTATGAACTTTGACAAATTGTATCAGCATCAGATGAAAACCATCCAGCTCTCATTGTTAAAAAGAGGGAGGGATAATAACGTTTCTTACACAAGCTTTACTCTTTACTCTCTTTTTACCGGGTTAAGCAAAAGGTTTGATCTAAATTAAATTTTACAATTACAGTGAATAGAAAATGTCTGTATGAAAACACAACACGTACAAATGGGAAAAAGAAACATGTAAACACAAGTATGTGTATTCAGTCAAGTTTCCTACAAATTAATAAATAAAATAATCTACTAAATGGTTTAAAGGATTTTTTGGAGAAACGTAATGGCTGCAAGGATTATTTCAGCTTTTCTGGGGATCCCATGCGGTGAGGTTTAGGTTACTAATGTACTTTGTTAAATATATGGCCTTTTGATTGACACAAACCAAAGCAATTCAACAAAGGCAATAACAACAGCAAATCAATTTTCAAAAACTGATCCAGTTAATGGTTAGCATGTATTCTTAAAAGTATTACAATTAATACATTATAAAACTTTTTTCTTGGCGTAGGCTGCACAGCTTTTTCCTCCTCACCCGAGCACAGCTCCATCACCCACCATCCCTCCAGAAGCCTCCTCAGAGAGCATCGCTCATCAGGCCTGCTGTCTTGCTCTCGTCTTTCTGGTCACAATAGAAGCCTTTGAACCGGTGACACTTGTTTCACAACCCGGCAGCAGTCTGTCAGATGCAAGGCTTTGAAATCTTGCTCTCCTGCCAGCAACACTACAGCTCGTCACACACCTTATTAGCTGTAAGCAGCATCCTCAAAGGAATCCCCAAGGTCACGGAAAGGGTTGTGTATCACACCTGTCACCTGGGTCAAAGGCTTTTGTTGTTGCAACAACTTTGATCCACCAGATGCAACAATAGAGGGGTAACATGCTTCTGCCCGGCCGAAACACTTTTCATTAGACTGTTCAGTAACCAATTAAGTTCCAGAAATACATTTGAGTGATGAAACCAGCCAATGCGTAGCCACCGAATGCAATGATGCAAAGGTGAGTCACATGGCACATGCCAATTACACTGGAACAAAAAGACTTGTGTTTTCTTATTTATTTTGGTGAAAAAGAAAAAACGATTGGGCCTATTTGAAGCTGTTTGAGCTGTCTGCTGTCACTTTAAATCCTTGCACATCAAAGTGCCGACTGCCTGACCTCTTCATTGCTGAAGAATTATGCTAATTAACATCCAGCCTGTTGCGAGCCACTTTTAGGGCTTTGTGTTACTTCAGACTTTCAGGTGCTTTACCACCACGGGGTTGCATTTCAACGTTTGTTTTGTCTTTTTTTCAAAGACATTACTGTGACTCGTTCTATAAAGCAACATTTACTGCTATTTTTGCCAATATCACCCTCACTAGTGTCACATTATTCTTCAACACGTGTTTGCAATGCTGTTGTTACTGTGATTAGCACACACAGGTTTTGGTTCAAGCAACACTTGTGTTGTACTTCCCACAACATCTGAAGAACTGTGTTACTTAACATGCGTTATGGCCTGTGGTCCATAGTGCCAGGCTATGTTTCAGTACAGGCTATCTTGCCGCAAGTATGGACATCAGACTCTACTGATTATTGAGTATGCTGTTTCTCTCTCTCGTTTAGCTGCAAAAAAAGGCAACGTGCAGGATAGTCATATCATCACACTCTGTTTCCTGTCAACTCGGTGGAGTGCTTTGAATTAAAGCTCTGGACCAGCGCGACAAATCCATGTGAGCAGCGGATTCTTCATGTGGGTCAAGATATAAAAGGGTATATCAGCATGAAATCATGGCGCAGTATAAGAATTGAAATGGAGGGTCAGTTTGAAATGTAGATAAATGAAGCTTTTCCAATATATGGAACCACCTGGCTTTAGGCTGAAGGAGTATAAAGTACAAAGAAAGTAGCTAATGCATCGCTCGTTTTGGTCTTTTCAAGAGACAATACGAAAAAAACATCCAATAACACCAGCTGTGCCTGTTCATCTTTTTGACAGCATTAAATTAGAGATGATACTTTGTTCTTTGACAAATAATCCCATTGGTACTCTCCAAATATGTGATTCCATAATGTCCATTGTTTGCAAACGAGCTTCATCTTTTGGAATGGCTCACTAAGGTCAGCCTGACCAGCTGCTCCTCTTTGTCCTGAATGTTTTCATTTGCCCGCTGAGCCTGGAGGACTTTCTACCTCCTGGAGAGATTCAGAAACCACCTTCGCACTGTCTGCCATTGCTAGACAGACTTCAGAATGTCCTGATGCTCTATCCGCCAAGGATATTACCTTGCTGATTGTGCACAGGTTGTGGAGAATAATTAACTGTTGGAGGTTAGAGTGCAAACCATGAAGATCTACAGTATCATTAGATCTCCATTGGCGTTCCATTTCGTAGTATCTCTCTCGATTTAATGCTGTTATGGGTTAGTTAACACCGCAGTGGTCACATTAGGGGTCACATTAAGATTCATTATGCCAAGATGAATCTGTGCTTATCTTGTTTCTCTATAGCACCCTGTATCAGCATTATCTGCCACTTTCACAAGGAGATCATCTTGACAGAGATGAAAGAGGACACCATAAGGAGAATATCTCTCTGCTGCAAAAGGAGAGGATTCATCCCTCATTCTATCTCCTATCACCCTCCCCGTCTTTGCTTGTCTCCTTGATATGTCCTCCTGGACTTTATCTCATCCACTTCTATACAACCCTCAGACATCCGCCACTTTTATCTCCCCTCTCCGCCCCTGACTATCTTTCCTGACTCCTCCAAGTTCAGCCCCTAAATGATAAAAAAAGGAGAAAAATCCTACAACCTTGATGTTCTCCTTCCACTTTCAGCTCTGCACTGCGCCTTTTGTAGTTTAGAGAAGGCAAAACAACATTAAATACAATCTGACAAAAGCAAAGCCTTTCTGTTGTGAAACATTCATTTTAAAACTCTGTGCAGTGGAAATTAAAATAAGGATGCTCTGCTGGCTGTACTTTATGTAAAACCAATGTGTAATTTGGATTCCCGCATTCACGACTAAGATAGTCAAATATGAAAAACTAACGAGTCAAAGCAAAAGAGGGAAAAGGATTTTCTTTAAGCATTGTTCTCTAAAGCAGGGATTCCCAAAGTGGGCTGTGCAAGAGGAAACATGTAAGGGTGGTCTAATGGGGGTAATCCATCCATCCATCTGCAAACCGCTTATCCTGCACACAGGGTGTCGCTGTAGTCTATCTGGAGTTTATCCCAGCCAACTCCAGGCGAGAGACAGGTTCACACTGGACTGGTCGCCAGCCAATCGCAGGGCTACACAGACACAAACAAACATTCACGCGCACATCCACGGGCAATTTAGAGTCACCAGTCAACCTGATCCCCAGAGCATGTCTTTGGACTGTGGGAGGAAGCCGGAGAACCCGGAGAGAACCCACGCAGACATAATTCAGCTGGGATATACGGTAATAACCCTCATTGTATCAGTGATGCTGTGACAGGGCCCCATCGTTTTGTAAAGATAGGCTTTTGGAGCCGTAATGAATATGTTATTTGTTCCATTTGATAGATGTCCCACACCTTTTGGATCCATATATCGTATGCAGGGGGGGTCCAGCTGTAACCATCTGAGAGTTATACCCTTTAGTGCTGCTGTGAGCAGTATGTTTAGAAGGTATTTTTTGGCTCTCCCATCCAGCCCTTCAGGTATTCTCAACAGTGCTACAGCGGGGTCTTGTTGGACGTCCTGTTGGAATATCTCTTTGAGGGCATCAATTACCCTCCAGTAAGCACTTAACTTGGGGCATAGCCAGAATATATGTGTATGATGTGTTCCACACTTCCGCCAGCACAAGTTGTGCGTTGTGTGTTGGGCCCATCTTGGCTAATATTTCTGGAGTTCTGAAGAATCTGGTAATTATTTTCCATTTAAATTCCCTCCAAGTGTTTGAGTTTGAAAGTGTGGCCAAGTGTGCCTCTGAGCACATTTCCTCCCATGTATTCTGTGGTATGATCCTGTTCATCTCAGCCTCCCATCTCTGCTTTGTTTGTAGGGAATTGTGTGGATTCATAGATAGAAAGAGGTTATTTAGCTTACTTATTGTTTTCATTTGAGCAGCTGAAGAAGGATTTTAATCTCCCTAAAACCGATTTCTTCCGATACCTACAGCAGAGAACTTTTCTAACAACACACGAAGGGTGGAGAAATTGTGTGAATTTTACGCCTATGGAAAGGTTCCTAATAGAGATACAGATGGGAAACGAAGATAAGAAAAAAATGTACAATTTAATAAATAAATACACTTCAGCTCTCTCTTTCTCGCCCGCTGCATGTGAAATCCTCCTCCCTTTGTATTCATATGTGTTTCTGACTATGAATGTGCCAGTTTTTGTTCTTTACTGTGTTTAAGTCACTTCCTCTGAGCCTCTGCGTGTGTCCTTGTCCTTCTTATTGTTCTTTTGAAGTGACGTAACTGGAGTTTATTGAAACTTACTGCAGTATTTCAGAGTATTTATTTTTGTCCCGATTCAGAATTAATACGATACAATGTTGCAGTTGCCCCTTTGTTCTGTGTTCAAACTGCAACATTTAACAGCGGACTAAATATAAATATAATATAAATAGACTTTTCCTTTTGAAGTGTGAGCGATAGGGTGCGTGGATGAACCCAGTTGGGATGTAGAAGGGGGTGCGTGGTCTAAAAGGTTTGGGAACCGCTGGTCTAAAGCAAACGGGGACGTTCTCTTTATTAAATCTATCGAGGCGCCAAGATACAAATGGCAACTAAACTATTGAGTATGGACCTTGGATTGAAAGCTTATCAACCCAAGAAGAGGGAGACACTCAGCATTCTATGCTCTAGGTCACATATCTCACTCAAGGATAGATTCTTTTTTGACAGCAGGGATCTAATCAGTGTCTCAGACCCCTCAAACGGAGAAGGAACTTGACAATTCCTTCTTGTGGAACAGTTGGGAGGCCTCCAAGGCAAAAGTATGGCTAATTCCAGTAGGAGCAAAAAAACAAAAACAAACAATAAGTGATCTTAAATTGCACACTGAAGAATTCACTGATATGACAGATGGATCTTGGCAGAGATTAAAGAAGATATATGACAGGAAATGGAGGCCGGTCTATGTGGAATGCAAGATGCAAGTGAAAGATTGTACATGGCTGTTTGGTTAGGGAGCCTCGAACGACCTTTAACCAAAGTCCCCACAATTATGTCCACTGCTGATGATGGGTCCTCTGCAGTACTCAGTACTGCTGCTGAGAGAGAGAAATAAGTTGCATATGTTGGCACCCAATAATTACAAGTAGTGCACTCACGGTACTTATGTTGTAATTTCTTCATTTCAATACTTGATAAACAATGTTACTGATGAGTACATACATGATAAATGCTCAATACTTATATTTCTCTTTTCTAGTCTTCCAAACAGTCAAAGTGCTTCAACCCTTCATCCTCACACTGATGACAGTGTCTCACCCGAGTGCAGGTCAACACGCGTGTTACCAGGACCCGGGATCGAACCACCGAGCCACTGGTTGAAGGAAGACCCACAGTCACCCTGATCAGCCGGTAGCTGGACGCGTGAGGACAAGTGAGGACGCAGCATGAGTTCAAACTCCACCTGCTCCACAACACGACCAGGACACATTCAAAAGGCCGTGGAGGGGAAGACAGTGAAAGCCTTGCTGCATTCGGCCTGTTCGTTTATGGGATATTTCTTTGAGAAGAATCTCATCTTGAGTTGTGACCACTGAGAACAGAAAGAACAACTGGCAACAGCTGCCTGGAGACATCACGTCTATTCACTTGACCGGAGCAAAATACACTACAAGGTGTCACATTGTCTGGTGTCTGGCAGAAAAATAAAACATTTCAGCCGGGTTGATTAAAAGCCAGACATGAAGATTGAATGTGTACTGAAGTAGAGCCCTGCGTATGCGGCCTACGGCACGACGTTGTGGGGGATTTCTGCTGAAGTGAAAGTTTCAAATTAGACTAACGAATTGCATGATCACACTTAATAGGGGAGTTTGTTAATCAGCGAGGGACATTTTGTTTTTCTGACTGACTGATAAATGTTTCAGGGTGATTTGACTTTCAATTCACAAAGGAAGAAATCATATAAATGTGAAAAATTGAAGTTTTTTTTTAATACATATTTCATTTCAGATAACTAATTGTTATGAATCTGAAATATACACTGACATAAAGGATTATAAGGAACACCATACTAATACTGTGTTTGACCCCCTTTCGCCTTCAGAACTGCCTTAATTGTTCGTGGCATTGATTCAGCATTCTTTAGAAATGTTGGCCCATATTGATAGGACAGCATCTTGCGAGCATCTTGCAGTTGATGGAGATTTGTGGGATGCACATCCAGGGCACGAAGCTCCCGTTCCACCACATCCCAAAGATGCTCTATTGGGTTGAGATCTGGTGACTGTGGGGGCCATGTTAGTACAGTGAACTCATTGTCATGTTCAAAAAACCAATTTGAAATGATTGGAGCTTTGTGACACGGTGCATTATCCTGCTGGAAGTAGCCATCAGAGGATGGGTACATGGTGCCATAAAGCGATGGACATGGTCAGAAACAATGCTCACGTAGGCCGTGGCATTTAAACCGTGGCATGGGCCGTGGCATGCGTCGTCGTGGCACAGGGGTTAGAGAACGTGTGCTGGGAAGCACAAGGTTGTTGGTTCGATTCCAGGCTGCCCCATGTTCCATGTCGAAGTGTCCCTGAGCAAGACACCTAACCCCTAATTGCTCCCCAGGCAAAAATGTGAAAAAGCCATGGGTCTAAAGTGTAATGTAAGTCGCTTTTATGGAAGTGGATTTTATCGCTTTGGATAAAAGCGTCTGCTAAATGACATGTAATGTAAACGATGCCCAATTGGCATTAAGGGGCCTAAAGTGTGCCAAGAAAACATCCCCCACACCATTACACCACCACCACCAGCAGCCTGCACAGTGGTAACAAGGCATGATGGATCCATGTTCTTGTGACGCACACAAAATGTATGGTCACATTTGTATTTAATTTGTATTAATTTGGAATGAAGAACATGTCTTCATGGTGTGTGGTGCTATCTATGGCCAGTAGGTGACAGTGCAGCGCTGTGGTTTCGCCCGGCCGCCCTCACTCTGTATTTGCGCGTGCAGCGTCTCATTGCTTGAGAAGACGCTGACAGAGGAAGCCACACGTCTGCCTGTGTCATTAATTTCGATTTTTCTCAGGTCCGTAACCGGTCAAGTGCATTAAGCAAATTTGAATGAACAATTTTAGGTGATCGGATTTAACTACCTAATATTTTTATGAATTACTGGGTTTTGTTTAGTAGCTAATGTTACGTTGCTAAGAAAGACCGACTGCTGAGCGCTAGCTAGAATGCTAGTAGCCCTGTGTAACCTCCTTGTTTTATCTGCCTCCTATACACTAATCTAATTATAAAGGAAAAGTATAATCACTTCGTTTTGTTATGTGCTGTGATGTGATGTTAGGTCGACTTAGATTCTGTATGTTAATTCAGTTGACTTCAATATGTGTTTAAAAATGTCTATTAGCATTTGTTAGCCGTTAGCTGTAGCAGAAGCAGTGCCGCCATCTTCAATGGTGTCCTTCTCACGGACGCCACAGTAGCTGTGGGCACCTTGCCAAAGTCACGGTTATGTTGTCAAAGAGTATGGATTTAATCCATGATACTGATGCAATCCTCTATGGTTTGGTCTGTGAATTTGTATTGTTTGTATTTTGAAGTATGTTGTCTGGCTCAAACGTAGACATGTGGATATGCTTGCTTTCACCTAAATTGTGAAATAAATTGTCATTGCTTGAGAAGACGCTGACAGAAGAAGCCACACGTCTGCCTGTGTCATTAATTTAGATTTTTCTCAGTTCGTCTCAGGCACAAGTCTGTCAACAGGCTCTCTCATCCTGAGACCTGTAACATTCTCATTCTGTTTACGCCAAACTCTGACTCTACCATCTGAATGTCTCAACAGAAATCGAGACTCGTCAGACCAAGGCAACATTTTTCCAACTGTCCAACTTTGGTGAGCTCTTGCAAATTGTAGCCTCTTTTTCCTATTTCTAGTGGAGATGAGTGGTACCCGGTGGGGTCTTCTGCTGTTGCACAAATGCTTTGCTGCATACCTCGGTTGTAACAAGTGGTTATTTCTGTCAAAGTTGCTCTTCTATCAGCTTGAATCAGTCGGCCCATTCTCCTCTGACCTCTAGCATCAACAAGGCATTTTCGCCCACAGGACTGCCGCATACTGGATGTTTTTCCCTTTTCACACCATTCTTTGTAAACCTGGTTGTGTGTGAAAATCCCAGTAACTGAGCAGATTGTGAAATACTCAGACCGGCCCGTCTGGCACCAACAACCATGCCACGCTCAAAATTGCTTAAATCACCTTTCTTTCCCATTCTGACATTCAGTTTGGAGTTCAGGAGATTGTCTTGACCCTGAATGCATTGAAGAAACTGCCATGTGATTGGTTGATTAGATAATTGCATTAATGAGAAATTGAACAGGTGTTCTTAACAATCCTTTAGTTGAGTGTACAATATAATACATATTTTTGTAAACAACCTTAATTTCAATAGATAATATTGTTTACAAGTGCACCTGGAGGAAAACAAAATAACATTTACATTCCCCCTCTCTCAGCCATGATCTACCTCAACAGCAAATCTGGTTTGTGAGCTCCTATCAAGAATAAAGACCGTGGTCCACAACGGTACATATTTAAATTCTTCTCACAACAGCATCTCCACATCAGGCCAATAGTCCAGTGGCTTAAGCGGAGGGAGACGCTGGCTGGATTTGGACTCCTTGGGAATACAGTTGCTTCTGAGCCGGACCCGTCCTCAGCCTCACAGGGGGCTCTGGTTGAGTTGTTTCCACTGATGCGTGCCGGCAGGTAGAGACAGGTTGGCCATTAGCTCGTGAACAGATGCAAATATCGTACACTCCCCTGAAAGGAAGACAGAAAAATGAGAAAATAATTTTAAGATCAAGTATAAATAAGCACAATGATTAGTCAGTTGGCACCAGTTTCAGTTTAGCAAATTTGACAATGTGTCAGGTGGATGCGTTGAAGGCAGGACTCAAATGCAGAGTTTTTTAGAAAATAGTCAAAAAACTCCAAAAAGGCACAAACGAGGTCAGCGAACAGACAGAGAATCACAGTGACGTGACCCAGGGAGAACAGAGGCAAGAAACTACAAAATAAAACCAGACATGAACCCAAACCGTGACAGAACTCCCCCCCTCAAGGGCCAAATTCTAGATGGCCCTAACCAGACCAGGAACAGACAAGGGGCAGGAGGGAGGGAAAACAGAGGGGGGGCCTTGTGTCATGGTTTGGGTTCATGTCTGGTTTTATTTTGTAGTTTCTTGCCTCTGTTCTCCCTGGGTCACATGGGATCCGCCAGTGGCCATGTCGTACACAATATATGTATGTGTATTTATGTGTGTGACTATGTGTATGTGTATTTATGTGTATGTGTGTGACTATGTGTGTATATATGATGCATAAGTGAGGTGTTTCTACTGGTGTTCAGTCTGTGATGTTCAGTCTGTGATGTTCAGCCCTGGGGGGTCTTCTTCCCCTTATGGCTCTTCTCTTCTTTTTCGGACCTCTTAGTCTCTTGGTCCTGCATTTTGCGCTTCATCTTGTCCATCTCCGTCTGTCTGTCTTGCATCCTTCTTCCAAAGATGCCTCTCTTCTTCTTCTTCAAGTCCAGACAGATGTTTTCAAGGAGTGTGTTTTGGTCCTGCAACTGTTTCACCTTGGTGATCACAATTTGATTTTCTTTGGTCAACTCCTCCATCTGTTGGAGTGTGATGATTTTGAGGGATATGTTCTCCTCTTGGCGCTTTTGTTTCTCAGCCATACTATCCCTCCAGTCCTTTAGCAGTTTGTTTTCTGCCTCCAGCTGGTGGTTGTTGGCCCGCTGCTCGTTCAACTTCTCCTCCAGAGCAAGGTTGTCGGAGTACAGTGTTGTTACTCTGGTCTCCAACATCTCTTGTTTGAGGTTCAGTTCTTTGCAGATCCTTCTTCCCAGATCTTTGAATTTCTCTTCCTCGCTGATGAGCTGTTGTTGAGTCTCGCTCAGCTTATGTGAGAGGCTTTCCTTCTCTTTGTTGACTTTCAGGGTCTCACTGAACTTCTGGAGCATCAGATTCTCAACCTTGGTGGCCATCTCCTGGTACTGTACCTGAAGGGCTTCCAGTGCCTCTTGCTTTAGGGCGATGTCTTGGGTGGTCTTTTTCTCCAGATCCTCGTACTTTTTTTGGCAGACTCTCTGGAGCATCAGATTCTCAACCTCTGTGGCCAGCTCCTGGTACTTTACCTGAAGGCCTTCCAGTGCCTCTTGTTTTACCGCAATGTCTTCGGTGGTCTTCTTCTCCAGATCCTCGTACTTTTTTCGGCAGACCTTCTGGAGCATCAGATTCTCAACCTCTGTGGCCAGCTCCTGGTACTTTACCTGAAGGGCTTCCAGTGCCTCTTGTTTTACCGCAATGTCTTCGGTGGTCTTCTTCTCCAGATCCTCTTACTTTTTTCGGCAGACTCTCTGGAGTATCAGATTCTCAACCCCGGTGGCCAGCTCCTGGTACCTTCCCTGAAGGTCTTCCAGTGACTCTTGTTTTAGGGCGATGTCTTGGGTGGTCTTTTTCTCCAGATCCTCGTACTTTCTTTGCCAGATCTCGTTGGTGGCGACGACGTCTTTAGAATCGGCGAGCCTCAGAGACAAATCCTCGTTCTCCTTGAGGAGATTAAGGTGCTTGATAGTTTGGTCGGCAAATGTGTCCTCATGCTCTTGCACCATTCGCTCCTTCTCCTGGTGACTGATGAGCTGGGCTTCAGCCATCTCCTCCTCCAATAGTCTCAGACGCTCTAGGAGGTCAATATTTTCGGGCTGTATCTCTCGGCTGTTGTTGGTTTCAGCCGTGGACATCTGCTGACTCTCCAGGGTCTTGATCCTCTGGTTGGCGGTCTTCAGACTCTTCTCCAGATGGGCGGTTGCCAATTTCCCATCTTTGATGACAAGGCAAAGTTTGTCCTTCTCAATCTCAGAATCCTTCTTAAAGGACTCAAGGTCTTTAATCCACACAGCGATGGAAGAACAGGGAGTAGACATCATGGGAGAGTAGAAGAAGGAACCCCGGTATGATGGTGTTGAATACAGAGCTAAAGTCCACAAACAAACAGATCCCCCAACACCAGCTTCTCCAAGGGTTTCATCACCATAGGCGCAGCACGATGGGCCTGTAGTCATTTAATCCTGTGATGGTGGATTCTTTGCACCCGGGATGATGGTGAAGCGTTCGAAGCACGAGGGGACTTCACACAGCTCGAGTGATTGGTTGAAATTCAGCGTGAAGATGGGGCAAGCTCGTCAGCACAGATTTTCAGGACGATGGTGACACATCAAATAATAAAAAGAAAGTAGTATTAGTCAAACAATTTTTCTATATAATTATATACTGTTGTATATCTTTAAACAGATAGGGTTGTATATTTATTTTATTTTATGTTTTCTTTCGGGGATACATTCACCATAAAAGCAATCTCCACGTGGATCCACTTTTTGTACAATGTAGGTATTTTCCTTTTTTTTGACCAAATAACTATGTATGATGTGTTAAAATCGTGCAATGTCATCATCCGTTGACAGTAGGGGTGTAACGATTCATTTTAACAACGATTCGAGTCGAATCGCGAATCATGGTTGTCGATTCGATTCATGGACGATCTGGTTAATTTAGAATGATTCGATTCAGTGACTTGAAATCGATTCAGTAACTTTACTGGACAGTGCAGGAAATGTTTCTGAGATCCCTGTTGTTTCTTGTAAGGAAATCAGGTTTAAATTAATTATGGATATTATAAACAAGCAAACAACAATTAATGGCAAATGTATTAACCTTTTATTTGAATCAAGTGCCATTTTCAATGTAAACATTACACAATAATTACACAATGTTTGGATCAATTTACAGAACCCCGGATTTTCAACCACATTGTAGGGTTGCACGTCTTTACAGATAAACTTGGCAATTGTTCCTGTGATGTTGAGTTTGGTGCTGGCGAGGCCTGAGGCGTCTGCAGAGCTGCAGTTACCTTCTGCTGCTGCAGCGGTGACGCAGGTCCTGACTGTCGGCGTTGTTTAATCGCACGGCGCCTTAGTAGATGGCCGGAAAGATTCGTCGTGTTTCCGTGTTTTTTTTTATTTGGCTTCTACATATTCTACAAACAGCGAGCGACTTATTTAGAACTCCGTGTTTGCAAAAGCTAAAATGTTTCCACACGCTGGATCGATAAGTTGGTTTGTAAATGTCTTGCTCGCAGTCGTCTCCTCCACGCTGTGTTTTGTTGTTGTTCACATCGTAGGACGGTGGCGAGGATGTTGTGACCTGCCGTTCACATCGTAGGACGGTGGCGAGGATGTTGTGACCTGCCGTTCACATCGTAGGACGGTGGCGAGGATGTTGTGACTGGCCGTTCACATCGTAGGACGGTGGACGGTGGTGAGGTTGTCAGTTCGCTGGTGCTCTCTCTCCGCTGGCTGCGGTCGGTTTTTAAAATGTGGCACAAATGACCCTTTTCAGACTTTATGAAGAAATACAGAATCCCTTTGTGATAATATCTAAAGCATCGCATTAAGACACACATCACTTTATTATTTAAGACGCTGCGCTACTTGCAGGTCGCTGTGTTGTGCCTGATTCTCAATAAAGTTAGAAACAATGATTTACGGCGAACGCGTGGTCGTGAAGATACTCGTTAACATGTCATTTGCATGAGGAGGAGGACACCGACCAACGCAACCTGCCGCTCCGAAAAGGGAACCTGCCACCGACCACCGGAACCCGCCGTCCGGACAAAGGAACCTTCCACCGACCACTTTTCGCACTCGGCCCTACTGAGATTGATTGAAGCAACTGCCATGTGATTGGTTGATTAGATAATTGCATTAATGGGAAATTGAACAGGTCTTCCTAATAATCCTTTAGGTGAGTGTACATGTAGAGAGAGAGAGACCTGTGTACTTAGTCTCTGGAACCTTTTGTTTGAGGTCACAGGTTGTTTTGCGCTGCGTATCCTTCGTCCCCTGATCGTGGAAATTAATGCTAGTTCAGTAAAGACAGTAAAACAGGACGTAGCAGATGGTCCAATGATGGACATTTATGAAAAAAGAAAGAATAATACATACCTGCAAACTTGTCACCTTTCGGCGAAATTCGCCGTTTCTGAGATCGGAGTGAGCGACCGAGAAAAGTTGATGTCGTGACTGACCTTCGCAAATAAAACATCTTCGTTGAGTCTTGGCCAATCAGCGTTGTCTACAGCGTCTACGTTTCCCTCCCAACTTTTCATCCCTTCGCTCCAAATAGAAGTTTCCGTCGGGACTACTGGATCAGCAATGAACACTAGTTTTGAGGTAAGTCTTGTTTGCTACAAACGATGTAATATGCTGTTTAACTACCGAAGGTAACTCGCCATCCAAGTTATGTGTCATAATATTTTTGTCACGTTATCCCCATCAAATCATTCCCACCCTGTTTTTTTAATCTAAAGCTAGCATGTCAGCTTGATATGACGTTAGTGTTATATTCAAAAATGAAGAAACGCCAGACGGACAGAGGTCATCGCAGATCGAAAGGTTAAATCAAATGTATTTAATAAAAGATACAACAATTGCCAGTGTACTTACAGTCCCTACAGTCACAAGTTGCTCCCAGGGGCCCTGAAGGAATGAGAGAGTTAAAGTGCCGGTTCCTTCATTTCAACGGATTGCAAACGCAGAGCTGTGTAATAGATTGGAAGCTTCACAGCTGTTATTTCACTCTTGATAAACTACTTTGCCAGATTAGATTGTCATTTTAATTTCACTGGATTGAATGCATATTCATTGTGAATAGAAGATCACAATTCTAACAGCTGTACAGTAACAGTGGAAGTCCATTAATACGTTTTACTAATCACTCTTTGTTGTTGCGCATAGCCACAGAGAGGAGGATGGAGCTTGACTGTCAGCCCTCAACATCTACCGCTGCAGAGAAAAGGAAGCAGGAGGTAGAGGCAGAAAAGACTGCAAGAAAAAGGCACATGGCTAAGCAGTGCCAACGAGTCCTTGAAGGACTTGTTCAGGCCAAAAATAAGAATTTGGTTCATGAATAACTTCAACCTTATTGTGTGCAGATATTGTGTGTGTATGTAGTACTGTGGCCGTGATAGCGCTACCGCCGCCGGGTTCCGTTAGGACGCACGGACACGCGTTGAGAGCAATACGTCTTTTTATTTTTCAAGGGGTCAGTGGGCAGGAACGAGGCCGCTCAGCTCCACTCTCGTGCTCCACTCTCGTGCTCCACTCTCGTGCTCCACTCTCGTGCTCCACTCTCGTGCTCCACTCTCGTGCTCCGCTCTGCTCGGCTCACGTCCCCCGATCTGGGTCCTGCTCACTGTTTTTACCAGAGACAATCAGTGCAGATTATTTCCACCTGTGCTTTCTCCTCACCTACCGGCACCGTCCGCTGAACCACTCCCCCGCTCTCCCCCGCTCTCCCCCGCTCCCCCCCCCTGCAGCTGAGCTGACCACGCCCCTCCACCACAAGTACAAATCGATATTCATTTTTAAGACCTAATTGTTCTTAAAATGTTCGTTATTGTTATTAGGGCCCGAGCACTGACATAGTCACTTTGCATAATGTGTGATAAGTATCATGAATTTGTCGTGATTTGTGCTTTATTGCCTCGCCCCCCCGAATGGTGTCACCTTTTTCATTACATTACATTACATGTCATTTAGCGGACGCTTTTATCCAAAGCGACGTACAATAAGTGCATTCAACCATAGGGTACAAACTCAGGAGAACAAGAAAGTGCAATTTCCTCAAATAAGGAATAATAATAATAATAAGTAGTTGACAAAGTCTCCCGGAAGAAGGGTGGAGGGGGCAGGAGGGGTAGGGGGTTCGAGGAGATTGGGGAAGATCGAGAAGAGTTTTTTGGGGTTAGAGAATGAGGATTCGATTTTGAATTGGTAGAAAGAGCTTTTGGCAGCAGAGATAGAAGCAGAAAACGAGGAGAGGAGAGATTGAAATTCAAGCAGGTCGTCAGGTCGTTTATATTTACGCCATCTCCTTTTTTTTTTCACCCCTCATGAGTTTGCAGGTCTGATAATAGATCACATTTCCACCACTGCTACTTTTATTTTTTAAATGAACAATTAAGGGTGAAGTTTAATTGTACATGTTTTGAATTTTGTTCTACTTGTTATGTAATTAAATACTAATTGTAGGAAAACAGAGTGTTCAATTAGCAACTAATTATATAAGCAACTGACTCAACTCACCCTGTTCCTCTGAATGTACAAAATAGTGTTGGTTAGATAAAACCCATACAGGTTTGGGATTTGTTTTATTTTATTTGCCCATTAGCCCTGTAATGAATGTGGACATTGGCTGTGGGCAGTGAAAGGAAAAGCCCCGTCCAACGGATCGCTTGGACATATCAGTACTTAACCTCTCTGTGGACGGGGCAGCACATCATTTTGGTCTCAGGTCATTGCTTCCTCCCCGGGGACCATTCATCCAAATAGGAGGCTTCTCAGCGGAGCCCTCTACAGCTCAAAGACCCACATGTTCTGACCCGGGGTCACACGTTCACCCAAAGGCACCAAAGTCATGGCAGGGCAGAGGGACGAGAGATGCAGAGAGAGCGACACCTGTCGGGCAAAGGGAGAAATGCATGCACAGAGTTCTCTTCAGGAAATATTAGTATATATGGTATGATGTGATGAGGAAAATATAGATTAGCCTAAAAGAGACCATTTAAAATAAACGCTTGATTTGGAATAATCTTTTATTATCATACCTCAAAGATGAAAATGTAGAGAATGAGACTTTAAAGGACCAGTGTTTGCTGTTAATATAACGGTACGATGCAGCAGAGAATGTGTGTAATATATTATTATAAATCCATGGGTCCATCTGCGTCATAACAGGCTCCATCAATCTGAGAAGACTTTCCACATGATTTTGGAACCTGGTCCATTATTTGAGCTTTTGGTTTTAAAGGACAGTGGATAAATGGTTCAGCTGGAACAAGTAGATTCAAACGAATCACATCCCAATCCCTGTATGCAGAAGACTTGTGCTCAATGCGCTGGCAGAGGCTCAGCCTTAAAGTGCTGGATGTGGTACTAAGGGTTCACAACGCGTCAGTGTCACACGTACAGAAAGCTGACGGAGGAGCACACGTATGCAGTCTGTAGTGACACATGACATATGGGGCTTACAGAGGTTTGGAGCCTTTGCCAACCAATGATCTCATATAAAGAGGGAGCATATAGAAAAAGGTCACGGGTTAATTAAGGGTCATACAGGGATTTGCCTTCATCTCCTCATTGTGCGTGTTTCTTGAGCCAGCCTGTCAACTTCACATTTAAAATGCTGCATGTAGCACAAGGACGTGGAGTCTCATGAACAACTAGTTGGCATCAAGTGTTCTCGATGCTCCGAAGAGCCCTTATGTGGCCTCATTTGGAGTTTAAGCACAGGTACATATTTTTATTACAGAAGGTTTTCCTCCTGCTCTGTTTTCGCTTAATGAGCCAACACACAATAACCACTGAGTCATAACTAAGTTTGAGATTTTATTTTGGCACGTTAATAAAATCATTAAACAGGAAGATAGCACGTACAATTTGTATTAAAGCCACCGCTGAGCTGTGCTAACTACTGCAGAGCTCTGACAGAGCCCCACTTTCAGCCTCAATGCCCTTTACGCCACAGACGTAGAGGAAGATGGTGGCGGCTTGCAAACAGCACATAAACAATGACGAGGTCCACTTCTGAAATACGGTGTCCGAATACAACGCTGACGTGGTGGCACCTTCTTGGCCTCCCCGTGCGTGAATGGATGAACGCATGTTCGGACTTGAGGTCACTTGCGATCACACAACAGGATTGAAATGACTTTTCTGCTCACTGAGCCGCTGTGGCAGAGCAGCTCCTGAGGGACACTCATCACGCGTCTCCTCATCACGCGTCTCCTCATCACGCGTCCCGCGTGCAGACAGCTGGGCCGGTGGCGGCGCGCTCTGGAAGCACCCGTCCATTTTCAATCCTCTGCACAGCAGGAGGGCACCCCGAAATCACCGGAAGGCAAAGGGCACGTGAAGGCTTACAGGCCAGAAGACAGGACTCTGGACACTGACGTTATTCATCCAGAATACAAGAAAATATGTATCCATGGCAACTCACTGCAGTGGTGACAGCGTAGGGAATCAGAGAAAATGGTAAAGACTTCATTATTTGAAACCTGCACAGACTTCTTAGACAGCGACTGCGGGTGAGTGGGGAGCACGGTCGTCCTCCAATCAGAGGGTTGTCTGTTCGATCCCAGGCTCTGCTAACCCGCATGTCGCTGTGTCCTTGGGCAAGGCACTTAACCCAACATTGCTCATGTAGCTGCGACTACAGTGTGTGAATGTTAGTTACTGATGGCAGGTGTCACTGTGTGTGGTTCTCCTGTCATCAGTGTGTGAATGGGTGAATGATGTCATGTAGTGTTAAAGCGCTTTGAGTGGTCAGAAGACTAGAAAAGCGCTTTACAAGTACAGACCATTTAGACACAGTTGAGGTTTTCTATGCAAGATGGACATTTTTCTTTGCTGATGTATTTCCAACGAGTTAACAATAATCTCACTGTATACTTACTGTCTTTAAAGCCCTAATGTTGCAGAATTACACTTTCTCAATGGCACTACAACATGCAACAAACTGCAGATTGGAGCAGAACTCAAAGTATCACTACACGGCACAAACACGTTCTAGTCCAGAGGTCGTCAACAGGGGGTACGCAGAGGTACTGCAGGGGGGTCGCAACATTTTTGGTTAAGACAATTTTCTTTTTAGGATTTAAAAAAAAAAAAAAAAACTGAACATCAACAGGGCAACACGTCTGAAAGCACTGGTTGGAGTGGAAGCACTGGTTGGATTCTTTAGTCTCGTTTTTCACTTTTCTTCATTTCTGTGATTGAAAATTGGGCCCAAGTGTCAGAATAAACCAGCTCACATCTGAGTGGGACATGGGACGAGATCAATGGCTGTCCTCATGGACCCTAGCTGCATACAGGGTAGCCGGCTTCCTGTGACTAGTGTTCCCACGTGGTGACAGTGCCCCCTACCAGTCACAAAAGGAACTGCATCCTAATTAATCCAATTACATTGTCTAAACTGGAGGGGACGGGTTTCCACTGGTGGAAGATGGCGTGCGTGTTCGCTGAGGGATTCAGATTGAACGGTTCCGAGGTGGAAAGAAGAAACGAAACGGCCCAAACTCACAACCTCCTTTTTTAATTCCATCAAACATCCCCCGTTAAGGCTCTTCAGACAGCGCCACATATTCTACTCATTCCCCACCGAATGATTCAACATCAACAGTAAAAAGCAAGAAGGACCACAGCAGTTAGAAACAAATTGGAGCCTTTATTGGAATGTTGCAAGGCATTAAATACACAATTCCCATTCTGTTCATAATTTGGCATTTAATTATATATAAGAAAAAGAAAATGACTTCTACTCTAACAATACCGGTCTGACAGTTGTTCTCATTGGGTTTCACTGTTCCGTGTTCCCTCCCTGCGTGTGAGTCAAGTGGACTGTATGAAGAATTAAAGGGGGACATATTAATAATAACACCTACTCAGACTAAAGGAAATACTGCGTATCAAAGCTGCGTCGCGGGTTAAAACAGTCTCTTGGTGATACTGGTATCTATCATGTTTGTTTGTTTTTTACTCCTGAAGTTTTACATATAAAAAACTTTTTGTATGAAATATAAACAAGCTCTTACCGTGATGCACAGCCGTGTGCATTTCAAGCTGGAGGAAAAGTAAAATAAAGGAGAGGATAATTTGTTCTAAAGTCGTCAGTGGGTCTCGTTATAAAACATAAATAATATGTTCTGGTGTCAGGAATGAACTGTTACCGTTGTTCTCATCGCGCTTCCACCAACACCATCTTTTTAATCATCGCTCACTGCACGTTGCTCAACAGACCCACAAACGTTCTCCAAACTGTTTGGGCCTACAAACCATTTCCCTCGTTTGAACTGAAAAAAAGGGACATTCACGATAAGCTCCAGCCCGTCTGCGCTCGGTCTGGTCTCCTTTGTTTTTCCTTTGTATGTTATGGATCGCCCTCACATCCATAGCTCAACGCACAGAAGCACCTCCCCCCCCCCCCACACACACTATGAGACTTCTGGAGACCCAAAGTTAAGACATGACTCCGAACACGGGGTTGTGGCGACAGATGCTCGGCCCGATCTCTTCGTAGTCCTTCTTGGTGTGGCAGACCTGGTAGAACTCGGGCTGTGGACAACAAACAGAACAAAATGCATCACTCCAAAAGCTGCATGTATTTGCATATCTAGTTTTTGCAGGTGGTGTTTTCTCTGTTCAGGTCGTGATGGTTTCGGGGTTTTCCTTATGAACAATCTGCTGCTGTAGCTTCTAGGTGGAACGTTGACTCCCTTTATCACCAGCAGGTTGACAGTTACATACAAGAAACGACTGACTTTGAGTTTGGAGCTCAGGAGCCGTTGGCCACCGTTGCCATGGAGAAAACGCGCAGTAACACATCTAAATAAAGACGCAAGTCTTACCAGTGACTACATAAGGATCTTACATATTTATTATTAAATATTGTCTGAAGTTTAAATTAAACCATTCGGAGGATGATAATGACGGAAAACGTAATTCCTATAGAACCCCATTAAGGGAGCTGCTGATATTGAGCATAACGTCTCTGTTATGAATCAGCTGTGCAGAGACCTTTACCAAGTCCTATTGACAAAATGAACACACAAATGCCTCAAAGAAAATGAATAAATAAGAAAGGTCACGGCCGCCCACAGCGTCACACACAGTAATTACACAGCGAATGAGGATTGAACAAAAGCGTCACACACGGCGGCATCACGTGTGTGGTACCGGCCTCCTGCCATGATGGGGAACTGCTTTGGATGAAGCGGAATGTTTAAATACTTACAGTGGATGCCAGCATCGATCCACCGAACCACACTGCGTATCTCTGCATGTGATGAGTGATGACTTGAACATCGATTGGTTTGGGCTGCAGAGGGAGGACCAAAAGGAGAACCGGGGATCAGGACACAATGTATCACACATCGGTCTGCACAATACAGAATTACAACCATAACAACTCCTTCAGTCTGAACCTGTGATTCAGGGATTCACTGCACCAGGAGGAATGCAAACAGCAGTAATATTATGGTGACTGATGTTTCATCACAGATATAGTCGTCGTTTCTAAAGGACGTTTTGGGACAGTGGTGAGGAGGACTTGGGGATGCCAACACACGTACTGCCTTCACAGCTTGACCGAGTAAGGAGGAGGCACGAGAAACTAACTTCTTCCCTGAAGGTGAAACAATTCCACTGCATTCCCCCTACACCCCCCGGCTTCTATTTAATACATCTGCAATTTAAATGAACTAGTCTACATTCAGTACACATCTTTGCCCACAGTGATTGTAGTGAGGAAGGACTTGTGTCTCTCGTGTTGTTTGGCAGTATCGATCCCTGCTGCGTGCCAACGAACGTGCGCGCTCACCTTCAGCTTGCCTCCGCTCAGCTCCTCGCTCATCTTCAGGCGGGCGTCCACCGTTCTCTTTAAATCTCTTTGCAGCCGGCGACCAAAGTCCCTGAACATGGTGGAGCCTCCTGACAGGACGACGTTCTGTGGGACACAAGGTGGTGTTCAGTAAGAATCTCCCACAGAGAGCTTGCTGGACGACCACACCCAACGCCCCTAAACCGGAGGCTTGGAATAAAAGCAAAAGTGTTATTCCATCACCCTGAAAATGATGCTGTAAAGCTCCTCTCCCCCCAGAAGAAAACCCACCAACTCTCACTAACATATGGCTTTGACTTCAGGGGGAAAGGCTGCGAATGGCTTTCAATGGTTGGACAAATTGCGTTAACATTTTTCCCGTCTAATAAAATGTTTTCCAGTGTGCAACAACGCGAGAGCATTTAGTTTAAAAAAGGCATGAATTATTGTGGAAAGGGGTTGAAGACTTGGTAAGCTGGATATGAACAACAGAGCTCTGAATGGTGAGGAAGGACGGTCTGAATGTCATGTGACAAATGCTGGAACCGTTTCCGGTGAGCGGTGGGAGCATCGCTCCGTGTCGTCATCAAGGCGAGTGTGTGTTTACCTTATAAAGAGGACGCCTGACGTCGATCGGGCAGTTCTGAATGACCTCGTCCACCACCTCAGAGATGGGCTGGGTGAAGTCGGGGTTGGCAAACTGGGATGGAGAGTAAACAAAGACATGACCCTAAGCTACAGGAACAAGGATTGCACCCAAAATGTGTCTGAGAGGTGTGTGTGTGTGTGTGTGTGTGTGTGCGCACTGACCTCTGGGTGGAAGAAGATCTCGGGCCCCAGGAAGCGCTCGTAGCCCACATCGATGGTGAACTCCTTCTTGCTGACGGAGTTGATGCCGGTGTACTGCTTCATCCACTTGGAGGCGTCTGTGTCGTACTTGCTGAATTCTTTGACTAGATCTGGGCACACGTAGCTGAACCGCTCCTGGGGGGGGGGTGTAAGGCATGTAAATGGCAGTGTCTCCTGCAGTCTAATTGCTTTCTTCTGAGTCAGACGTGTTCCCAACAGTGATCGAATGTTTGCACTGAGGTAACACATCTGGCTGTTTGTCCTGTTTGACATTTCTACTGCGGACTGTGAAGTTGTAGAAACACATTCAATTTGAGGCGTTGGCAGCGTGATTGCTGTTGCTGTAATAGCGACAATGAACGAGTGCCACTCTGCAGCGTTCTGAGGCGACGCCATTGGCTTGATTGGGTTGGACAGAGCTGCATTCTGCGAGCCAGACGCCAGCTGCCTCAATGTTTACAGACATGATTGGCAATAAGCTTGACTGGATTTTCCCTCAAGCTAATGCAAATTTATTTATTTATTGTTTTTCTGCCCCTGTGGTAATGAGTGATGCTTTGACGTTGAGGACAGAGTCTTGGATAAGAAGTAATTTAATAAACATGGTGGGATTGAAGTGAATCAATAAAATGAAGGAGCAACAATAAGAGAAAGCAAACAAGACTAGATAGGACTTAATGTGTCAACAAAGGACTCAATCATCTGGAGTTGTGGTTGATCCCAGTTTGGGAGACACGGTGCTCAAACCACAAACAAAGCTAAGCAGGGAAGAGCTTTAAAGGACACCCGCTGCATGCAGGAGGCAGAACAACAGTGGCCCCTGGTGGCCACGAGCAGAACAACAACTCTTCTCATGGATCTACTGTGTAGGTGATGGACATCTTGTGAACAGGACTGAAAGACTTTGGTTCACCTTTTTTTCTTTAATGGTCTAACATGAAAGTCTTACAGCTTTAAATATCCAATTGGTTTCTATTAAGTTGTTCAATTCATTAACTTCCATTATGTCTTAAACATAACACATCTTAATGGTTATGCCTTATATACTTCATCAAGGCTGACGGGACCTGGTAAAGTATGCAGCAGAAATACACACAACAAACCTAAACTACCGATATGTGGTATGATAATCCTTATGTGCACAACACAGTAAATAACAAACTCACTATAATGTCCACGTCAGAACTTCATATATCTAACCAACATACTTAACATTCTTTTCTGAAATGTCCAACCCCAGTATAACATTCTTCACATGTTCCTGTATGAGGGAAGCCATTGCATTAGGAGGACGTTGAGCTGAGGACCAACCTTGACTGCCTTGGCCGTCTCCAGCGATTGCTCCGGCGGGATGCCCACCTCCCTCTCCCTCAAGAGCTGCTGGGTGAAGTAGGTGATGTCTCGCCCTGCGATGGGGATGTGCTTGATACAGCTGCCGATGACGTAGCCTTCAGCCTGAGAGAGACAGGGGAGCACAGAGACAGCAGTCACGCAGTGGTCTGAAACCATTTGGCCCTTTTTCCAACATCCACACTATCCGGTTACTGAGCAAGTAGACTGGGGGAAATGTGTCTGTGGCGTCCACATAGTGCATGAAACCTCAAACACACACTGCTGCCTCTCAGCGTGCTTAAAGCGCGCCGGCAGCGGTTTTCAAAACGGTGAAAATGAAGACGATGAGAGCAAAATCAATGGATTTTGAAATCATTATTTTCGTAGAGCCATTAAATTTTGAATGAAAGAGTCTTCTTAAAGAATAGTACATCCACGCAGGCGCGGTTGGTTACACACATGACACTAGTTATTTCTGTCAGTGCAGTATGAGCCCGTGTGTGTGTGTGTGTGTGTGTGTGTAACAGTGTTTGAATAATGACTGAATGCTTCTCATTGATTATCAAATGCCATCAATCAATAATCTAAACAAAGCAAATAGATCACACCTGAGATAACCCAACACATATCAGACTGTATGGAACGGACTTGGGGGCAGAGCGATGGATGTGAGCCTGTGTTGATCAGGAGACTTACCACAGGGATGACGTGGGTGACACCATCTCCGCTGTCGATGACGGTGCCCGTCAGCGTCCTCTCGCCCACCTGTCTGGACGTCCAGGACGCCGCTAGAGCGAGCACAGCCTGCCACACACACACACACGCAGAGATCACATGTAAAGCACATCCCTGCGCCCTGCTACGGTCATGGTCCCATAAGGAAGCAGAACAACGGACTGAGGAGAGAGCATGACGTGCGCGACGTGGATCTCCTCACATACACACTAGATGACCCAACATAGCTCACCTGCACAGCGATGTACAGCCCGGGCACGTTGAAGGACTCGAACATGATCTCTGCCGTGTACTCTCGGTTTTCAGGCGTGTTCAGAGGAGGCTCTGTCTGCAGACGAAGAGTAATACACACAGTTATTCTGCAGCCAAAGCCGGCTTTGACTCTCCATTACCGGCATACTAGCGCAACATCAAATTCAAATAACAGGTTTTGGTAACATGAATGCAAAGAGATCACAAGAGACCAATTTGGGCTGCAAAGAACAGTTGTGTCGACATTTTGTAGTCTACAGGCCATGGGCCCAAACTTCACACTGACAGAATAAGGCAGATTTGTTGACAAATGTCAATCAATCCATCCTGAGCCTCTTACCAGGAGGAAGTAGTGGTCCTCGGGCTCGGCCCTCAGGTACTTGAAGATGATCTGCTCCATGAAGCGCTCCATTAGGTCCCAGTCCTCCACAATGCCGTGACGGATCGGCCACTGTTGGTACAAGTGCAGCTAATTAGGACTCTGCGTTGGAATGCAATGGCCGCAGAAAAATAGAAGCCTAAATACAAGATGCAGACGCACTGTGACATGGAGCTGCTTCAGTGATAAATACATATTACAGTGGTGGACAATATTACATTGCTTCAAAACAATATTGTGTATTTATTTAGTTAGTCTGCCTTTTTTGTTAAACTGTCTGTCCGTTTGCTTTGTCCCAGTACACAGGTGTGTTTGTGCTTGTTTATCCTGCATGTGAGCAGCTACGCTGGTTGGATGTTACCGACCCAACTGGTTTGAATTCTTCACTTTCCATGAAGTTTACAGCACTTTAAAGCCTCCTTCTCATTTCAATGGAGAATTTGTGTCTGGACGAGCAGCCCGACACAGCTGTGTTCATGGGGTCGTCGTGGCGCAGGGGTTAGAGAAGGTGTGCTGGGAAGCACAAGGTTGGTGGTTCGATTCCAGGCTGCCCCTTGTTCCATGTCGAAGTGTCCCTGAGCAAGACACCTAACCCCTAATTGCTCCCCGGGCAAAAATGTGAAAAAAAGCCATGGGTTTAAAGTGTAATGTAAGTCGCTTTGGATAAAAGCGTCTGCTAAATGACATGTAATGTAATGTAATGTAATGTAATGTTCATGGAGAAGAGGAGAAAAAATGCAGTTTCCAGATGTGGAAGCTGCGACTGCTGCCAAAAGAGCCATCTACTAAACACAGACAATATGTATGCAACAATTACCTGTACCGTATATATTATTAATTAATTTACATATTGTGAAGAGATGTACTGACTAGGGCTGCAACAAGGAATCAATGACATCGATAAAAATGTTTGTGTTGGCAACAAATTTCATTATCGATTCATTGTGTCGTGCGATTATTGAGTCACTCAACGAGTTGCGTAGAGATGCAGGCAGAGCAAAAAACAAAACAAAAGACAGCCGAGCCGACGTAGAGGAAAGAGCAGTGTCGGAGGCTGTTGGGAGTCACATGACGCAGGCAGAGACGTCTGTTCGACTGGTCGTCCAAGATGTGGAGCATTGAATAAACTAGAAAAGTGTCAATGGCAAAATATATTGTGGGTTGTTTGGTAGTTGATACACGGTGATCCATTAAACCAGCGCGGCTAACTAAGAAGCCTCTAGTGCATTTATTTACAAATGCCATTTCAAATTCATCTCATAGCACATTTTTTTGCTGTACAAAGATGTGCTGTGTACATTTACTTAACTTGCACTACAATGATGGTAGTAATTTAATGAATAAGCTCCAAGTGATCATGGGTGTGTGAGTTTGTGAGTCTAGTGTAGAGAACAAGTTTGGAATTGTGTTCAATTTTCTGATTTGTATTTTCTTTTTTTTTATAAATTATTATTATGTTGAAGGATCAACCTGCACTTTCTGAAGTATTTCTGCAATGTGAATTTGCAGTTCCGTTTTAGAATCAAGGTTTGGAAATTAAAGCTTTTTAATGCAGTTTTTTATCCGATTCATCGATTAATCCAAAAAATAATGGACCGATTAATCGATTAGCAGAAATAATTTCATGTATGAAAGCAGCAAAAGGGGGCGAATGTGTATGCCAGGCGCTGTGTACGCTAAGCTTTCAGTGTGCCGTTTCTGAAGTTATTTTAAAGAAACTAAAGACTAAGCCAGTTATGCAAACAGGAAATGACCCAATTGGACGTCGGATTGGATAAAACGCCACCGTTAGAAAAAAAAATGCTAATTAAACTTATCAAAATGACAAACCTTTGTTCATCGTGGACATCAGAGGAATTATTCCTCACATACAATCTCATTTATGTTCTTCTGTATGATGCAGGAAAATATTGCAAATCTGTACAAATATGAATACTTCATTTTGTCCCTTTACTAGCTGCGAACTGAAAAAGCAGCTCAGAATTGGTGTGTGGTCCAGAAGTGGGACACCATGCAAGCTGCGAACTGGGACACGGAACGGAGCAGAACCATCGCTGAAGGTCTGTGCTGCTGTGAGGAGTTTACAGAGAGCGGCCTGCTGCCTGTACCGAAGAGGACATGAACTCATGTGCGTTTGCTTTACATAATATAATGACTATATTGATTCTTTAAAGAAACGGAACAACGTCAAACATCGGCTCCTCGTGGTTCTCCGGCCGTGTACCTTAGTGGAATACGAGGGCTTGTCTAGAGCTTCATCTCCAATGTAGAAATCCAAGTCATCCACCCCCTTCATCATCCTCCGCTGGGCCTGGTCTCCCACCTTGGCCGACTCTTTGATGGCAATACCTGGAGAATTCAATAGAGCACCAGAGGACAAACGCTCAAAATATGTACGTTTAAATGATCAATAGCGATCAAACTTTTCATGATTATTGTGCAAATCGAAACCTTTAACATGGAAGGTGAAAGAGATTTTGAACCACGACGAGTAGTACAGGAACAATCAGGGCTGACAAGCGGAAGGTGGATGTGTTCCTCTTTTCAAAGATTCATCACGGTTGTGGTTAGTGTCAGAGTGAAGAGACATACTCACATGACGGAACAATGAACTGCGGCTCCGTGTTCCCTGCGTAACCCAGTTTGGTGTATCTGCAGGAGAGAAGCATCAGGTTTCATTAGAGGCTGCATGCTGCGGACCAAGCAGACCACCTGCTAACACTGACCCCCCCCCCACGCCCCCCCATTAGTATGTGCAAAGGTTTACTACACTAAAAGACTATTTTGGGCTTCATCCGCCTCCTGGTCCTGTGCTATCGCTTTGATCAATGCCTTCACTGTCCTTCGGCGGGTCGGCTGGCCGGCCGCCAAAGGCAGCGGCCTCTCTGGAGTTTGCTAATGGGACGCCATTAAAAGAGGCATTCATGTAGTATGGGGAAACTGAGGACTACTCATAGATGTCTGCAGGGGGGTTAAATTGCATAAACTGACTGTCCATTTAAACTGTCTATAACCTCAACACTGCTGTGTTCATCTTTGCCTACTTCACTTTGGGCAGAGAGGGAACTTGTATGAATATAAAGTTGATAAAAGTTACAGAAGCAACATGTTGATGTCTACGCTCATTCAGTTAAGACTGTAGACTTCACGGGCTTCTGTGCTCTGCACACTTGTTGCTTTGCTTGGCACATGCTAACCAGATGCAAACCAGATGTAGCCCCAACCGGCCTAGGAACACACTGGACTTCCTGCACACAGGAGTACTACAGGGACTGACGGAGGACACTGCTGAGTCATGACGTCTGTGGGCATGAAGGACCACATCCTGGTCATAATAGAGGCTTCTTGGAATTTCCCTTTAAAAAAGAGCCACATTAGCATTTGTCTTTGGAAGAAATCACCAGAGTGTTTTGCTAGAATGTGACTAATATGACTTTACTAAGTATTTGGTTTAATCATCTTTATAAGAACAAACATGTTTATGAAATCTGTTCATTTCCCGTCCTGCACACAAGGCGGCGGCTTTTTGTTTTTTCTGAGAGAAAATCTCCCAATGACACAGGAAATAGTGGGTGTGATTTTCAGAAAGATGACATTGAGACGCAGCATTGATCGACCGATGAGCGCTGTTAGTGTTGCAGTGTGACGGAGCGCCATGAGCGAACGGGAGAGACGCGTCCTGATGTGATAACGACGGGTTCTTGGTTTGTCAGAAGCTAAAAGAGAACTTGTGTGTGAACAACGTTATATAATCTTATCTCGCAACGTCCCTCTCTCTGTCCAGCACAGTGAAAAACCAACAGCGCTGCCAACGTTGGTCGTTCTGAGGGAAAGCCAGGAGACAGAACACGGTGGGAGGGTGTGATTGATTCATCATGCATGGCAGAGAGAGTGGGCAGCTCCTCCAGGTGCACTGATATGACAAATAAGGCCCAGATGATTTAAATCTGTGGTTCCCTGAGGTGTAACCTCTGTAACTACCAGAGCCGGTGTGAACTGGGCGGACAGAGGCAGTTCCTCTTCGACACATTGTTTGGATCAGCCTCTTAAACGCACTTTATTCCAGAGACGCGCAGATTGCTGTTCGGGGACACGACGGCCTGCTGAGAGTAACAGCAACCTGAGCACCTTCATTCCTCTGAACCGCCCCAGCTTGTCTGCGGGGACGAGCCTCGACAGGACATCATCGCACGCCCCTTCGTCCCCGTTAGCTCTGTGAAGGATCGACTTCAGTACCGCACAACATCTGCCCACAGCTGGCTCCAGCATGCATACTGTTTGGAATAAAGTCTTCTTTAATCCTGCAGTGATTAATATTGGAACATATGTGCTATGACTGTAAGGCTTTGGCCATCTGCTCCAGGAGTAGAAAGTAGCGCAGGCCAAGCGAATTCTCCATGGCACGTTTCTCTGCTGCTCCAGAGCCGGTGAGAAGCACTGGTTAACAGCCTGGGGGGCCGCGGGGGGCCGCGGGGGGGTGAAGCGAGGAATGCAACGTGAAGAGGGGTGAGGTCAAGCCTCTACATGCAAGCGACCCGCTAGTTAGACCCCCAAAAACAACTAACTCGCAGTGGTTATAGGGCATGTCACGTCCTCCCGAAGAGGTTCACGTGGGAAGATCTTTCAAAACACATTATTGAAAGTTTCACCTGAAAAGAGAAGCCTCGGTCGGAAGCATGAAGGAAGCAGGAAGGAGGTGAGCAGCGCTGCGAGGGGCCCATCTAGTACTCGGTCTGCCCCGGTTCTCACCGGGCCGACACGGTTCACACCACGCGTTTGGGAAAATAGTCGGTGGGCCGACAAAGAACACACGGTAGAAAAGTTAATGACAACAGCGCGCTCGGTGCCCAGAAAGCGCCATATAAGGACTAGAGCGCGTGAATGAGGAAGTGTCGGCCGAATAGGAAGTAGGTAGAAGTGCGCCTGCTGGAATCTGCAATGACGAAAGCGTCTCTGCAAGTCCCGTTTCTTCAAAGACACGCTTTGAATAGCAAATTATACAATAACGTTGGACAACATCTGGCGTGAAGGCCCGTCGGCTCCAAATGAATGAGCCAGCTGTGGGGGAAGCCTCCCTGTCTCCCTCCCCCCTCCTCCTCCTCTCTCTCTCCCCACAGGACGTTTCACCAAAGACAACACAGCCGAGGGACTAACGACGAGACCGGCAGAGAAAAACCAACGTGAGGAATGAAACCGTGGCAGCAGCGGCGGTCTGCGGCTGACACTGACAGTCCCCGGCCGTCCTCAGCCCCCTCATGACACTCGAGCCCCCCCCTGCCGCACGGTGCTTCGGTTACGGCCGCTTACCCTGTGCCGCAGTCGACAACGCACGCCGGCAACCGTCCAGCCATCTCTCTCCGGGTCTCTGTTGTTCAAAAGCGGTTGGAATTGGATGGATAGCAGGCGGTGTCGGCCGGAGGATGTCGTAAGCCGTCCACAGGCGGAACCCTGAGCCCGCACAGTGCCGTCTCCACTTCCGCACTCGGCTTCTGGCAGGCGGGGAGGGAGGCAAGATGGCGGAGGCCGGGTCGAGCGCGACGAAGGCGGGGCTTCGCAGCTGTCAATCATCGAGGGAGGGGGACGGCCTCGGTTTACATGACGCGTGGATTACAGTATTGTTAATATTACAATATACAATAATGTGGGTTAGTGCAACTCTTTGTGTTCTTTTATTTCATGCTCAATTGATACATTATTTGTATACAGCGTTCGCAGTGTTCATGTGGGTTACCTGAAAAATATACCAACAAAGTCTTCGCCCTTTTAGAACATAGATAATGTATATATGTACTTGTTGTTTTGCCAATTTCAATAAAGAAAACATTTTTTTAATTGATATAATAGTCATCATTGTTATTGTTATTAGTCCGCCAACTTCAAGAGCAAGGTTATATTATACAACTAGAAAAGGCATTTCCTGCTGAAAATGCGTTGGAATGCAAAAAGCTGAAAGCTGCACTGAATATTTAAAAATAGCTGAAAATACAGAAAGTTGAAGGGAATTTGAATACATTTGCTGAAAAGCTGAAATGAATTTGAAATTGCTGAAAATACAGAAATGGGAGAAGCTGAAAGGAATTTCAATAGATTTGCTGAAAAAGCAGAAATGAAAACAGCTGAAATAAATTTGAAATATTGCAAAAAAATACAGAAATGAATATTAAAAAATTGCTGTTGATAGAGGCATAAGAATAGCTGAAATTATTTTAAAGAACTGCTGAAAATACAGGAAGTGGGGAAGCTGAATTTCAATAGATTTTCTAAAAACAGAAGTTGCAGGAGCTTAAATTTGTTTAAAATTGTTTGTAGTAATATTAGTAGTAGTATTAGTTATAATTGTGGTATTAGTAGTACTAGCAGTATAAGCAGCAATAGTAGGTTTAGTATCAATAGCAGTAGAAACAGCTGTAATACTATTAGCCATAGTCGTATTTGTAATAACATTAGTAGTAGTTGTAGTATTAATAGCAGTAGAAATACTAGTAGTACGGTAGTAGAAGTATCAGTTGTAGTACTAGAAGTACGAGTAATATTCGTAGTGGGAGACAGAATGTTTGTTATTCAAACTAAGAAGTTTTTAATTAATAGGCCTCATCACAAACATTACAGTAAAAATTCCCTCCATGGGGCTTTTATTTTGAAATTATTGGATTGGGTGGGGTGGGGGGGTGTAGATAGAGGGAGGGAGGGTGAGAGGGTGAGGAAGGGAGGGGTGGTGAGGAAGAGATAGAGGGAGAGAGAGAGGAGGAGAAATAGACATACTGACTGACTGAGTGATTAACAGTAAGTAGAGGTCAGGGGGGAGGGGGGAGGGGGGGCGAGTGTCTTTATCATATTGGTCTGTTGACAGAAAGCATAGCTGCGTCATGTGACTCCACTAATCAGGTCATAGGAGCAGCTGTGAGTCACAGACAGATCCTGCAGCGTGTGAGTGCTCGTAACCACGACAACGCCGCACCTGTGCGGCTGCACAAGGGCAGACACAGGACAGCGAGTTACACAGAATCCACACCTCAAACAAATGAGAACCAGCGCAAAACTATAACAGCTATCTAAAAAATACGGCGTTTGTATGAGACCCAAGACTCTACCGAACGCGTGGATGTGCTTTTTATGTCTGTCCGGTAATAAATACGGCTCCTATGGCCGTTGACAAAACGTGTACCTTGTGGATTTTTGTGAGAAATATGTCGGCAGATTTGTATTGGAGCCTATGGGGCTTTTGGCAGAGTTTGTGTCACTCAAACACTCCTTGCGCCAAAACTAAAAAACTCTGGGATTCCATGAACACATTAATCCAATCAGCACAACCATACCCTCATTAATCTGAAGAAATGAAGCCTCTAGAGTGTATACTTTGGCTGCAAGGACAGAAGTTCCATACTTTTTTAACCAGATTTCTGCGCTGCCCCACACTCTAGCCTCGAGCTCTCCACTGTAGCAGACGCAATACACACTCATGTAAAAGTCAGAAACGGAGCGAAGAACTAGTGAAACATAATCAGTGATTATGAAAAAAGTACAATAGATATCAAGAAGCAGTTTTTTTCATAAAATAGTTGAGACTTGTGTGAACATTTGAGAGTTGAAATGGTGTCTGTAGCTGAAAGATTGGCGAAGCTGAAAAATCTGAAAGTTGAAGAAGTTGAAGAGGATTTGAAAAGCAAACTCCATTTGAAAACCATGTTAAAATATTAACGATTATTGATTTATATAAATTCAAGCATAAGAGGTAGAAAGCTGAAAAGTCATAGCCCTCAAGCCAGAAAGGAGCTGAACATTTTAATATTTGAACGGTTTTAATAGCTGAAAGTATGAAGGAGTTGAAAGGTGGCGCGGAAGAAATAGAAGAAGAAGATGAAGATGAAGAAATAAAGATTCGAAGAACAATACTTGGAATGCATCGTTAATGCATTCCAACAATTATACCTTGTAAAGGAAGTATTGAGCAGGCGATGGGAAGCTCATTTGGTAGGTCACTTGATGATGACGTCACTGTGCAACATCCGGGGGAAGAAGACTTAAATGCCTTACACGATATGTTTGACTTGTCATCAGTTACTAGCACTTTGTAAAGGATGTCAAGGGTCATCCACATTGATACAGTAAAGTATATGAGAACAGGTTGAAGACATCCAAGCTGACAAACTTTTCTGCCTTTTTAAAACCCAAGATTAGTCAAAGGTTTGAGGGAATTTCGCATGTGTCTTTGTATCATTATATGAATCTGAAAATACAGTCAACAGCTATAGACAAATAAATAAAACTTACCTAGCTGATTGCTTTTAAGTAAGACAGTATTTTTTTAATACAATGTTCGTGAAACGTAAAATATCCCTTCGCTGCGTGTCACTTCCTGTCTCTAACCCTTTCCATCAGTTTATTTCCTCTATGTATCAAAAAGAGGCCCTAAGATCATACTTTTAATATTCATACCACATTTGATCCATAAATAATTCAAAGAACTGTGTGCATTGGAAACACAATCTCTGCTGGCATGAATCTTTTCCCAGAGGCCTTGAAAAATATTTATTTTATTACTCCCTTTCACGGGATTGTTTTCAGTGAATCCCGTTCAATGTAAGATAAAAAATGCATACAACAATTATGTTGTGTTTATAGAAATTAATAAGCGCTTTAACGTGTACTAAGCTTATACTATTATTATTAGCATCTTACTATGAAAATGTAGACTACTTTAGTTTAAAAATAGCAAACCCTCCTGATTTCAGCGTCGTCTTGATCCAATATACAGTACCTTCTAATCAGAACTCTCAGATATTTCATTTGAGTAACCGGTCGGACAGTTTTATCTTCTTTTCTTTCAATATATTCTTCATGTGTATCTACGCTTGAACAGCACTTGAACATGAACAGTCAGTGCTGTTGAGGGTTCATCGATTAAATTGACTATGTTAAATGTCTGCATTCTTTCCAAAATATTAAAGCTTCCTAGATTTATTTGTGAAAATGGCCCACCGACAGCTTAATAGTTATTTAGTCATCATTCTATGCAACAACCATCATAGATTTGCCTTATTTGCGTTGGTTGGTTCACTGGTTGTTGTCTGCTAACGGACACAGTTTAAACTGTGTTTATCAGTGTGTCCCCGATGAGGTTAATACACATGGATATACATATATAAAGGCCTTTATATATGGATATCCATAGATATATATATATGTATATTTATCTTAATAAATGCCTGTTGTACGAGAGAGGTCCTTTGACTTTTTACTCAGGCAACGCAGGCGGGGCCCAGAAGGGTCCTCAACACCCCTCACGCACACACACACACACACACACGTGTGCTGGACTGCGCTGCCATGGCGGACCTACAGATGAAACTTCTCCGCAAGAAAATTCAGAAAAGGAGTGACAAGAACAAAGAGCGGAAAGTACTTCGGGAGCAAACAGCGGAGGAGGAGACGGGTACGCGCAGTGATACAGCGTGTGTTTGTTGTTGTTGTGTGATTGATGCGTTTCTGGAGCGGGGACGAATGCTAAGCTAGCCCAGTTAGCATACTTTTAAAATGGGATTTGTGGATAAACCGGTCGAATATAACACTGTTAAATGACGTTAGCTGAAAACACATTGTGGCTTTAGATCCTTGCCTTAATTTGTCGCCGTAATTTATTGCAGATTATTGAGATTTATAAACGTGGCTGTTAAGTAATTGTTTCATCGGTCATGTGACCGATCGGCTTAATAACAGTGTTGTATTGCAATGTTTTTAACAGTAAACTTAAACGGACTGGAAGACAAAGGTGAGAAAAAAGAAAACGCTTCAAAGAAACCGATTGTGGTGCCAGCGGAAGAGACCACGACAAAGGTGAAGACCCCCAAGAAGACCAAGAAGAGAAGAAAGCTGACTGCGCCCGCGGAGCCACCAGGTAACCGGAGTCTGCCAACGGGATGCTGGACTGCAACGCCTTCTGTTTGAGGGCGAACCCTCATGTTTGATTCCTTCTTTCAGTGGAGAAAAAGACGAAAACCGCGAAAGAAGCAGAAGATGAAGAGGAGGAGGATGATGGAGATGCTTCACCAGATGAAGAACAGAAAAGAAATAAACTTGAGGACGCTGCAAAGGAAGAAGACGACGAGGAAGATGAGGAAGAAGAGCAGCCCGAATTACCATCTGGTTTAACAGGTACTGAATACTGCGTGTGTGTTTACTGCAGACTGGCTGCTGAGCAGTGTGATCAGTGCTTGTAACGGGCAGCGTGTAACACGCCACGAGGAGCGAGTTCCACCTCTGTAGCTTTAATGATGTTTTAATATCTAAGTATCAAGTATAAGAGCTCTGATGACATCAGGACCACAGAGAGCCTTCACATCAAACTAAAGACACACCTCCTCAGACTCTACATCGACTAAAAGACTAACAAATTGTTCCACTTAAATTTTTTCTATAGCAAATTCTGACTTATTTGATGACATTGCATTCTTGTTTCTTGCTCTTATGGGTTTGTACCCTATGGTTGAATACATTTATTGTAAGTCACTTTGGATAAATGCGTCAGCTAAATGACAAGTATAAGCTTCAGCCCCAGATATCACAAGAAGAACGGGCCATGATCACGGTTGATATTTCATTATTTTGGATACACTCAGACTGATGTCTCCTTTTTAAATTACCACACGTTAAATTCCTCTTGTCATCCATACACACAATTTACATTATTAACCCGGTTCAGCATAAATCGCCAAGAAACATCCAGGACTGTCTTTATTTAACCAGTTTACTGCAGTACTCTGTGCTTCAGTGGGCTGCTGCCTTCATCTTTCCCGCTCGGTGCACACACACACACACCTGAGCTTTGCCTCTATGTGTTGCCCGCTCAGTGTTTCCATCGTGAAGCGGGTGTCAGCTGAGGCATACAGAGACGGTTGTGGTTGTCTTTGGGAGGAGCCCTCAGTAATTCTCCCTATAAGACTAACTGCAAGGACACGGTGGACACGATGATTGGTGATAGGTGATCTGACTCTCACGCATGGTGTAACCGGTGTTTCAGGAGCATTTGAGGACACGTCCTTCGCCTCTCTTGCGGAGCTGGTGAGCGAGAGCACGCTGAGAGCGGTGAAGGAGATGGGCTTTGAACACATGACCGAGATCCAGCACAAAAGCATCCGCCCACTGCTGGAGGGAAGGTAAGTGACGATGTAACGTCGGACTGCTGCTCAGGTTGTTTTTAGAGGCCGGCTAGAAGAACCGCCTGATCGACTTCAGACCAGAAGCTGAGTGACTTGGTGGCGAGTTGACAAAGCGCTGTCCTTCTCTTCAGAGATGTTCTGGCTGCAGCCAAGACGGGGAGCGGTAAAACCTTGGCCTTCCTCATCCCGTCCATGGAGCTCATCTACAAACTCAAGTTCATGCCCAGGAACGGTAAGACTCCCGTTAAAGTCGTGCTCCCTCCAAACGTTTTGTAAGTCGGGTAACTGTTGGATCATCCTAAGAACTCGTCCTGGTTTGTCCAACTGGAACACAAGCTCCGGCACTAATGAGTAGCTTGCCACACACGCGGCATCTAAAGTAGCTAAATACAACAAGACTGAACATTCTGAACGTATAGTTATTTCTACTAACCGCTATCTTGCGAGAAGCTTGTGACCTGCAATCAGTGCGGAGGTCCGGTACATGGGCTCAAGTCAAAGTATTTGGCCTAACCAGTTAACAGGCTGGGAAACGCCGCTGTTGCTTAATGTGAGTAACAAGCATCCCTGTTCTGCTCAGGCACCGGCGTGGTGATCCTTTCCCCCACGCGCGAGTTGGCCATGCAGACGTACGGCGTGCTGAAGGAGCTGATGGCGCATCACGTGCACACCTTTGGCCTGATCATGGGCGGCAGCAACCGCTCAGCGGAGGCCCAGCGGCTGGCTAACGGCGTCAACATCCTGGTGGCCACACCCGGCCGCCTGCTGGACCACCTGCAGGTGAGCAGGGCGCCGACATAAGAGCGCCAGCCATGTTTATTGATGGCTGCCCACTACGAAGGCCTTGTGGTTCTACTGATCCGGCTTGGATGGGGCTGTACGAATAACCTTCCTGTGCCCCCAGAATACTCCGGGGTTTATGTACAAGAACCTACAGTGTCTGATCATCGACGAGGCTGACCGAATCCTAGAGGTGGGATTTGAGGAGGAACTGAAGCAGATCATCAAGCTGCTGCCGAGTACGTATCTGTTGATGGTGGTCTTAGTTAAATGGTGACTTCAGCAGTGTAGTACTATGAAACCAGTGGTCCATAGATATGGGAACCATCATCGTGCTCACCGTAAAGAATGTCCACAGACATCGACTAACCCACCGTGCTCCCTCTAAGTCCCTGTCCAATGTCTCTGCCTCGGTGTCTCCAGAGAAGAGACAGACCATGCTGTTTTCCGCCACGCAGACCCGTAAGGTGGAGGACCTGGCTCGCATCTCCCTGAAGAAGGAGCCGCTGTACGTCGGCGTGGACGACAACAAAGACAACGCCACCGTGGACGGTCTGGAGCAGGTACGGGCTGCCGCTGTCACGTGGACGCGGTCCTCCTTTGGGGCGCCTTGTAACGGACCGTCTCTGGTTTCAGGGTTACGTCGTGTGTCCGTCGGAGAAGCGCTTCCTGCTGCTCTTCACCTTCCTGAAGAAGAACCGCAAGAAGAAGCTCATGGTCTTCTTCTCCTCCTGTATGTCTGTGAAGTTCCACTACGAGCTCCTCAACTACATCGACCTGCCGGTCATGGCCATCCACGTAAGACGTGTCGCCGACCTCCTGCCACCGCTGCATCCTGCCTAAAGGCCTCCGCCTCACCCGCCTCACCTCATGCTGTGTTTTCAGGGCAAACAAAAGCAGACCAAACGCACCACCACCTTCTTCCAGTTCTGTAACGCCGACTCCGGCATCCTGCTGTGTACGGACGTGGCGGCCCGAGGCCTGGACATCCCCGAGGTGGACTGGATCGTCCAGTACGACCCTCCAGATGACCCCAAGGTACTGGAGCTAAAGCTCGATAGCTCCACGCCGTAGGCCGCGTAGGGCCCCTTTTAAGCTGGGCTTTGCCTCTGCAGGAGTACATCCACCGGGTGGGCAGGACGGCCAGAGGCATCAACGGCAGAGGCCACGCCCTCCTCATCCTGCGGCCCGAGGAGCTCGGCTTCCTGCGCTTCCTGAAACTGGCCAAGGTTTGTCCCCGCCGGCTCTCCTCATGCTGATCCCACCCAGGGACACATGGGCCGTGTCCTCCTGTAGGACGAGCCTTGATGTACTCTGCTCCTCTCTGTCCAGGTTCCATTGAGCGAGTTTGACTTTTCTTGGACTAAGATCTCTGATATCCAGTCCCAGGTAAGAAGTGTGGTGCTTCCACATGTTGCTTTTTAGCTTTCTATAGAAAATAAAAGGAAATGAACAAACCGCCTCCTGTTGCTTAGATGGAGAAGCTGATCGAGAAGAACTACTACCTCCACAAGTCGGCCCAGGAGGCCTACAAGTCCTACGTGAGGGCGTACGACTCCCACTCGCTCAAACAGATTTACAGCGTCAACACCCTCAACCTCCCCATGGTGGCGCTGTCGTTCGGCTTCAAGGTCCCCCCCTACGTCGACCTGCGTATCCTTTGCTGCTATTCAGAGCCGTGATTGACGTCGTCGTTGCGACACGTGATTTGTTTAAATGCGCGATGGAAGTTCTCCTTAACTCGGCTGTTCTCCAGATGTCCACAGCGGTAAAGGAGGGAAGCTGCAGAAGCGAGGCGGAGGAGGCGGGTTTGGATACCAGAAGTCCAACAACGCACACAAGTCCAGAATCTTCAAGCATGTGAACAAAGGGAAAGCGGACGGGAGGCAGTTCTCCCGCTGAACGCCCGTCAGCTGGACTCTTGTGCACGTTCCACCAACCGGCCTGAGCAGATGAAGAGCGTCCCAGCTGTAAATGTAGGGACGTGTTGAACTGGGCCGCTGCATTCCCCCAGTGTCCCTGTGGGGGCATTTTTCTAACTTTACTTCATGTTGTCTACCTGGAATATTAAATCTATTGGCTTTCATTTAGTCCGCTTCATTCTGTGTTGAGACTTTGCTAATGAAACAATCCACAAGAAGTACTCATGTGCAAGTTTTTATTCTTCATAATTACAGCATTTCTCTACACAGTCCGGAGTTGAAGGACTCCCGTCAGCCTGACAGAGGATCCGAGTTTAGAGTAAATCAGTCCTCGGATGTATACAATAAACAGAATATTAACAAACCTCAACTGTCACATCATTTCACTTGTCTTTATTCTAAATTAGTTAAGATCTTCAGATCAGTGAATGTGAGGGTCTCAGGTCTGAGCAGTGCCCTTAATGGAATGTACGGGGGGGTCCCTTCAGTCTGCACCCAGGTAAGTGATCAATAGAAACACTGTCCTCAAAACCCCACTTTAACATGATGTACAGTATGCAGCAGCTTTTAAAAAGCAGAATTAGTCCAACTAATCTCATACATTCCAGTTACAATTGTATCAAACTGCACGAAACCATTTACAAACTGCAGAATCCCTGTTAGTGAGATGCAATACTAGTGCAATAGAGAACAGTGAGTCAGGCTGGAGGAAAGGACACTGGCGCCAACAGCTGCTTGATGGGACTCATTGTGAAGTTGATGAGCTTGTCACCGTTTCATCACAACTGCTGGAAAGATGAGCATCACATCCTCCAGTCGTGCTCCACAGGTTTCCATATTCCCATGAAGGCCTAGAACCAGTTACATGTGGGGATCTGTGGGGAGAAAAGAGGTCTCAGGAACCACACAACACCATTGTTCACCGGCTCGGCATGTTCATCTGTTATTGGGATGGTTTTTAGTTGACAGCTTGATGTGATGGGGACGTGTTAATGATGACTAATGAACCCAGGAGACCCACTCGTCATCTCTGGTGACAGAACGGGTAACATGCACATCCACACAAGAGCCGGGCCGATGCAGCGCGAATTCCTTTAACAAAGTCACCCACACACGCTCCGTAACGGTGCCGTTCCAGTTTTAATTTTCTCCACAAAATATAAATAAAACTTTTTTTTTTTAAATGTCTGAACATTTATATTTTCCCATAAACATACAACCATAATGTTGGCGTTTCAGAGTTCCTTTATTGACGTCCACTGGCTCTAATACGCTGCCGTAGGATCAGAGTAAAGCAGATGTGGATCTGCATTGGTCAGGCCCTCCAACACACTGCGTTAGCGATGACCAGAGGTTACACTGGACCACCCGCACACCACAAGATGTCACGCGCGGCAAACGTCAGACCTTAGGGGCCTGCTCTGGTGGGGGGAGGAGTGGGCGGAGCCCCCCAGGGGGCGCCATTCATCTTCTCTCCTAAACCTGTGGTCAGTGAATAAGGGCGAAAGAGGGTCGTCAGTCAGACCACTGGAGGTTCACCAAACATTAGGCTTCATAAAAACATCAAAGTCATTCCTGTGTGTCACAAGTCTGTAAAACGTCAGCTCGGCCCTTCAGTACCGTTGGCATTGCAGCACGGCTCTGTGGTCTCCCAGTTCATGGATCTCTGGACGGCCTTCTTCCAGCGAGCAAAGCGGAACTCGCTCTCTGAGGACAGACGGACAGGTCAGCGAGGGGACAGAGGCCCCGTTGATGCTTTGAACAACGGCCCCCGGGTGGCAGCAGACCAGTCGTCCCACTGCGTGACCTCGGAGGACTCAAAAAGGGGGATCCCCATTCTGTGTCTCACCGTCACAGTGGATCTGAGGCTGGTATTTCTCAGACGTGGCGTGTGGTAGGTCACTGGGGCTCAGGCTCCACACGCCCACCCCCTCTGCGGCCCCCGCCGCCATGGCCACGCCCAGCGCCGTGGTCTCTGACATGGTGGGTTTCACTGGACCGAAACAAACCACACACACACACACACACACACACACACACACACACACACACACACACACACACACACACACACACACACACACACACACACACACACACACACACACACACACACACACACACACACACACACACACACACACACACAGGTTAAAGGCCCAGTCAAAGTAGCAACTTAAAGGTCTGAAGTTGCTAAGATGCAGATGTGACGGCTAAAGAGGTTTAAACGTCCGAGCTCACGTATTTTATTACAGGTAACCCGATCTTCCACTGAGCGCTGCGGTGATCAGCCGAGAGGTGGACATTGTGATGTAGATCCAGTTGCTACCAGACCTCACGGTGCACGTGGTGATGTTCATGGTGCCCAGTTATGTACATACCAGTTAATGTGACGTCTGTGTGTCAGTGTCGTTTCTTTGAAATGGGGCAAAAGTCAGAGGGGACAGAGAGTCCAGGTTAAGTCGATGGTTACGCAACTTGACATCACCCATTTGTGAACGTTAAGACTTATTGCTGAGTTTGGGGAAGTTGTTCATGCTGCCACTTTGTTTCAGCGAGCAGTGCACTTTGCACGTTGTGGGCCGGTGCAGCGGGTCGTTCAACAGCACATGTGAGTCATTACCAGCAACACGGCTTCTCTGCATCACATGACTGCACTGCACCCGTCAGAGCGAACGTTCAACGTTTAGTTTGAAGTTAGAAGTTCTTGCTGAGCCCGTGTGTGTGTGTGTATGTGTGTGTGTGTGTGTTAGGAGAGGCCTCTTACCTACGGGGATGCAGAGAATGTCGGCCTGCAGCTGCATCAGTAACCTGTTGGAGGTCATGCCTCCATCCACCTGCAGCTGCGTCAGAGGGAGGCCACTGTCCTGGTTCATCGCGTCAAGGATCTGATACACACACACACACACATACATACAAAGGGTCGCTCGCTTAAACGCAACCATAACATCATCATTGTTGAACTAAGAAGAAGAAAAACACCACCCAGAGGTGGAGAAGACGGGCAGCTCACCTCTCTGGTCTGAAAGCAGACGGCCTCGAGGGCAGCAAAAGCCAAGTGGTTCCTGTTGGTGAACTGCGTGAGCCCACAGATGATACTGGAAAGAGTTCAAGAGTCGTTTTTGATTGACTGTTTCCTGCTGCTGACCAGCCTCTTGGGTAGAAATAAAGAAATGATGCAAGGAAACCTGCTCGAAAGAATAAAACAAACAACTCTGGTCTCTTTGAGAGGTATGAGAGCCGATTAAAGTCTGATCTAAATAGCTGATTTTCGCCATAGTATTTGTATTTTTTATATTCATTCCTTTTTAGTACATCTCAATCTCTGGTCGTAAGAGGATTAAAAGTGGCAGATTGCTAGCAGAAATAAAGACCTAAGTGTTATTACGTAACGCACCATAGCAGTAACTTGGTTATTAGGTCATCATAATATGTTTGAAAACAGCAGTACCTTGTGTTTATATTGCATATTACATTATTTTAGTCAGCCTATTGTTTGGGGGTCACGATCCAGTCGACAGTTGAGACGCGTGTGTGAACAGCTGACCGGCTCACCCTCGTGCACTGGGCTCCCAGTATGGCGCGTAGAGGCCGGAGAAGGCCGGCACAAAGTAGCAGCCGTAAGACGTGCCGGCTGCAGCTGCCAGCTTCTCTGAGAAAAAACAGGAGGAAGAGTTCATGTCCAAACTCAAATATGGAATTAAGAATTTATTTTTGATGTGTAGGGAATTTATATATATATATATATATTAGTGCTGTCAAACGATTAATCGCATGTATGTCATAGTTAACTCGCTTTTTATCTATTCTAAATGTCCCTTCATTTATTTATTTTTCCATAATTTTTAAATAATTGTTTTCATTTTAATGCTCTTACCAACATATAAAAGTAGATTGGCTTTATGCAAATGTTTTATTCGATGGAAAAACAACATTGCCAAACAAGGCGGTACAAAATAAAATTATAAAGTGCACATTTTACGTAAAGGGTTAGGATTTCGTATGTACTTGGAAATGATTTCCTGAAAAAAATGATTTACATGTTGATGTAAATTAATTTAATATACGATCATATGTTGGTATGCTGGTGTGAGATTTTACTACTAAGAGGAAGGAGGGGTGCTGGATTTGTTTTGAGTGACATTTGTAGGACGGTCCCTCAAACAGGATCAAGTAGTTGGGTCACGTAAAGGTAAAAAAAATAAATCCTAAATTGTTGTTAAAATGGGTTTGCGTTAAAGTGGTCAATAACGCATTTGACTGACAGCACTAATATACACACACACACACATATACGAGATGCCCCGGTGTAAGTACCGATCTCTGCAGAAGACTGCACGATGCCCAGGTTGTCCTTCAGCCACCGCACCACCGCTCCTGCAATGGCCACGGAGCCCTGGGGGAGGAGCGAAAGACCCACGTCACATGAGAGCAGCAGGCCAGAGAGGGACGCAGCGGGGGACAGGAAGTGCTCACTCACCTCCAGTGCATAGCAGGCGGGCTCGTTTTTGCCCAGTTTGTAGGCGACGGTGGTCAGCAGGCCGTGGTCCGACATCAGAGGCTGAGTCACAAGACAACACGTCATACAGAATAGGATTCATTCACAGCGTCAGAGCCAAGCAGTTCCTCTCATCTTACCTTGGTGCCTGTGTTTCTGAGCAGGAAGCAGCCGGTCCCGTACCTTTACACAACACCAATGGGGAAGGAATATGAAGAGTCATTATTTAGGGAGCGATGACATCCTCCAACACTGTCGTTTAAAAGATACTCACGATTCCGTTCATTTATTGAATTATTTACTGCGTTAGAAGCAGATTAAAAGGTGCTCTTCCAAAAATAATATGTTACTATATTAATACAAGTTTAATGACTTAATCCCATTACATTTTATCAGGAAAAGTTTTGTCTTAGTCACAGTAGTTCTAGACGCCACAGCGTCGGGGATCAAGACAAGAATGACGCACATACAGTAACTTGTGTGTATTTAAACTCCTCAGACCTCAAAGCTGGACGCACATCATCGCAACTGGGTACGAGTTCAGAGGACCAGACGCAGACCTCGTGCAGGTATTTTAATTGGTGCTATCAAAGTTAACGCGTTGTTCTATAACATGGTTGAGATTAGGGCGATAAAATAAATAAACATGTTTAAATACATTTAAAAAAATAAAAAATAAAGGCTTTCTAAAGTGATTACTTGTTAATTTATAAGATTTAGACTTAAAAAAAAACGTAATAAATTTCAAAATGAGAGATTTATTGGTTATTTCGTTATTTCTATTGACAGCCCTGATCACAGTAAATGTTTCCAACCAGTGTCGAGTAAGATTTCTCTGACTGTTATATTACTTTAGGCTCTTTGCAGCAATACCAGGCCACTTTCACGCTACCTGGTAACTTTGTCTTTGATCAAACAGTTTCCAAGAGTTTATTTCAGGGTTCGGATCCTTTTATCCTTTCCACAGTGTTAATAGAAAAACCTCCAGAAGAAGAATGAAGAAGGCTCACGTGTTTTTGGCCTGGCCTTCCTGGAAGCACATCTGACCAACCAGAGCCGCCGACTGGTCGCCGAGACACTGAGAGGAACACGGTCGCAGTTAGAGGGCCGTGACGCACACATGTGTACAACTAACAACACAGCGTCTCCCTTCTTCACAGTAGCAGACATCTGTCAATCATAACCCAGCGGAAATCACTTTGTAAGAACATAAAATATGAGAATGTTCTGGCATGTTTTATGTTATGGCTGAATTTATGTTATGAAGTGAACTGTACATACATTTAAATTAAATTACAGCAGCAACTTTAAACAAGAAATACAAAAAAATATGTGAGAACTGGATTGAAATATAAGCATATATATATATATATATATGGTCAGACAGAAGCCATGTGTAACATTCACCATCATGCTCTACTCTAAACCAGTACATGCTCATACTTACCCCCGAGATGGGGACCCCTGCCAGAGAGCAGGATTTCTGGTTGGAAGAAGGGGACACACACACACACACACACACACACACACACACACACACACACACTTTTAAAAATCCAATGCTAAAGAATAAATACCATTCAATGCATTATCAGTGCAAATCATTTCCAATTCATTGCATTAAATCCCCATGATGCAACATATGATGCACACTAAGGACGTGTTTATGAGCCAATAGGGACACGATGAAGATATGATGTGTCGTAAAACCATTTAGTGCACACAGAGTCTCTTTGGAGGGTGATCGCACTAAACCCAGATGTATTTCAAATTAAACTTGAGTGATCATTGCTTATACTTTCATGTTTTGCAAAACATGTTTTAAAAGAATAAAACACATTAGAATGCTAAAATGTAACGTTGAGTTTGCTTCTTTCAATACAATTTTCTTGAGACAATGCATTGAATTGAAAATCAAATAGTATAATTCATTTCATTAGAGGTAAAAACATTAATAAACTAATGCTCTTAAGTAGTAAAGATAAATAAATAACAATAAATCATGTTCTATTAGTGATTTGTTTAAATATGCTTATGTATGTTGAACTGAAAATAGTTATTTCATTAAACTTAATTTAAGTGAAGTAATAATTTGGAGTAATGGTTACTAATGGGGACTTAAATATGTCCACAGCATCTATGTTAACTCAACTTAAGGCAACGGGTTTCCACACAATTTACTAGTAAAGTGGTTCGTGTTAACAGTGCAGCGGTTCTTCTCAAGTCGGCGGATTCTGACAACAACAATAAAGGATTTGGGGGAGTTGAATGTGTCAGGAGAAAACTTCACAGTGAGGCAAACGCAGCCAAACTAGGCCTACCGGTCCACTTGCTCATGAGGGCAACCGGAGGCTTTGGGGGACAATCAGTAACTACTTTCTGGGGCAAAAGGCAGATCAGACCAATAAAAAGGAGGAAAACAAACACAGCCGGTACATGGCTGACCTCTGGACGGCAGGCCGAGGGAGATGTTGAAACAAACAGGTAGAGATAGCGCGCACACCAACAGAGACACACACCACAACACACACGTCGTTTAAATGCATCACACCATCTGCCAGTGGCACGAAGCTCCATCTCATCACGGCGCCTATCAGAGCGACGCCACAATAAGGAATTGTGCTGAAAAGAATCAACGCAAATCAACAAAGCAGCATCGGTAAAACCACAAACATGCAGCACGAGGGCGCCGTTGATGGCTGCCACGTGCGTCGGTGCGCTTCGCTTTTTGTTGTTTGTTGTTGTCGTCACGCACCAACCGCCAAGACAAACTCCTTGTATGTCTGACATATTTTGGCAATAAATGTTTCCTGATTCCTGATTCCTGATTCGATGCGAGAACCTAACACGGTTATCTGTGTGCACGGCTCATGCACTGAACATTATTATTATTACCAAATCAACATCAACAATCACTTCATTTGAAAACACTTATCGTGTTGCGGAGGTTGATGATATTTTTAGCATGAAATCCTTTACTACTTCACGTGGAACTCTACGAGCACATTGGCTGGAACTTATCAACGTCCATGGTCATTTCAGCAATAAAAAGATGCTGGTGCAGATTATAGAGTTGGTGTGGTTATCTAGATTTACAGCTGGTTATCGGGTCCAGAACACAAGCCGTGTCCCTGCGTCGAAGGCAGCTCACCATCACGCCGTATATCTCAGAGGAGCTTCGGACTTCGGGGAGGATTTCCATCGGGATGTCAAAGTACCTGGAAGCAGCCGGCAGTCAGGACGCCGCGTGTCATGAACACAACAGACGATGAGAAGTACGTTCTGTAAGTCACACACTGGGGGGGGGGGGGGGGGGGGGGGGTCGGGGGTCAGTGTACCTGCAGAGCTCCGGATCCCAGTCCAGGCTGTGAATGTTGAAGAGCATGGTGCGACTGGCGTTGGAGACGTCTGTGCAGTGCACCCCCCCGTTCTGGCCCCCCGTCAGGCACTGAGGGGAAACACCAACAGGAGCGAGTGTGTACAAAGGGGGCCAGTGGTCTCGCGTGTCTTGATTTACACCTCAGGTAGAACACAGGACAGTAGAACAGGCTCCTCTCCCGAGCCGCTCCGCTGTCAACCACAAGAAACGGGGCCGTTGTCTCACCCAGATGATCCAGGAGTCCACCGTGCCAAACATGGCTCTCTGACTGCGCACGGCCAGGCGCACCTCCTCCACGTTGTCCAGCAGCCAGCGCAGCTTCACGGCGCTGAAGTAGGGGCTGATGGGGAGGCCCGTCTTGGGCTGGAGAGGGACAGCGATAGCAAGGCGGGTTAGAGCTCCGCGTTGGGTAGAAGAGGCGCAGCCGTCGCGGGCTCAGCTACGGAAAAGCCCGGACCTGGAGCTAATGCTCCCACATCATCCCGCTCGCTCACCTTGAGGTGGTTCTTGTTCTGACCCGGAGCTTTGTTGATGAGACTCTCCACTGTGGACTGTGTGCGCAGGTCCAGCCAGACTACAGATGAAGCAGACGAGTACGGATTCAACACTTAGTCCAGACATGAAACGGCTCAGCAGCAGAGCACCAGCAGATACACATGCCACCCCTTGGCCTCAGTATGTTAAAGTCAACAGTTAAAGTGACATTTATCTGATCAAAATGTGCTGCTTGAATCATTTTTAAAGATCTAATGAGGGAAAATTCCAAAGTGTAAAGATGAGAGATCACAAGAATCAGCTTCAGAGTCAAATGAACACTTTCTATCATTTAGACTTGTGTGTATGACACTGAATTACAGTTTGGAGGTAAATACATACCTGATTAATTAATGTTAACTTGCCCTTTAGAAAGTTGTAATGATTTTAAAGGTCAACTGGTTTTCTATGGCAGCAATAAACTTTAATTAGAGATTTAATAATAAATAAGAATATTTCATTTAGTTTTTTTTTAATTCCCTATACTTTTTTGTTTAAAATGAATCTGTATTTTCTAATTTGAGGTTATCGTTGAGGTTTCTACTTGGATCTCAATAGAACCTGAATTCTGTGCCTCGAGCTGGAATCCACAGCCTGCAGCTGTAAAGCCTCCAGAGACCAGCAGCACCACTTCAGTGGGTCAAGGGCTCGATATCCAGCAATCATGAAGACTAAAAACTCCAGTAACATGTGTGGCATCCGAGGCTGGCAGCGCTAAAGGAGTCAGCGAGACGAAAGCGCACACACACGGAACCCATTCCATCATCTCACCATCTCAGCTCCCTACAAACCAACGCTGGGCAGAAGGAGTCCTGAGATCACTCGCGGTGCCCAGCAGGGCCCCCTGAGGAACGGCCGAGCACGAGGACAGTGACACAACGTGAGACACTACGTCTGGTGCAACCTAATCCCACGTGTCATTGTCTCCTAGAGGACATCATCTTGGGGTCTGCTCAGGGAAGGACGGACTGTTCAGTGCGACGCTTCGGCAGCGCGTAACCAGAGACGCTGCAGCAAAGGGAATCTTTACACAAATAGGCTGGCGGTCGGACGCATTTTCCAACGCTGGTGGGGGCGTGCTCACGTGTGTCTGTTTGTGTCCCCGCCCCCCCAATACAACACTATAAAACGGTGATGAAGGCGAAGGTAGCGAGCAGGTCAAGGACATGTGTCCACAATATATTAGTGAACATGAACAACTATCACAAATCCCCAAACTCAAATGTGTGACGTCATCAAGTGGGCCGTGTGCGGCCGCTGCACAGACAATGACCAGGGAACACAGGGGAGGGTCTGAGTGTGGGGTTCAGTTTCCGTTCCATCACTGCAGTGGAACCGAGCTCACTTGATGCCATCACATGTCAGTGACGTCCCCGCTGTGGTCCCGAGTGAGAGCAGCTCATGTTCACAGATTCACTGGGTCACGTTAAGGACATATTGGATTTCTTCATCTCAGGACTGTTCCGCTTTTAATTCCTATGTTTTTTCCTTTCAAAGTTCTTAATGGTAAACATGAAATGTGTATGTGAAGGAGAATAGTGGCCACTGATTCACTGAATGCACCCACCTATGGCGTTGTAGAGTGGCTCCCCAGTCTCCTTGTCCCAAACCAGCGTCGTCTCTCTCTGATTCGTCACCCCCACCGCTGAAAGAAATCCAGCAACAACGCGTTTGTCAGGAAAAACTGGTGCAGCTGCAGACGCGGGTGGAGCTAACGCTGTCGTCCACACCTTTTATGTTGGACAGGTCGATGTTGAGCTGCTGGAGTTTCTCACAAGTCCTCTCCATGCACTCGTACACCGACTGCATGATCTCCTTGGGGTCCTCCTCCACCCAGCTGCTCCAAACACACACAGACAGGGTAGTAGTGAGAGAGGGTGCTGCGTTGGTGGGGTTGGGGGGTACCGTTAGCGTGCACCACACAGAGCAGCCCGTGAGCCACATACCGGTCGCCATGGCACCCACAGGGCGCTGCGTTTTATAATGACTTCAGAAAAGTAACTGCGCATGCATTGAGACGGGTAACATTTCATTACAAGACGGTATAAACGCATCTGTCCGAGCGGAACAAGCGAATGGCCCCCACAGTGAAGGAGTGAATCCCCATCTTTCATGCCCTGTGCTCTTATGCAACCCCCGTAGTTCCACTTTAAATGCGCGTGCTGCACAGGTCGAGCTGCTGAAAGTTGGCCAGGCGGACAGACACTCTCCCCTCCATTATTCACTAAAACTTTGGATTACATAACTTTACCCGAACAACACGTCAACAGGCTTTTCCTCCCCGCCAGAAGTACATAGTTGAACCAAAACCGCTTAAAACTGATTGTCCCGCCAATCAGGGGGGGATTCTACAATGTTGATTCCTTAATACTGATTTCAACCATCCTCCCGAAGTGAACCGCCTCCTCGGTGTGGAACGGAGAGCATGTGAAGTGTCTGATAATGGGGAAGCATTTCCCACGTTTTAGAGGAGGCTGTCCACACTAAAGACAGCACTGAAGATGAAACAAGGGCTTCGATAGGCCTTTAGCAACCTATTCTTTGAATTCAGGGTCTGTTCTGCACATTTATTCTGGAGTGGTCCCTCATATAGAGGACGTGTTACTGTGGCTTTCTGAGAATGAGTTTAAGTAAACAGCTGCTCCTCTGGCTGATGTAACCTTTCAAAGTGACCTGAAATGACCCCTGGTGCTTCAGAATACGTATAAACTGAAGTATTCACAGTTCTTATTTCTATAAAAGAGTCAGATTTGCTAAATTGGAAGGTTGAGAGTTGGAATATGCAGTCTACCGTTTACACATCCCATAATGTTACGGAGCTGGTCTGGAACCAGCTGCACCAAATATGTGGCCCGTGGTACTTTGGACAGGGCGTCGATCATTGGAAATGACATTAACATCTGACTGCGTATCAACGATCCACTACGGAACAATAAACGCTGCACATTAGACTCACTATGTCGCACACGTCAGATCAAGTAAAAGATCTAAAAGCACTTCGTAACCTCAGTAACCCAGCAGACTGAAGACTCACCGCCTGGGACATTGATTTACTACTAAACCTTTCAATTTATCAGTCAAGGCTACTTTTAGGACTTCCTGGACAACGGATGTTTAACAAATACCTCAAACGCTGACTGTGCAGTATTTACTCTTTGGACAATCAGTAGCAGGAGAACATTGTTTGGTTTGTTTGTAGCAGCCCAACATCTAGGAATCTTCTGTTAATGTCACCTAGAGCTGCTACTCTACTAAACTGCAGATCTATGAGGTTCAACCGTGTGACAGCGTCTCCCTGCTGTGAGGGGAAATACACCAGTTTATTCTCAAAGCACTCACCCCTCCTTGGGGAAGCTCTGCTGGATCTCCACTTGGTGGTGACTCACCAGCTCAGCGGTTTTTGCATTGAACACCTGCGGAGAAATGGAATGAATGAGGGAATAAAACCGTTAACAGAACTCCAGGTGTGCAGGAGAGAGGGGGACTGCAAATAGCGTCGCCACGTCTTATTCTTGATTGGCACATCATAGAGAGGAGAGCAGATGGTGATTATTATTAGCAGAATTACTGCGGGCGCCATCCAGGGGGCAACGCCGCTCCACTAAAGGCCGGTCTGATGTGACGCCAGGCAGCAGATTCGCTCAGGTCAGCACTTCTTCTAATAAGGTAACAGGATGAACCCTGGTGTCCAACAGTAGTACACATCTACAAGCCCACGTCAAACTCTTTACACGTCATGGGCCGCGCCGACTGGACGCATAGAACCGGGCCGCATAGAACCGAGTCAACATCTCCTTCAATACTCAAACCAACAAGTTACACATTCAACGCAGCATCTTTACTGTCGACCTCACCCCCAAAAGGTCATATATCCTTTTAGCCAGCGTGCTATCAGAGCGTCCATGTGACCACTGCCAGGGTTTGTAGAGCAGCCAATACATTTAGTCAAATTCCACCTGGTGTGTAAGAGCACTTTAAATATATGGACACACTCATGAGAAGTCATCCTCAGCGGCGTCCCTCACAAAGCAGAGTTTGCTTCTAGTCGAGAGCCTCGCTTACAGTTAGAGCCCCCGCTGGGTTTAAGATTAACCTCTCGGTGACATTGTCCGAGCCGTCGGTGTCCCCGCATCAGCATTCCGGCAGTGTGCCCGCCAAAGGGTTAAAGGTCGCTACAAAGAGCTGGTAACTAATTAGGAAAAGATCCACGGTGTGTTTGCTATGGATGTTTGAAACCTTTTGACCAGATAATCAATAGATCTTTTTTCTTCTTCATTTAAAATCTTTTCAGGACCTGCGATCACAATTGTGGTAACAGCAGCCAGTGTTTTGGATTTATTAAGACTCTGTTGTCTTAGGTCACACGTCGCCCCAACGTGTAGCAGATCTACTGAGGCATCACGTGGCCAGTCCATCGACGCCTTCATGATCTACCAGCAGCGTGAGGTCCTTCCAAGCCCTGGGGTTCTGGGCCAGGGCGGAATATTCCGGCTGACCTAATTACCGGAGCCCAATTCTATTCACAACGGATCACTTAACAATTTGCTAAACCGTGAAAACAAAGCAACAAGTGGAGAAATCTGACGGCTTGTTGGCGACTTTAAGCGTAACGTCTGGGGCCTTCACACAGGAAGAACGAGGAACGATGATTTTAAGGGAGGCGAGGGCCTTTGTCGGTTAATGAACAACGGCACAATCTGACAAAACACATTTTAAAAGGGTTAATGAACTTCAACCTAAATGTGCATCGCTTGCTTACTACATGATGCAAAATACTACCTCACACATCTTGTACTACTGCGTCCTGGTTGGTGTGCACAGTACTTAATTCAGAGGTTAACAACATTTCAACACAGCAACGGGTCACTTTCCACAGACACGACGTGTGACACATGCACAACGTGTACTGCAGACGGATGTTATACTACATTTAAAAGGGTATCACTGTGTTTTCTCTTCTTTCTCTGCATTTAATAACGGTTGACACGCATGACCATGTTTTGATGCTCTCGATAAACATGATCCATGACGTCATGCACGCTTCGGCAGAGCTGTCGTGTCATTGCGCGCTGACGGTAAAGCTCCTTTAAACCACGTCAGCCATCCATCGTAACGTAAGTCACAGCGGTTCCGCGCCAGCTCTTTGGTGCAGTGCCCTCGGTCACCAGCGGGGGCGCACCGAGCAACGCGTGCAATGTGTTGATCATTTACTTCACAGAATGTATTTATTTGTTGTTTTGCTAACAGATGTAACTTAACAGCTGCTGGATAATGCAGCACCAATAGAGAGCGCGAGGGGCTCAGCGTTAGCTTAGCAGCACATAGCCTGCGTGAAGGTGATTAAAGTGGCGTTATTCTTACTCCCATTAAGTTATCGTTGTCACCTGCAATACGTTTATTTCAGTCAAACACTTCGTTGCTGGCTACCAGCTAGCGCTGTGCGTTCAAATAAGACGTAACACAGTGTGAGCATTTCACGTTAAACCTCTGGCGTCACTCACCAGAAACCTCGTAGAGCTCGTGCCCTGGTCAATTGCAGCGACCAGCGGATCCATCGTGACGTATAAACACTACCAGCGGCCGAGAGACTCCTCTGTCCGGGGGAAGGTGGCGGAGGAGCAGCGGGCAGGGTCGTGAATGACCCGTATGTACCGGCGTCCTGTCGGTTGGCTGCTCTTGGAAGGGCGTCAGCCACGCGCCGTCCAATCAGGAGGCGGGACATGCGCTGTCCAATCAGGAGGCGGAACACGCGCTGTCCAGTCAGGAGGCGGGACACGCGCTGTCCAGTCAGGAGGCGGGACACGTTCTTTCAGCAGAGCACCACGCTACTTTCCGTCCTCGTGAGAGTCCGTCTTTTGTTATTGTTTTGATCGAGGGACCTCTAGCGGCGTTCCATTCACTAAAGATGCCTGATGTGAGAGAGGAGCTCAGACTGTCTCTTTTGACTGTTTTTATATTGCTTTATATCACAGTAACTAAAGCAATGTTGATTTTCATTAAAAACCTCCGGATTATCCAGTTACTTACTACACAAAATCATTAGAGAAAGACGGAAAGTGTAGTTTTTAGATGATATACTTAGATTATTGAGGAGTATTCTTCTTTCTTGCCAAGACACTTGAAATGCAACACCAATACACTCGTCGCGTTGTAGATAAGATAAGAAAGAGTGACCCTTCCTTTCCAGTTCAGTCAGATCAGTCGTTTAAGGAAACATTTAAATTTGAACTTCCATGAAAGCGTAGAACGGACTAAAGATAAAGTTTTGGATAACATCAAATAATGATTGTAGTATTCAGATTATTTTTCGGGAAAACATTTGCAGCAAATAGAGCAATGGTAATAACGAGATAATGTTATGAAAGGACAACAAAAAAGTCAATACACCCTGATTGACCTTACTGGTCTGTTTCATTTTTTTCTATTTATCGAGGGCTTTTCATGTGGATGCAGTAATTTACTAATAAACACTAAATGATGTTTGCTACGGCAAACAGCAGGGAACTGAAACACAGGCTTGAAAGGTATAAGATTTATTTGATATCAAAGTTGCACAATTGCAGTAATGCCAAAGACTTCACGTGGACAACTTGTGGGGACATTGGAAGTAACTTTTACTATGACCAATGACCAGTGTGGGTATTGCTTCCTAAACCAATGGAAAGATTTTAATACTTATATTTAATGTATTAATGAATGCAATTTTGTCTGGACTTCCTCCACGAGAGTAAAAGAATGCAGATTTTCTTCTTATATATTAGAAAAAATCAAGACAATGTGTTGCACTGTACTTACATGACATTACAACAACATTCTATTAAATTAGAGCCCAAATGGACTAGAACAGCATATACTACTTGTGCTTTACCCACTACACAAACAAATAAAAGTACACATTTAGATGGTTGAAATACATTAAATAAGTGTAAAAAAAACCACACAATCTTCTGGTAAGGTGGCGTCCACCACAGCTCACTGAGCGTCTGCTCTCAGGGCTTCAGGCTCCGCTGAACCCGGCGGGCCCACAGCCTCCTTGCTCTTGGCTGCATTGTCACTCTGAGCCCGGATCTGTTTCTCCCTCTCCAGGGCTTTCTCCATCTCGGTGTAGTAATCCAGGGCCTTCCTCACCGGGTCGATGATGTGTTGCTGCAGAGCGAATGCGGGATCCATCAAATTGCAGCCGATTGAGCAAACCTCCCCTCAGCCTCGTCCAATTCGGCTCTTATTTCATCTACACATTTGGGTGTCTTTTCAAATACACTACCTCCAAGCAGGGGAAGAGGTTAGCCAGCTCGATGAAGAGAGGCAAAAGGACAAATCTGATGAAGCCTGTTTGGGAGGAAGGCTTGGTGACTTTGTCCCGGTCCATGAAGGGGGTGACTGGAAGACCCTCTAACTTCTCCTTATCACTCTGAGGGACGGGCAGAGAGACGGGCAAAACCTCAAGCAGGCTTCTGTTACTTTTATTTCAGTTAGCGTTGTTGCCTGAAAATGAAATGTGTGAACGATCCTCTGAGTATCGGCCTGTTTGCCACAGTCTCTCTGTGCAAGAGCGCTCGGCTACCTGGTTGTAGAACTCCTGCAGCAGACAGTCCAACCAGGGCTCGGCCACCTCCATGGGCCGCGCCTCGTTGGAGATGTCGCTCACTTTGATCAGAATCATCATCAGCTGCACACACAACAGGAAGCAGTCAGATGGGCGACCACAGGACAGAAACCCAGAGGTGAAGGGCCGACACCTCTGTGACGGTGCCGCACGGCTCCACCCAAAGCAAGAAATGATGCTAAATCCTTTGAATGTGTCCATTCATCCATGCTGTTACATCCAGATGATGCAATGCTTTGCTTGTGAACCGTTTAAGCTGGGAGGCAGCTGTTTTTACATCACATTAGCATAACATGTGGTCATTGCATGGAGATGCTATACGTATGCCCTTTTACCGTGTCTCTGATTTGTCACGGGTATGTGTGTGTAATCTATCTTATCGGTTTTTGTATTCCACTCTCATCCTTTCTGGGTCTTGTGTGCATCGCGTGGCCTTGGTGCTGCATTCATCTCATTGTTAGATTCAATGTACAGAAACAAATACTGGTTGTTTTGCTCAAACCCTCGGCCTGGTTCTGGTTCATTTTGAATTCCTACCACCGAAATCTACTCCTGTTGGCAAAGGTTTCTACAGTCGTTGTTCAGCTGATTGTGCTGTAGTCACATTTGGTGATTCCTAAAATGATCTTTGGTGAAGGAAAGACACTGCTGCAGACGCCTGTTGGGTCACCTCTTACCACATCTTTGTGCTCCTTGTTGGTGAAGTCAAAAGCCGGCAGGATGCATTTGAACTTGTTGAGAATCTCGTTGTGCCGTGTCATATCAGTGGCCAGAATGCACCTGAAATGAGAACGACAAACGCACGGCATCGGGTTGTGCTGTTGTCACATGAGCGAACATACGTGAAGAACAATGAGCTCACTTGATGATGCCTTCTCGTATCCGTTTGTACTGGTCCGTTGACAGGTTTCTGAAGATGTTGCTCTCTGTCTACAACAACAGAAAGCCCCGTGTCACTGCTCCACGCTCATATACCCCCACCCTGACGGGGACGCTGTGCACTAAGGTCCTTACCTTCTCTAGGATCTCAAATGCTACGGCGCAGTGATGGTTCTCCAGAGGAGAGATGTCGTTGTAGCGGAGGGCGAGTTCAGTCCGAGCGTTTATCTGAGAAGAGAAAATGTGGGACTTTTTTAAAGGGCGCAACCTGTCATCCCAGAAAGGCAAACGGGGCTCCTTTAGAAGGGGAACAAACAGGCTTTACAATCAAACTCATATCCAAGAAGCAGTGTAACGACAGAAATAATCTACCAAGCACACGTTTTGGGAAATATCTGTGATTCATCTATCGGTCAGAATGATTGTCAAAAACCAGCTGTGGAAATATCCCTTCTTAAAGGGTTGTAATGTAAAAGCATTTGCAGCATGTTTAAAAGCCAGTACAAAGTCTCATTGTGTTTAAATGGCAACTGGGTTCCTCGTTAAGCTTAGTTTTTCTGCCTTTTCTTTCACTCTAGCGAGTCGGATGACCATTTACAGCTGACGTACATGCAGATGCTACTGGCCCGAGTCGCATCCGAGGAGCTGACTGATGTCTCCCAGAGCAAAGCAAACATGAACATAACGTGCAAATGTCCCCAGACATGGTCCAACATTCACAGCTGTTATTCTGGGTTAGGGTATCGTTACGTTGTGGCCCGTGTGCACCTTTCCAAATGGCCACATTGCCTCTCCCTGCATGGGCTTAGTGACTGTGGTACCTGGTAGGCGTTGTTGTATCCCGTGTGGTCGAGGTCGTGGCAGACGGCACAGGTCAGCATGATCAGCAGGTCCACGCTGTCCATCTTGCTCTTCAGGTCAGTCAGCCAGATCAAACCATACATCTGCTCACAGACACATGTCAGTACACGGGTAGACTCTGTCCACCGGGGGCAGCGGAACAACGACACATGACCAGCTTGTACTGTTATTGTGAGCAAACCACATCGTGCATGTTTATTGAGGAAAATATCGTCAGCTGTTATAAATGATCACATTATTACTCCTAAATAAATGAAAATAAAACAAGAATAAAAAAAATCACTCCAATGCGCACACACACTCACCATCTGGGTGACACAGAAGCAGTGCTTGAAGTTGTGGAAAGGGATGTTGTTGTATCTTCGGTAGACCTCAAAGAGAAACTGCTGCAGTACTTCTGGCTCGATGTTGAAAGCTGCTATAAAATCTAAATCTGTGTACATGACCTGCAGGAGCACCATGATCTCTGCGTCCTCCCACTGCCTGCACACACACACACACACACACACAACGCACAAAGCCGACGTCAGCTGACGTCAACAAAAAGGACCAGCCCACACATCATCATCATCAGTCAACAACTCACATGGCTGTTGTGAGTATTTGTTAGCGTGTGTAATGATAAACGGAGTGTACCTGTGTACACCTCAGACCTCTGAACCGTGTCCGACCATTCACCTCAAACATTTTAGTCTCAACAGCGTAACATTACTGTTCATCCGGTTACGCGGCGTATATATAAACCCCCGGCAATAGGGCGTAGATATATAGGCGCCGTATTGGCCTCTGCTACAAAGGGCAGGAAATGTTCTACAAACAAGTATCGTTCATTCAAAGCCAGAAGCCACTTGTTCCTCCGTGCCCAGCTGTTTCAGCAAGTTGTCGAGCCTTTATGAAGATGTAATGATATCTTTTGATAATACTGAAATACATAATATATTTCTCACATCTTTTGACACCAACAGAAGCACAGAATAATGCCAGCCTCGCGCTACATGACCAGTATTTAAAAAGCCTTTCAGACGACTAGGGGCTCCCAGCTCCACCTGTCGTCCTGCAGCCTGCCCGTGGCCGCGGCGACATCCTGCGCCACCGTTGTGCGTCTGCGTTGAGAGCTCTTCTGGCCACGTAAAACCACGAGCAGGCCTCGCTCCCTCCCCATGGAGCCCACTTCAAACGAACGCTGAGGCCTTTCACAAAGACCTTTTGATTTCGCCAGCCCTCGGCGGGCCTATTCACATTGAGATGAGCGGGTGACGTCCCCCGTCTTCAGAAGTGCAGATGAGGCGTCTCGCTGAGGGGAACCGCTCGTTCTCACAGCCGCGTCAACCTGATGCCGCGGCTTCACGCTGGCGCCCTCGGTACTCACCAGTTGTCAAAGGTCGGCGTCTTTAAGTACTGCCTCACCTCCTCGGACACCTGCAGGGAGCTGCAGTGGGGACAACGCGTCAGCATTAATAGTTACTACATACCTGAATGTGTGATGTATGGAGGGCAGTGTAGTTTTCAGTGAATTTGCCTCATTTGTAGAAATTTCTCCCGGACGTGCTCGCACTCCTTCCTGGTTTTGTGTAGGGTTCTCTTGTGGTAGAAGGGGGAGGGCTTGTGCGTTCCCTCGGACAGGTCTTTAAACAACCCCAGCCAGCTCAGATGCTCCACACTCTGAAAGGGGGACGGGGTGAATACCGGAGGCGAGAGCATCCACCTTGCAGCAGCGACAGATGATTGACAGGTCGCTGTCACTGGCAGATGGATGTTTTTGTGTTAAACTATAAACCTAAAGTGTTCTTTAGTTTATGAGGGTTAATTCTAACACCTTGGTCACCTTAAAATGTTTCTTTTTCAGCGTTCGGTTGGAAAAAGCTCCACCGTCTTGTGTCATTATTTGTTACTAAAAAAATAAATGGTGACCAAGAACCAAGATGTCTGTGGACAAAATGGTCTGGAACCAATTGGGGACATCTTGGTAGATACATCAACTTCTTACACAGTCGGTAAAAAATACATAAAAATGTTACTAAACTGATCCAACAGTATGTATCGAACAGTTATTCTTCTGATGAAGATGTGAAATCTTCCCATGCAGAAGTCACTGCGTATTGCACCTCTAGTTTCTCCTGGAATGAATCCACCTGTTTCTTCATCTCGTGCACAACTGCAGGCGTCTCACAGGCCTCGATCAGGATTCTCTTCTCCAGGCCCTGCAGTCTGAGACCACACACCATCACACACCATCACACACCATCACACACCATCACACACCATCACACACCATCAGCGAGGAGTTCAGTCATCATGGTTTGAGGTCTCAAAGTGCTGCATGGTTCATCTGGCACTGTGGCAGCTAAACACCACATCTACTACACACAAACCTCTGACTACCTTTGTCGCCCTGATGTTCATCCAGAGGAGGATACCCGTATGTTGGTATGGCCTACCTTTTCTCCATGGAGGAGAGGTCAAATCCAAGTGCCCCCGCAAGTCCTGCACCTGAATTCACAAGAAAAGAGGGAGTTTGTTAACAAGCTCCGAGTGAGCGCAGGCACTGCCTTCCCATGATGCAAAGCGCTACAGATACCTAACGTCTCACTGTTGCGGTCGGCGGCCACCACCTCCAGCTTGTAGAAGGCGTTTGGGCCGTTGGGCTCCAGACTGGGGGAGATGTTGATGATGTTGCCTTTGGGGTTGTACAGCTTCAGGATGTCATGAGGTCCGGCCTCGGCCGCAGAGCGGAACAGATCTGAAACGGAGGGATGAGCTCTTTTCTTCATCGGGGAACCCTGGGAGAAGCTAGCAAGAGGTCCTTAAGTGATCATTTATTGGTCAATGAGGGATCCCTGATTTATTAAAGCACTTTGCGTGGCGCGTTTAAAGGAGGAGCTGTCGGTGGCAGCTGTACGACGGACGCTCACACAACCCCCCTTAACCATTAGACAAGTGTTTCACCTGCTCCTCCAGTGACTCGCCGCTTTCGATCCATGGCCTGATCAAGATGGTATGATCAAGAAAACAATAGGCAAGGCAATTTTATTTGTATAGCACATTTGAACAACAAGGCAATTCAAAGTGCTAAAACCATTAAAAGCATCCAAACATAAAGCAAGGAGATTTATAATCAGGTAAGAACATTGATACATAGAAACAAAATATAAAAACAGTCATTAAAAGGATAAAAAAGACGTTAAAAAATTGGTCAATTAAAGGCAGCAGCAGATGCTGGAAGTCATTCAATCTGTTAATAATATTTAACTTGAGAATCCATAAAAAAAATGTCAGACATTCACATTATATTTGTGTAAGTGTGAAGTCTTGGTGAAAATGACACACACACAAAACCTTTTTTCATGAATATCATTTTCTAATGTATTTGTTTTAAAACGATATGTGACGTCCCTTAAACTACTTTTCTAAAACAAATAAGAGAATTTAAAGTAGTGACGTCATTTGCTGCTACCTTTGACATCCTCGGCAGGGCAACCCACGGGGAACTCAGCCTTCTCCGGTCTCCCGTTCACGGTGAAGTAGAGGATTTTAGTTGCCATGTCGTGAATTCAGAGCTGTTGTCGTGTGCGATGGTGATCTGGATCTAAAGTCCGTCTGGTCTCATTGTTTCACTGGTGAACACTCGTCCCCCTCGTTTTTATTCTCTCCAGCTCCTCCTGGCTCCTCCTTCTCCTCTCCTTCTTTTGTACCACAACACACATCAGAGGTTGATTCATTCAAAGTAATATCTTTGATCTTTTTGTTAAAACACCACAATATTGATTCTTGTGTGACTATAATTATTCCAATAATAATTGTAAACTAGTATCTAGTGATTATATTTAAAAGTTGTGTGCCTTGAATTAATTCTAACTTTATATATAAGTTAAAATAAGCAATATTAAGAGCTGTGGAATATAAGAGAATGGAATAAAAATAAATTCACGAGAATTTATAGAACTAATTATATTGATTACGAAATGGATATCTAAATCTTATGAATATCATAGCGTACATGATTTGTGGTTCGTGCAAAAATATTGTAATAGTGTTAAGAGCTGTTTAATATAAGAGAGTGGAATAAAAATAACAATGAGAATTAATTAAAAGAACTAATAAAATTGAATGTTGTGCAATTGTGCATAAATGTGATAATACAGTATAGGCCACAGACTTCCGTATGCAGAAAACATCATATCATCATACATCATCATATCTAAATAAAAAGGAGGTAATAGTTTATCACATTTTAGTTTATTTAATGCAGAAATGACCAACGCTACTGTGTGCAGTTACTCCTCCGTGCCGACAGGCGGCGCTGTGACTGCAGCAGCGCCGCGGCGCCGCCTCCCGGCACCGTCACCACGAGGGCCGCCGGAAGAAGAGACCAGCGTGCTGCGCAGCGAGTCGAGTGACGCCGTTGTTTTTACGCCACCATTTATGTCTCGGCATCTTTAATCGAGATGACTGAAAGCAAAGCCGACGCGGCTCCTCATCGGGCCAAAGAGCTTCTGGCTCTGAACCCCAAACAAGAGTCCGAGTTCAAGAAGAAGGTGCAGGAGGCGAAGAGGGACCAATCCATCAAGGTAAAGTCGAGCGGAACCAGTGGAGAAATCAGGGGCCTAAAGGAGCCACGCAGCCGCCAACACGAGGGGCTTTTCTTCCTCCGGAACCCGACGTGACCCGCTGATTCGCTTTATTCCGCCCGGAGGACTTCGTCGCCCTTATTAGACGTTTGAGGGCTCTTGAGCTAAACGTTAGCAGTCAGTTTACCGAACACATGGCGGTTACGTAAACGGAACACGTGCTTCTCCTTCGCACCGGCAACGTGGTTATTGAGCCGCTCTGCGATCCAAGAGCAAGATGTTTAAATTGTGACTAACTTCAGAGTTCCTATTCCAGCCGCGTATTCGCCGTGAGTCCGACATCCACAATTCTCTCTCCATTTAATCATCTTTATACACACGGAAGACCACGCATCGTGCGCCAATGGACACTCCCGGGCTTATGAATGGATCTAGTAGGCTGTTTTTGTCAGGGGGAGAATAGCCGAGGCCCGTGAACGCAACGCCGTGACCACGTGACCCCGTCAATCAGATTCAGCGAGACTAGTTTCTTTTCATTCCAAAGTACACGTGTTTGGTCGTGTGTGTGTAACGTGTTGTGTGTCTTCCCCCGCCAGGGGGGGCATTTGGCCCCCGGAGTGGTGTACGTGGCTCACCTTCCACACGGGCTGTTTGAGCCGCAGCTCAAGTCTTACTTTGAGCAGTTTGGGAAAGTCCTGCGGGTGCGGCTGTCCAGGAGCAAGAAGGTAGCAGCATGAGGCGTGGTGACGTGTCCCCACGGGGCGCTTACAGCCTTGACCCCCACACACAACCCCCCACACACGGTTTGGCTCAGACTGAAAATGATCTCAGACGTGACGGTGGTCTGAGGTCAGACTCCTGAGCCTAAAGTATTGTGGTACATTTAGCTCATCACCTGCTCACACGTTGGCAGAGCGATCAAACCCATGTGCCGACAAAATAGTCAAAAGAAATAATAAAATTGGTGGAAAATGATCAATGACAATTAGAGGCATGTAAAAAAAATACTTTCATCCTTTAGATGTAACAGGTTACATTCCAAAGTAGCAGTTGTATGATGCCATGTGTTTATCCTTCAGTATGTGATTTCATCACAATTTGAGCCTGGTAGATGATCTCTAGCTTAATGAAATGCATTCTAAACTATTCGATGCTCATCCTTTTTCCTTCTGCGTCTGTCTCAGACAGGTGGCACCAAAGGATATGCGTTTGTAGAGTTCGACTGTGACGAAGTTGCTAAAATAGTGGCAGAGACCATGAACAATTACCTGATGGGAGAGAGACTCATCAAATGTGAGTATGGCTCCGTTACCGGTATGATGCTAATGGAACGGATGGAGAGGATTTTAGTGAGGAGTTTTTTTTTTTACCCTTCTACTCCCCCGATGAGTGGCGTTACCCACTAATGTGTCCCCCTCTCGCCTGCCAGGTCACATCGTGGCCCCGGAGAACGTGCACGAGAAGCTGTTTGTGGGCTCGGAGAAGACGTTTAAAAAGCCTGCGTTTCCCGCCGTGGCGCGCTACAACAAGAGCCACACGGCGGAGCAGGTGACCAAGATGAAGGACAAACTCCTGAAGAAGGAAGCCAAGCTCCGCAAGAGACTGGCAGCACACGGCATCGACTACGACTTTGCAGGATTTGTAAGTGCTCTGAGACGGAGAGGATGACTCGACAGTGTTTATCTGAGCCATTAAAAAGATGAACCCCTCAAGTGTTGAACATTGAGAAGCCGTTCTATTAGTGTCTATTTAACTTTAGTGTTGTGTTTGCGTTTCCAGGCCGCCCAGCTGCCCAAGAAGACAAAGTCCTCTGATTCCACAGATGCGTCTATGTGTAGTGATGTAAGGCAACACTGTATTGTATCCTATTGACCCTTTGGCCCAGATTGAAAATAAGCCCAGGTGAACCCGTGACCTGGGGTCAGATATCTGTGCCCACAGCACCGTGGTGCATTAAGCTTATTGCGTGTGTCTCCTGGTGGCTGCGTGATAAAACCCATGTACCTACACTGTGTGAACTCTGCATCCTTATTGTTACTACTGTGGTTGCTTCATCAATCATATCGCCCGTACTCGTACGCATGCAAACGCTTCCAGTATTGTAGAAGCGACTGCTTTGTCTTTGTTTCCTGTTTCGTATCACTGCAACTGTTCTTGACTCAAACCAAGCCGCGTGGCTAACGCGCTCCTCTGCATCCGTTTCAGGACGTCACGCCGATCTGCACCCCCTCCGTCCTGGAGAGGAGGAAGTCCACGGTCGTCGATGACGATGGTGATGATGAAATTATCCTCAGGATGCCGTCTGTGGTGAAAGATGAAGAGCACTCCTCCTCAGAGGAGGAGGAGGAAGAGGATGGTGCGGTGGCTGATGGCGAGGAGAGCGAGGAAGCCGCGGAGTGAACGTCCCCGCTGTGTTTCCGGTCTCTCGGGTCGCCGTACAGCGGCACGCGCCAGGCTCGTCTTTGAACTGTTGGAACTCCCAGTGCGTCTTTCAGTGTGGAAGTCCCACTACATCTGAGGAAGACTCCCCGTGAACGTTTCCACCATAACTGTGGGTACTACAGTAGTGAGTACCAGTGAGTGGAGCTCGTGAAACCATCAGCCCGAGCAAGGCCCAGTTCTGACTGGACTTCTTTGACAAATATGTATGTTGTTCATGGAGCAGGCAGCTTCCTCTGCCACGCAGCGCCGTCAATGGCGATGCAAAGCGGCATCTTTCTTTCGTTACGCACACTTGTCTGAAAGCGTGGGTTAAATTTGTATTATATAAACTATGAGTATTCAAAATAAATAATGTGAGCGTACAGTTTTGTTGTTGGTTTGTTTTTTTCCCCACACAGCTTGTTGTCCGTTAATGTCTGCCACCAGTCCCACAATGTGTTTGCATTAATTGTTGCTTTGACCCCTATTGAGTATGAATGGTCGATTCTGTATCTTACTGCTTTACATTAATAAAAAATTAATTGTATTGGCCAGGCCTAAATTACATTAATGGGAGTAGACTCGTATGCGGGTGTCCACATTTAGTCAGACGGACGGGGGGACAATGAGTGTCCACTAGATGTCGCTCGAGGACCACGCTCCTCTGCGAGAAACGCACCTTCTGTTTTTTTTTTCTTCATTGCCATGCGACAGTTTTCCAAGTGCCAACATCATCCCTGGATCGGCGGCGCATGCGCACGACGATCCCATTCTTGTCCCGCAGGCAGCATTCCGGGCGGAGAGGGAGCGAGAGAAAGAGAAAGGCGGACGAGGTTCCAGGCCGAACACGGCGCATTTTAGACCGAGAAACGCGAGCCAAAGGTCCGGAGCAGCCGCGGCGCGTGGGCGGGATATGGTGAGTAGCACCGCGGGCTCCGGCGCTGCGCCTCCCGGTTCGCACCGCCGCCTCTTTGTGCTGGCTGCTGCCCTGGAGCCTCACTGAAGGCAGCGCTCCGCTAGCGGCTAGCTTTAGCCTCCACCCAGAGACCCACCCAGCGGGGCCGCGGGCGGCACTGCGGGGAGGAGGGACGCGGAGCGCCGCGGCGGGTGAGCTACGTCACACGGAGAGCTGCTCGGGGACGCGAGCCGTCAGAGGCCGAAGCTAGCGGGAACGCGCGAGCTAATGTAAAAAAAAACACACTGAGCGAACGTATGCGGCCACGATGAGAGGCGGGGTCAAAGGTCAGGGGAGCTGCGCAAATGTACTTGTGTAATCTATGGAACGATCTAATGTTACTGTGACCAGAGGAAATACTGCATATAACCAAGTCAGATTGAAGAGCACCGTAATTAGACCTCATGCATTATTACTTTCAGACGTAAACACTCACGCTTCTATTGCTTCTTTAGGGTAGAATGTTTGATCTGTTTCCTATATAATTTATTTTATATTAATGTTTGTGTAAGTAGGTATTCATCTATATACACATAGAACAGATGTATTAGCAATATTAAGCAAATGGGCATTTTTAAATAGAAAAATAAAATTGATATGATCCAAGAAGGACACCTAATAGGAGACAAATGACCCCAAACACTCACATGCCTCACTGTGTTTCTGTAGAACAGGTCTGTCACAGTGAATGGATTGGAAAGGCCCGACCAAGGCACATTTCATCAGATGCATCACTGCACCCACAACAAGCAGGACTATCTGGGCCGTCTTGTCTAAATAAACTCAAATTAGCAACCGTTTTTGCAGGAAACTTATTAACTAACCATTATTTAATGCTTCGACAACATGATTGGATTAAAAAGTAGGACGATGTTCTCATAGTGTCCCTCCCGCAGCAGCGGCTCGTATCCCGTTACACAAAAGCTCGTGGTGGTTCGGAGGGAAGAAGTGCGCTCAGCAAATGATCCAGCAGTTGGAACTTTTACCGCAGTGATTGTCGTTTGTTATGTGGACTTGCTGCTGAAGCAAACCCCTCTTGGCCCCTGGTTCCCGGGGCAGCGGTGTGTGTGTGTGTGTGTGTGTGTGGGGGACATTACACCTTCATGTGATGGTTAGATATCTCACTCCTATGTGAAAACAAATCAGTCAAAACTGACTCTTCTGTCAAGAACGCTGGAGCTGTTAGTAAAAGACTTGATAGTATTTTGATCAAACATCAATTTTGCTTTTCAACATGCACATGATTTCAGGTTCAGCTGAGAACTCAAAGGTATTTTTCTATTACTTTCAGAACAGCAGATGATTAACAAAAATAATCACCAGATGAATCCATAGTGAAAATAAAAGTATAATTACTATTCGGATCTCCTCTGCTAAAAGCGGATATATTAACTGTGTTGTTTTTATGAGGCAAACCACTTTCTTTCGACTGAGGTCTGAAGTTGGTTCTGGGAGATAAATGTTGATGCTGCAGCGTGAATCGAGGATGTCGCCGGTGATTGACGGCTGCTGTCTGCTCCTTTAGGGTTCTCCAGGGCAGGTCCCGGGACACGACCTGACGCTCTAAGCTAGCCCTCTCCATCATCTGCTCGCTGCTCGCCAACACCGCCCCTCCTGCCCCTGCTGGAGTGGTTCGGCCCAGACTGGAAGGAAAAAAAAGCCTCCCGAGTGGGAGGGAGTAGTAAACTATCCCCAGCTGCTGTCCAGACACACACATGCTGCATTGCCGCCATTCCCCAAGCCCGGCTCCATCCATCCCCAGGGCTCGGCCACAAGCTCGCTAGGCACAAGTCCTCTCCTCGGGGGTTAAAAATACAAGCCGACTGAGTACACTGTCCTTCTTCCTCTCCCCCCCATTCCGCCCCTTTTCCAGGTCACCCAGACAGACCCTTATTAACTGCTCTCAGCAGTGGGCCGTTGCTAGCAGCCGGCCGCTCGTTCGGACAGGGGGGCCGAGGAAGTGGGCGGTCATCAGAAGCCAGGACGATGGAGCCCAGCATGGAGAGCTGCCTGGCCCAGGTCCTGCAGAAGGACATGGGCCGCCGGCTGCAGGTGGGCCAGGAGATCATTGACTACTTCCTGGACGAGGAGAAGTCCCACGACTTGGAGCAGGATCAGACCGCACTGGACAAGATGGTAGACGGCATCGGCAGCTCCTGGATCAACTCCAGCAACTTCAAGGTAGGGCTGCTGAACGAGGCCGTGTCTGGGGGTGGGCCGGCTTCACACAGCTGCCCCCCCCCCCCCCCCCCCCCCCCCCCCCCCCCCTCCCCGCCCACACAGGACGACGCTTTCAGTGTAACCATTTGCATTCTGTTTGAGGCCAAATCACTGCCCTCCGCCACCTCTGTGCACCTTTCACTCTCACGTGACTCTGCAAATGTGGAATGACTTGAGCCTGAACCCGGAATAAGAGTCTTTATGTCATCAAGTGTTACACAGCGGAAACATGTACATGTAGGACTTGAAAGTAGAGATTGAGAGCATGAATTAAAAATGATTTTAGGCAATAAATAATATAATAAATCATAATGTAGCAGAGGACATTAGCGATAGCAGCAGCCTGAATCTAGAGCAAACGCACAAATATGATCTGCTGCCCTTTAACTGAATACAGCAGATCATACAGCAGTGTTTCCACACACGCTTCTACTTTGTTATGTGTGTTGCCACTGTAGGCTGTGCTGTAAAGCTGAATGCTCTCAGTCAAGCAAAGACACGCCGCATTACTGTTTCTCCTCATCATACAGCTGCCTCGCATTCTTCTTCGGTGGTGATTGTGCGTCACTCTGGGGTTCGATGAAGGCCAAGATTGAATCCGACCCCGAGTTGTGTTTCAGCGCGCAGCTCTCTCCCTCTCGTGTACTGGAAGTGTGATTTCATGCTGGTGGGTGCTGCGTCTTCGTCGCTCAGGTTCACACACGTCTGCCTGGGCCGAGCCGCCCGGTGCCGGTGACACCCTGCTGTGCGCGGACGTTCCTGTGGGCCTCAGATGACCATGACTATGCTGCCCCGCTGCATTCCTGCTCAGGCGTCTGGCACAAATCTGAGGGGCCGGGGAGAATTTTGAAACGGGGGTTTGGGAAACGGGGCAAGAGAGGCAGAACTGGAAATGGAGCGGTGAAGGTCCGGCTACCGGAAGGCCTGAGACGACTGGTGTGGGGCTTCACAACGAGGAGTCAGTCGGGTCCTGTTACTATTACTATGGAATAATAATTCACCTAAACCGTCCCGAGTGAGAGAACGCTCAGTAGTGTAGTAGCAGTGTCTGCTGAGGCTTAGCTGAGCCCGACTGTCATCCTCTCTGATCGGGCCGCCAGACAACAGCTCAGTGCTGCTAGTTAGAGCCGATCACTCGGCAACTAATGCCCCAAATATTTAGAGAGGGAGGGAGGGACGGAGAGAGGGAGGGAGGGAGAGGTGGGCGATGGATTCACCCGCCATAAATGGTGCTCTGGACAGATGCCTCCAAGACTAAGCAACTGTTTGAGGAGAGAGGAGGAGAGAGAGGAGGAGAGGGGAGGAGAGGGGAGGAGAGGGGAGGGGAGAGAGGAGGAGAGAGGGGGGGGAGAGGAGGAGAAGGAGAGGGGCGGAGAGAGAGGAGGAGAGGAGGAGGGGAGGAGGAGAGGGGAGGAGAGGGGAGGGGAGAGAGGAGGAGAGGGGAGGAGAGATAGAAGAAGAGGGGAGGGGAGAGAGGAGGAGAGAGGGGGGGGAGAGAGGAGGAGGAGAGGAGGAGAAGGAGAGGGGCGGAGAGAGAGGAGGAGGGGAGGAGAGGAGAGAGAGGAGGAGGGGAGGAGAGGAGAGGGGGAGAAGAGGAGGGGGCGGAGAGAGGAGGAGGAGAGGAGAGAGAGGAGGAGGGGAGGAGAGAGAGGAGGAGAGGGGCGGAGAGAGAGGAGGAGGGGAGGAGAGAGAGGAGGAGAGGGGCGGAGGAGAGGAGAGAGAGGAGGAGGGGATGAGAGGGGGAGAAGAGGAGAGAGAGGAGGAGGGGAGGAGAGGAGAGAGAGGAGGAGAGGGGCGGAGAGAGAGGAGGAGGGGAGGAGAGAGGGGAGGAGGAGAGGAGAGAGAGGAGGAGGGGAGGAGAGAGGGGAGGAGGAGAGAGGAGTAGAGGGGAGGGGAGGAGGAGAGAGGGGAGGAGGAGAGAGGAGTAGAGGGGAGGGGAGGAGGAGGGGAGGAGGAGAGAGGAGGAGAGGAGGCCACAGTGTTGCTCCCTCAGCCTGTCGGGCTGTGATGTGCTTATAACGAGCAGTTAGAATCAGGTCGTCATGGCTTCATTGTAACTATTGTCTCAGGTTCTATTCCGTCCTCGCTGAGCAGAGGCAGCGTTTCACTGGAGATCCGCCCAGTGTTTGAGAAGGACGACGGTATCGGGGAGCAGTGAGGTGTCTCGCTCAGGGACCCTTTGACATGTAACATGTAGCAGACACACACACACACACACTCTCTCTCTCCGGTCATCCCTCAACACATTTGTTAACAAAGTCGCTTGTGACCTTTGATGACCTCCACGCTTTTTAAATTGGGGTGTCATCCTGAGAGCAGCTCCTCTTCATCTCCTCCCGGCTGCTAGCGTGCTAGCAGACACGGGATTGCTGTTGTGTGCTAAGCTAGACGCCTGTAGCCCTGAGACGGTGGGGCTGTCACAAGTTATGCGATTATGGCCCCAAAATCATTCAAATGGTCACAGGTGACCTCACTGGGCCGGCCCCTGCAGGAGACGGAGGATATCCAGTGTGAAACCCGATTCACAGAACTGTGGTCACACTCGGAACCTTGGTTTAATTCCACAACAAGAAGAGACTTCACAGTTTGTCTTGTGTTTCTGGGTGTTTCAGCCCGCGACCTTTGTCACTTTGGCGCCAGGTGAAGTTTGCCTCTCTTATCACACCAGCTGTCATAATGTAACCTAGTGGACCAGACAATACTGCTGCTCAGCGAAATGAGATTGGTAACAGAACAGACGTTACAGGTAACTTTAAATCAACACTTCTCAAGTGTCTTTGTGGGGATCGTTCAGCCAGGGCCTCATGGGACGGACCCAGGCGGTGGGATTCCACCATCGGATCGCGCTGGAACATTTGCCTCAAGAGAGAGGGAGGGAGGTTCTCTTTGGTTACGGTTAGACTGCTGGATCAAACCCTTAGTCAGTGTGTGCATTTCTGTGCGGTGGTTGTTGTTGCGACTGTTTCTAAATGCAATTCAGTGATTCATGCGAGTGCAACTTCAAATGAAAAGACTCATGTGAGCGAAGACGGACACCTCTTGGTGCAGTTGTCATCTCCCTCTGTGGGACCCCCCTCCCCCCTCCCCCGTCTCAGGGCGTGTCCTCAGCTGCCGAATAGACTCAAAACTAGTCTGTGTGTGTGTGTGTGTGTGTGAGACGCACACAGGACACACTGGCTCTGCCTGTGGACGTGGTTCATTGTAGTTAACGTACCTGCTCATGCTGTCTGGGGGCCCAGTGTCCCCTCACTGCTCTGTAACTGGCGGTGCGTCCAGCACGGCGCCATGCAGAGGAAGCGTCCACCTCACACTCGGGCTTTATCTGTTTGAGCACACGTGTGAGTCTCCTCCTCCTCCTCCCCCCAACTGGCTTCTCTGGCTCTTTTCTGTTCGCGTCACCACGCTGAAAGCCCGTCCCATGCAGTTTGCTGACCCTAATACAGAAAGCACAAATACGCCATAATCACCGTGCCAACAGCGTGCAGCGGTTCAACACGGCAACGGCCGATGGAAATATATAATCCCTGAACTCAGAATAGTGATGGTGCAAAAAAAAAGGACTAGAGAGCATTTAATGGTGTCATCTTCTCTTGTCAGGACACATCCATCACGCCGCCCCCCCCCGTGCTGTGCCTGGGAGGGGGGCTGGTTTACCGACTAAATCAATGAGGGCTGCCAGGACCGGTTTCCATGTGGGCGCGCCCATGACATGATTGCTCAGACAACCCGGTGCCACCGGGAGGATGGCGGTTCGATCGCAGCCACCGAATGCTCGGATGAGCGCGAAGACGAAGGGCACCGCTAGGGATGCACCCAGGTACCTGGTACCTCATAAGTAATCAGAGGATGGCGGTTTGATGCCAGGCCCTGCTAACCCGCGGGTTGATGCGTCCTTGGGCAGGACACTTAACCCTAACATGGCTCCTGCAGCCGTGACTACGGTGTGTGAGTGATCTGGCTGTTGGTTACCGACTGTGTGCGGTAGCTCCTGCCCTCGGGCCATGCATGGGTGGGAGGTGGGAAGTACAGTGCATTTGTCTTCTGCCCTTTATTACAATGAGGACGGACCAGCCGGCCTCATCATCGTCTTCTTGCTGAACAGGACATTGTTCAGCAGGTGAAGTTAAGGAAACATTTGATGTGCTCGGCACACAACCACAACAAGGAATGTGTGTAGCGTTGTAACACTCGATTACCACGTAAAAACCACCCGTTTCCCTGTTCTCTTGTTGTTGTGTCGTGGTGTTTTACCCTGTTAAACAGCGTTAGTTGTGGCTTATTAGTTGTTGTTATAAAGTTATAACCACGACTCAATCTCAATACATGCGTGTACACGTAAGACAAGCGGTGAGTCGTGGGCAATATGTTTATCTGCCTGCTGTAGAACAACAACCGTGGTTGCGGCTACGGGCCGATATGGCAGTATCTGGAAATGTCACGCCGAAAGGAGATTTCAAAGCGGGCATACGGGTTACGACGGTACCCGGCCTTCTCTCTCGTCCGCTAGTCTCCTTTCATGCATCAAATCTCTGGGAGGCAGAAAGAAAGAATTGTCCTTTTGGCGCGTCGCCGAGGTAAAGTACAGCAAACGTTCTTTGCTAATGATAATCGGCGCCCCGTCTCGCTCACCCAGCTGTCAGAACAGCCAGTCGCAGGTTTTCATTTCACATCAACGCGTTCGGCGCTTCGTCCTCACATGCAGCGAAACGAAAGCATAATGAATATATATATAATATATATTAAAAAGACTCGAGGACCAAATGGACGTATTAATAAGTATGGCCGTCAAAGTTAACGTGTTAATCTATGTGATTAATGCGATAAAAGCCCATTTATTTACTATTTCGTTCCACCTGGTGGGATTCTGCCTCCAAGATGATCACATGTGTGTAGTTTGTGTTTAAAATAAGATGTAAACAACATTGTATGAAATACACGCTCACCTGCTCCATCAGCATGTTGTGTAGGTGAGAGTGTGTGTAACCTTTGGCGTGTCTACACACACATGTCCTACTAAACGAGAAGGAACGCACATCCCTGCTGCACAGTTGATCTCTAGCAGGTCCCCTGTCGGTCTTTGGAGGAGACATATTTGTCATAGTGAAACCTCACGGTCCATTTCCTCAGCGAAGGGGACTTTGGAGCCGCGTTAAATGTTAATCCCAAAACATGTTGACTTTTGGAGGGCAGACATGAGAAGCTGGGACACACACACACACACACTCGCACACACCTTCATGGGGATGCAGAGTGTGTCTCTCCTCTGCTGTGACTTTTGGTTGAAGCCATATTTAGGTGTTTTGTCCAGACGTCTGCATGCAGGTGGTTGTGTAGTGGCCTTCAGTGTTCTGTGGTGTTATGCAAACAGCGAGCCGGAGGGAAACCCTGTTCCTGTGAGCACCAGCTCGCTCTCTGCTGTGTTCTGATTGGATGGCTACCAGCACGTGATTCAAAGCTTGGAGGCCCCCCAGTTCTGTTTGTACAGACGTCTTCTTCAACACAGCATGTTGTTTGTTTGGTACATTTTGGTTTGTTAAGTCTCAAATAGACCATGGGGACGCGTTAGGGCGGGCCTTCAGTGATTGACAGGTCTCTGCAGCTACCAGAGCCATACACATACGTCTGTATTCCAAATATGATGACTTCCGTTTATTATCTGCAAAACAACATGGTGACAGCTGTGATCCAAGAGGCAACCTGAGGCTAGAATATGGTAGTGGGCGGAGTCAGGAGGACTACGCCCACTTCTTAGAAACATGGTGAAACCTGAAGCTAAAATATGGTAGTGGGCGGAGTCAGGAGGACTACGCCCACTACTTCTTAGAAACATGGTGAAACCTGAGGCTAGAATATGGTAGTGGGCGGGGTCAGGAAGACTACGCCCACTTCTTAGAAACATGGTGAAACCTGAGGCTAGAATATGGTAGTGGGCGGAGTCAGGAGGACTACGCCCACTTCTTAGAAACATGGTGAAACCTGAGGCTAGAAGTCAAATCATAAACACGATTATTTTGATCAATATTGAGATCACCATTAGTTAACCCTTTTTTACTGCACTTTCACGTTTAAATGAACAAGAACAGGGCCTCCACTTCCATTGTTGTGCTACATTGTCAAAATACAAACACTTTTTTTACCCCAAATAAAGGACTAACAGGACATATTATGTGTACATATTATTTTATATAGTATTTATTGGACACATGTCTCTGGGAGGTGGGTGATACGCTGGTTCTCTGAGTGGACGTCTTTGGTCATTCTGTCACACTGTGGTCTGCAGTGCTTCTTCAGGTGTTTGTATTGGACAGTACTGTATGTACAGACTCTAACGCACTGTGCACACTGTGTATGTGCTTTGTTTAACATCACTTGAATTAAATCCAAATGAACAGTTTGCCTGACTACTACTAATCCCCCCCCCCCCCCGGTCTGATGAACCGTTTACCGTAATACTAGCGTACTAAGGAGTAGTAGTAGTTTATAGAATGTAGAAATAGACAGCAACGTGTCCCATCTGATTCTGGGACGACTCTTTGCCAGTTGACCTGGACACGTTTCCCTTTGATGATCTCATCTGTGTCATGTTCCATGTTGGAACTCTAACCGACGCGTCACGTTATCTGTGTTTGACCATTTGTTCTGCCGAGTCAGCACAACCAAAGGAAGAAGCAACGTCATGGATTGTGCTGCTAATGTGCTCCGTCGTGCTTCCAAAGTTAGCGTGAGAGCAGTGTGGGTATTACTACACACACACACACACACACACATGACTGAAGCTTGCACAGCAGCTGGTACTCGACAAAGACAGGATTGCTGTAAAACACACGTAGTGGACTTGTCCTGGTGCTACTGTGTGAATCATTACTGTTACAGTGCGTTTGAAGACAGGAAACCAGACTTGTGAACTAAACAAAGCTCCTCTAATTATTTCACCTCTATCACACTTCCACAGTGTACGTCCCCTTATTTCGCCTGTGCAACAGTGTGATGTGAGACACCGATTGGCTGATGCTCCTGATGCCTCCAGCTGTCTCCTCCCTGGGGGGCGATAACAATGAGCTTCATGCTGCTGCTTGAAAGCTTGAATCTTTCACCTTTTCCAGCGGCAGTAATCGTTTCCTTGTGATTGTGTCTCTTTGTATCCTACACAAAGTGTGACTCTGAAACATCTGAATACATCAGATGACATGAATGAAATGGAGCCGCTTTATCGACAGCGGTGCACTTATTAACCCAGTGCTTCTCAAACATTTTCTATCATGACCCACAACAAAATGATACTTTTTCTCCATCTCCATTTTTTCAAATAGTGGAAGAAAAATTGCAATCACTTTAAAGTAAACCAGATTGCTCCATCAGACAAAAATAAATAAAAATGTACTATCAACTATCTTGTTAGAACAATGCAAATCTGTGCAGAAAAATTAAATCGTTATTGTGGCTGTAATACACCTGTTTTGCACTAGAATTGGTGCAGATATGTATGGAACACAAATACATATATCAGTATGTACAAATCTTGATCCTTCTCTCAATGTTGAGCTTAGATCTGTCTTTTATTTCGAGAGAGGCAACAGCAGACGGTACTTTGTACTTGTGTAAGATGGGAAGTTCTCAATCATTTTCTCAAAATAAAATGACTGAATTTCTCCATGTGCCCCACCTGTAACACCAGTGCGACCCACTAGAGGGTCACGCCCCACAGTTTGAGAAACACTGAGTTAACCTGAGGTGACTTCTCACCTTATTTGTGTGACAGAAGAAGAAGTCTGATGTGCAGTTGTCTTTTTCGTTCATTTCTTGCAAGGTGGAAGAAGTCTGCACTTCTGCAGCTGCACGCGGCAAACTTCTTCCCAACAGTTGAGGCTTCTGAGTGGCGGAGGAAGCTGTCAATCATGTCCACCTGGGTTTAGTCGCATCCTGTGGGATCAGACGATTCGGGCCTACAGGAACCCGAGACAGACAAAAATGATCATTTTGACTGATTTCTCTGTCTTATAGGATTTATAAGGGCTGCTGGTGATCTTGATTCCTTTGTGTAATATTGATATATTTAGCAGTAACATATGAACTGATTTTCAGACATCGTAGCACTCACAGGGCTCCTTTATCCTGACAGAAAATGAATTGTCCAAATAGACAAAGTGGTTACAGAGTTATTCCTCTTTTTATCGTTGGTATGCCGTGGATTCGGTGCAGAAGCCAAAACTCAGCCTCAGGCTGATGAAGCTGCAGCATTCTGTGTGTTCTCATCGTCGCCGAGTCACCATGCAAGTGTCACCTTGTTATGTATCATCATCGTACTCCTGGCAAGAGCTCCTCCCTCATGAAGGGCCGTCCCCGGCCCCCCAAATCACATCCCCAGGGTCTGGCGATGTCCCACTACTTGGCTCACTATAAAAGCATGACTGGCCCCGAGAAAACCGCTGATGAGAAATCCAATAATTTGTATCTGATTCGGATAAAGATAATTATGATTTGGGTTATTTAATTGTCTGAGGGTTCAAACCTCTCTTGCACACTTGCTCCTCTCAAAATGGAAACGGAATGCGTCTGTGTGACTGTCGAGTGTTATCAGACCAGCAGCCGTCCCCGGCGTGAGACACATCCCGACTCAGCTGTCCCTCCGCCTACGGGAGCTGTGCTGTCACCTTTCATAGAGGGACGTTCCTCCATCCTGTCAGGCCGATGCTGTGGCAGCGTTTCTATGGCAGCGGGTACGTGACATTTAGACCCAATGACATTGGAGATTGGCATCCATCCAAAACAGTGGTTGGTAGCAGCATCCGTAAGATGACCAGTTAAACTGGGTTAGATGGGTTTTTCCACCTGCTGATAGCTGAGACTGGACCGGTGGCCATGTGTCTTTTGTTGCCCTTGGGTCGGACACATGTCTTCCTCGGGGACTCAGGGAGGACAACTACGGAGGTCAGTGCTGCCTGAATATAGATACAAACGTGTCTTTGTAAAGCAACTAAAACACAACCGTGCCTATTTACAGGTGGTAACGCGTTAAATAGAAGTCCCAGCATGCAGGGGGACGTAATTCTCTTACTCACACAGGGCCACACTCCAAACAAGAGACACTTCCACACAGCGTGAGACGCTTGCAGGGCTCGTATTGTAAGCGGTGAGATGCAGTGAGTCGCCAGTTGTGCTGCTCGGCTGGCGTGAGCGACGTCCCCGCGGCTTCAGGGTCGGTAGAGGCTGTGTTGTGCACAGGGGCCCGACACATCAGCTCAAAACCACTGTTTAGTGACCACAGGGACATTTGAAGAAGACATCAATATGTCTGCAGTGTCCACACATTCAGACTTTCCCAGAGTCCATGAGACAGACGGCTCCTCTTTGCCACACGGCATGTTGTCTGTTTCTAGGATGGTTGGTGTTAGTGGATGACCAGTAAAGAGGCTGCAGTCCAATCCGAGGATGGTTGGTTCATTCCCAGGCGCTGCTGACCGGCGTGCTGAGGTGTCCCTGCTGCTGTAGCTGTGGGACGAGGATGTTACTTATTGATGGACAGGTGTCCCTGTGTTTGGTAGCTCCTGTCATCGCAGTATGAATGATGAGTAGACAAGGACAGTCCACTTACCATTTATTATACATCCCTGACACTGCTGACCTCATGCTCACCACACACACACACCACACACACACACACACACACACACACACACACACACAGAGGAGAGAGATATTAGTATCAGAAGCTCCACGTCTGGAGGAGGAGGCTCGTTTTGCAGGAAGTCGAGCGTGAAGTGCTGCCTCTGGAGGAAGGGAACCAGATAAAGACTGTGTGTGTCTCTGCGTGTCTCCGCGTGTCTCTGCGTGTCTCTGCGTGTCTCTGTGTGTCTCCGCGTGTCTCCGCGTGTCTCTGTGTGTCTCTGCGTGTCTCTGCCTGTCTCTGCGTGTCTCTGCGTGTCTCTGTGTGTCTCTGCGTGTCTCTGCGTGTCTCCGCGTGTCTCTGCGTGTCTCTGCCTGTCTCTGCCTGTCTCTGTGTGTCTCCGTGTGTCTCTGTGTGTCTCCGCGTGTCTCCGCGTGTCTCTGTGTGTCTCTGCGTGTCTCTGCGTCTCTGCGTGTCTCTGCCTGTCTCTGCGTGTCTCTGTGTGTCTCTGCGTGTCTCTGTGTGTCTCTGCGTGTCTCTGCGTGTCTCTGTGTGTCTCTGCGTGTCTCTGCCTGTCTCTGCGTGTCTCTGTGTGTCTCTGCGTGTCTCTGCGTGTCTCTGTGTGTCTCTGTGTGTCTCTGCGTGTCTCTGTGTGTCTCTGCCTGTCTCTGCGTGTCTCTGCGTGTCTCTGCGTGTCTCTGTGTGTCTCTGCCTGTCTCTGCGTGTCTCTGTGTGTCTCTGCGTGTCTCTGCGTGTCTCTGTGTGTCTCTGTGTGTCTCTGCGTGTCTCTGTGTGTCTCTGTGTGTCTCTGCGTGTCTCTGTGTGTCTCTGCCTGTCTCTGCGTGTCTCTGTGTGTCTCTGCGTGTCTCTGCGTGTCTCTGTGTGTCTCTGCCTGTCTCTGCGTGTCTCTGTGTGTCTCTGCGTGTCTCTGCGTGTCTCTGTGTGTCTCTGTGTGTCTCTGCGTGTCTCTGTGTGTCTCTGCGTGTCTCTGCGTGTCTCTGTGTGTCTCTGTGTGTCTCTGCGTGTCTCTGTGTGTCTCTGTGTGTCTCTGCGTGTCTCTGCGTGTCTCTGCGTGTCTCTGCGTGTCTCTGTGTGTCTCTGTGTGTCTCTGCGTGTCTCTGTGTGTCTCTGCCTGTCTCTGCGTGTCTCTGTGTGTCTCTGCGTGTCTCTGCGTGTCTCTGTGTGTCTCTGCCTGTCTCTGCGTGTCTCTGTGTGTCTCTGCGTGTCTCTGCGTGTCTCTGTGTGTCTCTGCGTGTCTCTGTGTGTCTCTGTGTGTCTCTGCGTGTCTCTGTGTGTCTCTGCCTGTCTCTGCGTGTCTCTGTGTGTCTCTGCGTGTCTCTGTGTGTCTCTGCCTGTCTCTGCGTGTCTCTGTGTGTCTCTGCGTGTCTCTGCGTGTCTCTGTGTGTCTCTGTGTGTCTCTGCGTGTCTCTGTGTGTCTCTGCGTGTCTCTGCCCTCGGGTGTGTTTCCTAATGAGTGTTTACTGAACATTGCGTCGTCTGCTTGCCACGCTGCCCGAGGCCGTGAGCTCTGCCGAGTCACTGTGTGGTCACCAAACGCTGGCATGGTATCCTGGCATGGCACACCCCCCCCCCCCCCCCCCCCCGTTGGCTGGTACAGCAGAAGTTAGTTTAAGCCAGTGTTTCCCTCTACCACTATAGCAGCCTGCCCCTGAGAAAGTCAATGCAATTAAAAAAATAGATTATATATATCCATATCTTTTTTTTTATATGTAACACTGCAACCGTAAAATAAATAAATGCTGATTATCTGCAAATAGAATGTTGTTGAGGTTTACTGCTTTCACCTCATGAGTCATCGTACAGACGCAGCCACTGCTACCAACACACATGCAGAGCAGGGGGTCTGCAGGCTTATGGGGAGGAGCAGAAGTACTTCATGTACTACATGTCAACATCTGTGGGCTACGATGCTAAAGGATTCAGTCCTCTCATACTGAAAAAGCCACAGACTAGTGATTCAGGGGCTGGTGAGGAACGGCTCCAGTCCAGGTGGACGTAATGGATCCTCTGCAGACGGCCGTATGGAGGCGCCTCGGACACTTAGTAGCATGTAGCAGCCGTAGGAGACGGGAGGGTAAAAGCAATGAGCGCCAACCTTCTGTTCTCTTCTTGTGTCGTGAGCTCATTCCAGAAGAAGATAAGTTGTCTTTCACAGTTTGAATGTCTCTCTGTCTGGTACTACTAAGGATTGAGATAATAGTGTGTGTGTGTGTGTGTGTGTGTGCGCGTGTGCGGTGATGAGGGGGAGTGTCCCTGGTTCAGTGTAAAGGTCGGTAGAGGAGGATGCTACGGCCGGCTGGTAGTCAGGAGGAGAACCTGTGTAGGAGCGTTTTTCGTCACTTCAATATTCCTTTGATCGAGTGGTCAGCAACAGACACGTAAATAATACTCATTATAAACAGAAAATTTGTTTCGTCTCGTAATCCGTAATGCGGTTGAAAAAAGTTTCAAAACTAAAACGCACCTGTCTGTACTCAGGTCACGTGTAAATAGTTAACGCCCCCCTGACATCATCATTGCATCATTTCAAGCATTTCAACCATACATCAACATTATGCTCAAATACTCAGTAGAATGGCTTCTACAATGTGTGTGTGTGTGTGGCTGTGTGCATTTTAGTTTTCAGCAGAGGTTGTTCCTTGAGATTTAGATATTTTTTTTCTTTTCAGCTTTCAATGTATGATGTCATATCTCATGACATCATGTTATGACATCCTTACGCTAAAAAAAAAGTCCTAACAACTTTAGTGTTGCAGCTGAAAAAGATAATTGTTGTGTTTCCAAGTGAATTAATAAACAAGTGACCATGATGATGAAAATGTTGTATTTCGAACTACAGAGTGAAGTAGAATAAGAACGGTTGGATCTCCTTTTCTGTACAGTTGTATCTTTGGACTAAACGAGGTTCTGGTTTGGATCCAGTGGTCATCCAGACCCGCTGAGTGTGAACTATGAATGTGACATGAATAGTTCAGAATTGTGCCGTGTTGGTAAATCTGCCTACTGCTGCAGTCTACTGTGGACGCAGCCTACAGAGACTTTAGGATCATGTGTGTTTTTTAAGCCACCTTGTGCCCCCCAACACCACGATGGCATTCAGTGTTGCACTGACTCGTAGAAGCCAGCCCCTTTACTGGGTAAAAGGTCGGACCCCATCTGAGTTGCTGTTGCCTTTCTATCATGTGGACCCCGTCTGCCCGATGTCCTCTGACCTCCCACGTCAACACTGGACATTTGAGTACATCAGCGGTTTGTGACTCCCTGAGACTCATTCTGATGCTCGTTGCCTTGACCACGTCTACACGCCTAAATGCACGCGGCCATGTGACTGGCTGGTTAGCGAGCGATGAACAGGTGTACCCAACAAGGTGCCATGGAACCACAAGTCCACCCAGCGTCTCCCTCGGCTGCTTCCTCACGTGTTAAGATGATGGACTAAGCAGCACGGACTAATGAGGATGTTTTCCAAAGGGCCCCGGTTTGTTCCAAGCAGAGGAAACCAGGTCCAAAGCCTCTCATGTCCACAGGAGGCCGGGCTATGAAGAGCTGTGGGCTGGTCGGCTTCTATTTGAGAAAACAAAGGAGCATTTAAGAGATTCCTGAAACCACTTTGCTGTTGTTTCATATTGGGCATGAGGGGGTCTACTGGGGATGAGAGGAGGACCTGGCTCGTCGATGGTCCATTTGGGAAGAGGTGACGTCTGAGATTTGGGTTGAGCGCCTCAATGGGGGGGGTGGGGGGGGTTGTGTTTTGGGGGGTTAGCCATCTGTCTGCTCAAACACGGGGTGCCATTGTTGCCGTGGTTCCTTTGTCACAGGAAAGAGAGCGTGTTTACCTTGTTGGACGGACCTCCTGCTGGATCTGAACCAGGTCCACACGCTGTTCAACCCCCCTCTGTCACTTTGGTCCCCCCTCATCCGCCTAATTACCTTAATTCCCCCCAGTTGGAGAACAAAGGGACCGGTCTGAGGACCGGGCCTGTGGACCTGCTGGGACGCTCAGGTCCTGTGCTACCAGCATGTGACATGAGCACTGTGAAGCTCTATGATACGGGACGACCCCGGAGGTCCTGGACCTCGGACGGGTCCTTGGTCATTTCAATAGTAATGAGAAGTGCATCAGTTTATTGTCCGCTGTATTTCTCCTACACAGACACAGGTGTCACAACTGTCCCTCTGGCCTGGTTGGGGTCCACGGGGGCCGAGGTCACATGACTGATCTGGTCTGGTTGTACAGTGATCAGTCTCGGTGCACATCTGGAACTGGGGCTTATGTGCTACAACAGTCCAGCTGGGTCGTAGTGTCGCGCTGTGAAGCTTGCGGTGTCGTCCAGGCGCAATAGTTGTTTACCCAGAGTCCTTTGCAACTGTTCATTTTCAGTACAGCCGTCCTGGCTCGCAGCAATGATTGTTCCTTTAATTTGTCATTATCAACGATACGTTAGGAACGATAGAAAATGGATGTTTCAGTTTGATGAAAGGTTTCAAACTTTAAAGCTTGCATTGAGATCAACGCCGTCTGTGTATAATTGTGTCTCCACCAGGTGGCTCTGCTCGGCTTGGACCTCCTATCCGCCTTAGTGACGAGGCTCCAGGAGCGGTTCAGGGCCCACGTGGGAACCGGTAAGACTCATTGTGGGACCCACAGAACCGTTGAGAGATGATTGCCATGGCAATAGATATGTGTGTCTGTGTTCTCTGTGCACCTTACAACTGATAACCGTGGATGCACATGACGGAGCGTGCTACTACAGCTGGTGTTACACACCACGGCCTTTCAAATGAATGAATTTAATTAAATAGAGGGACATTCTCGTGAGCCCACTATGCAGGGAATTTCAAACTTCCATCTACAGTTGTTGAAATTTCTTGAAAAGAAGGATGAACTGATTATGATTTGGTGGTCAAAGATCACTGTGGCCTCAAAAAACCCTTTTAGCCTGGATGCACGAAGGAATGTGCTAATTAGACCAATGTCACAGAAATGCCACACAGCTTAGGATCAGGACTTTATCATTTAAACAGCAGGTCTTCTCCTGGGATCCTTCAGTGTTTGTGCTGTGCTTCCTCCCTCAGTCCTGCCCAGCCTCATTGATCGATTGGGAGACGCTAAAGACCAAGTGAGAGACCAAGACCAAACCGTGCTGCTGAAGATCATGGAACAAGCTGCCAGCCCGCAGGTACACACACACACACACACACACACACACACACACACACACACACACACACACACACACACACACATACATAATGTTCTCTTGAATAGTCCCAGATATCCTTGCAGCTTGTTCACTGCACCGAGCTGTTAATGTGACGTTCTGCTACTGTCATCCTTAACATGTAACTAACGTGGTAATAAACAGGGTTCGATAGTATCGGCTAAGGGGCTGAATTACGTTTACGGCACCTTTTGTGTGGAAGGGTTGGTACCTGTCGGTGGAGGTGGATGTTGTCCATGGTAGGGAGTGACCTCAGGTGCCCTTCTGCTGGCACACATAGGGCCTTTCTGTGTGCAGCTTCTCATGGCCCTTATGTTAGCGCAGCCACAGGGAGACAGAAAACAGTATCTCTTTAAAGCAACCGGTGGATATAAAGGCTCAATCAAGGTATTGTGATGAATTCCATATTCCTGATGACAGCGTTCTCTATAGAAGTGAGAAGGGACGGACAGAGGGGCGTAGCGGGCGTGTGGAGTGCCACCTCATCTCAGACCCACGTTAGGAAGCATCTGTCTCTCGTCTGTTTCCTGTCCTTTAATGTCTCCTGTGGTGTGTGTGTGTGTGTGTGTGTGTGTGTGCAGTACGTGTGGGACAGGATGCTGGGGGGCTTCAAGCACAAGAACAACAGGACCAGAGAAGGAGTGTGCCTTTGTCTCATCGCCACGCTGAGCACGTGAGTCAGCTGCACTGGTTATTCTGGTAAAAAGACCATTGTTCCGCAATGATCTTCAGAACATATTTTACATTCTTGTCTTCTAGGTACGGGGCTCAAGGCCTCACCCTCAGTAAGATTGTGCCCCACATATGTAACCTCCTGGGGGACCCCACGAGTCAGGTAGGCCTGTCGCAATATGTGACACAATGACATATCGCACTCTCTCTGGACGGGCGCAATCATTTCTAGTGCTGCGATATTCACTTTACATGTAAATGAACGTCACCAACGCGCACACAGACACCGAGCGACACGACAGGTGAAGAGAAGCAGGGAACCCAAAGTTAACTAAGCTAAAATCTCACCTAAAACAACCACCATCTGCCCGTCTTTAACCTGAACTACTGTCGGTTCCTGCGGGGCACTCGTTCGCCTCTTTGAACGCCGTCCTGCGTTCCCCCCGGGCCGGCCGGTTGTTAGCGGCATCGAGCCGCTCCGTCTCTCCCTGCAGCCGCGGAGCGCGTCGCCCTGCCGGCGGCCGAAGCCCCGCGTTAACCCCCCCCCCGCCTGCCGCGGCGCCTTTCCACTGGACACATTTTCTCGAAACAGACTGAATCGCACCGAGCCCGATGCTTCGCCCGATGCTTCGCCCGATGCTTCGCCCGATGCTTCGCCCGATGCTTCGCCCGATGCTTCGCCCGATGCTTCGCCCGATGCTTCGCCCGCTCCGTGTCCCTTGCACTTATTATTTTTGTTTTCTTTTTACAGTTGAAAATGATTCAACCCCCATTCCCATTGCACATTAGGTTTATTGGCAAAATATACAATTTCTCAGCTATTTGCCATAAACAAATTACACAAGAACTGTTTAAGTAAAACTAAGGTTTTATCCAAATTCAACACAAAATGCTATTTTATAATGAATTTACTGCAGTCTCATTTTGCCAATAAACCTAATGTGCAATGGGAATGGGGGTTAACTGTATATAGGATATATTTCTCACATTCCAATTCTAATGTCTAACTATTCTGACAAATAAAACGTTCTTTGTTTTTTAAAAATAGCGTACTTTAATTACTATTACTATTACTACTATGTTCAGTGGCATAAAATGGTCTGAAAATTGCAATAATATCGCATATCGGAATAAATGTTGGTGCAATAATCGCACAACAGAAATGACACACGTGACCTGTATAACAAGAAGGGTTCCCCTCCTGATTCCCGCGTTGTGGTGCTCATCAGGTACGTGACGGGGCCATGAGCTGCTTGGTGGAGATCTACAGACACGTGGGCGAGAGGGTGAGGCTGGATCTCTGCAAAAAGGGCCTCCCCCAGTCAAGGTACGAAGACCCCCCCTGTTTTTGATGCTTTTTGCCTTTGCGTCCTTCGCTCACTCACTTGTACTTCCTCACATCTACGCTGCACTCAGTGACTGCTGTGCTGTCAGGCAGAGAGGTTCTCCACCTAGTGGTCCTATTAAGAAATGCAGCTTTGTTCACATGCAAATGGATCAGGTCAACAAGACAACAATCCAGCTGTAACTGGGACCTTAAAGGAGCAGCGTTGTGTTGGATGGGTTTGATATAAGCTCGTGACAGTGGAGCTGAACATGGCCTATAGAAGCCCGTCTTGTAACCACGGAGAAGCTCTTTGATCAGGCTGCCAGAACGTCTTTGGTCCAATTTGGAGGAACGGTGTTTGTTTTGTTTACATTGCATGGCAGCAGACTGAGTTAAGCTCTTTCTTGGCCCTCGGTGCCAGTGAACCTCTAACAGAGCCACAGGGATGGAGGGAGACGTCCACACTCTTATGTTTTACTGCGTTCTCTCACACATTTCTTGTTCTGATACAGGTTGAATGTAATCTTCAGTAAATTTGATGAAGTTCAGAGATCCGGGAATATGATGTCATCCTCTGCCTCTGGTGAGTGTTCCTTTTTGTTCTAATCTTTTGGTATGCATCCATCAACACAGCATGAATACAACACATTGTAGACTTAGCACAAGATTGTGAGGGTGTTTATTTTTCATAATGTGAAAGGAAAGAAATATGAGAAATATCTGGCAATGTGATGCAGATGGTGTAATACGCTCAGTGTCTGCTAGCTGGCTGCATCCACCCGTCACACTGCGTTCTGTGTGTGTGGGCCTGTTTTCTGTGCTACTGGTGCGCATTGAGGTGGAGGAAGGGGGGTTGAGGACCAGACAGACAATCTGGGGATCGAGGGGATGAGATTTCTCCACAGGGGGCGGGCATCTACTGGAGCTCCAAAGAGAAGAACAGCCTGTCCAAATGAGAGGGACGCTGAGGCCGCTGAGCCCAGGAGAGTTCAGTCACTCACACTGGAGCTTCATACGTGAGCTTCCACCTCATGCTGGATTCGCTGCTGAATGAATGTCAGCTCAGTGCGTTATAGTATGAAGGTTCACTAACCTGTGCGTGGCTCATCTCCTGCTCTGCTTATCGGTGGGTTTGTTTTAGAGACATCTGGATCGGACTATTGATAGCAGCATTAAAGGGGCACTCGCTCACCACGTTTCTCACTCAATCCTTCATCTCACAGATGTGAAAGGCTATATGACTGATAATGTTGAACTGCATTATGGGACTAAAAAATGAGTTGCTTGGTCTCTGCTGGATGGATTTAAAGTCCCACGACACTCACTCCTTATTTCAGCACCTCCTCACAGAAAAACACAGCTCGAACAACACTAGTTCACTGATGATGCTTCACCCTTATGCCTCATAGGGCTTCCAGTGTGGTGAGATGTTTACAGATTATATTATAAGAGGGATGGAAGCAGAGGGGGTAGAAACAAGGGAGCAAAACAAAGCAGCCATTTCTGTTGCACCACTGCGATGCAGAGGGGGCGAGAGATGATAACCGAGGGACCAGGGAGGGAGGGAGGGAGACGTTCCTGCCTTGCTTCAGAGCTGAGGCGACTCTGCACCATGGCAGCGGGAGAAGGTAAGACTGCTAATCGGAGTCATCAGATCAAACGTGTGTGATGCAGAGGTCAGCCGTCTCCTTGGTTACTGTGCGTTTGCTTTTGTTTGATCGGGAAACAACAGTTTGTCCTCTCTTATGTAATCTGTCCTTCTCTCCTCAGTGGCTTGTGCGTATGTGGTTGTTGTTGTTTTGACGCGCTCCCAGTGCCTCCAGCATCCCACTTCTAGGTTCATGACAGTTATTGTCTATAAAAACACTTGACTTGTTGACCTTTTCTGCAGTTTTCCCAAACGGACCTCCAGGTGCGATGTGTTTTATTCCATTATCACAGTCTTAGAGTCTTATGGCTGCAGCCGTCTGTATTGCTGCATTGGTTTAAGAAGAAGCCTCTTAGGATAATCTGTGCAGCTAAACCCCTTAAAGGTGCACAGATCTCAATCTGTGGATCTTAAGGACCTCAATGCGACGGCTGGCTGATGCAGAGCAGTGATGAGTATTTACTAGCGTACTTATTCCTCCTGGTGTCAGTGGTATGAACAGTGAGCTGCATAAATTATGCCGGTTCACAACCTCAATGGACTGCAGAGCACTACAGACATTCTAGATGGGAGCAGCTCAGGCTGCTGGTCAGGATGTGTGGTGCTGATCTACTGGCCCGATGAATCCCATCGGGATGGACTGGTGTCTGTAGCTGCCGAAGGGCTCAGCACCACCCTGAAGAGTTCTCTTCATCATCAATGCACAGTGCAAACCACCAGGGGGGAGACCACCGGGGAGGGGGGGGAGGGGGGGGGACGCCACGGCCTCTTTCTGCAACACGCTCAAAGAACGCCTTTGTGATCGGCTCAATCCACCGAGGCTGCGTGTGCATTGGGTGTGTGACGTCACATGAGGGACCCGCCACGCCGAAGACAAACCCCGGCTCGTGTCGGCTGCGCCCGCTCTGCATGGATTCAGGAGGACACAAGCACCGCTGTGTGTGTGTGTGTGTGTGTGTGTGTGTGTGTGCAACCATTATATCCTGTGTTAATACCAGTGGGGGAACCAACTACTGCATCCGCTCACACCTTCTGGTGTCGAGTAATAATGATGATGAACTTTAACCCTTGATTCTAAATGGATAGTAAAGGCTCACGATGTTGCTATTGAAGCATTCACCATTGACCACCTCAGCTGCATCACCTGTTATCGCTGAGATGGTTGTGGAGGATGCGGAGAGGTCCGCACACATGAGGCCTTGCCCATTGTGGGACGCGTGGTTACAGGGGGCATATGTAATGTACTTTGGAGGTAGATAGAACGTTCCCTTAGCAACACTTAGCCGTGGTGGTATGAAAGGTTCTGACGGTCCTCTGCTCCGTAAGAGCCTGCTGACCAAACATGGCCTCTGGCAATGAACCGGTCCTCCTCTTTTCCACAGCTGATGGTGGCGTCTGAGCGGGACAACCGGCCCGTTGTTCCCGGGGACACGATGTCTTTGTGCTCCGTCTGTCACACAGTAGATGGGAAACGTCCGAAGTCTGTGGGCCTCAGAGAAGCAGCCGCTGAAGCCGCTCGCTGAGGCTGTAGGAAGGGCTGTCATGATACCAAGTTTTTGTTGTGTGATTGTTGCACCAATATTTATTGCGATATGCGATATTAAGGTTTAACACGGGGCTTTGACCGCCGGCAGGGCAGGACTGACTTGTGTCCAGTGTAGTTTACATGGGATGATTCATACGTGTCACTGGTACGGGACATTCATGTGTGATAAAGAATCCTATTTCATTTAGAATCTCGTCCAAAATGACGTGTTTGCTCTGAACAGATCCCATAAAAAGCGTTAAATTCTGCGTTACTGAGCGCAGGTAGGAAGTCATGCACCGTTCAGCTGAGGCCACGTGACAACAACACAGTGAGACGTGGACTGATCACAGAGCAGAGAGGGCAAAGCCAAAAAAATACATGTTATTATAGAAAATAAATGCTAATTAATGCTGGTAATTAGATCATCAGCATCCACAGTGCACAGTCACATGTGCTGAGGAGCCGAGGGGCACGTTTGGTTTCATCAATGTTGTGGCCACGTCCCATTTCAGCCCCCCAGCAGCCTCTCAGGTGCCTCATTCCTTGTGATGATATCACACTGATCACCAGTCACCTGCCTCTCGTGTAACCATCCCAGGCCCCTGTGGAGGGCAAAGTCTCGGGGGTCAGAAGGGTCAGCGGAAGACAGCCTTCATGAGCCCCCCCCATCCCCCCTCCATCCCCCTCTGCCTCACCCTTTGAGTGAGGCAGTAAAGAAGGTTGTGAAGCTGCTGCTCTGAAGACAGACACCCCCTTATTATGTAAACCTGTCGTACCGCTGACTCCAATGCAGCTCCAGCAGCTCCGAGGACACAGGGCACCCCGACACCTAGTGCACGTGGGAGGTAGTGCATCCTCCATGCCTCAGATCCACCTGACCGGCTAGTGTGCGTGTGTGCGTGTGTTGTGCGTATTCCCTCTACACAAGCCAAAGCGTCAACTGAGGAACCTTTTATGATTTCGAAGCGTGAGGTAACAAAGCTCAGGTCCTGATATAAATGAGTGCCAGTAAACCCAGCAGGGCTCATTCCTGCAGAATTCTGTTATCCCTCCTCACCGGGCAGCCCCGGGCGCTCGTCCTCAAGGCGGCAGGGTCAAGGAGACTTCCTGGGACCTAAGAGCTGAATTCTCTGGCTTTAACCTCAATGCCAGCGTCTGTTCCACGCGTTGAATGGGTGTGCTAGCTGCTACATCACGTCTGCAGCGATGACCTCACTCTGGGATGCTAACACAGTAGTGCGGTTGGCTGTTTGTTGCATGAGGGCGGGCACAAGAAAAGCAGTGATCTCACAACAATAGACCCCTCCCCCTTTTCCCCCAGGACATGTCCCCACAGCATCGGGCAGACGCTGACAACTGCACCCAGACAGGAGGGCGTGAGCGGCGGGTAGTCTGCCGTAGTTTGCTTAGTCAGCGACCAGAGCGCACACACACACACACACACACACACACACACACACACACACATCCATCATGTGGACGGACGCCTGGTGAACAAGAGAGCGCGTCCCCCGCTGCAGCAGAGACATGCTGCGGAGGCTGATATGCGAGAGAATCTGCGCTCGTGAGAACGCTGCCTTCTGATGTCCTCCTGTCCCCGCTCTGACCCTCTGGACGATTGCGTCTCTTTTGTCCTCCGCCTGTCGCCTGTGTGTCCTTGGCCGATGGTGGTGTCTGTGATGAATGCCGTGTCACATGCCGCTGCCGCTTGCCGAGCTGCTTGTGCGTCTCGTGTCTCGGGGGGGGGGGGCTTCATGCATGGCTGCCAAAACAGATTAGGATGTCCGATGGATGGATCAGGGTCAGAGAGGATGCCGGTGCGTTTCATCTTGGACACCGAGCAGGAAGCAGCTCCCCCACGGAGCACCTTTAACAAAGGAAAATAGGCACGTCTGTCAAACGTTGTCCCTTTTTCTGCCTTTGTCATTGTAGATAAGAACTTTGAGGACGAGGACTCTGTGGACGGAGGCCGGTCCTCCTCCTCGACGTCCTCTAAAGCGCCCCCCAGTGGCAGGAGGCCGGTAGTGACCTCTGCTCGACGACCCAGCTCAGCCACCACGACCAAGGCCACAGGTGAGGGCGCGGCTCGGTCCAGTCCGATGCGCACAGCTGTAGCCCGTCTATCAACATTAGACATGTGTGTGTGCACACATTCCTCCGCCTACACCCTTCTGGGGACATGTCATAAAACCTTTTGGTCCCCACAGCTAAAGAAGCAGCGGCCGGAGCTGTTGATGAAGAGGATTTTATTAAAACCTTTGAAGACGTCCCCCCAGTGCAGGTACGCTGAGCTCCCAGTACTTTGGATTTCTTAGCTAGTGAGGAACCAGCACCACAGGGAAGATGATCATGATGGCCTTAAACCTTGACTCTACTTAATATTAACATGTTGTCATTAGCTCATGCTGCTGGTGGCAGTTTACAGAGCACCCACTTCCAAACATGATGATGATCACATCCCTCTGTGTCCAGATCTACTCCAACCGAGAGCTGGAGGACCAGCTGGGCAAGATCAGAGAAGTGCTGTCTGACGACAAACACGACTGGGAGCACCGCGTGGTCGCTGTGAGACACACACACACACACACACAAGGGATCAATCCCCCGATGCATGGCTGATATCCGCTGTCTCCTCTGTTCCCCTCCAGCTGAAGAAGGTGCGTTCTCTCCTGCTGGCCGGGGCGACTGAGTACGAGGGTTTCCCTCAGCAGCTGCGCCTCCTGGAGGCTCCCCTCAAGCTGTCGGCCAAAGACCTGCGCTCTCAGGTGGTCCGAGAGGCCTGCATCACTCTGGGGTGAGAGTACCACTTTAATCCTCTTTGACTAAACACCTAATGTTGTGACCAACTATGAGACACCTCAGACACCGGAGTGTGTCTGCTGTGTCGAGAATGCTTCTGTGCTGAAGTCCTCGGTTAGTTAGTGCGCCTGTGTGGATATACAGCATCTGTCGGTGCGTCACGTATCAGCCAACAGGGTTGTGATGCTGCCAGCAAGGCAATACTTGACATTTAAATCAGAGTAATTAACACAGCACAGCACCCGGTGTGATGTGCTTATAGCATCACTGTGAGAGAGCACATATAAGGAGGTAATGCAAGTAAAACAAAGCCGCATTTAAACTAATAGTAAAACATTCATACAATAATTGTATTGGCTTAGTTCTAACTGAAAGTAGTCCCGTGGCTTCAAAGAGAACCTCGTCGCTGGCGGATGGATGGGCCTGCCAGCGGACATTGGATGACTTTGTGACTGATGGGGCTGCTCCAGGAAGACGCTCATGTTTTCTTTCCACACACTTAAGCTAATGAACATGAGCCCTGCCGGGGTGTGAAACGAGCAGCGCGGTCTCCACCCACAAACATCCCTCACCCACATTTTAATAGAACCTCGACGAGGTGGAACAGAGCACGGACACATGGAAAGAGCAGCCGCTTGATGAATCGATGGCAGCTACGAGGATCCGATCGTCCATTTTTTGCCTTTCAATCCCGTCCAAACTTTCACCAGCCGGGGGAAGAACACATGGCCGACTTGTTCTTCAGTTCAGCCACTTAATATCTTTTCCATAAAGACATCTTCAAGATGGTACACAGGCTCTTTCTCTTGGGTGTTTCTGTGTCCCTGCTCGCTTCTCTCCGTTCTGTTGGCGCTTTGTCGTTTAACGCGGCGTCCTTTCCTTCCTTCCCCCTGCCGCTGTCAGGCATCTGTCATCCATACTGGGGAACAAGTTTGACCACGGAGCGGAGAGCATCATGCCCACCCTGCTCAACCTCGTGCCCAACAGTGCCAAAGTCATGGCCACGTCCGGAGTGGCCACCATCCGCCTCATCCTCAGGGTAAGGAGGCTCATCCCGCGCGCCACATCTCCAGCGCCGTCCTACTACTTTACTCTACTCTGTGATTTTCTCCCCGCAGCGCACTCACTACCCTCGGCTCATCCCCATCATCACCAGCAACTGCGCCTCCAAATCAGTGGCAGTCAGGCGGTAATCGGACCTCAATGCTTGAATGATGTTGCAGAATCGTAGCTCAAAATATATATTAAAATGTGTAAAATAACAATGTTTGAACATTTTAAAAAAACAATTTTAGCGTTCAAACCTGAAATCAAAGCGATGTTGTAAAGCCATAACATTGCTGTGGGTTCATTGTCTTTAGTTTGTGGTTTCTGTCCTTCGCTGAATAAGGGTTTCTTCCCGTTTCCAGACGCTGCTTTGAGTTCTTAGACCTCATGCTACTCGAGTGGCACACTAATACACTGGAAAGGTAAGACACACAAATATCCCAGACCACTGAAGCCCCTGGCAGGTGTGCACGCTGTGTGTGTGTGTGTTTATGCAGTGGAGCTGCAGTGATGTGATGCCGTTGGAGAAGACTAACATTAGTTGGCTGAGTGTCGGTTGGACGCCTCACTGATTAGTCCCATTAAATTGATGACTCCCGAGAGAGACGCCATCATCCTCCGGCGATAAGGTGGCTTTCCATCACCGTATCCATGACAACCACAGCAGAGACTTTAAAAAGCGCGCAAAGTCCCCTGTGGGTGGTCACACAGCCTGCGGAGCGCCGGAGGGCTGAGAGGGAGGAGAGAAGCAGGGCTTTGATTAGTTTGGGCTGCAGGAGACTTCACTTCCTGCTTTTATCCCGTTGGGGTCTCTTGGCTTGACCGCCTCCTCTTTGCCATGTTCCCCTACTACCCCAGACACGTGGCTGTTCTGACGGAGACCATCAAGAAAGGCATACACGATGCCGACTCCGAGGCCAGATCCATCGCAAGAAAGTAAGTGTCTCTGCAGCTCTGCGTCTCTTTAGTCTGTTGTTTGTGATGATGTGTATTCAGGGGTGAATCTCTATCGATCTCTTAAAATACAAACCATTGGAGAGCGATTAAGCGATTTGGACTTCCAGTTTCAAAGTCATGAGAACTCAATTATTACGCCGTCATGTTCAACTGTAACGTGTTACGTGTGGAAACTCTTTAAAAGGCTCTAGATGAGTAGATATTAAAGATGAATGATTATGTGTTTAACTTGCTCCCAGCAATGTTACGGTTTTCTTCATCAATAAAAAATCATTCAATTTGAAAAGGAAGTAAATGTTCATGATAAAAACTATTTGAGTTTATTGACTGTTAGAAATCACACAAACCAACGATGAACAACTCAAGTCAAATGAAAATATTTCGATGCCAATGGCGTGATCTCCAGGATATTGTGTTGTGATAACACGCACCTCTTGTGCTCACCCGTAGGTGCTATTGGGGTTTCCATGGTCACTACAGCCGGGAGGCGGAGCATCTGTTCCAGGCGCTGGAGTCCACCTATCAGAAGGCCCTCCAGTCTCACCTCAAGGGCTCTGACAGCATCGTGTCTCTGCCGCAGTCCGACCGCTCGTCCTCGTCCTCCCAGGAGAGTCTGAAGTAAGGGCCCCGCTTCTGTCCTCCCCCGTCCCCGTCCCTTCATTCCATCTTTACCGTCCTGCTTTAGTCGTTCAGAGGAAACATCTCCTCCCATCCTGCACACTCTCACGGATCAATTCCCAGTGTTCAGCTGTATAGATTCCCTTTGGAGCATGACGACCTCGTACTCAATCCAGCAGTGTCTCTGTCTGTGTCTCTGTCTGTCTCTGTGTGTTTCTAATATTTACGGGACATCTGATTACACGATCACATTCTGGGGACAAAATGGGGACACCTGACCATCTTTAGGGTTAGGCTGAGATTTATGTGATTTCGCCAAAAATAAGTGTGTGTGTGTGTGTGAGGCAGTGTTCAAAAGCTTTTCTACATTTTATATTGATTGCTCCTGTTCTTGTTGACTGTTTAGTGATGCTGGTTGTGTTGGAACGTGATACACATTTGGTCTAAAAGGAATCTTGTGTTTTTCAGCCGTCCGTTCTCTGTGAAGAGTGTCATTGGAGGGAGCATCACAAGGAGTAAGTATATTTAACTCTCTTTTCTCAGGAGCGACCTGTAGACTGAATAAAGTGAAGCAATAGATCAGAATCAGGAATTTGGCTCTTTGTGGCCCAAAAGTGTGTGTATATACGTATATATATATATATATATATATATACACACACACATATATGAATATAAACTACAACAAAGACAGGATGACCTTCCTGAGCTGGAGCAGGAAGTTCATCTCTGTGGAGAAACCTGAAGGTTTCCACAGCAGGAAACTGTTGTTGAGGATGGTGAGGGGGGCAGTATTGGGGGGGGGGGGTCCTCTCCTGAAGTCCACTGTCATCTCCACAGTTCTCAGCTTGTTAAGCTCCAGGTGGTTCTGACGCCCTGTGAGGACCAGCTGGTCGACCTCCCGTCTGTACGGAGACTCCTCCTCGTCCCCGATGAGTCCTCTGGGAACTTCGGGAGTTTGACAGTTGGGTCCTCGGGGTGGCTCCACCTCAGGCCTCACGCTCGATGCTGGAAGCTGTGTCCTGCCCTCACTGAGAGGGAACTGTGAGTGACTCTGTCCTCTCTGTGCGGATGCAGGTAAGCTGGTGAGCAGCAGGGCGGCGACCACGTCGGGTTCCCTCCAGCGCTCCCGCAGTGACGTCGATGTGAACGCCGCCTCCAGCGCCAAGTCCCGCGTGTCCACCGCTCCTGCCTCCTCGCCCTTCAGCTCTGCGGCCGCCCTCCCCCCCGGGTCCTACGCCTCCTTAGGTAATAAAAGCACCGGCTTGACGTCTGTCAGCAATAACCTCTCTGATGCAGCGTCTGTGCAGATGTTGTCATGTATAGTAACGTAGCAGTCCTGTTCTAGAGGCCCACTCATCATCATGAAGCATTGCAGCATTGCTCCTGTGGTCACTGGCTCTTAGCAGCCTGACTGGGGTTATTAACGACTGCTGAGCTCGTCATTAGTTCCGTCAGCAGGAACCTTCTAAATCCTACGTTGACACTTTTGACAAATTGATGTAATGAGGCATTTTAAGGACGTTTTCACAACATATTTAGCTGATGGGGGAAAAAAATGTCAACTTTCCACGTTTGGCCGTTTGACGCAAACTCGACGCGACAAACACGCTGTGCTACTGCGGACCGGCGCCGCTTCAGTCTCACCGCTCTGCGCATAGACTTTGTATGTAATCCTGTGGCGTGAAAGATTTGAAGGCCCATTCCCCACCAACACAAATGGACGGTGATCCTTTGGCCAAACTCTGTTCTTCATCCACGTAGCCCAATAATGGAGACTGATGATGATGATGATGATGATGCTCCCTCACTCACTCTTCCTGCTCCAATTGCTACTAATGTCTTCCTCTATACCTCTTCCTCCACTCGCTGCTGCACCGTCTTTCTTAAATGCACAAAAGATGGCACTCCGGGTAAAAGTGATGGTAAGACTTGTGTCTGTGCGTGTGTGTGTGTGTGTGTGTGTGTGCAACTTGCACAGCACACCAGAAAGTGTGAAGTGTGTTTTTTGTCAGCTGTTGCGGTCTACACGTTCACATCATCTGTGCCCCCCTCCCCCCCCTCACTCTCCCCATATGGCTGTCTGCATGGATTCCTCTTCCTACTGTTCCCCTAAATACTGTGTCCATCTACGCTGTTGCTCTCGCTGGCATCAGGTCCAGCCTGTAGGATAATCGAGTCGGTGGAGCAGGTCGTGTGTGCTCACTTCACAAATGGATTCAGTGTTTTCACAGCCGTCTCCAGCTCCTGTTTTCGGTCCAACAGGTTCGACTGTTTAGAAGCACACAACCTGTTCTTAGATATTATGTGACCGGTCAGTAGTGAAGCCACAGGAAAAAAAAAGAGTCCCTCACATTTTCTTTTCACCTGAACAGGTTTTGGCAGGGAAAAGTTACATTGCTGTTATGTCTTTCTTTTTGATAGAAATGTTCCCTAATGGAGGCTAATCCATCCATCCATCCTATAATTATTGAATTAGTCAGTGGGTTTTCAAGAGAAGCAGCAAAGGATCTCCAATGTTATTTTAAATGGACGTAAATCCCTTCAGTGGTGTACTCCTGTGGATCATGTCTCTGTTGGCACAGATCATCACTTGTGAACTAATGGGTCCAGGTTTGTGTCCCTCCCGTGTGACTTCAGCGGGGCTCCAGTCTCCTTCCTTCTGTGTCCCCAGACCTCGTCCTCTCCTGCGTCTCTGTCCAGGGTCGGGTTAAACACGTCTAAGTAACTCGAGCAGACTGAACATCCCGCTGCTTCTGTGCTTGGTCCCTCCCTTGTCATCCAGGTCGCGTTCGGACCAGGAGACAGAGCTCGGGCAGCGTGGGCGGAGCCAGCCCCTCAGTGGTGGACAGCAGGGGGCGGAGCCGAGCCAAAGTGGTCTCTCAGTCCCAGCGTATGTATATGCACCACACACACGGCTCTCATAGGGGGAAGTTGAATTGTAATCGTACACATTGCGCGTGTGTGTGTGTGTGTGTGTGTGTGTGTGTGTGTGTGTGTGTGTGTGTGTGTGTACCAATGCACCGTCATCTGCCGCTATGATCTTCGTCTGCGTCGCCTTAGAGATCATACCAGATGTTTTGCTGCATCTCCTGTGTGTGTGTGTGTGTGTGTGTGTGTGTGTGATGTTTGTCATGTGCTACAGCAACCCGATAAACACTCCCACTCACTCACAAAACGGTGTGTATTTGTGGGCCTACATGCACAGTTTCATGCACGTAGGCCTCTACGCAGGCGGCGCGTTCACAGCCGCTCAGTGGGCATGCTGGGTAAACGTAGTGTCCATGTCTCATTTTGACTGTTCTCCACCCTGTCCTGCCTCTTGCTTCCATCACCCAGGATCCAGATCAGCCAATCCCATCAATGGTAAGGCCTCAGCTTCATCCAATCACAAGCGAGACGCCTCACCATGCGTTAGCACGCCGCCTCTGTTCCTTTGGCCTTTACCTTGTTCCACAGCGTACAGCAGCAGCGGCCTCCTCCGCTCACCACGCTCACGTCTCTCCTGATTGCTTTCCCACAGGAAGTGTGTGTTGTGTAGTCCTTCCGGCCTTCATGTTCACCGTTGTGTGCTCCCCCCGTGGTGACTGTTAATGTGTTCACGCGGCGCGCCAGCTGTTTCTGTATTTGCTTATTCAGGCTATTTTTTTCTGTTTGCCTCCAACTTCCCTGTTGTGAAAATAGTATAAATTCACAAATACCAAATCCATGACATGAGTTTACACTCCACACTGAGATAAAGACTTTATAAGATGTCACGTTGCTGCACCGCGTAGGTCTGTTGACACAGCTTGTGTTTAAAGATCTGACCCAGCATGCCCCTAAAGGTTGGACCACCCCCCCCCCCCCCTCCAGGGTCACTCCCGAAGCGCCTAACCACACGCTCCTCTCTCCTGGCAGCCGGCAGCCGCTCCAGCTCCCCGGGCAAGCTGCTCGGCCACGGCAGCTACGGCCGGATCCCTCGAGCCACGCTGTCGGCCTCCACCACGCCAGCCGAGAAGCGCACCAGGATCCCTCGCAGCCAGGGCTGCAGCCGCGAGACCAGCCCCAGCCGGCTGGGTCTCGGTAAGGACAGCGCTCCGCAGCCGAGTCCCTCTCTGGGCAGGAGTCCAGTACTGGGACCCGCTCCTTTGGTTCGCCATCAATAACACACGTGGTCCCGGTCTTCAGTCCTCCTCACAGCTCTGGTCTGATGTGTGAGTGCTGTGGGCGTTGTAGTGGTTCCCATAGAAACAACTGGGCCCAGTCGCAGAGAACATGTTTACTTGATACTGAGATGTAAACCACAGATGAATCGTTACTATTTGGTCCCGAGGGTCGAGGGTCTTCTTTAAGGAGAACGTTATGTGGGAAGTGTTGAGGGGAGCTGCAAGGACTGTCCAGGCAGTGTTTTATTACGGCCTCTGGAGGTGGAGCTCCAGGACCAGCAGAAGGCAGCTTTCTGGGTCACTTTAGCAGCGGCTACACGTCCACAGGAGGAGACTTGTCCCGCTTCCTTGGACTCTTTGAAAAGGTTGTTTCAATAAGAGGAAATCGTATGATTTGCTACAGGCTCTTCTTTGGTTTTGCTTTCACTGAGAGGACGATGCTGATCCTGACTTCTGTCTTTTTAATCTCTTAATATCTAACTTGTGTCCCATCTAACCTTTACTAGCAGTGTGCTGCTTGACCAACTCACTCGCCCAGCATCCTGCCGCTGCTTCTGTCCATGTTGGTCTTTACATATCATGTCAGCAGTCTCGGGGCCACCGGACGCCAACGGCATCACATTTATTTTACTGTGTTACATGTGATAGTCATGAGATTACATTCCTTCCTACATTTTGATTGATTGATGATCCGGGCTGTCGCGTTGTCCCTCTGGCCCAAATGTCACCAAAAGCAACGCTCTTAAGAGTCCATGCAGGATTCCTGCTTTCATTCTTCCTTCTGTCTCCCCCCCCCCCCCCCTGTCCCTGTCCGGTTCCTCATCCCTGACCCCCGAATGCCCGCTGACATCCCCCCCCCCCCCCCCCCCCTAACGTGTTGTCCTGACAGCCAGCCTGTGTGGTAAAGCTCTTCTTCCTGCTGCTCTTCCCTACCGCACGCTAGCCCGGAGCCGCATCCCCCGGCCCAGCATGAGTCAGGGGTGCAGTCGCGACACCAGTCGCGAGAGCAGCCGCGACACCAGCCCCGCTCGGGGCTTCGCTCCTCTGGGTGAGTACCGCCCGGTAACACATGCTAACACCTGTTAGGCGCCGTCCCACCTCTGCCTGTCTTCCTCTTTGCTCGCGCTGGTTTTTGTGGCCTTAGCGTCTGTTTTAAGTGCGCGTGGGACCGAACGCAAAGTGTCCGTTTACGTTTGGGGGAGACGGAAGAAGTAACTGCAGTGTGTGTTCACCGCTGATGTCACCGAGTGCAGCAGCTGCTACTGACGCTGTGCTGTTGCATCCTGGGAAGTGGTGTGCAGCTGAATTATCGAGGAACCCATTAAGCAGGAGGGGAGTTATGCCATCGCGGTGCATTTCAGTGCTGTGAGCTGCTCCGTCCCCCATGAGTGTCACTCGCTCCGACACGTTCCCCTTTCTACTTGACCCTTTGCCTGCTCCTTGTCTCTGGATTTCTTCTCTTCATGTGGGCAAAGTGTGGAATAAAATGTGGTTACAGGTCATTAATAATGCCCCCCCCCCCCCTAATCTGTACTGCATATCCAAATGCAGTGCTCACAATGTACATTTTATCCATCAAGTAACACTTCCTCATCATCGTACTTCCTCACAGGGCTTCCTGAGAAAAGCCACAGTGCGCCACATTCCTTTCCCATATTGAATCAGTGTGTAAATACCCCCCCCGTCTTACCTTAGAGGTTGCTGTTAACCTGTGTGTGTGTGTGTGTGTCACTAACCCCGTGGTCCGGATGTCGCCCGCAGCCTCCCGACGTACCTCCCGTTCAACCAGTGCTCTCTCCACAGCCGACCCCCACGGCCAGTCAGGTGACCTGCATGCTCAGATGGCCCAACCCCCCTCCCCCTTCCACCCCACCCCACCCTCGCCACGTCCTCATTTTAGAGGCACAATGCCTGCGGTAGCAGCATGCGCCTGTGGCTGCTTTAGGTGGGGCAGCGTCCGTGGTTGGATGGACGGGTCGTATCTGTTGAGCATGTAAAGGGAGCCGTTGGTTTCATTTGCTTGTCCCTTAATCACCTTTTCATTTTCGCTCTCCGCCTTTAGTGAGCTAGCATAGCCTAGCTTTACCTGTTCCTTTGCCATCATCGGAGCTCTGTGAGTTGTCAATTTCTTCCCATATGAGCTCATTGCTGTGGTGTCCTTTCTTCGGTGCGTTATTGGTGCTTTACCTCCCTCATGTTCCACGTATGCCTGTTTTATCTTTGGTCATCCTCTATTCCCTCGGGGATCTGTTCAGCTCATCCAGTCATGGCTTCTCTACTTAAACAGTAACTTTATCTCTGTGGTTAATAAGTTCTAAAAAAGAAACCGGTGGTTTCTATCCGGTAAGTTCCAGCGCCCCCCTTGACTTTAGCACAAGTCTTACCTCCTTCTTTTACCCTTGTTGTGTTCCCACTGCTGTGTAGATCGATACGGTTTGATCCACCAAGCAAGGATCTCGGCTTCGGTCAACGCCATGAGGGTCCTGAACACGGGCACAGAGGTGGAGGCAGCAGTTGCTGATGCTCTGGTGAGCTACGTGGAATCTTCTCCTTCTGGAAATGAATATTTGAATTATTCTGCTGTTGACTTGCAGTATTTTTTAAACAAGCACAGCATTAATTTACTTCACACACAGTTGTAGGCGAGGATATTAAGCGATATTAAGCGAGCCTTAAGAAGGCTGCTGAAATGCTCTGAGGTGATTTTATTCACATTATATGTCATTTAGTGTAAAATAGCCATGTAAAGCTGCCATAGTGTCTTAATTGAGAATATTTGGTGAATTGTGTACTTGTTTCCCTCAGAAGGACTGCACTTGTTGTTGTTTTCCCCTCACTCATCTTTCCTACTTGGTTGTGTGTTGCTCTTTCAGCTGTTAGGAGACTCCAGGAATAAGGTAGTTGGTCATTTCTCACACCGTCGTACATCCATGCCTCATTGTTTCTGACATTGTTCATCTCGTGCACTATATTTGTTGTCAAATGGCATTACATATATATCACTGATAACATATATATTATCAGCCTTTTTAACAGGTTGAACCATTTCACATAAAAAGACAGTTACATAATATACAAAAAAAAAACAGTATTGAAAAAGAACGTCTATTTGTTAGTTAAAACTAAGCTCACGTATGTAACGACGGTTCTGTGAATCCTGGATGACGGTAGAACAAGAGGGTTAGTTAGTTAAAACATTTTAGTCCATTTCAAATGGAAAAATAATCTCATAAACAATTATGAGTTTTTCTTTTTCATCTAAGACGACACAAGTGAAATGTTGTTGCTATTAATTGACACTTATCAAAATCCCCCTGGCCTCATGTAAACAGAAAGTCGTGTCAGTCCTTGATACAAACAACAGCAGTATGATGTAAACTGCCGTTTGAAGAGTTTGCAAAAGGAATAAATAAACGCCGCTGCCTCCATTGGGTCCAGTGTTTTTATTTTGTGGCTGATTTTATTTGCCGAAGCACCGTCTCTGCAGCCTGGTTAACACGTGGGGTCGCGTCCTCCTCCCTCCCACAGAGGAAGCCGTTGAGGCGGCGGTACGAGTCGCCCGGCATGTACTCTGACGACGACGCCAACAGCGACGCCTCCAGCGCCTGCTCAGAGCGCTCGTACGGCTCCAGGAACGGAGGCATCCCCCATTACCTGCGGCAGACGGAGGACGTGGCGGAGGTCCTCAACCACTGCGCCAGCTCCAACTGGTCCGAGCGGAAGGAGGGCCTGCTGGGCCTGCAGAATCTCTTCAAGAGCCAAAGGATACTGAGGTGGGAGCCGTCTCCAGCTCACTGTAAACGCGTGTCTTCTGCTAAGTAGTAAAGGGCGCTTCTCTCAGAGGCCAAAGTTAAGAGCCTCTGGCCGTTCAGGCGTCACCTCCTTCCGTCCCACATGACATGAACGTGCCGTGTGGATCCGCCCAGCTCAGATGATTGGCAGTGGTTTAGCCAATCAGATGGCAGTAGAAAATGTGCATTCACATGCAGAGAGGAGGGACAGTCGCAGCGACAGTATGATGTTATTTAGAATGTCTTGCAGTGAACATGTATGTACGTTAACACTGTGTGTGGTGAAGCGTCTGAACGTAGCCGGTGATGCAGACACGCATCTTGTAACCGTCTCGGTTGTCAACGAGAAGCTTTTGCATGATTGTGCCGACGCTGTCCTACTTTACTCCCCCTGGTGCCGTTTTGTTCCCTGCAGCCGAGTGGAGCTGAAGAGACTTTGTGAGATCTTCACCAGGATGTTTGCAGATCCACACAGCAAGGTAGAGACGATGACCTGTACTAATCCAAGCATGACCTGCGTGTAAAGGCATGGCATCCTAAATGCAGCAATGCTCGGTGGAGCTTTGACTTCCCTGAACCTAATGCTGTGTCTCATGTTGCATGGTCCGCCCTGCTGTGGATCTAACAACAGAGAGTAAGTGTGTGTTTCTACCCATCGAACTACTACCAGCAGTGAAACGTTTGACTGGTACTGATACAGTTGTGTAATACGCATGTTTGGAACGGTCCTCAGGTGTTCAGCATGTTCCTGGAGACTCTGGTGGACTTTGTCACAGTACACAGGGAAGACCTGCAGGACTGGCTCTTTGTGCTGCTCACTCAGCTGCTGAAGAAGATGGGGGCCGATCTGCTGGGCTCAGTGCAGGCCAAAGTCCAGAAGGCTCTGGATATCACCAGGTCTGAAACTGAATACGATCTGACAGATCTTCTGTGTCTCTCCGTGTCTCGCTTTGTAGGAAGTAAACGAATCATTTGAAACTCTCACCACCAAATCGTATTTCTATAAAGATGAAAACGGTGATCATTTGTGGTTTGATTGGCGGATACGGGATTGAGATGTGTTTGAAGTGTGTGGCCTCATCATCATCAACAAAGTGAACTCTCTCTCTCTCTCTCTCTCTCTCTCTCTCAGGGAGTCCTTCCCTTTTGACCAACAGTTCAACATTCTGATGAGGTTCATCGTGGATCAGACTCAGACCCCCAACCTGAAGGTGCAGCCAGAGAGACTGATTGTGATCATCAGATGATGCCCCCGGATTGTTCGTGTGGTTGATATACGACATTGTGTGTCTCCAGGTGAAGGTGGCCATCCTGAAGTACATTGAGTTGCTGGCTCGGCACATGGACCCCACGGACTTTGTGAACTCCAGCGAGACGCGCCTGGCTGTATCTCGCATCATCACCTGGACCACTGAGCCCAAAAGCTCCGACGTCAGGAAGGTGGGCCGTGATTGGTTGGTCCTGTTATTCAGCACTGACAATGGAAATGCACAATAATGCTTGGCTCGGTCTTTATTCCCTTTTCTTTTAATTGATTCATGTATTGTTATTACATTAAGCATATGTTCATGTTTCTAACTTTATTCTTTTTAATCTTTATCATCACAATTCTCAACCGAGGACATGTGAGACCCACAATGCATGAAAAGACGATGCATTGCAGTCACTTTTATGATGTCAGTCATCTTCTATAGCGCTCACCCTCAGAGGGTCGGTCCCAGCTAACACCGGGTAGGAGGCGGGCTACAGCCTGGACTGGTAGCAGGCCGGACACAGACACACGCACTCAGTCGCACACCTGCGGGCGATGTAGCGTCCCCATGAACCTCACCCGGACTGTGGGAGGAAGGAACCACGCCGACTCCGCACAGAACAGCTGGCGGGTTACACCACGCGGTGTGAAATGACAGGCGACGCGCTGATTGATCGATCATCCAAAAGGACGCGACGGGAGGAAACATGTGGCGCCTGTTTGTCTTTCCGCTCGTGGTCCCCTTGTCTGCGCGTCAGACGTTCCCCCCGTCTGCTTGTCGTTCCACTGCTGTTCTTCCGAATACAATCCTCGCCTGGTATTCAGAGCTGGTGAATGTACCATGTGGGAGAGATCAGTTGTGTCGGCACCCAACACACATATCTGTTATCTGCTATTTTTTTGCTGTTCCATTTTCTGGAATCTAAATAGTTTTCATATTTAAAGCGTGTGGGTTTTTCTTATTTTTTACTACTTTTTTTCTACCTGTGAACAATTAAAAAAATCCTTTAAATTGGGATTTCAAAAGTAACGTTATGTGGGTGGTAAAAGGAACGTTGAAAATAATAACAGCTGGGGGAGAAGTTTTGGCGATCATGTTATTATTTTGTGGGGATAATTTTGATTGTTTGTTGTTGTAATACTCGTCCCGTCCACAAGAGGCTGAAGTGCACCTCTAACCACCTGACGGGTGAAATTGCTTTTCTCTGTGCATTTCAGACACAGGTCACAAGGTGCAAGTTGTGTCACTCAAACTCACCTGGAGAAACACAAACCTTTAGACCGTGGATCACTAAAACAGTCAACATATATTACAAAATAACCCCTGAGGAATGAAACAATTATTAGTCAGATTTCTCTTCTGTGCTTGGCTGCTAGAGCGAATAGAGCCTTTCATTAGCTGTGGGCAGGTTGTCGTGGGCTCAGTGTTGGTGGGGGTCCCGTGTCGTGCTGTAACGCCCCCTTCTGCCACTGTGCCCCAGACCCTTCATAGCTGGGTGAGCGAGGAGCTAGCAGGCAGGTCCAGCGCGGCGGCCTCACTGCCCGTCGAGGGCAACCAGGAAGAAAGGTGTAAGCAGGTAGAGCCCCCTCCAACAGCCAATCACAACAGCGCACGCAGCACGCCCCGCCCCGCCCGGCGCCTAACCAACGCCTCCGACAGCAAAGGCTCCGGCGGGGCATCTGTCACTCACGCCTCCCGTTTACGCTGCTGCTGCGTTGGCCGTAGTGCCTTGCACAATGATCACTCGGCACCGGATAAAGCACTCTATCCGCGGCGGGAAATGCTTGTTTCTTCGTCTAAGTGGCATCTTAACTTTATTGCTCTTTGTTACCACTGTGTGACTAACACGTCTCGTTCTGTCAAACTGTGTTCCAACTGCATGTTGTTAACGTTTGATTCTTGTAGATGAGGCGTTAAAAAGGCTTATTATTTTAATCTTATATGATATCTGCAATATATATGGTGCTTTTATATCGACCATTGGAGGGGAAAAAACGATTTAAGGAGCCGGTGGCAGAGGATAATATTTCAAGGGAAAAAATAATTTTCAAGATTAGTCTTAAATTTGCATGATTTTTTAATCTTTTAATTAAGTGCTTTAATGCTGCCACTTTTTCTGTGGATATTATCCCTGAGCTTTTTAATTCTTATTTTCTAACCTACACAGCCCTAACAAAGCACAAAAGAAAGGAAACATAGTGTCACCTGTTTCATCCCACTTGAGTTTGCCGGCCTGATGAGCATCATCCTCCATATTTACTTGACCTGAAGCATTTCAGCAAGGGAAAAATACAGGAAGCATCTTTTAGTGTTTTCTGACACTAACCTGTAAATACAGATGTAGGAAACACAAAATAAAACCACAGGGTTGGGAAACCATCGCCATGGTCACAAAAATGAGATTGCCATCCCTCAAATATCCAAATGTGTTAAACGTTCTGCTTCCCCAGTGACCACAGCAAACTGGTATTTTCCACAGCGCCCTTTGAGTTTGAGCCTCACTCACTTGCATGTTGTAACATTACGTCTGAATAGTTTCATACCTTCTAGCTTTACACTGAATGCAGCTTTGAACTCGCACCTTTTGAAATGTTTCCTTCAACAGGCTAATGCACTTGTGAGGAGCTTCCATGGTTTCATAAATGTTTTGTACCCGTTATTAAAACAAACCGTCAAATACATCCTTCTAAACTGTTCCTTTCTAAAATCCTTTTAATGATGTTCCAGCTGAGAAATTGGCTACTGGCTAATCTACCTAACCAAAGAAAGCACGTGAACCCCGGCGCTGTGGTCCTCCACCCTAACCCGTAGTGTCCCACTGCCTGCAGGCCGCCCAGGTGGTGCTCATCTCTTTGTTCGAGCTCAACACCCCGGAGTTCACCATGCTGCTGGGAGCCCTCCCCAAAACCTTCCAGGACGGGGCCACCAAGCTGCTGCACAACCACCTCAAGAACTCCAGCAACACCAGCGGCGGCGGCGGCGTGGTAAGAAGCCCAGCAAGGCGTAGTAGTGGCCGGTGGACCAGTCGAGCCATCAGGCGGCAGGTTTGCCACGTTAAGATTCCCTCAGCGTTTCCTTGTCTTCCAGGGGTCTCCTGGCAACACCATTGGCCGGACGGCAACGCGCCACGCCCCCAGCAGAACCAGCCCGCTCACCTCTCCGACAAACTGTTCCCACGGAGGACTGTCTCCAAGGTAGCGAACCATCCGTCCGTCACTAACACCACCCGACCTCATCAGACTTCACCCCCGCTCTCGGTATCCGGAATTGGGGCGTTGCGACGCGCTAGTCAATCATGATTCCTGCTGCGCCGTTACGCCGTGGTGGCAATAACTAACCATGACATCCTTATGAATACTTGTTGCGTGTTCTGGTGCACAGAAGAAGATTCATGTCTCAGAGACGTGTGTGATTCTTCCCCCCCGCTGACATGCAGAGGGCAGGACTCACCCAGTGGGTGCTGCTGCCGTCCTGATCTCTCACTGGTCGAGCTTAGCGTTACTGTGTGATTGGCTCAGAGAGGTCCGAGCCAAACCTCGCCCCTCCCCCACAGATCAAACCGCCTCCCACCCTCCGGGCTGCTGACACATGATGCCGTTGCTTGGATACCATTGTTGCTGTAAAACATCTGATAAGTCGTCTCTTTGATGTCCGGCTTTATGCTTGTTAAGATAGAAACACTGGCTCTTTGTCTTTAACCTGCGAACCGGATCATGCAACCAATCTGAGAGTTAACTCTAAAAGCCCCCTCTCCCCCCCCCCCCCCCCCCCCGTTTCTTTTCTTTCAACTATGTGAAGCTGACTTTCTGCTACTTTCCAGTTCTCTCCTTTTAACACAACAACCTCTCAGCTCAGCCGAGTCTCTTTTTGTCTCTTCTCTTCCTGCACACTTGTTTCTTCCCTTTTCTCCTCCTCCCTTCTCTTGTCTGCCCCCCCCCCCCCCCCCCTCGCTCCGTCTGCCTCCCTGCCGGCTGCGCTGTGGCAACAGTCGGTTATGGGGTTGGGGTGTTGACGGACTCTCAAAGCATCCCCCTGCCCCCCCTCCTCCTCCTCCTCACTCCACCCCTGCTGCCCCCTCCCTAAGGGTCCTCCGCAGAGCATATTCACCCAGGTAACCAGGGGCTGAACCACACAGGCGCTTATTGCCCCCCCCCCACCCCCCCCATCCTTCTCCTTCTCTCACTCCTCGTATGCCAATGACTCACTCAATGCTTATGTTCGAATCAAATGAAAATATAATCCATTCTGGAATGTTAATGCAGTGCAACAAACAACACAACAAAGGCCTATTGACACTCGGCGCGCTTTGCTTCATTATCAGATGTTCATATGAGCCCTGTGTGTGTGTTTGTGTGTCCGGTAGCATGACGGAGTACGACACGGAGAACATGAACTCGGAGGAGATCTACAGCTCTCTGCGCGGCGTCACCGAGGCCATCCAGAGCTTCAGCTACCGCAGCCAGGAGGACCTGAACGAGCCGGGCCGCCAGGAGGGCAAGAGGGACGACGGCGTGAGTCCTCGTGTGCTGCTCCCGGTGCATTCAACGCTAGATGTTGTTTATCTGGGGCTTCTTCCAAGTTCACTAATCTCTGAGGAGAAAACATGGCACATAAAACACAAACCAGGGTTTGAAACTCTCGCTTCAATAATTTATATTATTATTATCCTTTTCCTGTAGGCCACATGTAAGCTGTTTCCTGCCAACGAATTGGGATTTTTTGTATATTATTGGCGTTTCTGCAGATAACCGAGGGAACACGGGGGGGAATTCTCTAACTGAGACGGCTGAAGCTTCCCAATCTTTGCCCGGCGAGCAGGAATCGGGCCTGAGCGCCAATGAAGAGATCGTGAAAGCTGCAGGCGATCCCAAAGTCCAACAAATGACCCGAATCCTTCCTCTGTGCCACAGGCGGGAAGAGAGGGCGTGGCCTCCTCCCTGGGCTCCGACGCCCGCCTCGGCGTGGACGCTGTGGACGGGGGCCGCACCGCCCTGGACAACAAGACCTCGCTGCTCAACACGCCGTCGGCCCGCTCCTTCTCGGGGCCGCGGGGCAGGGAGTTCGCTCCCTACGGCCACGGAGACGCCATCTGCCCGTACGACAAGAGCGCCATGAAGGAGGCGGTGTTCGACGACGACGTGGAGCAGTTCAGAGACGGTGAGCTCATGTCATGTGGAGTGCACGTGTGCACGTATACTTGCTGTGCTTTAGGCATCCTTGTGCACTGTGCATATACAAGCAAACACACAAAATACACTGTTTATATTTGGGACCACAGAGGTGAGAAGACGAGTCGGGTCCAATCAGTGCATCCGTGAGAAAAAAGTCCTAGAAGCACGAGCCGGCAGCTCTGACCCTTCCTCCCCCCTATCATCCTGCCAACCTGCCCCCCCCTCCCCCCCCCCCCCCCCCTCCCGCTCAGTGTGGTGTTTCATGTCTGACAGAGTGATGCAGAGACCCGACACAGGCCACACATTCGTGATTATTATGTCAGCTTTGGCTCGTCTGTTGTCGTCGTCATCACATCCTTTGCTCTGCACCTAACCCCCCCCCCCCCCCCTCTGTCCCTCACCTCCCTGCCTCCACCCTCATCCCTCCTTCACCCTCCTCTTCTTCTCCAGGCCGACGTCAGGAAAGTGGTGAAAACAAGATGACGCTCCCCAAGGTCTTTGCTCCCGGTAAACATGACAGACTCGATGACTGATTTACTGACTGCATCTCCACTCCCCTCCAAAAGAAGCAATCAATACTCGCGGTCGCGGTGAACGTAACCAAAGCGTATTGGTGATCACCCGAGGGGGGAGAGGGGAGGGGGCAGACACGTCCACCGGGACGGCCAAGGGCTCCGGCGGATTTCGCTCATGGCTTTGGCGTCCTCTGTGACAGACTGAATGTTTGGAACTCTAAAGAAGAATAAAGCGGCCCAACGCACACAGCTCTCAGACTAGTTTATGGTTGTGCGTCGTACGCCAGAGCCCCCTGCGTGTCCCTTGCGTGCCTTTTTACCCCTTCTTGCGTGTGTCGACCAATTTTTCTAGACTAGCAGCCCGCAAGGCTGTGATTGGTCCGCTAACTCCATCCTTTCTGGAGTCTCACATTTCTGTTTTCATAGCACAATACGGCCATTTTTAAAAGGAACATTTTCGAAGAGAGAATACATCAGATTGAAGAGCTTTTAGTTGGAAGAAATACGGAAATATGACCACTTATGCAACCCGTCACTGGCGGCTTCCACGACTTCCACGCACAAACACGTCCATCTCTAGGTCGTTTTCAACAAAAACCGTTTCCCCACCTGGTGTTCTGACGCTGAATTGCTCTGCAACACGCCCCATGAATTAAAACGAGTCAATCAACGCAACTGCGTGAAAAGCCGCAGTCTGCAGTTGCAGAAGTATGCCGGCGCCTTACTAAACAACGTGTCCTCCGCGGTACTTGATATCAGCTTAATCACCACGGGTCTGACAGCCACGTTCACAGTGAAATGAACAACATCACATATTAGAATTAGGGCTCAAGCCAGATCTCAGGATCTATAACTTCTACGCTCACCGTATCATGTAATGTATCACTCTCATCCTGTCTTGGGTAGCGATCGGTCACGACCACTCGGACCTGGTGGCCGACCTGCTCAAGGAACTGTCCAATCACAACGAGCGATCCGAGGAGCGGAAAGGCGCCCTGGTGGAGCTGCTGAAGATCACGCGGGAGGACAGCCTGGCCGTGTGGGACGAACACTTCAAAACCATCCTGCTGCTCCTGCTGGAGACGCTGGGGGACAAAGACGTACGGTGTTTCATGGCTCTGTGCTGGTTATCATACAGTTCAACAGTGAGAGCATAATGTCTAGAATGTTAGAGAAGGTGCAGATGTTTGAGTATTTCTGCTCCTAAGTGACTGGCCATGCCCGTGTGTCCCCCAGCACACCGTCCGAGCGCTGGCCCTGCGTCTGCTGAAGGAGATCCTGAGGAACCAGCCGGCCCGCTTCAAAAACTATGCTGAGTTGACCATCATGAAGACCCTGGAGGCTCACAAAGACTCTCACAAAGAGGTACCATCGAAGGGGAAAACACACCACACCGCAGTACTTTCTCTTTGGGGCCTCTGAGCAAGCTGAAAGATGCATATCACGTGCATTTATACATCCAGCGGATACATGTGTTTGTGTCAACCTCACTAGGGCTGCAACTAACGATTATTTGGATAATCGATTAATCGCTCGATTATTTTTTCGATTAATCGATTAATTGGATTAAAAACAGCATTAAAAAGCTTTAATTTCCAACCCTTAATTCTAAACCAGAACTTCACATTGCAAAAATACTTCAGAAAGTACAGGGCGCTCATTGAACATAATAATAATTTATAAAAAATAAAGAACGATATCAATCCGAATATTTACAGGATTTGTTTTAACATCAGAACTTGAAATGAAAATGAAATTTGTTGCCAACACTTTTAATAATTTTTATTGATTTCATGGATTTGTTGTTGCAGCCCTAAACCTCGCGTGTCCTCGTCTCTCCTTCAGGGATCTGTTTCAGTTCCCAGCGATTCCTGAGATAGTGAATCTAGTGGTGATAACTGTCTGTGTGTATGTATATATACCTATGTAGATATGCGCTGTGGTATTTTAGCCCACTTATTGGCCCCTTGAATCAGAACCAGAAGCATTGAGCGAGCTGACGATGCAACGCGCTGATGAATTATGCTCTTAACATGCAGGCGGTCATGTGCTTCTTAGGTGGTGCGTGCGGCCGAGGAGGCGGCCTCCACCCTGGCCGGCTCCATCCACCCGGAGCAGTGCATCAAGGTGCTGTGTCCCATCGTGCAGACAGCCGACTACCCCATCAACCTGGCCGCCATCAAGATGCAAACCAAAGTGATTGAACGCATCGCCAAGGACTCCTTATTGCAGCTGCTGCCCGACATCATCCCCGGACTCCTGCAGGTCTGATCCTACTACATTCAATTCTAGTGAATGCCGTTGTTTTTAGGCTGAGCTCATTGTTGTTTGCTGTTAGATGCTTGTCCTAATTCACCAGGAGTGAATAACACGGGAGTCCTTTAAGGACACGCCGAGCAGAAACACCTCGTCAGCTCCAAAAGGGCTTATTTGGACAATGTTCATATTTGGACACTGGGAATCATTTGCCTTATTTGTCCCTGGAAATGTTTGCGTGTACTCTGCACTCCTCCCGCGTCCCTGCTGAGCTGCGCTCCGTTGTGTGTGTGTGTGTGTGTGTGTGTGTGTTGCCTGGTTTCTCTGCAGGGCTATGACAACACAGAGAGCAGCGTTCGCAAGGCCAGCGTGTTCTGTCTGGTGGCGATCTACTCTGTGATTGGCGAGGATCTCAAACCCCACCTGGCACTGCTCACGGGCAGCAAGGTAATGTTCACGCAGAATGTTATGGATATCTCTAAATGTGTCCTTGGGTTATGTAAGGGTCGGGCTGGGACAGCTGCGTATCTGAAAGCAGCTCTTTTACACACTGTGTGGAAGCATCGTCACCAACGGCAGCTTCATATTCACGTTGAGTAGCTCAGGAGTATAAACCGTCACAGGCGGATCTGGATGGATATCACATGGAACGTTTGTTTGGATTGAATGATGAAGATTAAGTTGCGTGTTTCAGTCCTGGAGCACTTTGAAAGGCAATGGGGGGGGGGGGGGGGGGGTTCCGCTGTAATAAGGGCTGACGTGGGACCAGCTGTGATTCTCCTGTTGTTTTGCAGATGAAGTTACTGAACCTGTACATCAAGCGAGCGCAGACCACCAACAGCAACAGCAGCAGCTCCTCGGACGTCTCCTCCCACAGCTGATGGAGGACGTCTCCGTCTCCCAGCTCCCCCCCCAACGTCCCCCCCACCCCCCTCCACGTCCCCCCCCCCCCCCCCCTGTCCTCCTCCCAGCTGAAGCTCCACCGCGCTTCGCTCCCGCCAGGAGGAGTTCCTGTCAGCAACCTGTTCGTCACGTAGGCAACGCCCCAAGCCCCGCCCCCCAGCCCGCTGGGATCTCTTTGAATGTAACAGTGGTTTGGGGGGAGGGAATCTACACATTGGAAGTTTTTGGATGTTGGCAATGCACCTTCTCTTCCTCCATGGTTTCCTCAACTCCCACGCCGCCTTCTGTGTGTGTAACAGGAGGCCGAGGAATACTGGAGATCAGGGCGGACCACAGTTTGGGATGACATGTCATTTGGCTGGCCCAGTGATGCTAATCGGCCCGTAGGCTGTGGGATCATTTCTGGTTTGAGGAGCATGAAAACCAAATATTGAAAGAAATGTGTTAGAACAACAGTGTTTTAGTTGATATTTTGGGTGCATTGCTCGTGATCGTGGCTCCTAGCAGCCCGGCCATCGCTTGTAGTACTCTCTTCTTTTTTTTTTTCATGCTAATCTGTCTTTTAAATCTCCCTTTCACAAAACCCTCTCTACACCCAGCGAGTTGCCCAAACCTCTGAGCTACACAATTGACAATCCTTCAAATTTAGCGCAGAACTTTTATTTTGAGGTGCAGCTGGCGACGTCTGGTTTGGGTGGGTGCTGATGGAGTCGCCTGTATGTTGGCTCAGGACTCCAGCAGGCTTTGACCCGTCGGCGTCTGTTTGCACAGGAAGTCCTTTGTATATTTCCCCTGCTTGGAGTCGGGGGACAGAGACAAGCGATGTCACAAAGACACCACCGGCCTTACTCACTGGCACACGTGTCCCAGCGGACCTTCAGACCTGGACCGTGCAACTTCAGTATTAAGTGTTTCCTTCAGTCACCCCCCCTCCCCAACACACACACGTAACCACAGCTTCTGCAATAAATCCACCAGTATAAGGTGTTTTGTACATACACATTTTGAGAAGAGGGAAGCGGCTTGCATGTGACCTGCAGCACCCGCCCACCTGCTGCTCTGACAGCCGGCACGTCGGCGTCGTCGTCGGCGTCGCTGTCGTCGGACTCACTTCTGATTCAATGTGGCAGTGAAGGCAGAACTCGTATGAGCGGAAACCCTCCACCTTTATTCGTATTTATTTCAGTGTTAGGTCCAAGGTAACCAGCAGCTATAGAAGTCTCTCTTTTAGTTGCCGGTAGTTTTCCCCATCTGATCAGAGTCAGTTGTTGATATGATTTGTACCGTTATCGTTCTGCCTTTTAATGTTAATGAAAAACAAGCGCACGGCGCGCTGTTTTAGTTGAGCGGGGGCCAATTGTGGTTATTTAAGTAAACGAATGTACAGACTTATTATATGTTATGATCAGCTTTTTAAGCATTTGGTACCGAGAATGATTTTTGGCAACATGCAGCGCTGTAATAGACCCTCCTGCACTCTGTCCCGAAGCCCCCCCCCCCCCTCTGGGAGCATTAGTCAGCCTGCTGCTGATGGCACAGCTCACTGCTGCTCTATGCATGTTCTGCAGTACCCTGTCATGTGATACCCACGCCTGTATTTATATATTTCATTTGATTCGTCCTCATGATAAACTGTACAGAAGGCTTTTTGTTGTTGCTGTTAACTTCCACCTGTGATACGTTTGCAACAATGTAAACTGCTCTAGAAATAAACCCACTTAAGAACTGATCGGAAAGTCTTCTGGTTAATGATCCCAAATTTCACACCCGCCAATCACAATCAAAGCGGCTGCGTCTGGGGCTGCGTCTGGGGGCGGGGGGGGTGAAACATTAACCTGGGAGAACGTCACATGACCTGCTCCTAATCTGTGTCCCGCTGGAGGAGCCGATGGGATCAAACTTCCCTATTATGAGTCAGCCATTGACCTGCAAGTTGAAACCTCCTCAGACCTGTTTTCACACAAGGTGGTTCCATTGACTTGCATTCAATCAGGCTCCCCGCGAGCTTTTCTCCCTTTCCAAACGCTTTGTTGCCCCGAGTGAGTTGGAAGGCCACTTTTAGGGCCCAGGCTGACCGGTCGGTCAGGTGAAAAGCTGCTCTCAGTGCAGCAGCCTGGCTGAACGCTGGCGTGGGAGGTGTGGCCGAGGTGTCTCCGCCCCTCAGAGGTCGGAGGTACGCCCGATGACATCACCCGGCCTATATAAGGGGCAGGCGCCGAGGTCTGCCTGCAAAACCTTTTCTGCTGCCGTCTGAGGAAGCCCCCCCCCCCCCCCCACGAGACACCAGAAGACACCGCACTGGGAAATATGCTGGCCTGCCATTCCCAGCACTCTGCTAGTTACATTAGGTAAAGCACATGGAGACTTCACAGCCATGCCACTGGGGGGGGGGGGTCTGTCAACAGCAGGTTACTGTTAGTGCAGAGAAAGAAAAATATAAGAACTGCTCACGTGACTTAATGTTCATTTTGTAAAATCTGCACATGCTGTCATTCTGCCTCATTGGAGCGCTTTTATTCCTCACATTTGAAAGTAGCTTTCAACTGTTTATTTAAACACGTATGTTTTCCAAATCCACATTTAGACCACGCGTCCAGCGTGAGGACCCCTGACTTCTCTGTGTCAAACCAGTGAACTCTACATGTGCTGGTGCACGCAGCTGGAGAAGGAGCGCCGTGTTCTTTATTAACAACAAGCAGCCTTTGCACCTTTTGTTCCCTTTGACTCAACGACGAGGGCGAAGGGAGAAAGGACACATCGCTCACACTCTGCCCCCCTTCCAGAGAGGCCTTGGCGCCTTTCCTGAAGGACGAAGAAGCCCGGCTCATGGCCGAGCGCGGTGCAAAGAGGAGCGCCGTGCAGCACCTCCTGTGTGCAGCCACCTCGCCGGCCCGGAAGCAGCAGGAGGAGAGTCTCACTTACCTCAACCAAGGTAGCTATCCGTCCCGCGTCTGTCATGGGACCCCTGCAGCAGCAGCGGGGCCGGACTAATGCAACGATGTCAGAGTCTTAAATTCATTTACATTATACATTTGCCAGCAATGGTGACTGTGATGGACTCCAACTGCTACTGTTGCCTTTTAACCACTCAGATGTTAAGATGAAGGTTTGTAAATCCGAGCTAGGAGGCTCTCGCGTGGATGCAGAGGTGTAGAATTATAAGAGAAACATCTTAATGCCATGAATTCAGAGGTCTTGTACTGTAGCTGCTCACTAATCGATACATAGATGGATCTTCAGTAGATAGTTATCAACACACACATAGACGTGGTCGCATACTGCACACCTACAAAAAGCCCTTTAGTCTTTTCAAATACTGACTTCATGGGGGTAAGATGTTAAAGCCATTGATCACAACGTATTCGCATTGTCAGTGATTTGATTTGTGTGTGCAAACTTTTACATTTAAACTTCTTCATTTCCTTTTGCTAAATTTGACTTTCTTCTTCTTCTTCACGTCATTCTGGAACCGTCTGATTTTTTCTGTCTCTAGTTGAACACTGACAGTTTTTATGTGCTTTAGCCTCGTTTGCCCCGTCTCTTTCTTTTTGTTGAGTCGTGACCTCTGACCTCACCGTGCTCCTCCCCAAAGCCTCAGTGGCTCGGTAACCCTTCCCACACTGACACATGTTACTTTGTCTCTCATTGGATCCTGGATTTCTTCAGGAGTCAGGAAGTGGGCCAATACTTTTTCACAGCTCTGTGTGTCCAAGTTTGACCTGCTCACCAACAGTAACTTGGTTGGAGAAAAAAAATACCATGAGCTTTCTGTAACATGAGCGGGTTAAGTTGGCATGCGTTGATTGTCTATGTTTCCAATATGCTGACAAAGCACTTATAGTGTCCCTCCTATAGTGTCCCTCCTATGGTGTCCCTCTTATAGTGTCCCTCCTATGGTGTCCCTCCTATGGTGTCCCTCTTATAGTGTCCCTCTGTGGCTGGTTAAATATTGTTTCCTTGTTTCTAGTGGCCGGCTTTGCCTCAAACGCTTTCTGAAATGATTCCGTGTCTGTCCTCACTCTTTTCTCATTGACTGATTTTCACATTTTTCAATTTTAATCAGGGTTTTTTTAATGTCTTAAAATGTAGGTCAGTCCTACGAAATCCGTATGCTTAACAGCAAACTAGTGGAGTATACAGGCAGCAAATATGTGAAGGTAGGTGTGAGGTATTTTCTTTGTCTGTTTTTTTACTCCTCCTCCATCTGTTTCCATGTATCTGCCCCGCCTTCCACTTCAGGGGTGGGGTGTCCCGCTGGGCGGAGCTTGGGACCATCCCCCAAACTTACCTTTCCTCTCTCCTACATCTCACACAAATCCCTAACAAGGCACACACGTGTTCCAGCACGCACTCTCTGTGATTCGTCCGAATGGGCCCATCTGCTCTTCTCTGCTTTACTGTTTGTGCATCTGCACACGTATATTATCTTGTGAAGTATTTCATGGAAATGAAAAGCATACAGTGGTGTCGTCCGGGTGCATTAACTTTCTGAGAAGTGAAGAGGGACAACAGCAGCTAGGGTTGCGTGATGCCACGTCCACGTGTTACTGACTGACGTGTCACACGGTCCACAGTGACTCCATTTATTGCAAAGGCGCTTGTCAACACACTCAAGAGAAAGCACCGGTCATTTTTATTCCACCGCATCCACTCCACGTGTCTCTGTCGTCAGGCCCTCTGCCATTGCTTGAGAAAGAAAAAGAAAGGGACAGGTGGCTTCTCTGCAAACACATGGCGGGATGCGTCCTGGGCCTTTTGGGCTCTGGGGATCGGCCGCCCTCCATAATGGATTTTTACGGGTTGTTAATTTATTGATTTATTTCATGCCCTGTCTCATGAACCGACTCCTAAGTCATGACAAAGGACTCAATGATATAAAACAACTACACATACAGTCAATTAAAATACACGCAGAGTTTAGGAGTGAGGTGATCATTTTTAGAACAGAACGAAGACGTGGACTTCTTCTTCACGGATCCTACAAAACCTCAAAAAAGTCCATTCAGAGAGAGTTTGTTATAATACGTTGTTAATTACTCGTGGTAGTGTATGAGTTACTGGCATGTTTAAACTGGTTAGTTAAACGAATGGTGTCTCAGACACCTGCAGATGCTCCTTTAAGTGAGAAGAGTGCACCGAACCTACTTACCCGCGCTCAGTGAAATGTCCTATTTACATGAATAAATGAGGGGAGTCTTCGCCACAGCTGTCCAGCTGCTCGGCCATGTGCGAGCCGTAGCTGTGCTCCGGCCTGAACTCGTCCTGTCTGTTACAGAGCATCGTGCGCGTGGTGTTTCATGACCGTCGGCTGCAGTATTTGGAGCATCAGCAGCTGGAGGGATGGAGGTGGAGCCGACCTGGAGACCGAATCCTGGATGTAGGTGAGTGTACTGTGCTAACATAGGAGCTGATATATCAAAGCGCACCCACACAACAAAGAGCAGCAGGTCAGTTGAGCAAGGCATTCGTCTGCTTACTCGGCCAATGCGGTAATTACTTGAACACGAAAGTAGGCCTGAAATACTGAGGCCTTAATCAGAGAACATCAGAGAACGTTTAGCTGGTGGAAAACACAAACCATGAACTAATAGCTAAACGCTAATTGTATAGTTGCAATTAAAAAACAAATGAGACTAAATCCCAAGGATGCTTCATCGAAGTGTTTGGCTCTTGGATGAAGCTCTGTCTGATCCCCACTCAAAAAGGCGGCAATGAAGCGTCACAAAGATCTCCGGCCTAAAGACATTATCTTCACAACTGGTCAAAGGGGGTTCACAAAAAGTTGCATCCATCTCCCGAGTTCGAAGTTGCTCACAGCAAGAAGCTGGTTGAGAAAACACATTTTGAGGGTTTTTTCTAGCAATTGTCCACCGATTGACTCATTGCATTACATGCAGATATCCCGTTGTCAGTGGGGATACTGGAGCCCCGTTCACACCCTCTGGATCTCAACACCATTGAGTTCCTCTGGGATCCTTTCAAGAACGCCTCTGTTTTCATCCAGGTACAGATTTGGCTCAGTGAGTTTTGCTCAAACGTCTAAAGGGGGGGGTCGCCAGCAAAACGCAAACATACAGTCCATCTTCTGTCATGTCTCCTCAGGTCAACTGCATCAGCACTGAGTTTACCCCCAGGAAGCACGGTGGCGAGAAAGGAGTGCCCTTTCGCATCCAGCTAGATACATTCACCACCAATGAAAAGGGAGAATACATGGAGCACGTCCATTCTTCTGACTGCCTGGTCAAAGTCTTCAAGGTATAAGACTTGACTGACTTGATCACCTTCATGTTTTTTGTTGCACCAAGTTCTAACTCACAAAGTAGGAGACCTCTACTGGACTAAAAAGGCTATTACCGCCCTAACCCTATCCGGCCAGGATCGCACCTTTAAAAAAGAAACACTGATCCACCTCTAGTCGGGCCGGGTCAGTGGGGTTGGGTGGACGTTATCCACCCGCCGTACCTATCCAGTCCAGAACAGGGCACGGCCTTAGTGGGTTAGAACACAGGTGACGGCACTGTAGCCCTAGTTCTATGAGCACAGGGGTAAGTGTCTGTGTCGGGCTCTGCCTGTGCTTATAGAACTAGTTTTACAATATAGTAACCTGGGCTTTGCTCTAATAAGAATTGTGCCATATATCACATCCTATGTAAGCTTTATCAATTTGACTTCTAATAAAGATTTTTTTTGGAAGCCCAAAGGAGCTGATCGCAAACTGAAGACCGACAGGGAAAAGATGGATAAAAAAGTCCCTGAAGACAGAGCCAAGTACCAACTGTCCTACGAGAACACCGTGCTAAAAGAGGTGAGGCCACATTATATAACGCAGCAAATCTGCGAGGACCTTTGTCTACTCATTTAATCATTCTAATGCTGTTATCTAATCAGACATTTCATTTCTGATAAGATTGCCCGTCACAATATAACCTTCCTGTCACTCACCAGAACATTTTAAAGCAGCATTAAATCACTGGCTGTTGTTGTGCTTTGAGATCATCCTTTGTAAAGTGTCCTTGCTTTGGGCCTCAGTTCTGTCAATGATTGGACACGTCAGTGTCTTAGAATGACTCAGCAGTTTCTGACGGGGTGTTGATCAGTGTAGAAGCCTTTTCCTTTCGTCCCTTTACTCCCTGACGTGCAGTTTGTAAAGATGAGGAGTAGAAGGTGATCCGGTTCGGAGCGATGACCATTTATTGCTCCTAATATGTGAAGAATTTACAAACCAAAAACATGAGGTGAAAATAACAAACGATTAAACCAAAGCGGTCTCTCATATGGTGGGAGACGGCTTGTCACGTCATGTCCCTCACGTCTCTCCACCACACGGCCAAAAGACGGTTTCCCTCTCAGGCCAAACCCACTGCTGGGTCTCCTGTCTTTTAAAGCCTTTCCTTGGGCTCCGACTTCAGCCTCCCAACCGTCCTCTAGGTGGGGTATACAGACCTGTGGCCACATTACTCACACACACACACACACACACACACACACACACACACACACACACACACACACACACACACACACACACACACACACACACACACACACACACACACACACACACTACTATTCACAAGAAAGAAAAGTAAAATACAGCTCAATATGGCTCCTACAATCAGGATCGTCATTCATTGAGTCTCTGGAATCCAGTGCTGGAGGAATTTAAAGCAATACACATTGAAAAAATGTTGCTTTCAAATAAAAGTCTTGACAGAAATAGTACAGAGGTCAGCAAAACTAATGAAGTTAAAAAGGAAATACTTTGTAGAATGCGTGATAGTTTTTGGTGAAATCGTAATAATCATTTAGATGAAGTTAAAACAAGCTTCACTGCGTTTCCCTCCGGACTACAAACGCTATCCAAATCACACTGGGAATTGCTGGTAAGTTCACTGGAAACAGACCGAGACGAACTGGCACAGAACGAGGGACTGACACAGACTAGATACACAAGGTCAGGGAGGAGCTTATAATCACGCACAGTGAGGGGGAGGAGCCTGAAACAAGACAACAGGTGAGTCACAGACAAACTGCAGGACTGCAGGTGTCCTATTAGATCAAACTCCTCCTCTGTCTCTCCTCGTCGAGTGTTCTCCCTGGCCCGATGCCCTGAGTCTCAGCAGCCACAGCAGCAGCGGCTCCCCGTCGCCCGTTTACCAAAACTCCCCCCCCTCCTGCGGCTTTACAGATGGGTGAGTCGGCATTCCCAGTCTCCTTCCATGGGTGATTACCAGGATAACGATACTACACCAGTACATGATGTGTTTCTGAGATCTCCCCAATCTGTCTCTCCTCCTTGGACAAGTGGACCTTTCTGCAGCAACTGTTCTCCCAACCAGCCGCCGGAGCTGCTCAGCTGCTGTGATGTAAGCCAGGCAGAAGATGATGCCTCTCAGTTACCTTGGAGACCGTGGATGCTGTACTAATTTCTGGGGCCCCTCCTCTCTTTGACACGTAGCACCTTCTGCCATCGTCCACGCCACAGGACACCCAGCTGTGGCTTCACCAGTACCGCTTCTCAGCGCTCTCAAGGCTCTTCTGCAGCTTCTCCGGTATTTCAGAGGCGGTAGAAACACACTTAAACAGGGGAGGAAGTTGGAAGAAGAAGAAGTGGTCCGATGCTCTGCTGTTGTTGCAGGTGCCGATCTGTTGCGAATGAGCAGGGAGGACCTGATCCAGGTCTGCGGCCCAGCAGACGGCATCCGCCTCTTCAACACTATGAAAGGAAGGTGAGAGGCTAGAAAACACACCAACCAGTGCTCAGACCAGCAGAACTGGGTAAATTAGTTTTCTTTCTGCTTTTTTTTTTTGTCTTTGTAAAATTGTGTTGGTGGATTTGGGGGATGTCGGCTGCTTTTGGCGCAGTGGTTGTGGCGATGTACTCTCGTTATGTCACAGCTAAATGAAACCGGAATGCATAATTCAGCTAATACGAGAAGTTAATTTGATTTTTGACTCCGCTCCCTCAAGGGTAAGTACTGTGTACACGGTACTTTTTCTTCTGTGGAATGGTATCATGTTACATGGGAAAGACGTGTACACATTTCTATCTCCTTTCAAACCTGTTTTAGCGTCATTTTCAGAGTAAAACATCTGTCCACCGTCAAAAGGAGAAATGATCTGTATTGTGGAAAATGTTACATTATCACATCTGACTTAGACTAGACTGTATGCTACACATTCTAGTACTTTTCTGTTTAATGTTCATACAAACCTTCTGCTCCTTAACGCTGCTCTGCATGCCTGCCATGATTATTATAACCGGTTAGTTATTTTAACTGTGGAGTCACGTGACTGCTGCGACATTGACAGCCCGCCCTCTGCTTCCGCTCCACAGGTGCGTTCGGCCCCGACTCACCCTCTATGTGTGCCAGCAGGCGGCCGGACGTCCGCCGCCCAACACGCCAGGTGCTGGAGGCAGCGGCGTACATGTGCTTCGTGTTTACATACGTCACATCTGCAAAACGAGTTCGGTCACCTGACTTTACCGGTGGTTACCGAGGCCTCCGTAGGAAGCTCTATTTTAGGGTTCGTAGAGTTTTTGGAGCCACGGTTTCTGATCTGGGCAGAGTGAACATTTAAGCGTTGGTCCCTTCTTGGTTGAAGACCGTGGTCTCTCTTTTTGGAGAAATGACCCACGTATTGAATCCTGGATGTCTCCGTGTTTAACTCTCAACCCCGAATACATCCGGGTCCAATTGCTTTGACCGCCCCTTAAAGGGTGTGCCAACTTTGTGGAGGGATATCTGGAATATCATGACTGATTTTACACATTTTTCACCATTCAGGAAAATACATCTACTATCTGAATGTTAAAAATGGGATGTCATGTAGCCGTGGGATGATTTGTTATAATGGTTGACGTGTTCCCTCCTGTGCCGCTTGTCTTCCCTGTAGTCTATCACGCTGTGTACCTGGGGGAGCTCACACTGTTGGACCTCTCGGAAAAGATCGCTGTGCTTTACGGCGTCAGTCCGCAGCAAATCACTCACATCTACAGAGAGAAAGCCAGCGGGATCCACCTCTTGGTCTCTGACGAGGTATCCTTTCTCCTCCTGTCGACCACTAACCCCTCATCGCTGGGAGGCCAAGCGTGTTCCTCGTGTAGTCAAACCTGCCTGTAGGTGGTGGTTGGTCAATGATTAAACAGAAGACTCAAAGCAAAGCTGATTTTAGCCGCCAACACGTTAGCTTTGATCACAATCGCAGTCATGCAACTTGGAAACGGAGTTCCTACGTGATACCACAGACCCACTCCGCTTGTAGCGGAGCTCTACAGTTCCTAAACACACACAATCAATACAGTAAACATCAACACAACAACAACAACAACACATGCCGATCTAACGTCTGAGCCTTCAGAGGGTTTGCTGCATCTCACAAAGCAGGAGACCAGAACGTCATGATGTCTAACTGACCTTGTAGTGGACTCTATTGAGGTAGTCTGTGTATAGTCAACAAGTGCCTGTCACATTAAGGCAGTTAGAGTTTAATTGAATAATATCTCAACACTATTTATTTCAAATTTAACTAGATGAATAATGCACACTCTCATATTCCAACACGGGATTTGTTTTCAAGGCCTTTACCTCTGGTTTCAGCTCTATTCCTGTTAGACGGACGGGATTTTACAGGTGGTAGAAACACATTTGAGTGTCTCTGCTCTAAATAGGGAATGAAGTTGATTAATCGGTTGGCGGTTGGCGCAGCAGGAACGACCAATGTTCTGCTGCATGCGGAATTAAAAAAAAAAAATGAAATTGGAGCATGTTGGAAGAAGCCAGAGATTAAAAGAAAACATTTTAAATCGGTTTGTTTCAGATGGTGCAGAACTTCAGGGAGGAAAGCAGCTTCCTCCTCAGCATTATGAGAGGTAACGGTTCGTTATGTCCCCCGTGTAGCTGGATTATTGGTGTCATTGAACGTTATTTTACTGCATGGCTTTCTGGTACGCAGATGTAAACGCTGACGGCTTCCATGTCGTGCTGAAATGAACAACAGGTCCTCAGAGAATCAGTGGCGTTGTACAGCTTGTATGTGTGTCCTTCTGGAGTACAATCTGTAACATGTAACAGGATCTACTGTACTGTAGCTTTTGTTTCGCTGTTGATTTTGTGCTTAGAAGTTTTCTCTTAATTTTCTTCTTTTTGTATTAAGTTACTGATTCATGCCCTTTAATCACAGGTAAACATGTGTTCATTATGTATTATATTAATGCCATTCATTAAGTATTCAGCCCCTTTTGTACCATTACAAACTGGAATTCCCATTTGATCAACACAACATGCTTTGAATGTGCAAACGATCTTTATTGTGGCACAGACATTCATGAGAACAAAAAGTTGACATCTGTTGGATGGATTCACCCCCATCAGTCAATACTTGGCCGAACCCCCTTTTGCTGCAATTACGGCTGCAAGTCATTTGGGGTTTGTCTCCACCAGCTGCACATCTGGAGATGGAAATGTTTGTCCGTTCTTCTTGGGAAAAAAAGAGCTGAAGCTCAGTCAGACTGGATGGAGACCGTCTGTGAACAGACAGATTCCCAAGTGGTTTGAGATGGGAACTTTAAAAAGTTAACATGCTGTTGGGAAAACGTAAATAATGTTTCGTTACATGACAGTGAGTCTGTGCCGTTTATAAAGAGACATATTGTGTCAAATGATAGTTAACATGTTTTATTACTTGTATGTGTCAATTCTGTCTCCTACTTGCAAGTATTATTTAATAAATGCATGTTTAATGATTTCACACCTGTGTCGCGTAAGAATTGTTCAAGTCTTTTGCAGACTGCATTACATTTTCTTCAAAGGTCCCTGAATGTGGCTCCATCCATCTTTCCCTCAGTAGTTTCCCTGTAGCTGCTGGGGAGAAGCCTGCAGGAGGGCGGTGGGGAAACTAACCTTTTTGAGGGACATGTTTTTATACAGGACACAGTTTTAAACCCCCAACCTTCAGCGGACGGGAAATACAGTTTAGAGTCAGTGTGTCTGGTGTGTCCCTTAAGCAAGACTGCAACAAGACGGTAACATGGTAGAAGTTCTAGAGTCTGAGACCATACAAGCCACACGAGTCCTTTTCTTTAGACCACAGCCTTTACCAACGTTATATTAGATATTTAGGATCGAAGTGTGACAAATACACCGATATTAATGAACCAAACGTCTCTATTCTTGAACAACTCTTCCATGACATAAACGCACATGTTGCATTCTGCCACCTAGCGGACGAGATGAGAACACGTCTTCACCGCAGCAGCTCAATACGGGCTGTGTTAATCACTGGATTACATCACCGCGCAACGCCGTGCGCGCGCGTAACGCCGTGCACGCGCCTGCTGCGCTTTATAGTTTGTTTTACAATCAAACGGGGAACGTTCCAACTTCCTCTTGTCGGTTGTCTCAAACTCTCGGTTTCTTCATGTGTTCCGTTAGAGACCCGCAGCGTCTCGTGAGAAGGACAAAAGACATGATGTCCTCACTCTCTAAAAGCCGTCAATCGTGTTGGCACATGTGTCTCCTTTCGGATTTCTTAGGTTTCGTTTCCTCAAAAGTGTCCGCCCCCATTACGCAGGAACGACTCCTGCCTCCACTCGCGTTCCTCTCGGTGAAGCAGCACAGACAGATGTCTCCTGCTTCAGCCTGATGTCTCCTGCTTCACCCTGATGTCTCCTGCTTCACCCTGATGTCTCCTGCTTCAGCCAGATGTCTCCTGCTTCACCCTGATGTCTTCTGCTTCAGCCAGATGTCTCCTGCTTCAGCCAGATGTCTCCTGCTTCAGCCTGATGTCTCCTGCTTCAGACAGATGTCTCCTGCTTCAGCCAGATGTCTCCTGCTTCAGCCTGATGTCTCCTGCTTCAGCCTGATGTCTCCTGCTTCAGACAGATGTCTCCTGCTTCAGCCTGATGTCTCCTGCTTCACCCTGATGTCTCCTGCTTCACCCTGATGTCTCCTGCTTCAGCCTGATGTCTCCCACTTCCCTGTTTGAAGACGTATGCGTTTATCAGACCAAACACCGGTACCGTGGTGGTGAGTGTCCCTTCTTTGTCTTTTGAATATGTAAAAGCAAATAATGAAGAGTAAGATGGGGATGAAAGTGGTATTCGGTCAGTGTGTGTCGCACACTTGGCTCAGCTGTCTGCTTCCGGCATTGAAACCCACTGAGAATGTCGCTTCTTGTTTTCCCCTCTGGCTGTCAAACACAATGCTGTCGTTGTCATATAACATGTCTGTCTGATAGTTGCTTCTGTTAAAGTGGACTGTATTGTGAAGACTGTTTTGTCTTCCTGGTTTGATGTTACAACCAAATATCAATGACAAAGTCAGGATTGATAAATACTTCCCTGAGTCCACAGCGAGGCCCTTCATTTTGCTTGGAACAGCCTAGTGAACATGAACTATTTGGAGACGGCCCATTTCATTTGAGGGCGTAAGATTCAAAACCTGCTCTCTTTGCTTCCCCCTTCCGGTGTAACTGAGATGCCTTCTGTCTGCTAGTGAGATTACTCGTATGAATACATATGAAACTTTTATACAAATATATGTGAAACCTTTGCATATGTATCTACACTTTTTATATCTTTGTAATCATATGCAAGAGATTCAGTAATCCATGTATGCATGTTTTCAACTCTCTCTCTCTCTCTCTCTCTCATATATATATATATATATATATATATATATATATATATGTATTCAACCTTTTCATATGTGCATGTATCTGAGTGTTTCAGATACGTATAAATGTTTCACTTGTACGTATGTAAGCATTTCATATGTGTGTGTGTATGACACAGCAGTATATATGTATGCGTGTGTTTCTCATATGTACGTGTACGTGTTTCTGATGAGTGTACAATGTTTTATATTGTACTTTATGTCCTAAACTCAATTTGCCAACAAAAACAATGTGGCTAATGAAATGTCTGAGTGAGTAGTTACTTTGGAAAAACCACAGTGAGCAGAAATGTTAACGTCAAGCCCTGGTTGTTACGGTCTGGAGGCACCAAATGTAGAGGAACTGGATAATCTATTATTGTCCTTTGTTCACTGTCTCTCTCTCTGCCGTGCAGACTCTGTTGGTTGAATGTCCCTCGGCCCACAGGTGCCCCTCCCCCACCTCCTTTTCCTGAGAAGGTGTAAAAGGGCCAGTCCGTCCATTGACAGTGACATTTAGGGGTGGGAATCTCTTGGCACCTCACGATTCGATACGATTCCAATTCAGAGGTCAACAATCGATTCTAAACCGATTATTGATTCTAGACTGATGATCGATTCTAAACCGATTATTGATTCTAGACTGATGATCGATTCTAAACTGATTATCGATTCTAAACTGATAAAACGATTATCGATGCATCTCGATTTTCTAAATTTTGTCAAATCTGAGTTTGCTACTCAGAGGTTGCTAATCACTTCCTACTTTATTTGATAATTAAAGAGAATCAACAGATGAATTACCATCTCTAATATTTTATAAGAGAAAAAAAAAATGATTTTCTATCAACAATGCAAGAACCAATGCAGCTTGCATTTCAACACAATATGGAAGTAGCCGATGTCAAAAAAAATATTAAACAGATTCATTTTTCTTTTAAATGAAGAAAAAGCTGCTCTTAGTCTCAGACCGGTCCGTATTTGTAAAATACCGGAAAAAAGTCCAAATCTGTGAATATCTTGCCAACTTTCAATACGGATCGACTTTTTGGAAAATGGAAATAATGAGGTAAGATGTGCGCAGGCTCCTCCATAGTTCGGTAAAGTTATTAGATATTCAGATTCAGACTGACGGACCGGTCTGCGAGCTGGACGCATTGGTCTTAATGTGCCGGTAATGATGGTAAATGATGGTTGTAGCTGGTTGTCATCTACGGTCCACTACGGTTACCGAAGGGGGCGTTTGTTTTTTGACAACGTTTTATCTCATAATTTCAATATGAAATTACATTACCCCGCACTTATTACATTAGTGCGCAAATGGGCTTCTATAGTTGTGTGAATGCATCACTCCAGCCAATCCAAAGACGGGGTTTGTAACCAATCAGATGTAGAGACCATGGTGACTGGCTCCGCCCCCTTGCTTTCAAAAAGAACAACAGCGAGCGCGTAGAAAACTCCTTCGAGCGCGACCAGAGACTAACCTCGCGAGCAACGAAGTTCACGCTCCGCGAGCGAGCAAATATCTCGCGCGAGACGGATGTTTGTTTTTTTTAATTCCGATTATTAACTTTTCTGAATCGAGATCGAATCTCTAGAGAGAGAAATTGAAGAATCAATTTTTTCCCCCACCCCTAGTGACAATTGAGCGGATTGGATTATTATGAACAAATTTAAATTCAGATCCAGATCAGATCAGAATTTTAAAGTAACCTATATTGATCACTTTCAAGTTAGGTTACAAAATTATGAAATATGTCAATAACAACAACAAGAAAGAAACATGAGGACATTTCATCATTATTTTAGTATTTATAGCAGAAAATCAGCATCACAGCACAGTGCAGCTTACGTCTTTAGGCTGTGAAAATTGTGTCATCATTCAAGGACTGCAATCGTGGCCAGCCCTATTTTTCTACATAGAGTTTTTCTTTGAGAATGGCCGTCTGTTATACAATTTAACTCTTTATTTGTATCAATAGACGGGAAAGGTGGGTGCCCAATCGTCAATTACATTTTTGTAATTTCTTTTGCAGCGTTAGTGGTCAAGATTTGTGAAAAGTGAGCCGGCTATCATGGATGATCAGGATAGATGAAGGTAAAGCTGAAATCAATGACGGTTTGTGTTTTATGTTCCGGTATATTATGTAGTCCTCCATTGTTGATTGCTCTATTTGAATTATTTGCCAATAGTGAATCTACGTTGGAGAAGGAGGAACCAAAGCTGTCATGGCAGATCGAGACAAAATGAAGGTAAATAACAGTTGAAACAAACACTAACTGACGAGTAAGTAATAAGTGTACTGAATCAAGTTGCAAATGAGGAACAATAACAGTCCTTTGTATTTCAGAGTCAGGAGGAGGGTCTGCCACGTGACATCAAGGATTGGAGTAAAGGTCATGTGAGACAATGGGCTCTCAAGTTGGATCAAGTTGCTGACAATGTGCCAGAGATTCTGTTCCAGCAGGATATCAATGGGCCAAGTCTTTTGCTTTTAGATACAAACGATTTACAAAACATTGGTGTGACTCTTGGACCAGCAAAACTTCTCATTCATGCCAGAAATGAGCTGGTGAAATTAATCAATGAGGAGCCAACAAGCTCAAAAGGTCTACCTCGAGGACCATGCAAGCCCTATCCATTCTGTAGGTACAATGATACATATAGGTACATGGAGAGCGACATTCTTGATATTACGGAATCAGGCGCATCAGACTTGATTGAACCCTGCCACGAGTATAAAGCTTTTAACAGTACAGCAGATGAAGCTACAATGACCAGGTTAACTGAAGAGGTTGCCCGCTTTGCAGCTGCCTGCATGAACAGCCGCACCAATGGCACCATTCATTTTGGGATAGGAGACAAGCCAGACTTCACACACGGTCAAGTTTTGGGACTGGTTGTTAGGGACAAAGAGGCTTATACAATGCAAATCCACTCTGTCAATAAATATTTTGAGCATAGACACCAAAAGGCTGCTCAAAGTTGCATCAAACCGCCAAGATTTGTTGGTGTTCTCAACAGGAATGAGACATCATCTGAAAAATGCGTTATAGAAGTGGACATAGTCCCTGACTCTACAATGTGTGAAGAAAACATCTACCACATAAACATGGACACAAAAAAGAAGAAAAAGGCTGAAGCTAAAGAAACACCATCGAGGCAATTCTTTGTCAGAGAAGGCGGTAGCAGCAGAGATCTCCTCCCCGTGGAGGAGTACAACCAGTTTGTTGCTGGAAAGGCACAGCGAGCACAGCTCCGAAAAGAAGCTGAAGAGAAGCACCTTAATGTGATAAAACGCAGTACTCAGGGCTCTAGATTGAGTGAGATGATAACTGGTGGATCCTTATCTTTAGATAAGTCACACTTTGAGCAGTACATAATTGTAACCAACAAATCACATCAAATCCACTTTGAATCTCTAGGTTTTCTGGTTGAGCTCAACCCAATAGCTGTTTTGGACTTTGATCCAGAATCAGCTGAAGATGGGCTACAATTTCACTTTAAAAAACTGAGCACAGTGAATGACCATCTACCAGCACAGTATAAAATAACAAAAGGAGTTGAGGACATTGCAAACAAGTTGAAATTAACTCGAATCACCAGCTGGGTGTTCTGCAATGGAAGGATTCCGAAAGAGGAACCCTCAGACATTGACGAGTGGTTGATGGACAAGGGGTCCTCCATTCGAGATGTGATTTCATTCTTGTGTCGGAAAGATGTGCTTCCAAACAAGAGATTCCTGGTCATTTTCTTACTTTGGTCAACAGTGAGCGAGAAGATGGACCCTCTTGTTGAGACTTTCAGTACGTTCTACCAGGAGCTCAAAGGGACCGAGCAGATCCTTTGTATATGTGACAATGAAAATGCATTTACCTCCTGGAAGAACCTAGTTGATGCTCGGTGCAATATCAATATTGCTCGTAAATGCATTCATGAGCTCAGTTTCCCTGAAGTGAACGGCACTGTCCTTAGTCTTTTGTCAAAAAATCGCAGATCCAGCCGTTTCCTACCATGTGGTGGAGGAAGTAACGTACTTCTTGAGAAGAAAGTGGAGCGTGATCTGAATACCTTGGAGGTATTATGTGTGAACCAATGTGAAGGAGGAAACGAGGACAAAATTATGATAGAGGAGAACTTCTACAAAGGAGGACCAGTGTCATGGTGGAATTTCTACTTTTCAGAGCAGCCTGGATCCATACCGTTTATCAAACGAGACAAGTTTGACTTCATCGTGAACACAGTCATACCCGATTTGTGCTCCCTGGGAAAAGCCTGCGTGTTGTTCAACCTCATGCATCTGCCTGGATGTGGTGGGACAACTTTGGCCATGCATACTTTATGGGCTCTCCGGGACAGATTCCGTTGTGCTGTCCTCAGAGACAGGAACGCTGACTTTGCTGAAGTTGCTGATCAAGTGGTCAAACTGTTAATGTATGTCCACGAGGAGCAATTACCCCAGGTGCCTGTTTTGCTGATGATTGATGACTTTGACGATAAAGACAAAGTATTTGACTTGCAGCAGGCCATTGACGAAGAATGTGCAAAGAAAAATATTCAGTCCAAGTCTGCACAAGTAATTCTTCTGAATTGTATGATGTCAGAGTCCTCTGAACAGACTGAACACACTGAGGAGTCCGTATTCATTGGAAACAATCTCTCTGAGAAGGAGCAGAAACTGTTTGAGGAAAAACTCGTGGCAATAGAGAAAGAACACAAGAATGCAGACACGTTCTATGGATTCATGATCATGAAGAAGAACTTTAAGCCAGAGTATGTTCAGGGTGTGGCCCGCAAAACCCTGAAGAGCTTCAACATGAATGAGAAACATGCACAGCTCTTGGCTGTTTTAGTTCTGTTGAATGTGTACTGCAAGGGATCCTCGCTCTCCATCTCTCTGTGTGAGGAATTTCTTGGTCTTCAACCAAGACCAATCTGTGGAACCATCAAAGTCGAAGACAGCTTTGGGAAATTCTCCACATTAGTTGCCTCCTGCACAGTTGAGGGTAAGGTAGTTTTCAAAGCTGTGAAAATTATCCATTCAAGTATTGCGAGGCACTGTTTGCAGGAACTAACAACAACAACATACAATTTAACCAAAGCTGAGATTATGGACCTCCTGCTGACCACAGACACGCTTTATGAGACCACACAAGGCAAAGACAACCTTCTGAAAGACGTTCACCAAATTTTGGTGAAGAGATATTATTCTGTGGATGAATCTCAGTTTTCTCCTCTAATTCAAGACATTGTAAGTGAGAGCCCAGGACTGGAAGAGGTGGTGCTAAAAAAAGCATCAAAACGATTTGAGAAAGATGCAGTTGTCTCCCAGTTACTAGCCAGGTACTATTACCTGAAGGAAAAGGATTTCTTTGAGGCGGAAGCTTGGGCATCGAGAGCAAGAGCACTTTCCAAAGACAGCTCATATTTTGCTGACACCTCAGCGCAGGTTGTTAAGCACGGGCTGAAGAATGCCATCGCAAACTACAAGGAAGGACCCATAAGTCCTGAAAAACTGGAGATTTTTCTCAAAATGGCTCAGTCAGCAACTGATGCCTTCAAGGAAACACAGAGCCTTGCCAAGAAAGAGTCGAGTCAGCGAGTACGCTCTTTTAATACAGCGGGGTGCCTGGGAGAAATTCAGGTTGGGGTACTTGTCATTGAAGTGCTGGCAAATACTCCTGTATTTGCCTTTGACAATGTGCGCCATGACCTAATGAGTAGGGTTCTCTCTGGAGATGTGAAACTTGAGGACGTGGAGAAAAGTGATAAAAGGCACAACAAACACACACAATACTACAAAATCCTCAAACAGTTTAAGGATTTTCTCTACAGCCTGAAATATAGGATGAAGGAGAACTTTGACTTCCTTGACAACTTTTCTGTGAACTTGGGCTCCAGATCTGGAATGAAAGATAGTCGTGAGCAAGTAGCCCAAAGAGAGCTTTTCAGATGCTTCAGAAAGTATGCAGAGCTTTTCTGCAAGATGGATTCGGCAGCTCTCTTGAGAAATAAAGCCATGTCTTCCATGCTGAAACTACACGAAGAAAGACAATACTTGGAGAAGAACAAAGCTGATACCTTCTCTGGAATTCTGAATTGTCTCTCCAATGGTATACCACATGACATTATGGAGAGGATCGCCAAACTGTCACATTCGGTCTGTGCATCTGATAGGCCGACTGTGAAGGAGAGAATCAACTTCATCTACATTAATGTTGTCTTGAGTTGTATCAAACCGGCATCAAAACTAATTCTGCCCTACAAGACGCTAATTGATCTCCTTTGCCAAGTTCTGCGGGAGCAAATCCCATTAAGTGAGAACTTACCACTGCACTTCATTGCAGTTGTGCTGTTTTGGCCACAGCACCGCTCTGCAGAGGTGTTACTGTGTAACAATCTGGGGAGGCTCATCTCACAGATCAGGACCTCTTATCACATGGTGATGAAGGAAGTGTTCAACGGCAAAAGACCCATTGTCCATTTCATCCTGGGGAAGAAGCAGGGCTATGAACGACTGGTACACCTAGGGGAGATCAGAAGGTACGTCAGGGCTGGGGAAGAAGATTTCACATTAATGTGGGAAAATGGAAAAATATGGCAAGAGAAGCAGGTAAAGGAGCGCCTCTGCAGGTTAACTGGCCAAGTGAGGGACAAGAGGATTCTGGCAGATACTTGTATCCCTGGTCTGAAGTTGGAAATCACCCCAATGTTTCAAAGTCAGCTTAGTGGGCATGCCCAGGAGACCGAAGTGTCCTTCTTTATCGGTTTCTCGATGAAAGGCCCGGTTGCACTCGACATTAAGTGAACTTTGAAAGCAGCCTGTTCCAACATGCTGTATCTTTCAGCTATTAATTGTGGACTCATTGGTGTCATTACACACTTGCAATATTAATGAATGTAACACAATATTATGTTTTTTTGTGCATCCCTGGCTCTGCACATTACATTAGTTTCACTCTTTTGTAAGGGACACATTTGTTAAGTAATGCATTAAAAGCTAACATCTTAAATATTGTGTATTTGTACTGTAACCCTGTAGTGTATGTTGATTAAATGTAAATATGATTAATTTTATAAAAGGTGTATGATACACGATTCAGAGCATTGATAGCAGCAAACAACCTTTATCTATGTAAGGATACAGAGGAATAATGTCTATCTGAGCAAAGAAGTCTCAGCAATATTGCCGCCGTTTTCACTGCTAGCAACAATAGCACTGTTAGCACCGTTAGCACCATTTGCTGACACAACAGGAATGCTCTATGTTTTTTCTTTTTCTTCACATATATATTAACTACTGTTCTTTATTCATTGGATGAATGTGTACAGCAGCTTAATATTCAATGAAATACTTTTGAAAGGTATGTTTTACTTTAGTCAAATTAGGAATTTGCAATGTTTTACCTGTAGTATATTTGTGTGTTTGTTTGATATTTGATTATTGATAATTAACTTAAAAGAAAACTTTTGCAAAATGTTTTACTTACACAAAAACAACGCTTGTAATTAATTCATCTTTTTTTCAATACAATAACGAAATGTAATTTTTGGGGGTAGATTGTGTGTTTTAATTGTAAACTTGATTTTGATTGATGTATAGCAATTATTTTGCATACCATGAAAAAGAATGACATTAATTTTTGCATTACCTTTTTAATAAAGATGAACTACAACATGACCATGTATGACATTTTAAATTCTACTGCACTATGTGCTCAAGCTCTTGCTATCCAGTCAACACTCATGGTGGACTGTCGGGCATCTCTCCAAGGGATTTAGTTTACCTGCCTCAGCTACTAATGTGGTTATAGAAACACAATATAGATTCACATTACCTGTATCACACACAGGAGGGCGCCACAACGCCAGAGATGATAAAACCCACTTACAGAGTGTAATTGCCCAACATACAACTTAAACAAAACAATAGATTCCTAGAGACCAATAACCAGCATAAAAAACTAAACATCATTTATATTCTGTCCCACTGTAGTATGCAATGAAACCCTGACTTAAAAGAGAAAACCGTATTCTTATGCAACTCATTTATATACTGTATAGAGTATGACTTACGACCCAGTAGTGTGATGTCCTGAAAACCAACCTGTTAAGACCAAAGGCTGAGATGCAAAAAGCAGCTCACTGAATACCAATACATCCTAAAATGGCCTCATTTAGAGTGCATAGCGACAAGAGACAGATGGTTAAACGTGAACTTGAGGATGGAGGATGAGAATGGTGCATCCCCATGGCAGGCGATGGCGTCCCAGGGTCACCAACCAGAAGATCTCCCACCTCCCTGTTTGATGGACAGTCTGACTTTGTGTCATCTGAGGTTTGAATGCACATCAGGGCATTTCCTGTTCCTCACGCTGTTGGTTTTATGGACAGAGGCAAGGCTGTTAAAGCTCCTGCTGGGTTAATGCAGCTGCTGCGTTGCCATGTGGGTCGGGATGACTAGCGCGGTGTGGAGCCTGGTCCTGAATATGTATGCTGCTTTCTGGCCTCTGTGAGCGCAGCGTCTCCCCCCTCAGGAGACAAGCGTAGTCCGTGTCTCATTGGTGTCAGAGCGGCAGATGGCTCAACAAGTGACAAACTTCTGTACAAGGTGCTAAGTGGTCATTCGATGGGAGATAGCATATCAACAACAACAAATCATTAGCATCTGTTCATTTATCAAATGTTTTGACACATTGAGTTCCATCCAACATAGGACAGGTATTATCATAAGTATTATTAGTGGCTCATGCTGTGTCATATGCTGCGTAGTAGTACGTAGTAGTAGTTTGGCAGATTTACAAAAGCAATTCTGTGGGTCAAAAGGTCATTCCATGGATTGTGTGTCCTTCCTTCAGCATGGTGGAGTTAAAGGCCGCTTTGGATACCAAACAGGTAAAGATTCATGAGAAGACCGGGATGCAATTTCAGCGCTCAGAGAAAGACGAAGGTTGACCACCTGAGGGTCCTGAATTGCTACATTCTGCAAGCACAACCTGAAACCTGCACCTCTGGTGTAGAGGGTCAACATGGTCCAAATGTGCGGAAACTAGATTTACCTGCACATCCGTGTCACAGACAGGTGAGATAATACATCTTCATTAAAGCGATCATGTTGCTGTATCATTCAGCTGTGGCTCCAAAGCATCACACATCTTAAATCATCACATATTGTGTTTAACTCACTTCTCTATGTTGCAAAATCAGAATGTTTGCCTCGCAGGGCTGTACATCCTTTGCTCATTCACCACCTGACAGGAGAAAAAACTCCCAATAAACCCTCTTTGGGGAGAAAATTGGAAGAAATCCATAAAAGACGGCAATTAGAATCCGGCCCCAGGTCTTAATGTTACATCGTGGCAGGATGTTAATGTGTGCAGTAATTGTATGACTTACATATGTTTGATTCATATTGCAAGTATTTCATCTAACATGCTAATGTAATAACTAATATCGAATAACACACAAACTACAACCCTAGTTTTACTGACTCCCACATTGGTGTTCCTGGCTCAATAAAAACTAGCAACTTTTAGAAGAAATGGAGCCGACTGTCAGACAGTATTGAGATTGTGATTTCTGCCTCCTGGTGAAACTCGGTAGCGAGGTCTCATTGGACGAGGGCATGGACACCCCAGGGGTCCTGTGCTCTGACATGAGCTCAGAAGAACCAGCGCCGTCCTGCAAATGATCCTGGTCCGGCTGCGTCGGTGTGAATCAGACAACCGACTCTCCAGCCTTCCGTCCAAGTGCGCTCGCTGTGAGCAGGTACGAACAAAGGGCTGCGTATGCAAGGAACTTAGCTGCTGTGTTTTGCGTTGCATGCTGTTGCTCAGAGTAGGTTTTGATCACGTGGAGAGACACAGATCGCTGGAAGTCGATCTGTTAAAAGCACACAGCCGCTCATTGCACATTTCAGTCTGCCAGTCGTGTGTCTGTGTGATGAAGCAACAGGTATCGTGTCTCACTGCCTCAGCTACCATTTACTTTGCTTTGAGTCTTTCTACCTCGGTTTTATTATTTGAAATCACACACACAAAGATTTAGCTGTTTAACACGTGGTGAATGAACGTGACCGGACCCCCATCCAGTAGCCACACGTGGGCTCGCGTGAGAGATAAACCCACCAGGGTAGTTTTCTTAGTTCTCTTTGTTATAAACTATATACTATATATATATATCCATCCATTGTCAAACCGCTTTATATATATATATATATATATATATATATATATATATATATAGTTTTCTCCAACCTTCACTGTTCACTCCTGATTATTGACCTATTGTCAACAAACAAGAGCTGACGGTTATTAATCATGTGTAGAACGTTCTTTAAGGCTTGGGAGAAAGTTCAGTAAAAGATCATTTCACTGGCTGTAATTACAAGCGCGTCATGTATGTTGTACATCATGTGGCCTGTGAGGGTGGAAGTGATTTTGACGCACTCCTTCCTCCCTGCAGAGAGCGCATCAGAGCTGTCTAACTGATCCCAGCTCACGGCCGGTCCGACTAAGGCCTTTGTTGCAGGAAAATAAAAGTTCTCTCTACTCTCTCTGTCTCTCTCCCTTCCTTTGGCAGCCGGAACAAGTAAAACATCTTTCTGACCCAAAGAAAAAGCAGTTGTCTTCCTTCAATGGTGGGAATGAAAAGGATCCTGATCATCTTGCAGGATTCTGCCATAAAGTGCAGCTGTCCACTCCACATTAACACATCTGTGAAATGCTAAGCCGGCTGAAAATTGGAAGAAAAATTCTCAGTCAGCTATGCCATCAGAGATTTGCAAACATTGTTCCCACTACAATAATGCGTCCCATTCATGGCACATTATTACTGGGATCGTGGCCCAAATAAACATGCCTAGGACGTGTTGGTGTGAAGTAACTTTACTGTTATATTTTTCTCATATGAATGCTTTTCCAGCTCGGTCTTAGTAATAATAAAGACATTAATAAACGAATGTCTGACAGTTTCCCATAACCCCCTGGGTAGCGGTTCTCATAGAGCCTAAAATACTTTGACCCTGTTGACCTTCCACCCAAAAGTCGACTAGCACCCAACCCAACCCCCCAACTCTGTCTGCTAGCTTTGAATTATAACCTCTGCCCACTGGCGGGAGTACAATGTGACAATTGTGATTGTATTTTAATTCTGATGGCGGAGTGAAAAAAGATAGCTTCCTCTGAGAACGGGCTAGATTTATGGGCCCTGTCCTGGCCGCCGGCCCCACATCCTCTCTGATCTGCTTTTACTCCGACGACCCCTCGACCCTCGGGGGTCATTAGAGAGGCCCTGAATGGTCCGGCTGGCCACCAGCCCACCTCACGCTGCTTGTTTTCCAATCAAATCACTATATTTAACGTGGACACGAGCCCAGGGCCAAGTCCAAACAGACATCTGTTTGAAATTGTACCTCGCAATTATTTAACACAGAAGTTCCTCCTCCGCACCCCTTCCGCTCTCCTCGCCCCCGCTTTGGTCTTTTGTTTGTTGTTTGTTTTTTTGCAGCAGAGCCTCCTCTTCTGGATCGCTAATGGACAGAAATGAGAGCGTGTGAAGGGTTTTGGAGCTGAGAGGTGTAGTGGTGGCCAGGGTCTGGCTCCTGTAAGCGCTGCCCCAGAGGCGCCCAGCTAGGAGGAGAATAGCAAAACCAGGGGAGAGCTTTTACACTCAGGGGCCCCGTGCTGCTGCCAGCTCCCAGCAACGCGACCGCTCCTCAGTGCCTCTCATGGCCTGGTGGCATCATGAATTTATCAACCAGGCAAACCTTTTCAGCAGGAAATCAATTTTGTAGTTTAACATGTCAGCTTGTTGATATTTCGCATGGAATACAAAAAACAGTCAATGCCGATGCCATTATATTTTAAGTTATTTGGTCAAAGCCAAAAGTATTGGATATTTTGTTCTCATTGGGAAAAGTTAACATGTTGCCGTAGTTAAAATCGCAAAACACATTTCATTCATGGATCCTTTTTTCTCCTTGACTTGACCGAAGGATTGATTTTGATCTCATGACATTTTGAGGAAAGCATTTACCCCCCTGGCCACCATCTCCAGCTTCAGCTATTAAAGCTGTTTGCATCTTGCCAGCCAGGAAGAAGCTTTTGAATTAAACCTGGGGCAGTTTCTTCATCAGGTGCTTCTTTACTGCACATTGGTTTCATTGTTTAAGCCACTGTAACAAATAATAATGCAAAATACCAAAACAAAACTAACACAGCAGGGAACACATCAGGGGAGCAAAACCAAGACACGGACTGAGGAACGCAGGCTCAACTCAAGGGGGGTGCTGGTGATTGGAACCACGAGTTCTCCATCAGGGGCAGGAAAACATACAAAGGCAGGAAGTAAAGTGAACATAGGACACAAGAGGTAGGAAGTAAAGTGAACATAGGACACAAGAGGTAGGAATTAATGTGAACATAGGACACAAGAGGTAGGAATTAATGTGAACATAGGACACAAGAGGTAGGAAGTAAAGTGAACATAGGACACGAGGCAGGAAGTAAAGTGAACATAGGACACAAGAGGTAGGAAGTAAAGTGAACATAGGACACGAGGCAGGAAGTAAAGTGAACATAGGACACAAGAGGCAGGAAGTAAAGTGAACATAGGACACAAGAGGTAGGAAGTAAAGTGAACATACGACACAAGAGGTAGGAAGTAAAGTGAACATAGGACACAAGAGGTAGGAAGTAAAGTGAACATAGGACAAGAGGTAGGAAGTAAAGTGAACATAGGACAAGAGGCAGGAAGTAAAGTGAACATAGGACACAAGAGGCAGGAAGTAAAGTGAACATAGGACACAAGAGGTAGGAAGTAAAGTGAACATAGGACACAAGAGGTAGGAAGTAAAGTGAACATAGGACACAAGAGGTAGGAAGTAAAGTGAACATAGGACAAGAGGTAGGAAGTAAAGTGAACATAGGACACAAGAGGCAGGAAGTAAAGTGAACATAGGACACAAGAGGTAGGAAGTAAAGTGAACATAGGACACAAGAGGTAGGAAGTAAAGTGAACATAGGACACAAGAGGCAGGAAGTAAAGTGAACATAGGACACAAGAGGCAGGAAGTAAAGTGAACATAGGACACAAGAGGCAGGAAGTAAAGGGAACATAGGACACGAGGCAGGAAGTAAAGTAAACATAGGACACAATAGGTAGGGAAAACGAAATAGATAAAGACAGAGAAACTTTAAACGTATGTATTTATTTATTATAATGCTGTTATTTCTGCCTGATACAATTAAATTATATTTATTTTATTTTGTACAGCCCCAAATCACAAATTTGCCTCAGGGGGCTTTACAGTCTGTACACATTTGACGTCCCCTGTCCCGAAACCCTCACATATACGCAGGAAATATCCTATATTATAGTCACTTTTGCAGGTGAGATCAACAGCTAACATTAGCTGCACAAAGATGTCCAGTTTACTGGTCAATACTACTGAGACTACTGTGATACTTGATACTATAAAGTAGATCTTACCATCCCAGTCCTTCTGGTTTCCTGGTGTATATCATCATTATACATATTATACAGAATAATCATTATGGGTTTACCATAACCATAAGTAAACAGCAAAAATGTGCATACATATTTGAGGATTTAGCAGGAGTGCCTTGCTGTCTGTCAAAATGATGCTCTTAGTCCCCCCCAATGCAGCAGCAGATTGGACGTGTGATAATGCATTGTCACCTAAAATGGGACGTTTTGACACTTTGGGTGCTAAAAGCTGGAGTACCAGAGGAGACTCTATCACTGTACCTGAGTTACACTAAAAGCCAAGTAGTGAGTGGTTTTCCTTTAGTCATTTGGTAAGGATACAACACACAAGAACATTTGTGTATGGAACTCGCCCATGGAGGGTGGAACCCAAATTCAGGGATTTTCTCATTTGATTATATGAATATATTGTGTTGCACAAAGATGCCAAAAATATGTTGTGAAACAATGATTTCTTAACTGTATGCACAATAATAGCATCGGAAATGGATGTAACCATAATATTTCTCCATTTGTAATCCAATTAGATCACCAGATTATTGAGTTTCCATACATTCATTGTCACATAATGGTACTTTGAATAAAGTGTTCCACACGCACAGATTTTTACTTACGTTACTTAATTTCATTGGTCACTGTGAGTGGAGTAATGTCCACACTGTCAGAGAGCAACTTGCTACAGCAGCAATCCACAGTTTGCTTGTGCATTATCGGTAAATCTTTGCTATATCCATCGGGATCATGGTGCCAGATAAGTTAAGTCTTTGTATCACAATAAGCACATGTAAGATTTACTGTCACTTTGCATAACTTCATTTTTCACATTGTTGAAACATATTCATATAAAGAACACTACGCAAAAAAAAACACCTCATGTGGTGTTGATCATCATCATAATCAACTGAGACGTCCTCAAGGCCAGCAGCAGTGACTGTGGTTACACCCGTTTTTATCAAAAACAATATTTCATGCAGTGCAGATCACAACAGAGGTAGATGCCTTTCAAACATGTATTCTCAGGTGTCATCCATTAGTGTGACAATGCTGACCTTTGAGTAGACGACAATGAGCAACTTTCTGTGGATTTTCAGATGCAGTTTGACCAAATTCCACTGGTTTAAATTGGACCATTTGCTGTGTTCACTATAAAGAGGTACTTTATTTGGCAACTTGACCACTGTGTATTGTATTGGAAGGGAACAATCTATGTTTTGTCTTGACTGATGCCTTTTGCATCAGATCCCCTTTCCTGCCTCCAGCCCTTTGGGGCGGGGGCGCTAAATATATGATACTTCTAAGGCCTCATGTTGAACTCAAGTCACCAACTGGGACTCTTGCAGCCATTACAGGTAACTGACCCCAGAGCCTAACGTGATGTGGTTGGTTCCTTTAAAATGCCTCATGGGACCTCAGCCGCCTTGTTGATGGTGGTATGAAGATGATCTCAGTGTGCAACTCTTTTAAGGGGTTGCAAATTAAGGAAAACAAACACGGCAAAATATCTGTTGGTGTGGTCCTTTTTTTCTAAGCCTGGTCGTCTCTCATCTGTACTCAAACGGTGGTTCCAGTTGGCATTTTCATGACATAATGATAGTGTTGCGCATGTGAAAACACTAGTTCATCCACAACACCTTTTATGTAGCAACATCAGTTCCAGCCCAGGGGTCCGTTTCAAGTAGCAGGTTTAACAAACTCTGAGTCAGTTACACTCTGTTTGTTAGAATGCACTACACACAGGCTTGAAATACACACCCATGCTCACATTTAATCACAAGAACAATATCGCTGGTAAAAACTGGAAATGACAATATATCTAATCGGGGCCTCAGTATTCTCTCCCGACGTGTTTAACACCCTGCGAAGTAAAACCGCTTCTTCTTCTACAGGATCGTCCAGAAAAGGACTTGCCATGTTCAAGAAAACACGTTAACGTAACATCTTATTTTGTTCATATGTGGAAACTGCACTACAATCCACCTGATACAGAGTAACTGAATGAATGAGGAAATGAAAGCGGGCTGTGTGATTGGCTGGGCTGCTGTCAGAGGGAGGAGACTGTGGAAGAAACTAGAGGTTTATTGAAGAAAACCTGCTCCCGACCAGGTGATGTTCATAGGTTCAGTTACCATGGTGACTGACCCTGAGCTTTAGTTACCTCCCTTTGTGAAACAGACAAGCCGGCCTCATCTCAGGATTAACTAACTCTGAGTTGCCACTAAACCCGCTTCTTGAAACGGACCCCTGGGGTCCCAACCTCTAAGCAAGGTCAAAGGTTCAGGTTAAGGGCGGGAAAGCTCCTTTGGCCTATTAGAGTCTGTGCTCCAGAAGTAAAAATGCTACGATGAGAGTGTTTTCACAGCCGAGGTGCTTGAGTCAATGTGGCTCGGAGAAATCTTTGAGTGAGCCAAGCCAAAGGAACATTAGCAAAAACAGAACCGCCCGTACTCCCTGTGGTTTCAACCCAGTACATTTTTCTTTGCCCTATTTATAATTCTTTTATCCATATAGGAATATTGAAGTCTACTTTTTTCCCATTTCATCCAAGCAGTATTGTTTTCAACAAATAAATGATGTGTCAACACTGGGATTGAATTTATAGTCATTGCTCAACCACACGTGTCAAAGGGAAAGACTAGTGGTTGAGGAAGATGAGTGTACATTATTTGTGCCAGTTACAACAGGAAAAGGAAACGTTTAAAAAGCATTTAAATAGAGCTCCAGATGGTGCTGACCAAGAGCTAAGAAGAGTTCATCCCCTCACAACACTCACATAAGCCTTTGAGAAGATCCCTCGACTTCAATCAAACAACGACATTCCTCAACCGCCTACTCATGACGAAGCTCTCTGAGCATCTGACCCCCAGCCTGGCTTGCAATGAAGGATAACCTAGGAGAGATCATCATCCGGGTTAGGAACTGACCCTGGACTCTCACTCCCCCCCGGGGGGAGGCCACAATGCCGGCCTTCATCACAAACATCCCCCGGGCCCTGATCATAGTTCTTGCACTTCCAGAGTTTATTGGGGCACGCTCCGCCCTTGGGCCAGTGGCAGCAGGATGGGTACAAGCTCTATTGGAGCAGTAGGTAGCCCTGCGTCACACGGGTCACCTTCCCCCTGATCTGGAGAGGCACACAGCTCGATAAGTAGCCTTTGATGAGAAACTGAGCCAACAGGCCGAGCCAGTGAATAGCTTTATTATGATGACCCGACCTCAAAGGTCAAAGAGCCAAATGGAACACACTCTGATACTTCTTCAAATACCCTTCCACACATACAATTCATTCTGAATTTTGGCTCATTTCAAAATAGTATAAAAAATGTATGATTCATACATACCACGAGGGAAAGGATTCAAAAAGTGACAATAGCAGCTGTTCTAATCAAACAATGAACTGCTGTTCATACGCCACTGGGAACAGCTGAACTGCTAAGAAACTAAGCAGTAAAGAATACTTATATAAGTATGCGGTCCGGGTGATTAAAGAAATAGATAAATTAAATATGTTAAAAAGAAGAATTGAAAGAGAAATCTGCAAAAAAAGGATTTAGTCTTACACCAAAGTAATGGACGAGATGAACATGATGAAAAGTGTGTGACGGCGCGTCTTTAAAATTCTGGGGATTGCCAAAATAATTTGCCCTTGTTCTGGAGAGACCTGCACAACATTTCTTGGCATCCAATATGAGAAAAACACAACTCCAAAAGGGAGTCAAAAACCAAAGACCCCGATGTCTACAAAGACATTTGTGTTTAGTCTTTTAATATGAGGTTTTTTATTTTGGTGACCCCCAGTCATAGTCCTGTATGAAGGGAGGGACCAGAAGAGAAATAGAGGATGTGGATATTTGAATCTTGTTGTCCCATTGCGCTCATTGGGAGCAATGATGCCGCGCTTTGCTCTGAAGGACAGCTGGCAGGTCAGTAAGACGTTGTGGTTGAGATGCGAAGGACACCTCAGAGATGGCTGTCAGTCATTCTGGTCCAAAGTTAACGGACAGAAGGTCTTCTCACATATGTATGTTGAGCCAAACACACTCATTATTCTCTTTGTTTGGTGTCTAATCAGAGGAAACTTTCCAAGCTCCGGTGAGGTAGGGAGAGAATCATCACATTGCATTTCCATGAGTTCTAATTGCAGACTCTCTGCAAACAGTGTGATTTTCTCCTCAATGACAATACATTCTTAGAAGAGCTGACCAAATTCTGCAATGAGAGATGGATCCCAGGCATATATTCTCTTTAGACAGCCCGGGAAGTTGTGGCTCAAGTCACACTGTCCAGGGCTGTAGTGGTAAAATTGTGGGTAAACTATTACTTGAACAATGATCAGACAGACCTCGACGCGACGGAATACAAAGCGTCTTGACTCTGTAAGGCTCTCCTTTGTACTCAAGCCTATTGCGGGCATGTGTGGGAGTGGGAGCACTCGGTGGTCTCTTCAGAAACCCCCTGGTATCCATAGCTAATGAATCCATTCCCAACAGGGAGGCAGGCTAATCCACAACGCGTGTGTGTGTGTGTACATACTTCTTGGATCGTGATTGGTGGAGTCACCGCATGATTGGAGCATCGCAGACAGTTCAGATAAACATGATTCAGACTACATTGTTTATATGCAGTATGAAACTCTAAGGTGTTTTAAAATGACACAACATTTATTTTGGATTATTCGGATGGAAGAATACAAGAACTTCGAGGTGCATAAACACACTATAGCCATTATATTTTGTGGGCGATTATCCATTATATTTTTAGAATTTATGATGGACCAGTCAACAATGGATGGCTTTTTGACATCCCTGCTCTAAAGCCATGAGAGCTTTGCTGTTTTGGACAATATGTCCAAAAGCTTTGTAGCTTGCATTTAGGGCTGCAACTGACAATTATTTTGATAACCGATTAATCGGTCGAATATTTCTTCGATTAATCGATGAATCACATAAAAAAACAAACGTCCAACCCTTTATCCTAAAACAGAACTGCAAATTCACATAGCAAAAAAAAAGCAAAAAGAAAGTACAGGTTGCTCATGAACTAAATAATTTATAAAAAATAAAGAGAAATACATCAGAAAATTTAACAGCATTTTTTAACGTCAGAACTCACAAACTCTCACTTACTCATTAAATTATTACCATCATTGTTGTGCAAGTTAAGTGCTATGAGATGAATTTAAAATGTAAAAAATTGTAAATAAATGCATTAGAGGCTTCTTAGTGTAAGATATTAGAAATAAACTGACGACTCGGTTCATAAAATTAATAAAATGCATTTAGTGTACACCAGAATACAGCCATGATTCTGAAAGTAGTGAAAAGTGAAAGAGTAATGACAATATTGTAAAACCACTGTAATTCTGCAACTGTAATAGAATAATACCAATGTACAGTTATGATTGTATTTGATGTAATGTAATCAACTGGAATGCATGCATGTAATACTTGCACAACAACTGATATTGACTAAGGGTCATTCGAAATCCGAGTTACATTGAACTCACCAGAAGACCACTCCCAGAGGTGTGGACACTAACTTTCACACCTTTAAGCATTGTTATAAATACCTGTAGGAGCCATTGTTCTCGGGTTCACTGGGGGAGACAAGAGACGGGCACTAGGGATGGTCAAAGGACTGACCTGGGGCCTGTTGCTTGCTGAGACCAGCGGCTCCTCAGCTGAGATGTTCTTTTTACCACAACACCATCTCTTTTATTAAATACATTTGATTTTAACCTTTTGATCTGCGATGCCCTCTGTCCGTCCGGTGCTTCTTCATTTTACCTCTCTAACATTAGTTAGCTGCGCTGGTTTAATGGATCACCGTGTTTTTCCCTTCACAGGCAACATGAACACCTTACTGCCCTACAAGGCAGCTGCGCTCCATAGATGCTGCTCCCTGTACAACCCACAGTATATGCGCCAGCGCACTAGACTACCGTATATGACAGCATTAAAAAGTACAACACACGCAAATATATTTGTCAACAATAACCAATATGGGACAAAGCATAAAATATGAATAATATATATATATATATATATATATATATATATATATATATATAAGACAACAGATTATAAGACAACAGATTGAAAAATGAATGGTCCAAAAAAGGCGAGTAAATTAAACCTGTCTTAGTCTTGCTAACTGCTTTACTGCTGTTATTAGCGAGCTAACGCTAGCTTGAACAGCTGGATGACGAGTAAACAGCAGCAGCAGGGCTGTTGGAGGCTTCTTACGTCCCTCAATTCAAAACGTGACAATGCTTTTATTTTTTCATTTTTGCTCCTCGTGCATCTCCGCAACTCATTGAGTGACGTAATAATCGCACGACACAACGAATTGATAATGGCATTCGTTGCCAACGCTTTTAATAATCAAATGTTATTGATTTCAGCGATTCGTTGTTGCAGCCCTACTTGCATTCGTCCCATTGTGGATCAGCTGATAGCAGTCTTTCATGCACTCGACCCACGGCCACTCTGGTGCGTGTTGTTTTGTCCGGTGAAATAAGGTGCAGGATGGAATGTCCAAAAACTGCAGACTCGGTCAGAATGCCTACGACTGAACGCCGGGCAGAGGCCCTGCAACATGTGTGCCAACAGTGAGACAGTAGATCCAACAGTGACACAGTAGAACCATGAGTACGACAGTAGAACCATGAGTACGACAGTAGAACCATGAGTGCGACAGTAATACTATGAGTGAGACAGTAGAGTGAGACAGTAGAACCATGAGTGAGACAGTAGAACGGGGTTCCTCAGATAGAGAATGGATACTTCCCTTTGTCCTGCCTCTCCAGTATGAATAAGAAATGCAATCTTTGAATATTAGTCAAATGTTTCTTTAAAGCTGCGCTTAACAATATTTTCTTGAAGTGACAATTTATATGGTCAAAAGTGTTGCTCGCTGGAACAAGAGAAAGATAATTATCAACCAACTCCGCAGCAGTTTTTTTTGGCCTCTTTTAGCTGCTGTTTCAAGCAGTTTGTTTTTGTAAGATTAATCATTTCCACACTACTTACTGGCACCAACCAGGAACATTCTTCTGCAAATTATGGATGTGTTGGATGTGGACATTTTCACAGTGAGTGAAGAGCTCCGCCAAGCGCTAACGGACGCCATGCTGTAAAATAACTAGTAAATAAACAAGTAGAATGGGATGCGAAGTGGACGCATCGAACATGTCTCACTCACCCAGGCAACCTTTTGCCCCTGCTGTAACCAAATGTACATTTGATACGCTTTTTCACCTTGTTAGGCAACGGTGCATTTAGGTCAGATATGAGTGGGTTATTATTCAAACAATTATCCTTTTACAAATAAAAAAAATGGCATGACACAGAGAGGGAGCTTCAAAAGGTTCACCTAGCAGATACTTGTTTGCTGCCACAATAATGCAGTAGTTCCTGTGAATAGAACCTTTTAGGTCCAAACAGCGGCAAGGAAACAGGGTTATCACACATGGATACAGTGTAGTGGAGGCCTGTGGCCTGCTTACACTACGGAGCTGTGTGCTTTGTCTAATCATCCATTTCTGCCTCGCTAACCTCTCATTCTCCTCTCGGGTGAGACTCCTCACCCTGGGGCGGTTTTCCTCCCGTCCTCTCTCTAAGAGAATATGGAATTCTAGTGGCAAAAGCAATCAGCAGGCTCCACTTCTAACCAGTCCCCAGCTGTATTTGCTGTCAAATTAAAAGTGATTTTTCTTTCTTTTAGCACTCCAGCATATTTTCTATACCCACATCCCCTTAAATGTAGTCTCTCTCTCGCTGGCTTTGTTCAACTTGACAGAAGCTCTCTCTTTCTCTCCGGATGTTTCCTCTCCTTTCCTTTCTTCTTGCGCCTCCTCTCCTCCTCCCTCTTCTTTCCTGTTTAATGTTGCTCTCGGTCCAATCTCTTTGGGGTCGGCCTGCCACTGTTCATTTTGGACAACATGCCATCTAACTTTAGAAAGTGCTGTGTATGCATTGTGTGCCCAAGTGTTCTTTTTCACCTGGGTTTTCAAACACAGTTTAAAAAAAACATTTTTACCCTTAGTCGCTTAATGGTGAATCAGCATTAAGACGCATAATTACCATCGACAGTAAATTATCTTTTTTACAGCAGAGCGTCAAGAAACATACGCAGATGCATTCCTAGGCTTCAAGGCATAAGACATGTTGCTCCTCTTTTGTTCAAACATATGCACTGCAGTTATCAAAGCAGGATCTAAAGAGAGCTGACTGAGACGAGATAAAAGTGTGTGTGAAGAAATCGGGTTGATTTGACACCCCGTTAAATATGCTGATAGATGTTAAACAAAGCGTTGTTAAAGGTCATTTCCTTTCGACTTACAGAGAAATGCAGCTCTGCTGACAGACAGTTTGAGGAATTATATAAGTTTTCTTGGATGAATCAGTTTAAAAATGGAACGTGTGGACATTCTGTCTAAATGCTGTCCCTTTTGATGATGCTGTATCCTCAGAACTCTGCATGGACATTTCTGCCAAGATCTGCCAAGGAAAGTGTGAATAAGAAAATACAATGCTTGATTCACTTCTTGGTTTGGATGCATTTTAAACAAAAAAACAATCATCATTGATGCTAAAAATCATTGCTCAACACAGGAACTTGCTGTTTCAAAGTGATGCAGAAAAATTAATTCATGCGTTTGTCACTTCCAGACTGGACTACTGTAATTCTTTGTTATCAGGCTGCTCTTGTAAATCTCTTAAGCCTCTCCAGTTGATTCAGAATGCTGCAGCACGTGTATTAACAAGAACTAAGAAAAGGGATCATATCACTCCTGTATTAACTTCTCTGCACTGGCTCCCTGTTAAATCAAGAATAGATTTTAAGGTACTTCTCCTCACCTACAAGGTACTTGCTGGTGAGGCACCGTCGTATCTTAAAGAGCTTGTAACACCGTATTGCCCTACAAAGAAGCTGCGCTCCATAGATGCTGGGTTACTTGTTGTTCCTATGGTTTTAAAAAGTAGGCTGGGGGCCAGAGCCTTCAGTTATCAAGCTCCTCTTTTGTGGAACCAGGTTCCACTTTCAGTCCGGGGGGCAGATTCGGTCAGCTCTTTTAAAGTAAAACTTAAAACGTTCCTCTTTGATTCTGCCTATAGTTAGGGCTGGCTCAGGTTAGTCCGGACCAGCCCTTAGTTAAGCTGCTATAGACTTAGAATGCCGGGGGACTTCTTAGGACACACCGAGCTCCTCTCTCACGCTCTCGTTCTACCATAATTCAAGTTTTATTAATGCACATGACTAATTCAGCTTCTTTCCGGGAGTTTTTTTGTGCTTTCTCCCCTATCAGGTCTCTGTAGATCGTAGTTCCTTCTGGACCCTGGTCCTGACACCTACCGTGGCCATGCTGACGCCTGCTGCTGCCATCATCATCATCATTATTATTTTAGATATTAATCATATTACTGTACTCGTAAACCAACATTACCCTCTCCTAAAGTCTCTGTGCTCTCCCTCCCCACAGGCTCCTGTGGATGATGGTTCTATCTGATGGTGGTTCTATCTGATGGTGGATGCCCCTGCAGTGGTCCTGCTGTGCGCCTGGCTTGCTACTCACAATTACTTGAATCATTTCTGTCATAGGAATTGCATGTATTATACATTGTTCATTCTGTACACATGGCATCCATTGTAGTCTGTCCATCCCGGGAGTGGGATCCCTCCTCTGACGTTCTCCCTAAGGTTTCTTCCCTTTTTTCCCTCTTGGAAGGGTTTTTTCATTTTTTGGGGAGTTTTTCCTGTGCCGATGGAGGGTTTCGGGACAGAGGATGTTGTATGTGTACAGACTGTAAAGCCCTCTGAGGCAAATTTGTAATTTGCGATTTTGGGCTATACAAAATAAAATGAATTGAACACAACATAGTATGAAATGAGATTAAAGTCATGTTATCATGTCACTATGACGATCCAACTATTTCCAGTTATTCATCACACATAAGAAACAATTACTAGTCAGCTGTTGGAAGTGGCAGTGTGACAAAATATGAATCTGACTTCTTCCATTTAGAAGTAACTTCCATTGATTTTTTTTTCCTACAATTAGTTTTTTTGTTTTGTGTGGGTACCATTATGCACAGTGAAGGACCATGTTTTCAAATCAAGGTGGCTTTCACTAATGTCTTGTGATTGATTTCATTGAAATCTGGAGAATTCTCTAAGTGTATGTGCCCTTCATACACTGGCTCTTACATGTGTACTCAACAAAAGGGCTCTACTTCCATGAGGCCCCCAGGGACCAGAGGCCGTGTTACACCAAAGGAGACGCAACACAGGGATTTAAACAGAAACAAGGAGATAGTTTATTTGAAATGTACAAAAGCTATATACACACACACACACACACACACACACACGCACACGCAGACATGCACACACGCACACACACCATAGTAAAACTGAATTGGCGCATAAACAAAAACATTTTCAAGGCTACGTATAAATTTAGCGAATATAATAAAAGGAGGAATTTCCAGGACGAGTTCCCCAATCCGGTCCAGAACAGGATGACTTCATCAAAGTCTCAGTCCTCCCTGGACTCTGCAGTTCACCCAGAGCCCAGGGGAAGTATGTGGTGCAGCGAAGGACGGGGGTATGAATGTGTTAATTAGGATTGAATCACTACTGGGAAAACAGAGAGGTACTTGTATATTCTTTTTGAGAATAGTCTTCAGACACAAGGGTTCATATGCCCTCATACACTACACAGAGGAATATGCTTGTCCTGTTCAATCATTTACCCTTGTGAGATGGGACCACAGAGAGTTAATGCGTCTGTGCCCGGAGGGCACAGAAGGAAATCAGATTTTATAGTGCCAGTGCCATCCCAAAGGGCTCCGGCCATGATGAAAAAGCAGTTCATATCTGTGGATCAAAATGTTGTAAAACCACGTGTTCAAATTAGGGCTGTCAAATGCGAATTTTTGTGAGTCACAATTAGTCCAAACTTGTTGCATTGTATAAATACATTGAATTTCGTGAAATTTTATTTTAATTGTATAATGAAAGCAAATGCACAGTTGCAGAATCCCATTCAATCTTTATTATGAGTAGTTGAAACTCAGCAATAAAAAAAATAGGTTGTGCACAAGACAGGTCACTTTAGTGTCCCTTCTTTGCTTGTTTGTTATGCCGCAAGATTGAATTAAGCATGAATACAAGTATTTATGTATGAATTTGTACATTTATATTTTCTGGGTGCTGACTGTTTATTAACCTCATCGCTTTAAAGGGGACATATTATAAAAAAATTACACTGTGGTTGTCTGGCATGACGACCAACCCCCCAGAACTGGAAAAAACAATGTTTTTGTATGACTCCTGTAATGAATTAATAGTAATTAATACAACCTGTTTAGATGTTTCAGAGTTTGCTGACATCCCGCCACCCAACACATCCCCCCCAACACGCCGAAACACCCCTCAAAACCCTCAAAATGTGCTGTAGTCGGCTGAACAGTTGTCTACATAACGTCCCAGGCTTTGAAGGCACGAGAACCAAATGGATTCATTCCATATATGAAGACCATTTTCCAGCAAGAATTGGGAAAATGCTGTGGGTTTGCGCAAATCCTTTGGAAACGGACCTTTTTCCCAACTAGGACCAATATAACGTTGGACCTAAGACTGGTCTTGTTTAGGAGGGGGGTCTTAAAGAGACAGACGCTTCAAAGGAAATGTTTCATCCAGAAGGTGAATACACAGATATTCACAGACAATACAAAACAAAGGATATGCTTTAGCATCAAAGCATCTGAACGTCCTAAAATGAGCACGTAATGTCTCCTTTAAGGACCTTTGGATCTTTGATAATGTCTTTGCGGAAAAGATTATACAAATTGATAGAGTTGTAAACCTTGTCGCATAAAAATTCAACTCTTCAATTAACTTTCATATCAGTTTCTCACAGTAAGGATGTCTAGTTACCACTGCAAAAAACTCTTCACTTCCCTCATTTATTATAACAATAGCTCAGCCTGGTGACACTATTCCTCTGTAATCCACATGGTTTGCAAAAAAAAGGTTCAAAAGAAAATCTAGTTCAAAATACATTAATTATCCATTCTGATTTCATAGTAGAGGTCCATATGATACTTTACTTTTGACAGCCCTAGTTTAAGCATAAAAACTTGATAGAAAAACTTAAGTACAATCCAGTATAATCTATACACATCCTCAAATTCACTGTCTGCATGTCCATTTACTGGCAACTCTATTTTCATGAACTGCTTTCAGTACAACACTATTACAGCAACAGATACTGAAGGGCAACTGTTTGTTAGGTACCAAAATAGTTGTAGTTAAAATGAATGGATTTTAAACACATAATTATATATATTGTACTAAAGCCTTGCTATACCTACTATTATTTTTTCAAAGTAAAATATCATAATCGGAAGGAAATATTACAAGACAAGCATATTACTATGGACAATGGAGAAAAGCATTTCGGAAATAGCCAGCATTGCAATATTCAATCAGTGCTTTGTGTCGTCCATATATTCGGGATGTAGAAAGAGTTAAGACTGGATGGATGAGAAGCTGTTGAATTGCTCTCAGCTTATCAGATTGAGAAACTTGTTTTCTTCAGCCAAGGCTGTGAGCATAGAGTTCATGTCACCAATGGCCATGTTGCCAATCCCTGCTGGTACGGACGTGAGGGTGACAGAGTTACGAGGGGTGGTGAGACGGGAGGAACTCTGTGAGAGGCTCTGCAGGAGGCCAGGACTCAGTGTGCCCGACATTAGGCTGGAGTGGTCCCCATCATCTAGCAGGGTGTCGAAGTCAATCTGGGCATGCTCCGTGCCAGCTGCTGCATTTGTGGAAGAATCCACAGTACTGCTGGAGACGTGGTTGACTCCGGGTGAGGCCATGTGGTCTGCAGCAGTGGTGTTGCTGGCTGGAGCATGACTAGCACTGGGGGGCATGGAGGCATCAAAGCTGACTGAAGTGGGCGCAAACATATGAACCTGACCCGAGTAGAGCATAGCAGAGTTTGGATTTGCAGAGTTGCAGTTGTGGGCTGATGAGCCTGTGGGCCTCTTTGGGCTCGCCTCTGATGTGTCAGTACCAAAACTGGGGTTCAAATCGGATGACTTGGGTATTCGGTTTGGTTGCATCATGCTAGACCCAGTCTGTTGCCTGGCAATGGCCTTGGGCTCTATGGGAGGCCTCGGTTGTAACATTCCTCTGCCTCCATTATGGATGTTGTGCTGTTGAGAGACAACACTGTAATTTTGCTGCTGATCCACTTGGTTCACATGACAATACCCATCCACCTGTGTCCTTGCTCTGTAACTGTGCACTTCTGTAACTGCCATATTGTTCCGGGTAGGTCTCACGCTAGTGCTCCCAGATATAGAATTTGGGATTATCTCCTGGCCAAACCCTTGCTGAGGACTCATTTGCTCACTCATGTTTACAGGGTTGCATTGCCTCAGTTGCTGATGCTGCTGGGGGGGGATGCTCATCATCCTCTGGCTATTGTGGTTTGCATACCCCTGTATTGACATGTTCTGACTCATAGGCACTACCTGTTGATTGCTGCCCAGGCCCTGACCTTGTCCCTGGAAGGATCCCAAATTATGTCTTGGCTGAACAACAGCCAGGTTTCCTCTTAAAGGATGCTGATGTTGTTTGGAGAGCTTTTTTGTGGTATCCACAGTGCCTGAGCTCACCTCGTTCCATTGCACCGGCATGTTATTCTTGTTCACATTGCCTGGTGGTGCGGAGAAGGGCTGATGGGAGCTACCAGGACCCATCTGCTGGGATTGCATGTCCTGACCAGACTGAGTCATGTTGGCATCCGCCATGGCCATTCTCCTCTGAGCATAAAATGATGCTGATGAGGTCATGCCTGTCTGATAGCCCTTAGTCAGATTGTTCGAATGGAAATCCCCTTGACCCAAGTTGTGACCTGAAGGCCCAGAATTCTGGGACCTAAGATACTGCACAACATCATCTGGAAGCACCATGTCATCCTCTCCACCCTGCTCCCCCCCAATTATCATGCCATCCACAGCCATGTTTTCCATGGCTACATTCTCAGAAATGCTTGGAGGTCTGGGGGCAAATGGGTAGCGTTGCAGGCTGCCATCAGAGCGAGTGTAGCCCTGCATAGTCAGTGCTTGGTGGCGTTCAGCTGGTGGACCATTCACAGGGTTCATGCTGTTCATACTGTTATAGCGCTGAACCCTTGGAAAGGACAGAGGGTCCAGAGTGGGACGACGCACTGGATCACTGGCACGACGTGGAAGACTGGTGGGTACTTCATGGGGCATCATGCTCCGAGTGCCATATCCTATATCACTGCATCGCCGAGGCACAGTTCCAAAATCTGGCTGATGGAATGGGTGCAGCGTGCCTTCCTGGGGGTCACCGTAGAGTGCCATGCGGGTCCTTAGGCTCATTCGATCCATATTGGGGAGAGGAGTAGGTGGAGCTCCACCAATGGCAGCAGCATACTTTGCTTTAAGTCGATAATGCTGCGCTGGTGTCAGACTAAGGACGCTGGGTAGACCTCCTCCACCGACACCACCACCTCCACAGTGGCTAGCCTCGCTGGAGCGCCGAGACAGATCAGTGGAGATTGGGTCATAGGAGTCAGCCGAACTAATATTGTTGTGACGGTTAGTCCCAAACTGGGACGCCTCACTGGAGCGGCGGCTGGAGTAGCAGGGTGAAATACCGGAGGAGCGCCGACTCATGGTGTAAGCTGAGCTCATGGTGCTGGTGGTGCTGTCACGGCGCTCATTCAGCTGGTTCAGTAGTGTTATTTCAGATGAAGACAGGTCACCAATGCGTTGACCAGGGTACGAACCACTTAAGTTACTAATCATGTTTGAGCTCTCCAGCAGGGAACCTGGCAGAGGAAAAGGACTTGATTAGATAATGACACCAGGAAATTATTCAAATTAAAATGATAGACTAAGCATTTCTGTGCATGGCCATTGGACTCACTCTACAAGTAGACATGATGCGATTCAGGCATCTTGCACCCTCATCAAGGACTGTCAAGGACTCCCAATACTGCAGCAAACATCTCCTCAAGTCATACTTACCGACTGCAGGTATGGGAGGCAGCTTCATGCTGCTGCGTTGGCCCTGCGGTGGTTGGGGGGCAGAGTTGACCCAGGGGCAGGAGTCCCTCACTGTCTTCAGCCTTTCCTTCTTGATGTTCTCCAGCTTGATGGTGACCGTGCCAACATGACCCACAGCTTTTCTCAACTGAAGCCCCACCCCAGCCTGCTGTCCCCCAGCGGAAACGGTGGAGTCAACCATGGGGCAATCATCCAGTGCGCTGAGGTCCCCGAAGCTGCCCCCGCTGTGCAGGGCCATCTCTACTCCACTGTCGTTGTTGTTGGCGCTGCTGAGCGGCGACGGCTCACTGCTACATGACGAGTGGCCACCAGGACTGGACTGATACGTCTGATGGAGGACAACAGGGAGGAATTTAATAGAACAAATCAAACCGTAGGAGCTGTAGTTTGAATAACAGAGCTACATGCTTACTTTTTAACTAGTAAATAAGAAATGAAATGGGAAATACAGAGGGAAATAATAAAAGATAAAGTGACATGCCAAGTTCAGAGAACTCCATTATGTATTCTTCAATATTAAATAATCACCACATTAAGGAAATTCTGATTGTAATAGTGTTTAAATAACTAAAAGGGGTCTATAGTTCTCGTTATTCATGAACACATTTATTTATTCATTAACAAGAAAATAATTGGATACCAGATGACTTCTGTGAGCAACAATCGAGCAGTGACAGTAATTTAAACTGGACGAAAATGAACTAAAGTCTTGATTTACAGCTTGATGCTGCCACTATTTCAACACACATGCTTAGACAGTCCCAGCTTCTGCATTAGTGTGACCACAACTTCTATCATCGGCCGACCGTAGAGGCCACTGCTAGACATCTTGTGAACAGGAAAATATACAGTAGTTTTATGATTAAGTATGCCTGTGTCTACATACAATACATGCATATATGGGCATCCCATATAAAAATGTGAAAATGGATAATCATGCAAATAGAACTTTTCACATTCCGTAAGAAGGCCCCAATGTAACACAAAACGTTTACACATCTTCCCATGCTAGGTTGTGAGAGTCACAGAGACAGTTAAGGTGCTCACCTCAGTGATGTCTGTCCATTAGAAAGGTTAACTTGAAAAGAGCAAGTTCAAGCAACAACCAGAGAGGTGAGTTAGGAAGGATGCAGGCAGTACCAGCGGTAAACATTAACCCTCAGAATATTGTTAGTAGTTGGAAGAGGAAAACAGGAAAATAATCGCGTCCAAAACACACACAGGCATGCAATTACATTGTCCTTGTCAGGTGACACTGATCATTGGGTGTGCTCATCCTTTGAAATGCAGTCAATCAAACTCCAAAGTGAAAAAAACAATCAAAACAATTCATTTTTTGAGAAGAGATTTGTTTGGGGTTGTATTATGGGATGTTACGCAGGTCATCGCTACCCACCATAGAGTTCTCGGTCTTGATGGATTTGACTTGTAGGCAGTCTTCCACTCCTCTAGAGGTGCTGTTTGCCTCCACCCTCCCGTCTGCGATCTTGGAATTGGCTCCGTTCTCCCCGTCGCCTCTGGGCGGCTGTGGCCTCGGAGGTGCATCGCTTCGTTGTTTCTTGGTGACATGGGCATCGGGTCCGTGGACTGTCTTGACGTGCTTCCTGAGAGAGCTGGGGTCCGTGTAGCGCTTGGTGCAGCCCGGGATCTTACACACGTATGGTTTCTGCCAAAAATTAACATTATACATAATTTGTACTACACATCACTAAACAGACTGTGGGTCAAAATGCACGACATCCAGGTGAGTAAACAAACCTCATTGGAGTGTGTGCGGTTCTGGTGCTTGGCCCGGTCCGAGGCGTTGGAGAAGGCCTTATTGCACCCTTCGTGTTCACACACATACGGCTTCTCCCCCGTGTGAGACCTGAGGTGGGTCTTAAGGTTCTCCAGGCGGGAGTAAGCTTTGGCGCAGCCCTCAAACTGCAGAGAGAGGAAGACAGACGGACAGACAGTGAGACGGGATGCCTGAGCTTCTGTGCTGTTTGGTGCAGCTGGCTGGAGAATACTAATAAAAATGCTCTGTGCGGTTACATTTTTAAATGTAATCTACTCTCGGCCTTCTGCCTACAGTGGGATGCCACACAAAGACAAAGCAGAGCGACAATGTGGTAAAAAGGGCAATTATGTGAAATATCTAAAGTGAGTGTGAAGGGCGGTAGAGCTCTTTGACTGGTGTGCTTTGTTGAGACAAAGAGAAGTCTGTGTTTAGCCTTTGTGTTCACTTGTGCTGCACAAGCTATAATTTGGTATTCATTCTGAGCAGTCATTGTGAACATAATTGGCTTTGAAATTAAAAGGGAATCAAACTTGACTAGCTCAGAAATCGGATCTAAAAGTCAGAAGATTCTCCATTAAGAACTCAAGGGGAGTTAAAGTGTTGGGTGGAGATGCACGGGGGATTCGCACCGAGAATACACAGCCTGGTCTTATTAAGAACCCACGGCCCCCTGCTTGTCTGCAGATTTTAATTACACACCCACGCTGTCAATCAGCTTTCTTCACTCTCTCCTTCACAAGTCATCTGTTTTAATGCATTCACAAGAGCAAGCTTTGAAGCTAAGCAAACATGCCCCCGATGTGATCTTCACACAGCAAATGAAGGCTTCAATAAAACCCTCATGATTTTAAAAAGTATCACTCGCTCTAAGCACAAGGAAGTTCCAACGGAAATGTTCTTTGGTCAAAGCGAAGGGTTGAAGCGCAGAGACCAGTGAGTGAGCGGTTATTCTCTCCCAGTCAACCAGACAGTAAATCCTGAAATGCATGGGTGTTTCTTTGAACAAATCCAGCAACTCAGGTTTGGATGACGCAGAACTTTTAAAAACACAATCATATCACAGGAAAATAATTTGTTTGCAAAATAACCCTGAAGATGTCACCAGGGTATGTCCACCTGGGCTCGGAGACAAAAGCCTGCATTATGAATCGGGGGTGTGGAGACGTTTAGCTAGGAAGGTTCTGTCAAAAGAGCCATTGTTTGCATGTAGGAGATTTCCTTTTAAACAGCCATAACACATTGGTAGAGATTGCCTTTGGATACAGCAGCCAATCAGGGAGTCCGATGGGTAGTAAGGTAACCAGCTAGCTTTGCAGGTATAAGAAGTACTCACGGTGCATTTATGCGGCTTCTCCCCCGTGTGACGCCTCATGTGGACCACCAGCATGTACTGAGCCTTGAAGGGCTTCTGCTCCCGTGAACACTCCTCCCAGCGGCACACAAACTCCTTCTTCTCCCCGTGGATGTGATCATTGTTGATGTGCTGAGGAGACAATTTGAATTCAAGTAAATAATTGCACTGTAGCGTCCACCAGGGTATGCAGGCGTTAAGACAACGGGGTGTGTGAGCCTGTGTGCGTATTCATTGAAAAGGGTCAGCAAATTCTTGTCTTTTTCCCACCAGAAGACACACACACACACACAAACACACACACACACGTGGTGATGATGCCATCCATTATGGCTGACAGTTATTATGCATCTGTCAACAGGAAACAAAAACTATAAAAGCTTGTTTTGTTTTTTCAGGCTGTGTGTGTGTGTGTGTGTGTGTGAGGGGGGGACGGGGGGACTTCCTTGCATCCCGGTGTAAGTGATCAGGAAGAGGCTAACCGAATTTTTCTTTGTCTTTTTATCCTCCATTCTTCTTCCTTTTATTGGATCAGGAAGTCGGTGAGGGACAGACACAAAGTTTCCTGTGCAAACTTAAAATGCGCGTTTTTGCGAGTGAAGTAGCTGCAGGTAAATTACATTGCTAACACAACTGAAATCTGTTTTAAACACAAAATAATAATAATTTGCACCGCTGGAGAAAGAGGCAGTCAGTTACTCCTCCCCCAATGTGTCGACCTGCAGTTATCTGAATCATTCTTTCATCCAACTCAAACGACTTACATTGCAGACAAATCATTATTGCACACATATACAGACGGCTGTGAACAGATGCACTTCCAACCCTTCATCCTGTGCACCACATGCAAATATCCTCACGCCCAGAGGAAACACTTGATTTCCTGTCTGTGACCACTTCTCCACCAGTGCAAAAGTGCATCGTCAGCGATTCTACCGGGATCTATTTTAGGTGAAGGAGGAGTGGAAGCAGGCGGAGGTCTCTATTTCCAGGTGACTGCTGTAAATCTGTCATTTAGGGGCTCTTGACAGAAATACTTTGGTTTTTTGTGCTGATGTTAACCTTGTGTGAGCCCCTCGGTGTGCTCAGGGAAATGCTGTGAGGATTTGTTGCAGAACAAAATAGCCATTTCAAACCTGGGATTCTCTCTTTTTTTAGGTTGATAGATAGCAGAGGCCTAAAAAAAAAAAGACAAACATTGTCCTGTGCGAATTTAAAAATATGCTGGCCTCATTGTCCAAGTTCACACCAGCAGTCCAGCTCCCGAATCCTGGAAAGCTCTCAGAGTTTGTGGCTCGGTAGCTGGGGTTCTGGCAAAAGTTCTTCGAGTTAACTCGCTGACTCGTTGCGGCCAACGGCAACCTGTCCCTCACAACCCCCCATCTGCCCGTGGGTTAGCGGACCTGACACATGCCCGCCGCTGTGACGGGACTGGAAAACAGGGGGAGCGTGAGGTTCCATAACCTCCAGAGCTTCTGGCATGACGATGGATTTACGGCCGGCCCTCTGGGCTTCGGGGCTGGGGTGGGGGGTCAGGGGGTTGCTAGCAGTCTAAGGTTAGGGGTCAGGGGTCAGGGGGCTAAAGGGTTGATGGCTGGGACGTGGGGGCACAGCTGCAGGGCTCGGGCTACAATGTGGCGAGAGCCGGCAGGCCTTATTAACGGTGCGCGTGGCAACCCAACAGGAAGGGATCCGTTACAGCCCGGCGTTCGGACCGGATTCAATCGGCATGGTTTGAACCAGGAGGAGGACAGTTGTTTGTTTGAACTTTTCACTTTTCACACAAACAAAATGTGGTTGTTCTGATGGCACAATTTGGAAGTTGCTACTGAACTAATAATGTTGACGATGGCACAAAACATGTGTTCTGAAAGACTTCAAAGGGTGGAGACAAAACAGAGCGGGAAAGTCCTTCAAATCACTCACATGAACGAGCTGGTCCTGGGTGTCGTACTCCTTGCTACAGCCCTCCCAGTGGCAGTTGGTCTCGTATATGGCCTCAGGCTCCTGTTTGCACTCATCTTTATCCAGATCCTCACTCAGGTCCAAGATCCCCCCACAGTGGTCCTGAAGAAAGCGCACAGCATTGTGTCAGAGAGGCAGCACAGACGTGTGCACCCAGCAACCTTTAAAAAAACGACTAAAATAAACAAAGTAAAGACACAGTCTGACCTGAAGCAGTGTTCAATTTGTTACAGAAGCATTCTCTTCTTTGCATCTTTCTTATCTTATCTGGCACTTGATCCTAATGAGTTGTTGCCTGATGTGTCTCAATGTGGGACAACACCTTTTGTCATTGATTAAAGTGGCTTTCTTATGCACTAGCTATAATCAATGAGAGCCAAAATGCAGTGAAAAGGGTGTCTATGCCTGAAGCTGTGCTAGAGATAACTAAGGTGCCAAAAAAAGATCTATGCATATTAAGTAAATGTTCAGGAAAAAGATATTGGATCCTGGTTTGGAATGTGAAAGCTGGAAAAGTGACATTGCATTCAAAGATTCATAACCACTGTTTGATTCTCCTACCTGAGAGGATGGGGAGATAGGCAGTGGACCCTCTGCCTCCGTCTTAACCTTTGACCTCTTGGTGCTCAATGGGTTCACTGTGCTACTCACTGCTGGGTCTCCACTGGCATTCTGAAGGACGGATAAGGGAAACAGGGTTGAAGCGGCACAACTTCAGGAGACACGCTTGACAACCGTAAAAACAACCCACGACGCAACAAATAATTTATTCACCATCACAGAAAATTGTAACATTCTTCTTGTTCTATCCATTAGCCCTCTAACTCATTCTCCTATTCATTTGACCATCCATCACTGAATGAAATCGAATGGAATCCACAGTCACCAGTAGCAGATGGGATTCCGATACGAGTCAAGGAGATACCCTGACATTTTTTGGCAAAGAGATGTGGGGAGTCGTTGTTGCGCCAGGCACAACTACCATAAGTCAGACTGGGACCTGCCGCAGAGACTAAACAGTTCAGACTGCTTTAGGATTGCCAAAGCCACATGGAAATATGAAAGAAGAGGAGTTATTGCCGTCGGTACGGACGGGGAAGGTGACAGGGTCGACGATAGTGGGGGAGAGCTTTGATCTGCCAATGGATTTAAGACGACAACACACAAGGCCTGTTAAAACTCTAATGGAGACAAAAAGAGAGGGAAGAACGTAAAGCAGCTGATCAATGATTGTGTGTGCGTGGGTGTGTATATTAAGTTTCATTTGAGCGGGTCCAATACAAGAGGGGGGGTCTCCTAATCCCACCCATATGCTCAAGTGCAGTTTGGCATTTCTAGGGGCCTCCATGATTCATTTAGTTAGTCGAATACCAAGAGAAAAATATGGTTCCAATCACTGCTGAAATGATGCCGAATGTGTGCGTTGTGCTCGTGTGCTGGTTCGTTTGTGCATTTGTGTGTGTTAGCACGCAATAAGGTGCAAACATGCTAAACGTGTGTTTATTCATGACGAGTTGTACATTTACAGCCTTCATCCTCAGTTTGGAACATTGACCATGTTGACCAATATGAAATTGGCTATCAGTTGATCATTTAAAATCAAGTTTAAGGCTCCTTTCCATCTGAAGGGCTGTGCACATGTGCAATACCGATCAGGCACACTAGCAAAAATGTCAGCACTTTGGCACTGGAAAATCAAACCATTAAAACACAGCTGTGTTTTTGACACTGTCGATTCTTAAGTTTGGGTATCGGCATCAGCAAGCAAACAATCGTATAGGAACATCCGCACGACCAATCCCCACCTTACAGGTGTTGACACACTAATCAGAAATCTGATGTAGTACATGGAAACCTCAATCTGGTTTACACATTCATATGAATGGGATTTAAGAAAGAATTTAGAATGTAGATAAACCCGTTAATCTTTGAACTATTGGTATACAAGTGTAAGACAAAAAGGTACAAGGTATCCCATTCCTACCTGGTTTGCTTCAGAGCTGGAGGTGTTGTGGGAGGTGGTCATAGGTGAAGCAGCGAGAGGGTGTTGGCGAGCAGAGAAAGAGGAAGGCGATGGATGAATGAGAGGAGGTGTGTGGCCAAAGGCGTTGAGGCTTCTCTGATGGGACAGCAGCTGCTGGTACGCCACAGGGTTGATGGGATGAGGGAAGCTGAACGACGGACTGAGCAAGTGCAAAAGAGAAAGGAACTCTGGTAAATATGATGACTGTCTAACGGCCTATAGGACTAAATGCAAACAGGATTCAGATTACCAGCCAGCAGCATGCTGACTGGATGCATGTAGTATTGGCCTTACAGTAGGATACAAATAGGGTCGAACAATGAAAAGTTTAACTTGTTAAAATACTTTGAATTAGGCATATAACTAAATAATAACATGTGTATTATTTGTCTAATTACCTGATCCCTCCGACTGAAAGGTGCCCGTACGAGCTGCTGGCGGCCGAGCTGGAGCGCGAGTTGTTGATGTAGGCCACCAGGGAGTTGGGTGAGGTGCGGATCATGGTCTGCAGGTCAATGCTCGCATCTGACAACGGGGAGATGGACAGCGCCCTCTTCCTGCTCAGCCGGGGGGTCAGCCGGGGGCTGGAGAAACGTGAAACTGGAAACAGACGCAGGGAGACACAACGAAGACGATGTCAACCATCTCGGCATTGCTCCCTCAATGGGTGACCTCAAAGCTGGATAGCCAACGGCTTCATTTGCGCACAGCCGGCAGATTGGAAAACGCTGTTTAACTTCCTCAAACTTCCACGAAACCTCTGGCTGTCCACAGCAGAGAGCAGCAGCTCCCCTGGACCGTGTGAGAAGACACATTCGGCCCCCGAGCATTGTAGTAGAGGTCACAGCCATGCCGAACCACTCTATCGCCTGCATCTCTCTCACACACACACACGCAGTGTTTAACATTCACGTCCTCTTATGCATAATGAATCGGCCCCAATCATTCTCTGTAATTGCCGTGATAGCGATCTCTTTCAAACCGCTGTACTTGAGCAAGTTAAATGGAGGCGATTTAAACAAATTGATCCAGGAATACCATTAAAAAGAAAAAGAACAAGGTGGACTCACAAAAGGTAGCGTTCACAGCCTTCCGGAAGGCCTGGCTGGTGCACGACTTTCTCACAGAAAAAAAGCACCAGAAAACGGCTACTTTCCCATGGACTGAGAAAGAAAGCTACCTTTTTAATTCCTACCGATACTCCATCATTTGTGTATATTTATTTATTTTGCAGTTGTGGGCAATACGTCTCTCTGACTCCCACAGAAACAGTGACAGATCACTTGCTAGAGACCAACAGGTGCTGCTTTAAAAGGGGAGGGGGGGGGGGCAGAGAGCAGGGCGGCCTTTGTGTGCACGTGTAATTAGGTCTTACAGCAGACATCATCAGAGGCGCGAGAGGCAGGAAACTCATAATGGGCCCATCAGAACCCATCTACGCACACATTCGCTGCATGTTGGCTGCTGTCAGTGTGGAGCCCACACCCCGGCTCTTAGCTGGTGGAACTCACAAAGCCTCCAGCGAAATGAGTCCAGGCACCGCCATAATCAGCGCGCCAGACCTGCACCCATAAACCAGTACGCTCCTTCCAAAACCATTATGTTTGGAGGTGGCGAGTCGTAAAGCAGAGGCACATGCACTTAGTTAAAAAGCCCCCCGAGACGATAGACAGTAGTTTGGGGTGAAAAAAGTAAAGGAAATAAAATGGTGGAGATGATGATAGAGACGTGTATGAAAGAGTTGGCAAAAACAACAAACGATCCTCTGGAATGTGCTTCTTTAGGGGTAATAAATAAACGTCACCTTTGGTTAGCTACACAGAGGAGTAAAAAAGAGAGATGGGGGGGGGGGGCATAAAAAAACTCAGACGATCCTCCACCCGGACCCCTTATGAATGCCGACTGTCTCGCCAACAGCTTTAATGGGAGATATGTGTATTAATATTCCCCCTCTATAATGCAGGAAACAGGCCTCGCCGCCCGGTGGCCTGGCAGCCTGGCGCCAGCCTCGCGCTTCTGGGCACGGCGCCCAAAACGCCGCCCTGCGCCTCGGCCGGCAAAACCACCCCCTCAATCTGTACCTGCGCCTCTGCTCGGGAGGAATCTACAAGAACGCCTGCAACGTCCGACCTTCTAAACCTCAGGCGCAAACAGGCTAGTTTGGTTGCTGCGTTGTTGTTACTGGTTGAACTTACTTTAGCAAATATGGAAACAAATGTGCGCACACAACTCTCCGCACTCGGTGAAGGAGTGTTTTATAGGTGGCGGTTATAATTGAAAGGGTGAGCAGGTTCCGGCAGGGAGTGAGAAAACAGATGTTGCACAGGCCATGGCGGCGCGGCAGTATGTGGTACCATGCCATGTGTGTGTGTGTGTGTGTGTGTGTGTGTGTGTGACTGCATCATGGGCTGGTTGTAATTAGGGGATCTGGATTTGTGTAGGTCATAATTACAGGCGGTCCAGTGCACATTGATATAGCTGAGTAAAAAAGAAAAAAAAAAGTATATATATACACACACACAGTATATGATGATGTGAAGAGACTGTGATAAGAATGATTTGAAGCATCTGCAGAAGGCGTTCCAGCTGAAACAGTGTGAGCTGGTGTCGCTGCGCTCGCTAACGTTGCTGCACTGGGACCAGTGTTACCAGGCTCACTGGAAGAGATCAGAGGGTCGGATCGCTGGTTCGATCCCTGGCTTCACTTGTGTCTGTCCTTGGGCAAGACAACTAACCCAAATAGCCCCCTTGGCCATGACTACAGTGTGTGAATGTCAGCGACTGATGGGCGGGTGGCTCTGGTAGCTCCAGTCATGTAGTATGAATGGGTGTGAATGGGTGAATGATGACATGAAGTGAAAAAGCGCTTTGAGTGGTCGGATTACTTATGCAGTGTTGCGTGGTTGTAGCAAAGCAACAATCCAACTTATTAAATTCAGATACCGATAGAGATGCCTAGTCTTTGGGTACCACACACAGTAGGTATTAATGTGCTCCTTTGGTATTATATGTATCGTCATAAGAAATAGGATTTAGAATTCAACTGCTAAAATTTTGAATGCAGAAAATCTGAGTGTATAATTGATATTAACATTGAATGAATTAATATTTCGTCACAGGACTCACTAGTTTCAGACACCATCGTATCTGGACTTAGACCAATAGATATGGGTGAACATTATTCAAATCTTTATATTATGTTATTCTTAAATAAATTCCTTCATTTGACTTGAAATTATGGTTTTAAAATATACATATTATTTTGAAAACTGAGAATAAATACTGTTGAGATATTAACCAATACAACTTTTCAGTACATGATTTGATAGTTTGACTCAGTACAGACTTTAATTCAACCGCTATGCTACGACAATGTACATGAGAGTCATAGCCCACCTCTTCAGTGCAGCTTGAGTCCATGCCAGCAGGGCCCCCGGCCTCCACGTCTGTAGCCATGTGGCCCCACGTGACCCCCACGGGCTTGTCGGAGTGAAAAATGTTTATTTACCCTGCTAAATCTCATTAATACTAACATTGTGATTTTATTAGTGCTGAATCCTCTATGAGCCCCCAGTGTCCAGCCCAAAGCCGACGTTGTGTTTGCCAGCGTGTTTAAACACACACTTCCAGCCATGTGCTCATGAACCAACATATAGTTAAGTGCTTGTGTATGCAGTCGCCCCCACCACACCCCCACCACCACCACACCAGTACACAAACCTATCTCCCTCGCTCGCGCTGCTGCATCGACACTAAAGCCTTTTTCCTCGGGATGGTATACACGTTTACTTTGGCTGCTGCTTTTGTCGTGGGAGCTTCTGCGTTTTCCCGCAAGCGGCTCGGGTATTTCTCTGCCCACCCACCCCTTACATACCCCCTCATACACAAACAGCCTTCTATGTGCCTGCAATGTGAAGTAGCATCCTTTAAACTCTGCTAACCGTGGTTCAATGTGAATAAGGCCGTGTTCCTCAACAGCCCAGCTCAGTTCTAGGTGGAGATATCTCTGAGAGAAACATATGGCATCTATGAAAAAGTCATTTCTCCTCATAGGGGAACTAGGCCCATTCATTTATTTCTGTATCCAGAACCTCTCTCCAAAAGCCCCAAAACGACTAAGTATGATTGATCAGGCAACAACGTGTCTATTAGCTAAGTCATTGCACTTTTTAGATAGGAATGTTCTTCCAGCCCAAGCTCATGCATGTGTAAATTCAAGAAGATTTAAACCAACACCAAAGTACTTGATTTCATGATTTTCTTGTGTTTTTGTTGTTTCAGTCCAGTTTGCTTAACTCAAACTCCTTGTCCGATAAGAACAGGAAATGATTAATGGGTGAAGCACACCGCAGACTGCAGCGTTTCAGAGGCAGCTAAGCGTTGCAGCGAGGCCCTCGCAGACGCCAGTGACGCCATGTTTGTCCATTATCCTGCTGCGATTCTGTGGGAGGAAAAGCTGACAGGCGGCGTATGGATGTTGAAACAGTGAGACTGCAATCAAACAAGCACTCTGCTGCGGAGGTTTGTGTTTTAACTGGGAACATGAAAAGAATTCCCCAAACGTCTGTGGCGCTCTGCAGTTGTGGCATTTCAAACAACATCTTCCTCATATAACGGAGAGGAGAGCAATTCCTCTGTAAGTGTCTGACTTACAGAGGAATTGCCCAAGAGCAAATCCTAAAAGTTATCAAGTGGGACCTGTAGCACTGACCCCCCCCCCACACACACACACACACACCATCACACTTTTCCACAAGCACACTTCAACACAGCAGCACTCAGTGTTTCAGGGCTCAACCATGAGTTTTGCGATTCACTTATCCAGAGGATAAACAGGTGGAGGAGGGGGGGGGGGGGGGGGCGACCATACTATGGGTTCACTGAGGGCTCCCAGTTTTTGCGGTGGGTCTGCATAAATTATTATCGCATAAATTGTTTTTTAATATGGGTTTTATCTCCGCTACCTTCCAAAACCAACGCTGAGGGATGAAGCACATATTTGCCACCTCTGCCACTACCCCCCCCCCCACTCTGGCAGTAAATGAGGCTTTAGATTCAGGCCACGGCTGCCCGCGATGACCATTAGCTGGTCGTCTTGGTCAATAAGGGCCTTGTGTCTCGAGGCCGCAATGGAAGAGCCTGCAGGCTGGCAGAGTGGCAGGAACCGGACCACGTGACTCCCAGCGCGCTCCGACACTAAATGAAAGCTGGCGGGACGGCGGCAGCGAGTGTGGACGCTGCGGCTATTTGAGCAAACAGCCTCGCCAAACCAAGCGAGAGCAAGGCAGGACAGCGGCGGTGGCTGAGGTGGTTGGAGGTAGCGAAGGAAAAACGTGGAGGAGGAGGACAGAGAGGTGGTCTACAGTTTCGGCAAGGCCCCTAATGCTTCCTTTTCAACACCACTTTCACTGTTGTTTTAAAGAGGAATCGCCAAGCAGCCCCACGGCTGAATCACCTCCTTCCCCTCACCTTCGTGATTTCCTACCCGTGTGTGAGGGGCAGATTTATTTTGTCTTTCTCTGGGTGGGTGGTTGGACGGGATGAAAGAAAGAGCGAGGGGCTCCTGGAACCAAGTGGAGTATTTGATGATCAGGAAACGAAAGGGGCCGACTTTCACGGACAGATTTCCACTCTGTGGGCGCTCTGTTCTCTATTCATAAGGGCTGAAGGTTTCTTGGATGCGTTTCGCTGCTGAGATCAAACGCCTGTTCTGGTGCCTGACCGTCATCTTGATAGAGGGCCGGGGTTCTGCGCGAACAGGCGGGCCTCTGTGAGCTCGTGTGCACGTGACCGTCGGCTCGCCGGTTTTGCCCGGCTGTTGGATTTGTGTGGGTATCAGCGCTAAACGTCCTCATCCCTGCTGTCCAGTGGACAGCCGTGTAGCCTACGAGGTTCATCGGTCTTAACCCCCGGGAAGAAGCAAAAGGTCTCAGAGCAACACTCGTCTGCCTCACACAGTCAGAATCTCCTCCCGCTGTTGTTTTGGAGGATTGTTACTCAGTAAAGTCCCACCTGAAACCTCATCAGAACGAGAGACTCTTAGCGAACACGTTTTTACGAGCTCCTGGCCTTTGGGCTTTCAGTGTTTGTGCACCCTCAACTCACAACCAGCGGACCCCATGCTACGTATAAGTCCAAAGAGCTTCACTGGCTTTGATGTGGTGAAGTCTTCCATGAAAAAGCCTCCAGAGGGAGAATGAGAGGATGGTATCAACATGCCTGGTGCTGAGAACAAAGGGCAACATGGCTGTTAAGTCTGGCTTTTACTCTTGTACCAGGGATGAAAGACACATGCTCTAGTATTACCGGGGTGGCCAATAATTACTCATTTTTGACATGGAATCATCAAACTGACATGTCATGTCGGGGATTCAGGAAGCTTTCCAGTACAGGTTTATACGATAGCGGCATTTCTGTATTTGCTAAAAGATCTCTTGAACTTTCTGTCCATCCTCCCTCCCTCCCTTTTGTGATGTTAAAAATCATCAGTTCATAAAGGTGGATAACGTCAGGTGTAGCTATTTAATGTTGACAGAGTAAACAGCTTAACACAGGCCAACATAAAGCTGCGTATGAGCACTTCAGCCATCTGAAAGCCACTGCCTGTTCTCCAAAATGGTTAAGTAGAAGGAGAAGAACCCCTGTTTGTTGAGTTGGGCTGTGGGTTTTTGCATTTCAACATGACCATCAGCAGTGGAGCAGTGCCCCTCGACAATGGATGGATGGAAGTTATGCAAGTCAATGGTATGGCAATGAGAGCATTTGTCTGTATATTAAATTATAAGTTAAATTATTAAGGTCATTTTATGCCAAATCATTACATCTGTTTTTGGACAAACCAACCTTTTCACACACTTATTACAATGTCAACCATGACGTTGTAAAGTTAAACATATTTTACTATGTTACGTAATTTGGGGTTTATAAACAAAATATATTAATAAATTTGAAAGGATTCACAAGTAGATGAATAACATTTGTAACTAGATCAAGATACTATAAGATGTAGCTACAATAGTTTTATATTGTATTATTGTTTTTATTATATTGGCTCTTGATGTATAGGACGTAATTCTCATTTTATAAATAGCTAAATGCTGATACACTGGACTACATCCATTAATTGCTACGGTGCAGTAAAATATTCTAAATTGTATTTCTGTCAAAAGGTATTGCGTCACAAGCTGTCAGTTTATCCTCACCGTCCATGGGGCTGATGTACTCTGGCAGATGAGCAGCCGCAGCCGCCGCCGCTGCCGCTGCCGCACTGCTCTGTATGAGCAGGTCTCCGTAGGGGCTTCGCTGGCTGGCACTGGCCATCAGGTGGTAGTAGTCTGTGGGGTTGGCCCCAGGTGGTGGAGGAGGGAGATTAAAGAGGGCGCGTTCTTTCAGGTGTTCGTGGGTCACTGCAGCAGACATGGGAGGAATAAAAAAAAAAAAGGGTTATTATTTTTCTGCTTCTTAATTTCCCCTCCCCCGCGAATAGACAGTTTCTGCATGTGTTACATTTGAAAAAATCATTATCTCAGAAAATGGATTTGACCGTATTAAGAAAAAACAACAAAGAAAATGGGATTCCAATATTTTAAGTTCTGGTAGGCATTTCTAGCTGCAGTGCTCATTTTGGAAGAAATTGAGCAAATTTTGTAATTTCAGCGAAACAAAGACAAGAACAGAAAAAGGCCGTTGGAAGAACTCAACTGAGGAGACAAAGGATCTGCTTTCCAGATCTGAGGGTTGGGGGCATGCCGCGGGGCATGAGTCTTTTGATAAAAGTGTGTGGTGTCTTGGAGCCTCGCCGGGCCAAGGGAAGATATCTCCAGGGAGTGAGGGAAGCAGAGGGAGAGATGGAGCGGGGCAGAGAGGGGGGCCACCGAGGGAAGGAGTATCACATTCCTGCACTTCTCCGGTCTTGCATTAGCAGTAAGTTGGACGGACTGAGGTCGTGCCCTGCAGGTGCACACACACCCACGCTCACAATGCCCAGGAGAACCTTAATGACGGAATGGTCAAAGGTAATATTGACGTCAGCTGTATTAACACCTGCTCCTAGTAAAGCTTTAAAAGGAACTATAAATGTGAGACATGGATGGGCCTGCATTTTTCTTACATCATACTGTGCCTGTATCCCCCTTTCTTCCAATCCACCCCCCCACAGAAGGGTATAGAAGAGACGGGGGGGGGGGGTTCCACCAGCATGAAAATGAATTTGCATGCTGGTGGAAACAGGGAGATGTGGGGGTTGGGATCACTGGGGGGGAGCAGAGTGATATATTGGGGAGCACAACCTCAGCCTCCCCCAGCCCGTTGACATAAAAGCATGCATACAAATCAAAAAAGGTCTGGATCCATCTAAAGCTATTTGGCCATGGCTGTGCTAACAAGGCAGGACCTGAAATGACCGGGACATTTACCTCGGGTGTCTCTCTGGCTGCCAGATCACGTTGCCAACTTAGCAGAGAAGCATTTCAAGTCCATGCGTGACAACTCTTACGGACACTTTCCAAATCAAACCAAAGTAACACCGGTAAAGTTACCACATTTGTGTGAATTCTCGCTTTTGTTCAGTCATTAACTACCCGAAGTATAAGACAGTTTAAACTGTGGGAGAAGTACATTTACATTTGGAGTTAATCGGTAAGGTTACACTTAACTGCAATGATGCTTTGACCCATATGCCAACCAGTGACAATGCTAACAAGCTGGTGTTGGGCAGGTAGGATATTTACCATCATCACAGATGGGTCACCATTAGTTCTTTTTCAGGTGTATTGGTCAATTCAATTGATTAAAAAAGATTTATGTGGTCAGATATCTTTTCTAACAGTTTGAGCTTCCGTGGTCATTTATGATAATGCTAGGTGAAGTGTTTAGTTATCAGGTATTGGTCAATTCAAATATGATGAAATGAATTGAATATAATAAGCAATGTAATGACAGTAATGACACCTTAATATTAACAATCATTACTGCACCTCTGCTTGGTTAGAAAAAAGCTTGCATGTACCTTAATTTATCACTGGTTTTGGGCTCCGCCATGGGAGCAAGCCAGTGACTCAAATCAAGCACAGCAACCCGTGTAGTGACACCCATTGAGCTAAATGCCCACACACTCATCCTCTACAGGGGAACCCTGGTGCCACTTAACCTGTACCTCATTGTTTGTGTCAATAATCGCTGATGTCTCTCATTCGGCATAAAAATATTTAGATTTCGCAATGGGACAGATGTGTGGACTGGTTACAGTGGGACAGATGGTCTGAGCGGACTGGTTAGAGTGTGATAATATTGGAGAGTGTATAAGGTGCAAGATAATCTGCTGTGCAAACTAAAGTGTGCATGCAGTGAGCTGGCTCCAAGCAGAAACCTCAGGTTTATTGTGGACAGGATACATAAATTCTGAACCCGGTCAACTCTAATTCCTCCTATTTAGAGTCAACTGGTCAAAGTGGCAGCAAAACAAATGTGAACAATTTTCCACATCACTTGCAGGTCTTTATTCATATTGTGTTAATTGCATACGCCATAAGAACACTGAATGTTTCTAGCTCGCAAATATAAGGTGATGATTGCAACTTAACAGGTATGACAGCAATTATGGATGCCACCTTTGTGACTGGGAGTCATCCCATTTGTTTGTGTGTATGAAGTCTTCCGTAGTAGGTGGTGTGAATGTGATAAAGCTAAAGGAATAAGGAGTACTTAGTGTTCCTCATGTGTGATGCTGATGTTCAAGAGGTTTTTTGTGTTTAGTGGTCTAGGTAGTAGTACAACGGTGCTTTTCCCCTGTGCTGCTAGCAACATATAATTTCGATATCAGATCAATATAGTAATATCTTGGTGGTACCATGAGTAAACATTACCTTCAGCAGGGCTCAGTCCCCGGGCCGCCGAGATCATGGAGAGGGTGGGGCTCCCGTGTACCGAGCGAAGGTAGTGCTCCATGTGGGGGCTGACGTAATGATGTGGAGGGCTGAACGGGGACTCACCCGTCCCGGGCGCCACGTGGGGAGACAGACGGATCAGGGAAATGTCTGAGATGACTGGACTGCCTGTCAATCCTGGAGGTCTGCAAAGACAAATTCAAAATCAGACAAATGGAAATAAATGATGACAGAAAAAAGGTGTGATGGAAGAGGAGGGGTCGTACATAACATGTCACATACAAAAAGCACATAGGGTAGGAGGTACCTCCGGTACTAATGGGAGTACTGTGCTCAGCTATCATTGTGAGTGATCTTCATTGGTATGTTCATAGACAAGCCTTGACTTCTGCTTTTCCACCAAAGTGTCTGCAGTCTCAATCCACTTAGACCCTTTTCCCATCCCATTCCCACAGCTAATACATAATAAGCCCCTCTTGTTCGCCTTCTTCTATTAAGCCCTTAAGCAACAGACAAGTCGAGACCAAAGGCCCCCAGGAAGCGTGTTCTTTATCTTTGTGTGGGAGCCTACAGGGCCCCTTACATCAGCTACTACATAGTGCATGATAAGAGAGTGCAACCTCAAGTAGCTGCCAATAGCTCCCTTTAGCAAGAAAAGTCTGAAGGTGTCTGACAGCGTGTCGGTCACGTCAGGCTATACAACATCTCCGGCAGGTAATTGGCAGCTCTGCTTGCAGAAACAACAGTGGGGGTAGTTCTCAACACCCCCGAGGGGTTGAAGTGTAGGTACAAATGTTGGGCAGCCTTTGGCAGTGGCACAACCCTTTGAAGGGGCATTACGTCTAAACCAGTGTGCTTCAGCTCTCATAAGAGGCCCGCCACTCCACCAGTGTGTGTTAGGAACACCTGGTAGAAGTCCAGGTGTTATCCCGAAGACTATTGAGCTGGGGGAAGGGTGACTAATAGGTGAAAGGCCTTGTAGACTGGTTGCCTTACTGGTTATCGGCACTGTTGCATGTCATGATTACTTCTCCCCACACAAGCTAATGTCCTCGTTAGAAAAGAAAGACACATAAGTATTTTTAATTCTGATGAAATAAGTAAGTAATCAGTCAATTTATCTGAAGCCAAAAGAAGAAGAAAATAAAATGCTTGAGGGTATAATTACATTGTAAAGAGTCTTTGGGTACCCAGAAAAGCACTATAAAAATGTAATTATTAATATTGCAGTTGAAGTATAAGACACTTCAACTGCAGGGGGTGGAAAGGGACACGGCATCGGTCTCACTCTGAAGCTTAGTGCCACTGACCAAGTGGAGCAGGAGCCATTGATTCGTAGAAAGTTTGACCACAATGACTCATACAACAATGAAATGAATTCAAAGCGGACCAGCTCGTTAGACTTCAAGAATGTCTTGGCATCAAAACTTGGATGACCGGCAACTTCCTGATGCTAAACTCAGAAAAAACAGAAGTTGTCCTTATAGGCCCAGAGCGCCTTCGAAGCCAGCTGTCACGTGATACAGTTTTTATGGATGGAATTGCTCTGGTACCCAGCAGCACCGTCAGGAATCTGGGAGTTCTCTTTGACCAGGATATGACCTTCAACTCGCATATAAAGAAGACTTCAAGGACCTCCTATTTTCATCTACGTAACATATCAAAAATCAGGCACGTTCTCAAGTGATGCAGAAAAATTAATTTATGCGTTTGTCACTTCCAGACTGGACTTCTGTAATTCTTTGTTATCAGGCTGCTCTTGTAAATCTCTCAAGCCTCTCCAGTTGATTCAGAATGCTGCAGCACGTGTATTAACAAGAACTAAGAAAAGGGATCATATCACTCCTGTATTAACTTCTCTGCACTGGCTCCCTGTTAAATCAAGAATAGATATTACGGTACTTCTCACCTACAAGGTACTTGCTGGTGAGGCACCGTCGTATCTTAAAGAGCTTGTAACACCTTATTGCCCTACAAAGAAGCTGCGCTCCATAGATGCTGGGTTACTTGTTGTTCCTATGGTTTTAAAAAGTAGGCTGGGGGCCAGAGCCTTCAGTTATCAAGCTCCTCTTTTGTGGAACCAGGTTCCACTTTCAGTCTGTGGGGCAGAGTCGGTCAGCTCTTTTAAAGTAAAACTTAAAACTTTCCTCTTTGATTCTGCCTATAGTTAGGGCTGGCTCAGGTTAGTCCGGACCAGCCCTTAGTTAAGCTGCTATAGACTTAGAATGCCGGGGGAATTCTTAGGACACACCAAGCTCCTCTCTCACGCTCTCGTTCTACCATAATTCACGTTTTATTAATGCACATGACTAATTCAGCTTCTTTCCGGGAGTTTTTTGTGCTTTCTCCCCTATCAGGTCTCTGTAGATCGTAGTTCCTTCTGGACCCTGGTCCTGACACCTACCGTGGCCATGCTGCCGCCTGCTGCTGCCATCATCATCATCATCATCATCATTTTAGATATTAATCATATTACTGTACTCGTAAACCAACATTACCCTCTCCTAAAGTCTCTGTGCTCTCCCTCCCCACAGGCTCCTGTGGATGGTGGTTCTATGTGATGGTGGTTCTATCTGATGGTGGTTCTATGTGATGGTGGATGCCCCTGCAGTGGTCCTGCTGTGCGCCTGGCTTGCTACTCACAATTACTTGAATCCTTTCTGTCATAGGAATTGCATGTATTATACATTGTTCATTCTGTACACATGGCATCCATTGTAGTCTGTCCATCCCGGGAGTGGGATCCCTCCTCTGACGTTCTCCCTAAGGTTTCTTCCCTTTTTTCCCTCTTGGAAGGGTTTTTTCATTTTTTGGGGAGTTTTTCCTGTGCCGATGGGTTTCGGGACAGAGGATGTTGTATGTGTACAGACTGTAAAGCCCTCTGAGGCAAATTTGTAATTTGCGATTTTGGGCTATACAAAATAAAATAAAATGTTTCATATCTTTCTGTGGACTGATATGATTTTAGGCAAGTACATAGTAAAGATGGCAATCATTCTGGAGAAGGCTAAATATTTCATTATACATGCGGGAAAACGCTCTGCGTTATCAAAACATTGATGAAATGAGTGTGACTGGTCCAGGTTACAGTTGCCTGTGGTAATGAAACGGGGCTTGGCAGAACCCCCCCCACCAACCCCATACTCAGGGTCTCATCTAGTGTCTCTGTGCAGATATGCCACCCTGCACCCGGGTCAGCCCTCCCCCGACAGGCCGAGCCAACCAACCCAGAGCCTCGGCCGTCGCTCCACTTCCAGTAAGCGCCTGCAGGCTGCTGGCCTTGTGTGAGGGCCAACTTTCTGCCGTCAGGCCCCGGCTTCCCCTACAAACAACCATAAAGAGCCCTGTGTTCTGGGCGGGAGGGGAGAAGTGAGAAGAAACAGACGCTCCATACACAAAAACACACTTCCCCCGGTCCGCCTCGATGCGGCATACAGGGAGCGGAGCTGTGCCGACTCAGATTAGTGCCAGGGTGCTTCACTGAAGGAAAACCTGGGTAAGCTGCCACTATTTGCTGCTGGCCCGCCTCATCAGTCTTGATGACTTATGGGCCAACGAAGTAATCTAACACTGGGATTCCCCGCATTTAAGCAACACCTCAAACCATGGTGCAACATCGCCTAGTATGTTTCTACAATGGACCGGATATCAGAAACGACTCACAATTAAAAAAAGGAATTTGTATGCACTGATATATATGATTCACAAAAGGTTTTGCTATGCTTACTTAAACCTTAAGAAAGAAAACTTGTTATTTTCTAGAGCGCTCCAACCGGAATAAGAAACTACAAAGGAGAAACCCCTCAGTTCAGTCTCATCAACCAAAAACAGCTAATCCAAAGCCATTGACAGCAATGGTATGATTCACTCTTTGTAAAATGAGATTCCTCGGCTTGTTTCATGCATTTGCTCAAGAAAAAAATTGAATCAGAACTGCAAGTATGGACTTGCTTTAAAGAATAAGTACATTTCGTATCCATACAGTTTTCCACCATTTAACTTCAAACCTTTGCCAACAATAGTCATTTAGCCGATAGCAAACCAGCATGTTCCTACACATCACTTTAGCTGCAGTAAATCACTCAAAACGACCGAGCCTGTGTATGAGGGCTTGATAATAAGGTGAAATGTACCTCGGTTGTCTGTTAGGAGGCTGCAAATAATAGTCTCGTCTGGCAGGTACCATTATTGAAGCCTTGTCGATCCACCCTCTTTCTGACAAGATGTTACTTGAAGTCTGTGTGTTTTCCAGAGGCGTCCGTCACAGGGGTTGAATGGGAAGCTCTTTGAGGGCCTCAGAGCCCTGTCTCTAAATTAGTGGCTGTCATCTAAAGAAACCTCCATCATACCTGAACAGGATGGGTGGCTGGTGGAAACACACAAGCTAAACTCTTTATTGCCTCCAAAGCAAAAGTGGCAGGTATTCGTCCTCGTAATGATGATACTTGAGGAAGCTCAGCGGGAAAGAGAAGGATCAGGAATCAATGTGAGTCAGTAGATGACAAGCTTTCCACTATGTAATTGCCATTTGTCTCTGCGCTCTGTACTGTGTGATTGCAAGATCTCTATTGTTCCATTGCTGTTAGAAAACGTGATTTGGACATGGTGCAGCTTGTAGAGCACATGAGTAACCCTGCGAGTAAGTGCATACCAGAGTACACGTACAGTGAAGTGGGCTTTTTGGAGCAGTCCCCCACAAACTGGTTCACCTCATGCAGGAAGACTAAAGGTATTTACTATTTACTTACTAGGTAAGTTTGAATGGGTCTTTCTGCAACCTAACGTCAGCTGCATAAACCTAACAAAGTCGTTTTTTTTCTCCTGTTAACCACAAGTTTGAAACAGTTTAACACAGACTGTACAGTCCTGAACAAAACATGTCTCCCTTTAAAACGTATGTGAGAGTGTGGCTTGGTTGGGTGGGCTCGTGTTTTGTTTGGGACAGACTTGTTCTGAAAGTGACGCCTTTGAAACCATCCGTCTTCACTGCCACAAGATGCTGCTCGTGCAACCTGTTTTCAAGGTGAGGCGTTCCAGCCGCGCTTTCAAATCCAAGTTTCCTTTCTGCCTGCCTCCCTGCTCTCCTGGCTGATCAACAACTTAGAATTGTTCTCTCTGGCATTTTCCCTACTGGCTCGTGGTGGGATGAATTATGATGTGACACACTCCCTTCTGTACTTCTGGGCAGCCAAGGCGATCAAGATGAATCACCACCTTGGCCCCCAGGGGACCTGCTAAGATCCTGCCTTAGTTGTTTTTGGGGCCCTCATCAGGATGCTGAGGATTTGGAAATCCCTTGATACTGTACTCGGTAAGAAGAGAGGGCTGTGCACAAAGGAGCGGCCCAGTAGAACTATGTCAGACGATGGGATAATACACTTAATTGAGAGGGGATTATACACAGGGGTAATCATCCGGCTCCGTTGTGATCACATACCATTTAGTCCGTATTGAGTTTGAGAAAATGACGCTGACACTGTGTGATAAGCTGTGGAAATTTTAGGCCATTGATCTGCAACTTCCCAGCCTTTAGATTGACGGGTCCCTTTCTTTACAGCAGCACATTTCTGGCTGTAACTCAGGGGAGCAACCGCATTGGAACCTTAGCCGTGACGATGTGCCGGTGCCGGAGCCAACAAGCAACACCGTAAAAAAAACAATACATCTGTCACAACCTCTGACAACCATCCCGCCCCCCCCCCCCCCCGCCCCCCCTTTCCATGTCAACCGAACCAAAACAAAGAAGGGAAAAAGCAACACGGGCCCTGAATGGCTGATCTGTAAACTGTATTTAATCAACACATTCCGCGCTGTGGGCCTTGAGCGGGCTGATTGCCTGGCGAGTTGGACCACATCTGTTTGTGTACAGGGGCGGTGCAGGCCGCAGCCCCGCCACACAAAAACCTTGAGCATATTTCAACTTTTCGGTCCTGCAATTTGTCCCCTGACTGCTTCCCGAGAAGCATAAATACTGTGGGACGGGCAGGAGATGTGTTTTGTTCATCTCTTGCGTTGTCGTTGCGGTTCCGGAACGGGAAGGCCGGATTTCAGATCGCTAATTACCCGGTCAAACGGCTGCCATTCCGGGGTTGTGGGTTTGTACAGGAGACAAAATATTGAGTAAACAGCAGAGCAGTTTCTACTGCACGCCAACGTCCTACTGGCATCCCGTGAGAGGCTTTTTCTCTCTCATGGCTGCTAAGTCTGTGAAAGGCAGTGGAAACGCAGCTCCAAGCTAAGCTAATAAGATACTTAGAAATGAGAAAGAAAATAGCACATAAAAGTACTTTATATACTGTAATATTCAGTAACGTGGGTACATTTGTGGAACCACCTATGTGTTGAATCTTTTTGAACAGCAGCCGATTTAAAAGGGTTAGATATTCCTAAATTAAAAACAGCTCCATGTAGGAGGAACATTGCCGAATATGAAATAGACAATATTTCTGGTACTACTGTAAAATGCCCATTGTGACTGGCGCGCAATGCCAAATTGATGGATTGGTTTAAAATCAGGACTAATGCTGAACAAATGAAACCTGTGAATTTCACAAAAAAATACACTTTCTAGAAATCACACGTTGCACTCAAAGCTGCTGTGCACCATCATTCTTCTGAGCCACATCAATACCCAGTCTATGCCTTTGCACTTCGTCGGCCAGGGACCGCAGCAGGTACCAAAGCAGCATCTGCACCACGTGACCCACAGCCATCATTACGTCACGTGCAGAAAGCGGTGAAGGATGCTCCGTACGGAAAGATTCCCCAGACAGGAAGTGCAGCCCTGACGCAGAGCAACCGGCCCGCGACCAAACGCTGCCACCAAGCACCGTGCCTCTGCACCTTGCTCCATTTCGCTGGGACAACAGTAATGAGGTGATTTTGGCGCGTGCCCGGGATGAGACAGCTAGATCAAGGTCTTGATGAATTAGTGGGAGCACTCTGTCAGAGTCCCATCACATTAATCAGAGCAAAACCCGGTGCACAGCCACACTGTTCCCTCCTCCCTTCCCCTCGCTTTGCAGGTGATGAATAGCTCTGCCTCCACTGTGTATCACCTGATCTCGCTGAATGTAAATGTAACAGCATAGTTCTCACAAAACCTCTATTGATCTTTCTCCCTGGTTCCCTTCCTGGATACAAATATCTTAGATAAGCATAAGGAGGCCTGGCAATGTTGGAAGGCCGGATTTTTATGGTAATGAAGTCAGAAAATAAATTGGTATTCCTTTGTAGGTCAGGTTAGGATACAAGTTGCAGATGCGAGCACATAACTGTACCATCTATGCTAAACAATGAACTCTCACTTCATGTCCTAAAACGGAAGGCTTCCAGAAACTCTTGTTCATAGGAGGGACTGCTCGGACGCGACCACTTTGGTCTACAAGAACTGGGGAAATCAAGAGGAGGTTGTGTTGTGCTAATGTGGCTCCACGCTTTCCTCATGTCTGGCTGCTGTATTTCAACTCTCAGAAGGAAGAGACGTGTTTAGTTCCACCAAATGGGAAGAAGTGGTAGTGTAATTCTCAGAGAAACATTTTTAGTGGATGCATATATTTAAAAATGTTTAACGTTCATCACAAGCCTCCCTGCTACTGACAATGGCATCATATGACTCTTGTGTTGGTCAGTGGAAATGTGTACAATTTAAAATGTGTACAATTTACTGACAAATTTCCTTCTGATTTTAGTATCCGTGTTGAGAGCTTTTAAATAAGGCCGAAAGCAGTGAAAGTCATTTGCGTTGGTTACAGGGTTTTCATTTATTAACCTGACCTTAGATGATCATTATATTCCACATTATCTTACAGTATGAACTGTTCATTTAAGCTGTGTAATTTAACTACTTAGTCAAGTATTCAAACCAACAGGATTCCTTTCCAAAAGGAAATATTCCAGACCTGTTGTGTACACATTTCCTAACAGGTCCACATATTTGGTATATTTGGACATTTGGGATCTCACTTTGTTGGATCTGAATGACGTTTGGTTACACTACAGCCCGATTTGATATTGACCACCTGATTCCGATGAGTCCGATTGAAGCGGTGCTGTACAGACATTCTGCTCCACCTCCCATTAGGCTCACAAGGCTGCTGAAGCTTTGCTATGCTAGTGATAGCAACCGATATTTAGCCGCTAAGAGGTGGATCCCCGTTTGTTATGGAAGACACACTGTGGGTGTCTCCACGATGACTCGTCCCACGATGCCTGCACACATGTAAGGATCCTTACCCATGCATGGCGTGGAGTGGGTGTGGCTCGTAATGGTATCGCCCTTCGTGGTGTCTCATGTCGATGGGTATGGGCGTGTGGAACGTGGGGAAGAGGTGGTGGGGACCTGTGAGCGACAGAAAGACATCAGAAAACAGCAAAAGTCAGCGAAACAAATGATAAGACATGCTTAAATAAGGGGAGTAGTACAACGTAGTTCAAGACATAATAAAGGCTGATACATTTCCTGACTGGTGTCTGCAACGCAGCGTGAGACGCAACTGTACACTTTTACAGTTCCTGTAATCCGGCAGTAATTGAAACCTTCTCCACTGTCTGTGGCTATCGGCCAAAGAACCGTGTTCATTAATGACGCTCGCTATCCAACGAGACCAAAGCAGGGTTTACACAACAACGAATGGGTTTTTATGTGTCAGACAAAAGAATGCACACATCCACCATTTCCTGCTATAAATGGCCTGATGGCTTGAGGGAAGTCTCATTAGGATAACACAGGCGATCTTCATCCATTACTGTGATTACAACTTTAATGTCTTGATTGAGGTAGGAGGAGAGCTCTAATCATAGACTAAAGCCTACAAATTATCTCCACTTCCACATGTTAAAGTTCCACATGTTTGATGCAGTACAAAGATAATACAGCACATTGTGTGTGTGTGTGTGTGTGTGTGTGTGTGCGCACTGTGGAGGGACAGAGACAGAGCAGAGTGCTACGGAGCTCCCTGGAGATGATCCCTTGCTGCTATTAGGATTCTTTGGTCCAGTAGACTTTGATGACCTGGGAGCAGAGACCACCAGGGTTAAAGGTCAAAGCTCAGTGAGAGCAGATCATTATCTGTAGTGGAGAGGACCACTGGGACGGGCTGGACGGGGGAAATGTGATGAGCGAACATTTTCAGGACGTTTCATTTCAAAGGTGACGTGCTGCCAGAATTAAAAGACTTTCAGCTAAATTCGTGCCATACAGCTCACTGGACTTAGTATCAATTAGTTTTTTGATTGTTGTAACGTTACTGACCCCAAACATCCTGCTCATTTTTCACATTCAAAGTCTGCCAAGAAAAGAATGAATTCAGCTACCAGGACGGCTTTTAATGCAAAACATCTGTAAGTAAGCATCAAGGAAAATAGAAAAGTGCTAGTGAATGTTCAAAATGAGTGAATATAAACGGTAATACTGTTGAAGAAAGAATGCAGAGATGTCGGTATGAATCACACATCTTGGCCAAGACAACAGTTACATAAAAGGACTTTTGGGTGAAACTAGATCCAAGGACATCTTCAATATAATTTAGCTTCTCAAATTGGTTTTGGTTTTCATCGGCTTGCTGTTGTAATATTTTAAATAGGACACACAGAATTTGTTTCCCCGTTCAGGGAACATCCTGTGGGTTTACTTGTCTCGTCTGCATATTCTAAACACCTGCCTACTTAAACTGAGCCGAAGGGGCGAGGTGGAACAGGACTCTGTGCCTGCAGGCTGCAGCAGGACACTTAGTGTTGTTTTTAGCTGATGCCCATTACAAAGACAGACATTACTGCTCCTCAAACCCCGATTGAGCCCTTTGTCGTTGGGACGGAGGGAGTCATCCTGGTGTCGTACCATCTCGTTGTTCGGATGGGATTACACAGGACTGGGGGAGGAGTTTCCCTGAGGGCGGCCCTGAACTGTGACTGCTGTGGAATCTGTTTAAGAACTAGCATTATCCATAAGTGATTGTTTTTTGCCACTAGCTGAAGATGCAGTTAATGGAAGTAAGATTTTAATACAACTACTTTTTCCAAGTCCAAACTGCGCGGAAAATCCGATTCCAGCTTGTAGAAAACGATGAGTTATGGCAAAGGACCTCTGTCTTAGAAATATGTAGGATCATTGCCTCTTCCGGAATAACAATGAGGCACATCTACTGCAAAGCAGGTCAAGTAGATTTTAGACTCAAAATGATCCACTAGATGCCCACGGAGCAAAGTGTGCTGTAAAAATACATGCGGGGCCCTGCGGGCCTCGCCTCCTCTCCTTTGAGCTCAGTAGGCCTGTAGGCTCTGTGCTTCTGAGGAGATCTACGCCGCTTGGGTCTCAGCCAGCCAATCTCCCCCCCCGTCTTTGTGGAGTGGACGGGCGGCCAATTCCGAGTCAACTAGTGCGCCACAAAGCCACGAGAGGCCCCCGGTAAATGAGTGAGAGGGAGTGGGAACTGGGAAAAGGAGTTTGAGCTTTGTTTCACAAGTGGAGCCAGAGGTTCGGGCTTTGTCTGAGAGGTGGCCCCTGCTTGTGCTGCCTGGCACATCTCTGGTGGAGAGGGCGGCATGGGGGGGGGGGGCAGATTGAGGAGGCTAGACTAAGACAAAGACAGCGCCGTTGTAGTAGCTTGCATTGGACAGCAGATCAATTACGCCGCTGAACTGTAGGGCCCATCCTGTTTTCTTTTATGCTTTACTTTTTGGTGTGATTTTTCTTTTGATAAAGTTTTGGTTTCAACGGGTAGATTTCCAGCTGGGGAAGCTTTATTAATGCAAGTTTTTCCTGCCACCTGTCTAACATTAGATTTTTGGAGTAGTAGATGTAAAAGCTTTGATAAACTGAGATGAAAACGCTGGACGGATGGAGGACGGCTGGAGGATTGGCTTTTTTCGTTCCCAGTACGAAACGATGTCCATTATTCAAACACATGCACAAGCACACAAAAAAACAAGCACAGGCCCCAGAGGCTGCTGTCCTCCCCTGCTTGGGTTGCTAAATGTGCGGGCGATAAGGGCTGAACAGGCCCTTCCATCACCAAGACAGCTGCATTGTTTCCGGACTGCAGGGACAGCGACCGACAGGTACACGGCCGGGACCATTCGCACGCCTCGGCTCCTTGATTTACCGCCCATCCCTCCCCTTTGGGTATGCTGGCATGCAGCGTTACTCCACCCTGGGCCACGTGCTGCCTACCCAGGACAGGACGGTACAGGACCGCTATAAACGCAATGTGTCATTGAGACGTGGAATGAGATGTCCAGAGCAGGGACATCCCGTCTTCATCACCTCTTCAGAGCTTTGAGGCTGCAGGCCAGATCTTTTCGAATCGTGTGATCCTATCGGATCGGACTAGAATGAAGAGGAAAAGAGCGACAGCTGCCTCAGCCATTCAGAAGGCAAAATGGGTAAAGCGTAAAATGACACTCGACCGTGAGAGTGCTTGTGAGGTGATGGATGTATTTCTGTCCAAAAATATGAAAGATTGCTTTTAGTTTCAACGGATTGTTCAACTTTTACACCGCCGCAATAATAAAGACATTTTCTAACTCTGTTGAAACTTTGGGGAGTTGTGTTTGGAGCATTTTCAAACGGATAAATGAGCTTTATAGCAAACACTCTGGTTCTTGTGGCATTTTTTCCTGAGAAGAACAGACTCTTCACGTTGGAAGTTGGTTCGGGCTCAGGTTTCTCACCCATATGGGGGAGGCTCGTCACCAACAGGCCCAATAGAGTTTTATCCTTAGAGGCTATAAGCGACCAACTTTACGGAGAACAAAAAAAATGCATTTAAAGCGTGGATCCGTACCATTGGAGAGAGAAAGCAGAAAGAACTACCTGTATTTGAAAGCTTATTGAACAAAAGCGCAAACACTGTGTCCATAAAAGACAGTGGTTTGGAAAAGGTCCTGGCTAAATGTCGGGAAAAAACAATGGCAACTTGGAGAGGTGAGAGCACAGCAAAGTGCACGAGGACAGCTAGAAACACAAACTTTTTTTATCTAGATCATCTACATTTCAAAATGCATGATTAGTTAATAAATGATATGTTTTAAATGAAATGACAGCCCATATATATATTTATAGATGTATAAATGTATTATATATTTATAGATATGTTGTCTGAACAAATAAAACAGATAACAATAACAAAATTTGTTCAAAATACACACATGTGCACATGTTTTTATCCGTTAAATATCTTCTCCTATTTCTCTTAAGACTGAACATGCCTCTGCACCCCCGACCGACCCAAACATCTAGTCACCTCTTTTTCTTTTTTCTAAGCTTCACATCTCAAAGCCCCGGTTTGATCTCTCACTAAAGACAATGCCAGGTGTTCGTTGGTAACAAAGGCCCCATCGAGTCACGTGACTCAGAGACAGAAGAAGCAAAAGCACCTCTCATTATGACCAAACGAAGGCCCAGATTAGGACCATGCTGAAGTGGAGTGTGGAGTGGGCTCATGGCTCGGAGGAAGTACTCAACAATAATAATAATGCCCTGAGAGGCCAGGCCAGGAATAATTTTGTGAGAAAAAAAAGCCTTTGTTGTGCTCAGAGAGCGAGAGCGAGAGAGAGGGGGAGAGAGAGAGAGAGAGAGAGAGAGGGGTGGAGCTCAATTGAGACAGGAAATTCCAGCAGAAGAAGTTGGCCTGGGTCCTAACTACACAGCGCCGTGCCAACGGCTATACACAAACGCTCATGTGCATGCACACACAGTCACACACCCACTCGCAATTACCCACACAGATACTGATTTGTTCTGCAGGTCACTGTGTATGCAACCATCATGAGTGACGGAGACAAACACAAACGTGTGACTTTGAGGTTCAACAGACATGCCTTTCTGAAACACACAAAACACACCAGGCAAATCTTCCACACAGGTTTAATAAAACTTGTATGTTTAGCTTAATCCCGGCTTCCTGCACTGCACACACACACACACACACACGCACACACGCACAACATGAAACCTGCAGGTTTAGTTCGCAAGACGTCTCTTCCTCTAGGGCAGTGCATGGGCGAGTGATGGCGACAGAGGGATTAGAGGCTTACGGGCGAGCACGGAACCACTGCCACCTATGAAAGGAAGTCTCAACAAAGTGGCTCTTTACTTTTAACTGCCCTCAGGGAGGGTAAAATGATACCGTTTTTATTGATCGGGGGATTTTGGTGCGGAAGGTAAGTGGCTAAGGCCAGCGGTCGGTTTGAGCGGAACCTCATTAGTCCATGGGGCCGTGTGCAAAGGCCGCATGTGTTATGATGGAGCATTAAACACTGTGAAGACTGATGCCGTTGTTTTCCAGAGGGTCTGTGTCGGCGCTGTGAAGCGAGCACGGTGCCTGACGCTTTAACCCGTGGATCATTAAATCAGAAGGTTATATTTCAGTGTCTATTAGTCAGATTGTGACTCGGGTTAGGTATTGCACCTCAACACTTTTATAGAGCAGACCTAAATAAATCCATAGTACTTGGTATTCAAAACTGACATTACATTCATGCTAATATTAGCAATTGATCTTTGGTCAAATCCCACTTCTCAAATGCAGAATAACAATGTGAGTGAAGCGGTGGCCAAGTCTGTCCAGGATCTTATTCCATGTAAGGCAGGGTCAGTGGAGCTGGTCGGGGCTAAATAACATTGTTTTACTGGTTACGCTGAATGTTAGGATGTAGATAAATGGTTCTAAAACGTTACTTTTCTATTAAAAAAAAGAATCTGTTGTTAACAGTACATAACGTTGGCACATAATTACGTTAGCGGGGCTATTACTGTTTTGTTAAGGCAAAAGGTTAAGTTCTTGGGTTCAAACAATGTTTGATCTTTTTTGCTCTTATACTGTATCTGCAGAAACCGGTTTTTATGTTTGTATTCCTCAGTAAGGTACTAAAACACAGGGACTGCACCATCCCTAGCAATGAACCAATATTTATCTGGTTTTGGAGCAAAACACAATTCCCACTATACCCTAATGGGAGCATATACACGTTCAAGCAACTCTGGGAATTTGAAGATTGTATCTGAGGGCCGAGTAAGTACAATACTTAATCTCGGTTTCTGTTCTCCACCAACTCCAGAGAATAAAATCAGAACAAACGCGATACGAAGATGGCCTTGTGCCTGTGTTTATATTCCGTTGCTATGACACCCTCATCTTCCCCCCCAGATGTGTTGTATCACTTTGTAGGGGCTGTTGTGAAGCTGCCCGGGCCTCTGCTGCCGCTGCTCCCATCCCGGTGTGTTTACAGATCCCACTCGCACCCAGCTGGCCTCTCTCATCTATAATCAGTCTCTGTCAAATCTGCAGGCCGGTCTCGGCCAATCACTAGTCTCCGCGTCAACCCCAGAAACCCACCACCAGTATGATCCATCACCTGGGCTAAAAGGTGCTGCACCGCCTCTCCTAATTGTTCTAAAGACTGAGTACTACCAAGACCTTATCTCACCTGGGTTGCCAGCAGCTGGTTTTACTAATGTGAAAGAGATACTAAGGGGGGCGTGGGAGGGGGGGACTAAGGAAAGTAGCATAACAAAAAGGAACCCTTGCTTCTGTCAGATGTTCGCAGCTTTTTCCTTTAAAAAATGTCTAAAAAGCTCATGGTGTTTTTATGATCTCTTGCCTCTGAGAAACATTATTCAACCAAAAACACAGATAACAAAGTTCCAAGGCTTTCATCATGGAAATGGTGCTATAACCAGCTTGTGTCCAGCATCAGTACCCTGGCGGAGTGGTGGGCATTTAGCAGGGGAGGGAGTATCCTTCATGTGTGATGCCAGCGTACAGGTAGCCTAGCTTAGCGAGCCTCTCCTTGTGGCAGGCAGCAGGGCCTCTGTGAAGACTGATGACGTGTCGGGATAATCAGCTTCCCGTGCAGACTTCTGATTTATGACTTCAGAGTACGGCTGTAGGGCTGATCAAATAATGAATGCATTGGGTTTCTTCTCGTTGCGCCACTGATAATTCCAATTCGGAAGGATGCGATGAATGAGATAAAACCCCGGCCCCAGTTGGAGAGGGTCAATTGTGCTGCACAGAGTGGAGTGGTTCTAGAAATGCAGTGATGTATATCATATGCTAATCCCATTCATCAAAACCACACATCGAAAAAAATATAGCTTGTGTGACTTCAGTCACTTCATCTGTTCCTCATTCAGAGAAAGCATTGGCTCGCCACTTTCTGGCAAGTGTAAACGCGCCAGATCGAGCCAAGTCACTTCAAACGACGGGAACTCGGGGTCCTCCTCAGTCTTCCAGGAGCCCTTTGACCTGGGAGACACAGCTGACGGAGAAGCTGCCAGTTCACACAAAGAGCGTCCCCAGCGCCCTATGACGGCATCTTCAGCACTGGCTTAGCATTCCGCATCTGTGACTTGAAACCAGAGCTATTTTCTCAAGGGGAAAGGCAGAGGAAATACCCAAAACAGCACACAATGTGAGGGAGAGGGAGGGATTGCACATCAATCTAAAAGCCGTCTCAGTTGGGGGTCACTGCGAGGTGAGAACCCCCCCCCCCTTGGGAGAGACGGTTCTCCAGGCCCAAGCAGGAAGCCAGGGAGTATCCTGGATGGACCTGGCCTGGTCTCCATCAAACTGCCCCGCTGAGTCTTTCATTGCAATGGGCTTTCTCACAGAATCCACATTTTCCCATTTTTAACACCAACTGTTCCAAGACACAGATGGATTGATATGAAAAAAACGCCCTGGTTGAATTAGAGTTTGAAACCTCTCTAAAAACACGTGGCCCATTTCAGACTTAACTGTAGGACACAGCGAACACCCCTCCACTTCATGTCTGTTTGCATTACAAATCTGACAAAGTATTGTAAAAGTCCGGCGACGGGTGAGAATAAACCATGTACCATCAAAACTGGGGCTAACTTGCACTTGTTTATATTCGGCAACAGTTAAATTAAAAGGTTGACTCTTTCTAAATAACTGTAAACATCCTCTGATTGTTACTGAAGCTCAGTCAAGGGTTGATACTTTTAAAGCTGGAAATAGATTTTGAGGAGATCAAGACCAGCTCAGCCGACTGTTGGTGGCGTTCAGAACACACGGCAGAGACATCTTCAGAGCAGGCCCCTGGTCTCTCAGGTCATCTATCCCGATAAGATAGAGCGTTGAGACTGAGCTACACACACACACACACAGCAAAAAATACTTTGTCTGGCCTCTTTCTCCAGGGCAGAATTGAGGTTGGAAACCCTCTTACTCTGGGACTGTTTTAAAGCACTAACAAGAAACCGCAGTGAAGCAGGTCAGAAGGCCTCTGACCACCTGTCTGTCTGACTGTGCTGCCTCACTCTTTCTCTGTAGGTCAAGTGGTCGATTCTAGTCCATGTTTTGCAAGGAGCAGAAGGAGTCTATAGTGTTTGCCATATGTGGTATTTTTGTTCCCATATTAGCCACAGAAACCGACCCCCTCCTTACGTTAAGATATTCAGAACGGCTTTCAATAATAATAACCCAAAAGAGTTAATATTACAGTGTTTGACTTTAGAGCCTCGTCGCCGTGCTTTCTAAGTGTATTAACATCAATACTATCAATGATATCAGTGTTGTGATGCAAAATTGCACCAACTTAAACACTGCATGTCCTTGGATCTGTAATACACTCGCCAAGTGTGAATCGGGCACAGTTGGGCACAGCTCAAAATATGTGAAGGACACATACGAACATACAGGCAGAAATTCCTTGTTTTGTACTTGGATGTCATGACATTGACCCACAAAGTGAGTTAACACAAAGTAATCCCTCCCATTTGGACTAAATTGCAAGTTATCCGGTATATGGCAATGCTTTGTATTTGTGATAGGCAACAGAATGAAATCAGACCAAGTGTAGAACAGCATTACCTGCCCATATACTGCTGCTGACTTGTTTTCCATCTGTTGTTGTTTCAGCTAAGTGTACTCTGTTTTCAGAGAAACTTCAGAGAAAGGTCAACGGTCTGAACAAGTGCAAAGACCATTTTATGAATTAGAGACCACAAACTATGGGATACGCTAGGCCACAAATCCAGACACAAAGGCTCACTTTTCTGATGCAAAACTGCAGACAAGCTTTTGACCTTAACGCTGAATGGCATTAATCAACGGTTTATTCATTTCCAGGTGGATTGGGATTATTAGGATCCTGTGCATCTCCGTTCACATTTGCAGAAGAGAGTACCCGTGCAGACATGAATGTAATGCCAGTGTGGCCCCTGACAGTTGGCAGTGGGGCAGCTGAAGGCTCCAGAGACAGCAGCAAGCGGTCAGGACATTACTCAGCAACAACAAACAACAGCCCTCAAGATAAGGAATCGTTCGTCACCAGAGCTGCACTGACAAACGGCATTCATTGTGTGATAAAATTAGCCAACACCCCACTTCCCTGGTGGGACGGAGAGAGTGGAGTCACCTCGGGGTACGCCTGTGGGGGAATCTCCATTATCTGACACACACTCTGGTGGATATGGTGGTGAAGGGCTTTCAATCATCACAGAGTTGCTCTGCAGTTTGGTAATAACTTTTATTCATGAGGTCGGACCCAAGCTGGAAGTAATGATACAATATTATTATTATCATCATGTCGGAATAAAGGCATAAAGTATGACAAAATCTTAAAATCAAGAAATAATTTAATAGAAAAAATAGAAAACTAATCACTGAAAATGTTTTTTTTCAGTGATTAATGATTAATGATCAATGATTTTTTACTTATCATGTATCTCCATTAATAGAACACTATACATGTCAGTTTAACATCTATCTATTAAAGATGTTTAAAGATCAGTTTTGACTGAGTTTTTGACTCCGTTTTTTCACACTCAGTTTTCTCTTTTCTCACATTCACACAAATTCAACAAAGACTTCTGCTGATGACCACTGAGCATCTCTACTGGAACATCCCAGGCTTTAGAGTGCCAATGCAATAGTAGCTGGGAGAGAAGATTCTTCCAAAAGGCCTGTGGATTCAAACTAGCAACTAGTTTCCAAAAGATTTTGGAAAATATTTGGTTTCAATTATGGTTGCGCTTTCAGCTTAAATTCCTTTCTTATGTAAACGTAAACTGTGTGATGAAAAAATAAACAAAGTTTGCCTGACGCAGCAACATCCAAAATCACCCTGACATTGTTAGTACTATTTCCCACTTATGGGCCATTCCTGCCACGTTTGGAGTAAAGCCCGGGAGACTTTTAATGCAAAGTTTTTTTGAACCTCGGAGCCATCTCGCCGTGTCAGAATGGAGGGAAAGCGGACTGGCCTCCGTGCCTGCCTACCCACAAAATCTCACCCTCATGGTGGTGAGGGTTAGTATTGGTTTAGGAAAGGCTGGGCAGTCTGGCCTGGACTAACACTGGTCTAGAGTCAGAGTTTATCCACATCAATACGTCTAAAACCATGTGGCCACATAAACATGATGATGCCAATATGCTACTCATACGTTTCTGTGACGTACACAGAACGTCCATGTGACAACTGGTTTGTACAGATGTTTGATGGACAGGTTAAAAGTAGGCTACTAAAAGTGTCTGTTCTGAATAAGATTATTATATGCTACGTCCAAGTTCAATTTGATTAAACTATTTTAAGTACTCTGAATTATGTCAATGCGGACTTAAAGGTTACGTTTCTCTTCAAAGCTTCCCATGTTTATATGAAATAAGGAAAAAGTGACTTGCTCTTATAATCCCGCCATATAAACCATCAGATTCTCTTTGACTCATAGCGTACTTTCTTTTGGCATCTGGACTGCATTTTGTGTTAATTTCCTCTGAACTTCTCAGATTTACAATGTTACAATGTTTTAGCAAAAATGTCCAAACATGAAAATCTCTAAATACAGCAATCTAATTCCACACAGAGCAAATGATCAAAACGTTTTACGGCCGCTTCGGGGAGGTTAAAGCAAATGAAAAAGAACGGAAATGGAAATGACAGGGATACAGTAAGGCTGAAAACGTAGCTAAAGCATGCGGGCTCTGAGTAAAGCCTGAACTCCTTGTTTCCTTGGTCGTCATTCAACCTGAAATCAAGAGAGAAGTAGGCGACGGAGCTGTAATAGATGAAGGGCTCATTGTACGAGAGTTGAAAGCACAATTTTTGTGATACTTATTGAAAGACTGAAGTCAATCTCAGTCCGTCTGAGTGTTGGATGTGTAACTTCCACTATAAACGGCACAACATGCCACATATAGCCCAGCAGTGAAGGCTGTTACTGCCAGCGCTGTGGCTTGTTGAAAGGAGTAATTAAGTCTGTTTTGTTTCACTTTCCTCATGTGAATACTAACATTTAATTAAGTGTAAACGGTTGGTCGATCTTTAAGCCTGTTGTGACCAACTGTGCCATCGTTTTAGGACGTAGACTATGAATTATGTGAATCTGTGCGGTCATGCCATAGACAGTGGTTCCCAAATGTTTTCTGTCAGAGCCCACTTGGAGGATATAGGGAAGGACATTCTAAGACGTTGTGACTCAGTGTTAGGGTTGGTTATGAAGCCACAACCTCCCTGTCCCCGTGGGGGCCACGACCCACAGGTTGAGAACCACTGCCATAGACAATCAAAACTAAACATTTCACACTCTAATTATACCATCCGTCCCGTATTATAATAACACACCCACGTTTGTTGACCCATACATTAGAATTATGACTAAAGGCCATCTTACTCTGTCATTGAGTCCATTTCTAGACAGAATTACTTCCAGAGAGCTTCTATCAACACACAAAGTGAAACATTTGGGGAACAAATTGAAGACTGTGCGTTAAGAATTCCTGTCTTGTACTTCAACGCCGATGATAACTGGGATTTCCTCAAACCTTAAGATTTTGGAGGGCTAAAATAAGAAAACTTATAATGGTAGTTCCATATGATATCTAGTTTTGCTATGGCCCAATTGGGCGGGGACATGGTGAAACAATTACAGCGTGGACTTGAGCCAAACACCAGGCCCCAGAGCAGATCCAGATCTTGATTTCATTCAATGTAATTTCTCCTTACAGTCAGTTTGTTGTGCAAAGTTCCATTTGCTAAACCTAGAAGATGATGTTGTTTTAAACATGTTAAAGAATCCCCAAGGCACATTGTGTGCAGCTTTTATGTACTAAACGGAGACATGAATAAAGCCTGACTTATCATGTCATTCGTTCACTATTTTGTTTGGTTTTGCCATCAATAAAAACAAACAAACAGAAACCATCTGGCTCCTCAGGTTGGAGATGGTCGTCTTACAGTTTAGGCATTGTGGCTTTTGTTTTTGCAAGGTCTTGATTAGAACACATTTTTTCCTTTGCCCGGCTTCAAAGCCCCGATCTAAGAGCACATTGAAGTTTTAACTGTTGCTGCCTGGTTCTTGATAATGATACACATGTGGCACAGCCATGACCTTCATCAACCAGGTCTTGTTCTTTCTTTGGAGAAAGGGTGCCACATGCTGCCACTGTATTTGTTATCTTCAATTTATATGAGCCACATAAAGCAGTTGAAGGAAACTGCATGTAAAGTCACACTGTATACAGTGGTGTCGGAGAGAGATGAGGTTAATAACTATTTGGATTGTTGGTGGATTCATTGTCCTTCACCAATTTACCCGCGTCCACCAAGACTGGTCTCAGGAAACCCATGAGCTCATCAGAAAGTCTGTAGTGCTTAAAGTGAAACCACAGCGGTGTACAGCGTAGCCTACTCTTAGTGCCTACCATTAATACCAGTTGACACTCCAGAAAAGCTGTGATTCATTCACATTCCCCCATGGGGAGGTGATAGCATGTCTTCTTGTGTGGTGTTGCAAGTGTCACAGTGTGCAAGGAGAAACATTGATCTTCTTTGAGTTCTGTGGACGTGGACAAGCCACAATCCCGGCAATACCAGGCTAAAATGATTCCCATTACGCCCTCATAAAGCTCCTGAAGTAAAGAACTATTAGGAGTAAAGAGGATGACTGTTAAGAGTCTTAAGAGCTTCTTAAGCAGAGCAGAAAGACAAAGAGGTAGAAGAAATATTGACACTGAATGAGATAATTGAACAACACATATTGAATCCAGAAATAATCTTAATAGAGATGCATTTTGGTTTGTAGACGGATACTGTACAGTATGTCAACCAAAGCCACTCCTGGCTGGCTAGCAATCACAAAAACTGAGCCATTTCTTCTGGTTATCAAATGGTCGGCATGGTAACTAAACTTGTACTTGAACACATGTAACAACTATTCAGCATGTTAAGGCTGTGCAAAAGTTAAGTTTATTGCACAGATTTTTAGCTTGAGCGCTACCTAGCTGCTGTGTTAGCAGCACGGCAGAGGTTCTGCTTGAAAGCACCAACAAAAAATATGATCACGCAGGATGGTCTGAGTGTGCTCATTAAAATTGTCAGTAGAGATATCGCTAAGCGAGCTGGCGACACAGTCGGTGTCTGTATGAATTGTAGATAAAAATCGGTTGGCGGCTGTATGTAATGAGACGGTTGAAACAGACAGTTACGGAAAGTTACATCTGCTTACAAATGCGTTGTTGATTGGACAACATAAAGGGTGAAAAGGGTGACAACGGAATCATATCTGATCATAGATTGAGTTTTAATACGTACTGTAATAATGACAATATTGATACAGTATCGGCGGTAACTTCTATTTGGAGTGAAAGGATGAAAAGTTGGAGGAGAAATGAAGACGCTGTAGACATCTTAACGCTGGACTCAACACGTTGCATCCCCTTTTTTTCTTGCCTCAGGCCATTTGAAGCAAACCACTCCAACATAGAGCCTATAGACACAGAGGCGTGTTACTGGAGAGAGAGGCCGGCAGATGTCAGACCGCCACATGTCAGCTGCCATTAGGGCCGGCGCTTGCCTCCGCTTACACGTGGTATCCATCTCCGTAGACCATGAGGTAGCAATCCTGTTTGGCTGCCGCAGCGCCTCACCCCCAGGGACGCTCGGTTCACTCAGTCCTGGGATCACCTCAGGTTATATGTGCTGTGTTATGACAGCCTAATGGTGCTAGTAACTGTGTGGCAGTAGAGTGAGAGAAGGGTGGAGGAGGGACTGAGAGAAAGTTGGAGAGTGGAAGATGAAGTGAGAGGTTTTTAAGCGTACAGATGCTCGTCTTCCACAAAGGTCAGAGTTGTAGCAACATCAATATTAAGCAACGGATGGATGAGGGTTACTGTTGCAATGGTATATTTTAGAAACAAATATGTATCATCATTGAATGCTGAGGAAGGATTTTATGAAGTTTGGCCGTGAATTCAGTCAAGACAATTTCCCAGGTTGCCGTGTCTCTCCCTGTCGTTACGCTGTCAGCTGATTGGGGGCGGGCTCCTTTAGAACTAGCCAACCCGACGTGGCCACTGTTTCCGCAAACCAATCACGTCTGTGCTGTTAAACGTTAAAAAGTGTTCGCTCTGTTGCTGTTGTCACTTCAGCAGGCATCAGATACAACCCGCCAAAACACCCCTGGCACCTCCGATCAGCAGCCAAACCTGCCATAACACTGCAGCACCCATATCCTGCACCACCACCGGTGTCTGGACTCCAAGGGCGGATGTAACTCATCCGATCTCTGCATCCCAGCCCCTGGTTTATCCTACGCTAGGATGGAGTTCAAAGGACAAATATTCATCAGACAATCTCTGCTGAACACGAGCCAACCCGATGCCCCGTGTTCCTTCTCCCAGGCCCGACTCACCCGTGGCAACACAAACCATGTTAAAAAGTATTGAGTATATGAGACAAACATGCATTCTTCACAAAGTCTTTACCATCAGAAAACTACAGCCAAAGAAATGGAAATAATATTCCTAACTAGGTTGGTGCTGTTAGCGGTCCTGGTTGTGAGGAGAGGTGAGTCGCTCTAAACGAACAGCTCGTATTATTGTTGCCACGTCCTGGGAGAAGAAGCTTTGACAAGCTGCTGAAGCTCTGAACCAACCACTACGGATTTCACGAGCACGCACACCCCTACACACGCCAACAAACACACATTCATGTTCTGAATAAGAACTGGCAGGTCTCTTAGGATGGTCCTGACTTGTATCTACATCAGTGTGCAAAAATAATTTCTCAGTTCATTGTGCGGTGCAACAAATGTCACTACGAGGAGGATTACATGTCATGTGCTATTCAGAGGATACAGTGAGCTGTGGGGGGAATGATGGCAATTACCCATTGAAAATTTGACAAACAAAAAGAATTACTTTCCTAAATCATGTGAAGAATCCTTAAGAAAAATGACTTTACTAACCAGTAAGTGTTCGGCACTTTTCAGAAGTTAAACTGAATCAAAAAATAAGTGAAACCACTGCACAATTTAATAAGTTGTTGATGGATACTTTTGCACAATCCATATATCTGACCCTGTACACCTTGAAGATTTATAGCTTTGGGCAATATTTGTTCATGTCTACAGGTATGAATCACTGTGCAAAAGGCCCAGTCTAGATCTGATGGCTGTTGTATTAAATGTACCAACGGTTGGTGTTAAGGTTTCGGGTGTCCAGTTAGTAGAGGGTAAGGGTCCCCAGGGTTTTGGCAACTTGTGCCAGCCCCCTCCTCCCGCCCAAGCCTCACTCCTCATCTTTTGAGCCCAGACACCTAGAAGTCCAGTCTGGCCTCACAAGAGGAAACATTACTTTGAGCAGAGCACTAATCGCCAAGCTGCTACTGAACAGGCCCAACGGCCACAGCAAAGAGGCAAGAAGAAATCCACATCGAGGCTGGAGAAGCGGGGGTCCAAAACTCACGTCTGTGAGCCCTGGCCCTCTGTCCGGGGCTTAGGGCCATTTCCTCCTCTATAATTAAGGAGTTATCCCCCAGCACAATGGAGAAATTAAACTGTAAAACCTTGCTAGGTAAATTACTGCTTTTCCTGGGAGTGAGAGGAAGCGTCTTGATATGTAAACAACACCCCCTCTTCAGCGGAGTACCCTCTCCCTCACCCCCGCCTCCCTCTTTGTTCCGTGGGAATTTCGGATGGGCCAGATTCTCCCTAAGACTAAAACTCTCCTGAATGAAGAGGATTTACAGTACCGTAAGCATCTCAAACCGGTTTCTCCAAAGCCAACAATCGGAAAATGTGCAATTATGGATAAAGGATACCCTGAAACACACACACACGGCCGGTAAACACGTTTAGAAAATGTCTTACGAAATTACTGGCAAACATCTGCAGTTAATCCCACAGCTGGAAAATATTGTGATCGCGGTTTATATTCTCACACCCGATTGAGTTTATCACACCCGAATAACGTCACAAAACGTGAAACGTCTCCTGGTTAACTGCGTAACACCTGGTCGGCCTCGGCCGTGGTAGTTTCCTAAGTGAAAGACAACGTGTTTACCTTCCCCGTGGTATCGGGTCCGCTCCAAAATGTACGCCACACCCTTCCATCAAGTTTCATCAAATACGTTGGTATTCTTTACGTCGGCTTGCTTACAAACACGCCAAACTGAAATGCTGTGCAATTAAAGTACCATATTGCTGGATCACATTCATTTGGTCTGTCAGCGGTACCATTACTCAAAAGAATTATAAATCACCTGGGCAGTTGGTGTCTGGGGCAGAACCACAGTTAACCCCTTGCTTCATATCTAAATACAGCTTCAGTTATGATATGACCTTGCAGATTGTGAACATAAGTATAGGGCTGACACTGAGGGTTTCTTTATAGGGTGATCTGCTATGAAAACTGTCCATCTGAGGATGGAATCTGGAAACACAATCCTTCCCAGCCAGGATGTCCTCATATGGACTTCTTGGTTTCGAGTCTAAAATCGAAGTATTCAATTTGTAACAATAAAAGAAAATCACTTGACTAAATGATTTCACCACTGTGTGAAGGTCCAGAGTGAGCGTGGAATACTGGAGGGCATCTTTCTGAAAGCAGCCCTAGAAATCCACACACAGACGTCCAAATGTGAGACCACGGTGGTCAAGCTGACAAACAGTCTGCCGGCAGCGAGCGTGTCAGCTCCACGCCTGCCGTGAACATGTCTGTATTCGCCGCTGCCAGAGGATGACCCTGCTGCTCTTTGAAGCCAGCGCCAAAAAACATTCTCCGGCTTACCTGACATCGTCGGGGAAATCACCTGGCAAACAAAACACAACAGGCTTACACGCTATACTAACACAGGCTTTCATTCGCAGACAGCCGCCTCCTTCCACTTACTCAATGGTCCTGACGCGCAGCGGTGTGTGATTAGAACACGCACGCTTGTCAGTGATCACTCCAAATTTTGCTTTACGTTATTTATGCTTTCACAAGCTTCTATTTGTTTTTCTGCAAATCCTAACATATCGTTTCCGCTTTGAAGTGTGTTCACAAAAACGCTTTAACTAAAGCCGCACAAAATTTAGAAAAAAAAAAAATGAAATGATCATTTTTGTGCTGCGATAAATATTTACCAATAAAGGGGAAAACCATCTGGTACACTTTCAGAAGGTTTTTGAACAATTTGGTCTTAAAATGTAATCACACAATGGTTGTAAAGATATGAATGCAGTGAATGGGGATGACACGCTGCGCTTGCCGTCGTTGGGGGACAGTTGCAAAGCGACCCACGCACGGCGCTTAGAAGCAGCGGCGTCTGGTGACGGGATGGCGCTTGGGGCCGGAGTCACACGGCCGGCTGCAGCGCAAGATATCAAGTATCAAAAGTAACGTAGCATGTCGTTGTTAATTGGTTGTCAATGCATTTTGACTAGTGTGCATGAACACAGACCAATGTCTGCTGAAACGATAGCTAGAGCAGTCCTAGTTTTAATATTCCACCAGATCTGCTTTTCTGGATCACAGCCATAGAATTGTACTTAGGCCATCTAAGTAAAACAAAAAACATGATAATAAAAAGAAGCACTGAGAAGCACTTTGGGTAAAAGTCCAAAACGCATGTAATGTTTGGGTTAGACCTTCAGATTGAAATCTCAGACATCCTGTTGCTGGACACGCAGGGGCTTCGTTCATACCCAAACACTCCAGCCAGCATGAGCACTCAATCATCAGCTGCTACCTGGTACACCTCTTTATTCCTGCCTCCTGCAGCCGGGTGATGAATGACATTACAAATCAGTTTTCCATATGGTATCGGAGCTGTGACTACGGGGCAGTGGAACTAATAGTTGCCTAGTCCGGAATCTCCTACGCTTTCAAGTATACGACACCAGCTTATAGCTGGTAGAACGGCATTTGTTTAAGAAGTAAAGAAAAAAGAATGGAAGGAAAGAGTGTCACTTTGTGGAATTCCTTCCATATTCTATTCTATTCTATTGGTCATAAGTGTGTAAATGTGCATTCTGAACATCTACTTGAGCCTTCGTCACGGTCCTTGTAACAGGCAACATCACTTTTGTGCTTCAAATCCTTGCATGATCTCTTTTGATTCAAAATAGTCAATGGTTTTGAGATGCAAATACATAGAATAGTGTAAAGCTGAATATTGTGACAGTCTATCCCAGTGTCTTGATCGTTTCTTGCACCCTTAATAATAAAGCACACAGGCCCGCTCCATTCAGTGTTCTGCCGTTGAAAGGCCCTGAAGGCCAGGACCTTTGAGTTGAGGAGATGTTCCCGATGTTGTATTATATTTAATTTGTGAGAAAATAAAAACTGTTAACTGGAACACTTTTATGGAAATTTCTCCCAAATTCCCCCGTCTTCACAAGGTCTCCTATTGTAGATGTAGGTGGTTTCACCTCCCCCTAAAACCACACATGTAGGTGTATTTTTTAAACTCTGGTCAACGTCAGGCTCAGATTGTTTATGCTAAGCTAAGCACTCCCGGTCTTTTGTTTTATACTCAACTCAGACAGGACTTCTCATCTCAAGAGGGCACATTTTGTATTCAACTATTCCTTTTATCAGTTCCTTTTATAGTCTTTGGCGTACACCACAATGTGACCAACATTCCACTGAGGTCACGTGATGAAATATGATATGGTTGATAGTAGGCTTAAAACGTAATGTAAGTTATATTTCAGTATAGATTTGAGAAAATAATGGAAAATAGCAGGAAGCCATGTGTTAGATGTGACATTTGTTTAAGAAGCACGATGTGTTGTTGAAAGGGGCGGCAGTCATTTTCCTCAGGCAACCTGGTCCGCGTCCATTGGGCATGACCGGTGTCTGCGGCGGTGACCATGAACATACATTGCAGAAGTTTATTTTTTCCATAAATGTTGGTGGAATTCCTCCGCCTCCGCTCCAGATGAGGCTGCTGACTGGGCAGGACGGTTTGCTATTGTTTCTCGCCGCGACCATTTTAGTTTCCAGTTGGAACTCAGCTCGTTTCGCTTTGTTTTGCAGGCGGTCCGCGTGAACACGCCGGGCTCTATGTGAGGCGGCTAATTGCTAAATGCTAGCAGAGGCTGGAGAGCAGAAGCAGTGAAACCTTAGATCTGCAATTACAAGAAGCAGCGCTTCCCTCCAGAGGAATTTTACTGCTGGCAAATATCTACTTCCTACAGTACAATTACAGCAGGTATTAATTGTAGAGAATTCTACCGTCTGGGAGTCGGGATCGCCATTGTAAAACGTGTTTAGCAGATCAGATATCCTTGGACCGCAGACATGCACTTCTCAACATGAGCAAGCGGACTTCTTTCTGTTGTGACGGATTCTTTTCCTCCAGCTGTGTTCAGACGAGGGCCGACCACGGCTGGGCCCCGATGGTGTGTGTGTGTGTGTGTGTGTGTGTGTGTGTGCGGGGGTATGAACCGGAAGAGCCTCCCCACCAACTCGCCCCTAGGAAGCCGGCCTGTTTACACAGCGCCTCCCGCCCGTGTTTACAGCTAGCACACATTTTTGTTTTACCATGTCTAAACTCCTTGGACGTTTATTTTGGTTGGGTTGAACCGTGAGCGTTGGGGCTCCTCCAGCGGGTGAAAGGAGCCCAGGCCAGCAGGCTGCTGTCTGAGGGACGGCGGCGGTAGTAACGCGTGGGGCATGGACCTTCACCCAGCGAGCGCTTTGGTAAAGTGAGCCACCGTCCAGGTGGAAACAAGGCGGTTGCCAGCGGCGACACCTCAGAGGAGAGAGATATACGACTTATTCGGCTGATTCCCTTCAGTCCAGCAAAGTAGACACGGCAGGAAGCGTCTTTGAGGCGGGGGCTTGGATTACACTCGGCATGCTGGGAAAGAGCTTTCTGTTCAAGAGAGGATGAAGCTCAAAAAGAAAAAAGGAAGTAGGAGCGAGGGAGAACCTCATTGGACGGGGAGGGTTAATCCCCTAAAGCATCCATATATTGCCTTCACCTCCTCTCCCCCTGCTTGTAAACGGTGAGGAATGTAACATGTTGTCTTTGGGCCTGTGTGTGTGTGTGTGGACGCCTCTAGTACAGAGAGATTTATATTCTCAGACATTGCCCAAAGCATGCCAAGTTGCTTTTTAAACTCTGGTTGCTTTGAAGCAGAGGCAGTGTTCCAAAGACACAAGCAATATCAGAAATGTCCTCTCATTTCAACATGATTTATGTTTCATAACCACATTAGAGAGCTTCTCAGTGCCCCATTCAGACAACAAACTAAAGACAATTCCGAAAGTAGGCTTCTTAACGTCGGTCTTCATGACGGTCTGGTAGGCATTCACTAAAATAAACATTACGTCTTGAAATATTCTTTGTCAAAACTAGGAAACCACATCTCTATAGTACTTAACGCTTGATAAGAATTCCTCTGAAGCCTTTTTGGTCATGGATCCAATTCAATCCAGCAAAAGTATTTCTAATTCAGCTTTGTATCAAATGTGAATCATGAAGTAATAATAAAGCATACATGTGCAGTATGCAAGGCTTGAACTGCTAACAATCCCTGGGTGGGTTCAACCTCCCGCAGCGGTTTCGCTCCCCGTCTCTTGATTGTCGGCCACAAGTTCTTTTGATGGTGACATCACAACGCTTCTTCTTCCTCCAGGTGGCAACCGCCGGTTCAGAGAGGTGAAGCAAGTGTGGAGGTGCCTCCTTTAGCTGCCAAAAGAAGTCTAGTTATATGGAAGTCTAGGAGAAAATGACCCCATTAAACATGAGATGAGTATCTCCACTTCGTCCTCTTCTTGGATCGCTTTCAAAAACAAAGACAGAACAAAATGTCCTCTTTCGGCTTTCAGTCCAGCGATAAAAACAAAATAAAACTCAAGATAAGAGTTGAGGAGTGAGATGGAAAAATACCAAATTAACTGTTTATAGGAGTCACAGGAAGTAATCTTTTACCCAGAATGCCAGTCAGCAGAGTGTTTTTGCCCATCCAGAAAATACACAGAAAAATGGAGGTGATGTTTTTAAACGATGTGTGCAGTTCCAGGTTCCTGGACATATCAGGCACATCGTGTAAACTGACTCTGCACATGATCAAAGCCATAAATCGGAAGTCATTCCGGGACAGAAACAATATCAGTCATTCTTGGAGGCAAGCGGTGAGTTCCTGAGTGTGTGGCTATGGACCCTGACAGGAAAGTAAACAGCACTGGGACTTGTCCAATAGCCTTCCTGTAAGCTTCTTGCTCGCAGGTCATCTCAAGTATCAGGAGAGACGTTATTGATGCTGTGACAAAAATGTTACCGTCGATGACACCTGATCGAGCAGATTCTCAACACTGGGGATGCAAATATGGACTTTGGGCTGTTAAAAATGAAATCCATGACATGTTTGTGGACCTTTGGGGCCACGGGGAGAGATTCCTCTACGTACAGTATCGTAATTTGATCCACAGTATTTCCTTAAATAGCAAAGATAAGGGAATGTTAGGGCGAGATATACTCTGATGTCGCTGGGCCAGAACAGTTCTGCTTGGAAGCCAGCAAACGGGCCCATCCAGTAATATTATAGTGCGTTTAACTTTAAACACTAGGCCGGGTTTTTTAGGCTACAGTTCCAAAGTGACATAATAATACAAAATGGGTACGTCTCTGCAACTATAAGGTCTATGTGAATCATTTTAGTGTCATACTCAAGGGAGCACTTGTGAGATTTGTATAGATTTCAGTATATATATATGTGTGTGTGTATGTATATACACACACACACACACACACACACACACACACACACACACACACACACACACACACACACACACACACACACACACACACACACACACACACGTTTCATGCTTTCTGCGGGTCCATTAAGATGAAAAGTTTTCCGTTTTGCCTAAAACAAAATGAACTTTTAGGACGATTATTCTCTGTAATAATGCTGGTATAGCTTTAAATCTCCACCACATCATAGCACACAATGTGAACATTCTCCGTGTGAAGTGAAGGACACATTTTTAGAGATGCTTTTTGTTTAGACATTTCAGGCGAGATCTTTCAGGCGAGAATTTTTGGTTGATGGATCATTTTTTTTGCCAAACTGTGAAAATACATTTCAAACGTGTGTGTAGGACTCTTTTGAAAAAAAAAATTAAACCAGACGTCTGTGCGTTTCGATCAAAAGAAATTGAGTTAAAAAAAAATCAAAAGTCTCTAAAATTATAAATGAGTACGCAGACCAGTGTGAACAACTGCATTTCCCCCTTTTCCCTTTTCTTCTACAGAATAATACCTCTGATTCTTTCAACTAAGGACTAAGGGCTAAGGAGTTAAACCAAAGGGGGCAAGAGCTCGGTCTTGAATGCGGTCATCCCTGCATAACCGTAGCCACAGAACCCCCCCCCGACCCCCTCGCCTCCCTCGCCTCCCTCCCCCGATCGTGGAACCACAGCAGCGTAAGAGCCTCATTTAGGAGCACAGAAAGAAAGGCAGAAATCTCTTTCTCAGGAAGATTAGTGGGTGTCCCTTTGGAGTAGGCCTGTGGACAGGGAGGGAGCATGGAGAGGTGGGGGTCTATTTTGCTGTGGGGACATTTTTCTCTGCCGGGGGGAGGGGGAGTGACTCGTTCCAGAGCACCCTCCAGAGGAAGCCTTTTTGGTCGTTGCGGAGACTCCGGCAGAGGCCCTCCAGACTGTAGCGGCATCTGAGACATCTGAGACATCTGAGACATCTGAGCCACGATGAGCATGATTAACACATGGCTGCGTACTGCAAAGCCTGCAAGACTAATTAGACCGGACTCCTCCTCTGCATCTCCGTGTTCCACACGCAGAAAACTCCAGGGCCGCTGATTTAATGCTACATTCTTCTTTGCATATAACTTGTTTAAGATAGCAAGTGAGGACAAAGGTGGGGACATTTTGGGGGGGGGGGTTTGGTGCTGCCTCTCATTGGCATCCTCCTTAGATACATCATAACTGAATAATTATCTGTGGACGACGTGTTTCTTATGCAGAAGAACATCAATCTTTGTCGAGAGTTCGCAAGCTACGGCTGAACTCCAAGAAAGATGAATAGAACGCGCTGTTTAGGCAGAAATATTCAGAGTGCCGGCGAGCTCGTCTGCTCCACTGGCCTCGTACAGTCAACACCGAAGTGAGGGATGATGGGAAAAAAACTCTCCTCTTCTGCAGACATTCTCGGGATATAATAAGGGCTGTAAAACAACATGTTGGCAGATGTGCATGGAAAACTGTCGGTGCATCCGAGCATCCATATGCCAGTCTTAAGAGGAGGCACGGTGCATCAATCAAAGGTATCCCTTTGAAGTGGTGAGATGTTTTACAGCCCTGGTACCTAATCTGGACACGTGTTACTGTGACATGGTAAAGCACAAGTCCACACAGACTCGTAAATCCCGGGGCACGGGAGTCGGGTTGCGTGGGCCGTCGTTGCTAGTGGAAGCACGCCCTGTAGCTGCGAGACGGATGCAGGCTGTCACGCGAAGTGTGGGCGCCCATTTAAAACCATTAACGAGGCCCTGAGAAAGAAGGCTGACCCCGATCACGGGGACCGAACCCAACCTGGATGCCAGTGCCAGCATCCCGGGCCTCTTTCCTCTTCCCTTGGTTCCCCTTGGACCCCGGCGCACGCTCTGGGGAAGTGGCCAGACACACTTCTATTATGTCTTCACAATCCCAGACATGTCCAACAGGGCGAGGCCTGTCTCTGTGAAACACGAGCAAAGTGAGCGCTCATCAAACAAGTTGTGAGCGCTGCTGCCAGCCGACACCGCAGATCAGGCTGAACAAGATGCTCTCCGGATGTTTCTTCTTGACTTCATTTTCAAGCTTACAGAGACATATAACGTAGTCTACGTGGTTCGGGGTCCTTTACAATTCCGTTTCAAATACGAGGAAGCGGACTGAAAGAGGACCTTTAAGTAAGCCATGTCTGTGATATCCTACAAAGAATCTTTCCAACTCCTTAATGTATTCACATTTGCCCCACATTTTGGTTTCCACATGCTAATTTGAGAACCAATTCAAGTAAAAAAAAAAGAAAAAAAGAATAATCAATTGGTAAACAAAAGCATACCCTTAAAACAATCTAATGGCACACTAAACGTCCTACTTCCACCACTCCCCGTGTGACACGTTGCGCTTTGTGGTGGCAGGCCACCAGTAAAACAACTAGAATGGTATGTGGCCCCTCAGATGATGCCAGCGTGTCTTCCTGAGGGGCTTCAGTGTCCACCAGCAGGCGTTACTAATTTATAACACTGGTACCTCGGAGGCCCAGCAAGGTCCTCAGACCTCGTTAGGAGGAGTTTTCATCACACATCCACTAATGAAAACATGAGCGCTCATCTTTTAATTATGACCCCTTTATAGTGGGAATCTTGCACACCCTGCAACCTCCGTGGTACCACACAAGCACAAATATCCCTGATGGGTGCAGCAGACCCCTTTTCCCCATTCCTTTTCAGTGGTGCAAGGTTATGAAAATTCAACCACCGTAGTCTACATAATATACAATGATCATAAAAGTGTAACTGACTAAATAATTCATATCATGGCAAGCACTGTTTTTCTTCTTCTTTGCTGGTATGAAAAACTTGTGTCGTCTTTGTGGAAGTGCCAGGGAGGGCACGCTGAAACGTCCTAGATTCTCACCCCACATCCCCAAACAATTAATGGCTCCTCTCGTGGCAGGCCACCAAGCCATCATTAAGCAGAAATACCGCTAACGCCACAATGTCATCCGATAGCTCCTTAGCATTTCAAAGGTGCTTCCCTCCACCCGGCCTGCATCGGAGGACCCTGGTGCACCATGTCGGCCACTGCCATGCCAGCCTTCTTAAGTAATTCATGAAGTTTACACTTGGGAGGTGAGAACAAGGTCTTTCAACCTCATTATAACACGTTTTCATCACCCATTCTCTGACGTCTCTGACGCCTTGGTCTTCCTCTCTGCATGTGCAGCCCGCTGCTTATAGGACTGGTCATCATGTTACAATTTACTGCGCGGTGAGAGTTTAGGATACTACAGTAAACAAAAAGGATACTAGACTGCTGCATTAGAATAGCGTATGTGATCTCTATCAATTAGCAAATGATCTAGAGTGGAGGGTAAATGGTTGGAAAGAAAGATGTACCTCTGGTCAGAGTGGTGGGCGAGGGCTTCTTTGGCATTTCTGAGAAGCTGCTCCCATCAAGGCCTGAACCCTTACACTCCTTCTTCTCAGTGGCCGTTGGAGCTGAAGTCTCCATTCCGCTCTTCGATCTGCGTCACAACCTATGGAGGCAAGAGGCGCAGGATTAGGGTTGAAATATTGGATCTTCGCTGTAACCGGGCAACAGAAAATAGGTAAAAGTAATGTTTCATATTCATGGCACATGTAGTTTGGTTGTCGTTAATTTCATTGAAAAGGTTTTCAGCGTTCAGGTGTAACATACTCATTCACCCTAGAATAAGGATAATACGAACAATACCGGTTTAAATGATTGTTTTGATCGTTTCTAATTAAAGACTCTCGTTTTCCACGGAGTAAATGTTATTGTCCAAACGGAGGAAGTGTGTCTATGGTCCATTGCTACTGCTCCATTTACAGAAGAAAACATAAGCAACATGAAAAGAAACAATAAAACATGATTCACGTTGGTGTCCTTTTAATGTCATTACAGTAAAAAAATATATTCCCCCCCCATCTACACAAACTGAAGCGTATTACAATTTGTACACAGTGATGTATTTATTCTGTCAGTGTAACTTATGTCGGGTCAGGCCCTAAACACACAGAGGGATTTCTCAGTTACATGTAATGATTCCACAGTCCACTTCTGTTCCAATAGTAGATGCAAGTGGCCCTTCAGCGCTGAGGTTTTTAGCCGCCTGCACTGTGTCAATACCTCCTCACGTCTGCGTGAATGGCTCCATGACTTGGCAACGCGCTGCTTGTTTGACTTGGTGGGACCTACAAGATCATCCTCCGCCGAGAACAAACGAGACTACGGGAAGGGAGCGCTCGCTTCGTGCGCTGAGGTCAACACCGTTCCCACCTGCTCTCGGAACATGTCAGGGAGGACATTACGAGCAATGAGGTGTGATCAGAGCGGGTGACTTCATGTTCCACAGGTGCAGCGGAGAATAACTTCTTTCCAGGTTTGGAAAAAGGGGAAAAACATTTTTAGTGTGCATCGCAGAGCTTTTGGCATCCAAACGATGCGTTTTGAGGTCACCTCCTCACACCTGCTCGCTGCGGGACGCCAGCTGATTCAAACATTTTTACACAAAATCATTTCGCAGTCACAAGTCTTGTAAAACAAAAGTGTTTATGACTGTCCAAAAGACACAAACAACACCCTGAAACAGCAATTCATTCACACTCAAGTCAATTGGAAACAAATGGGATTTTTGGCTGTGAGAAAAACCATAAAACCTCAGCGGGAACCTCAAAAGGACATTTCAGGCAGTCTTTGCAACACTGGAGGGTATGACAAGATGGAAAAGGCAAATGAAAAATTTAAAGTGCCAAGAGTGATGCTGTCAATGGAAAAGGGTCATTGTTCAGGGACCCGCTTTCCGCTAGCCCAACGTGTGCCGTTTTGGGTTTCATGTGGATATCCAACATGTCATCCTGCATTGTGACGAGTGTGTATTAGCGGAGGTGTCTGTGACCCTTCGGAGGTGCCAGTCGCCTGTCACCAGGCCAGTGTAAGCCGATTAGAGGTGGCTGACTAACAGGTTTAGGCTGCATCTGTTTCTTTTTTTTTTCTTGGTGCCAAAACGTCCTCGAGACTTGTCTTGGGAGAACTCCGCCACTCCGACACCACCTTTCTGTTGGGAAACGGGCCTTCCATGGGCTCTTATTGTATTCAGCTGGCCAGAAAACTTTAGTGGCAGAGACAAGACGTGTCCGTGAACACACCAGTGCTCGCAGCAACACAGTTTGCCTTTCAAGCAGCCTGCCTCTTAAAAATAACTGGGAATCCTCCCTTAACATCTCCGTCTGATGAACATCTGGCACCGCATTAATAGCTCTTTCCGCGCTTTTACAGCATGCCAAACTATTTGCTTTCCAATTGCCTTTTGAACCTTGAGCCAATTCCTTGATGAGGAGAGGCTTGGGGACGACGCACCTGTAAAGGTAATTCACAAGAAAAACAGAGTGAGCACAGTTCAGGGGACAGTAAAGTCTAAAAAGTGAAACGTCAGCCCAATCTGCCAGAGTTTGAGTCGTTATCTGCCCAAATGACTCTTCAGTGTGAGAGGTTCACAGATTTGATCTAAAATGTGCTAAATACAACATTGGGAGCCTTTCTATTGCCTCCTAACAGAGGTCATCATGACGATGGTTGGAAGCTCTGATGGAGACATACAGAGGAAGACAGGTCACCAACAGAATGTTGCGTACTTGTTTAGAACAGAAACATGGCTGTCATTGCCTGCATGAGAACTTCGTCCAGGCCAGCAGCTAGTGTGTTATTCCTTGTGTTCTTTTGGAATTAGAAAAAAAAATCTGTTTAATCGGTCGGTCTTGATGTTAAGATTTGAAAATTCTTCAGTGCGGACAAGGCTTGATTCCGTTTCTCAAAAAGCGGCCCCTACTTCACCCCTATCCCCCACCACCCCCCCCCCCCCGGCCCACCCCTTTCCTTAATTCTGTGGAGCTGTTACTTTACAGGGAGGCCCAGCTCTGACAGGCTGGTACAGGTGTCAGGAACCAAAGGGACAGATGGCAGGGGCCAAAGGCGAACAAACAACAAGGGCGCACTTCTTTTTTCATCTTCTGGTCGGCTGGGCATCCCGTTGGGGCACGAACAGGATAAGCAACCCCCTCTTCTCACTCACTCTCTCACACACACACACACACACACACCCTGCTGTGCCATGTGACCACGGGCTGGGGACAGGGCAGGATTACCCACACTCACAACACAGCGTCCCAACTTCTTTACTCTTTGAAGAAATGTTACATGAATAAGTCTCCCATGTTTTGTCACGTCTGATAAATAGATGATACAAACTTCTGCATGCGGTGTCTGCTAGAGAAAGTGATACTCAACGGACCTCAAAACTATTTTTAAAAAGATGCTCCAGGTCTCATCACCAAAGGATTTCTGGGACATTCAAAAAGGCTATGCAATGTCTGCCTTGCAGCAAATACACCCCAAATAATTTACAGATTACAGGTCCAAGTTATTTATTTATTTCTTCTGAAAGCTGCTTTTCTTCTCTTTTTTAAGTCTAGACTAACCATTTCCGAAACCTTAACCCGGAGCTTCACAGCTGGGCCGCTTTGTTCTTCTTCCCTTCTGCCGCACAGAACCACAGCCCTGGATGCTGGTTTCCATGAACGAATGATCTATATTTTCTATCTAAATGAAGAGTCTGTCCGTTTTTTGTTGGATCCGTGTGCTTGACATGGTTTAACTGTTGTCGTTGATCACAGATGCCAAGAAGTACGTCTTGTATTTATTATATTCAACAAGTTCTTTAAGTCCACCCAAACCAGGAAGTCTTTGAATGTGTTCCGGCTTTTTATGAATCATAAATAAAACGGGTAACAGAAAATGTTGAGCGGGGTGAGTGCACAGGATGGCAAATATTAAACAGAGAGAAGTACAGTTTATAGCAGATGTTTCACGTCTCCATTTTCCTCCAGCGGCCCCCGCTCTGATGCAGCATCCAGACATGCCACTTAACCACACCACGCTCAGCAAAAACACTGAGGTAATGGGGGAAGTCACGGTTAGCTTTTCTTCTGCCAAGGACAGATTTCAATTCGGAAAGGGTTCAGATTCACTCGTTTCCACTGCAGATTGTTTGTGTAACAAGAAAGTCTGAATTTACTCGAAGATGCATTTACAGTTCAGGTTTGTAGTGTTTTCAGTCTGTAAAATTTTACATAGTCTCAGTTTTTTTACATCGCTATGTTCAGATATCATTTGCAGCCAGATTTATACAAATTTTCCCAATATAACATCATTTTATTGACAGTATTTTCTGATTCTTGAAGTGATTCAAAGAGATATCACTAATTCCCTCTAAGTAAAACTTTTAGAAAACAAAACGGAAACCAATGTTCACAAATTTCCGTTTTGGACATTTTACGAATGAGAACATATTTTAACGCAACATTTCAGAAAACTTGGTACAAAAAACAACAATTCTCGTTGCGTGAGTAACCAACAGGGGAAGTTGTGTGGTGATATTTATCAGTTCATTTTTCTCCTTAAAGCCCGTCCTTCTGTCCTCACTCACCGTCACCCTCCTCCACCAGGACTTTTGTTATGAGCCCTGGTGTGTGTTTTTCTTAGCGCCCTGGTCAGTTTCAAGTGTTCCTCTCCTCTACTACCGTTCAACAGCTCCCCTTTCACCAACACTGAAAGGAATGCAAACACACATCAAAAGAGGCTCTCCGCTTGAAGATTTCCGGGCTTTGCGCTTCTTACTTTCTTCCTTCCTATCTTACAGTCATTGTAATCTCTATGCTGGTAGGCGCTCTTCCCGGCAGCGCACACACACACACACACACACGAACAGGGACTATAGGTGAGGTCGCCTGCCCCTACACCACCTGTGGACCTCTCTACTCAGGTTTCTGATGGAGGAACTCAAGCAGCGTAACACAACAACGATCAAAAGCCAAAGTAGGATTTGGTTCCACATGTTTTGTGATGTTGACATGGTATTTTTGAGAGCGGAATTCACTGAGAACTGAGAACAATTTATTATGTTACTTTTGGTATTGGGATGGATTGTCGCTAGGAATAGTGAAAAGGAGGAGATAATGATCCTTCCTTTCCCTTCTTCTAGTTTTATCCTAGGTGGGGAAAAAGGCTAAAAACCATGATACCACTCTGGGGGAATGCTGGGACCGTCAGATTTAATTAGCGGTGGACAGGTGGAGGGGAGAGGTGGAGGCTAGGCCACTCTGGCTTCTTGTTTTACGGTGAAGCCATGGTATCTTCAGTTTATCCAAAACAGAGAGCTCCTTACATTATTCAAAAATAATGCAGCAGTTTTCCCCTCACATGGGCAGCACTAACCAGCTGGAGCCTCTCAGCTCCATGAGAAACCTTTTCATTTTCATACTATTGTAGACGTTTAATGTAGAAACTTATTTGAAACCCTTAAACTATTCAGCGCTAAAATATCAAAACATTTTGGGGAAACTCCCCACTACTCAAAATGAATGGACATGTTTTCATCAAAACAGAAAGAGACCCTCTAAGCAGATTGATTAATACATTCTGCAACCTTAGCAGCAGCGAGACAGGAGAAGCCCCATTGACCTCAATGGTTACGGGCAGCAATTTACAACGGAGAAGAAAACAATGGACTTTTCTATTTGGCTTCATGTCCCACACTATAAACAAATACTTTACAGCAACGAGGTCCTCAGCGTCCCGTCGAGTGCATGTAAAAAATGTACACAATAGGAATAGCAGTCTTTGAGTACTAACCCAGCGGGGTGCCCCCCTACATCATTATCAGTACGCCCTGAGCTTTACGATTATTGCAACTCAATCCACCGTCCCTCGCTCCGTATGCTGTTCAGTTCCCGGCTCAACGCGAGGCATTTGCAGTCCACAAACTCCAGTTCAAGAACCACACTCCAAGAAGTGGCCCTTCCGTTTAACACATTTGAAACTGTATTCCTGCCGACTTAATGTTCCACTGCTGGATTTCTTTCTCGGCCAGTGTAAAAGGCTTTTAAGGCTATTTTGATAGTTGTTAAGGGGGTTACAGCCCTCAAGGCAGCTGGTTTCGCCGAAAAGGCCCTGAAAGCCACAGTGCACGACCTTCCTAGCACCAAATGGCAGACCAGGCTAGCGTGGTATCCTGACGGATTACACATGCTGCTATGCCTTTAACAGTCGTCAACCAAGACAGAAGTCTTGGTTGAGTTTTTTAGTGAATCACTTTGATGTGTTGGATATATCGTTCAAACGTACATTGTAAACCCGTCTTTCAAGTTCATTCGATTTTCTAAAACTAGTTCATATGTATTCAGTAGGCACAGTTAGGGACAGTCCACAGAATGTACCTTTGTACATTTCAAAAACATTTCTAAAAATCCAGCAAAATTTGCATTACGCAATCGAAAAGCAATTCACGACAGATGATTCAAAGCAACGGACAGCGACTTTGCAGAATCTTCTGGGGTGAGACAAGTTTAGACTAGGACAGGGCACATTCTCCATGAGTGAATCACGGCTTGGTGAAACGTCTCCCAGTGAGGATTTGGAGCTCAGGTCTTAAAGGTCACGAAGTAGACGCGAGAGGTCTGACAGAAACACATTAGCCATTAGTCTGATTCAGAGGCTGAAGCAACATCGCTACAGGCTGACGCACACGTATAGATTCAGCTCAGTCAAGCGGGAAGGAAAGTATTGCCACAATAAACTTTTTTCAAACTTGGGTGTATGGTTTACAACAGGCAAGCTGTTTAAGTGCTTAACGTGGTTCAGTAACTGGGAGCATTAGAATGGAAATGATAACTGTTGTGATGCAAAATCAAAATGGTTTGTCATAATGACCAAGAGCAGGATTGCTCATAGAAGTCAATCCCAAAAACGGACTCAGATCCTGCGCCAAAAGCCTAAACAGAGAGTGAGCAGCTTACAAGTGATGTAATATATAAAAAAGGTATCTAAAAGAGCGTAGGAGCCCTGTGGAGGAGTTGTTACCCCACCCTGAACCTGACCTTTCCTGCTAGTAAAGGCAATATCCTGTGGTTGATCTCTTCGTCTCCCTCGACCAACAGAAAACAGATGTGGAGCTCAGGGCCTCTGCACAGTTCCAGACACGATGGAATTTACACAGATGCAGTTTTTTTTTTACTTGAGAGAATGAAAAGTTGAAAACTAAAAAATGTAAATAGTTTAGAAATTGTGGAAAACTTGAGTAGGCTTTTTGGTTTGTGTTTAACATTTTTTATACTGAACTATTTAGTTAGTTTAAAATGTAGATGTGTACATTGCGGACATGTCACAGCTGAATGAACACTAAACTGATTTACACGTGTAATGACGGAGGGTGTGTGTAAAAGTCACAGCTGTCACTGGTGCCGTATTGCACACTGCTGAGTCGAGCCAGCTTCCTCTCTGAAGCATTTGTCCAAAAGGTGTTGTTAGTACTCACTCTTTGACGGCTTCAGCTGTCAATAACCTCACAACTACTTAGGCAAAACTGGCCTGTGTGCGTTCCCCCGCAGGACCACAGAGGATGTGCCTACGCGCCACTGAGTTTAGATCTGGCCAAATCAAAGTCGGCATTTGCCGCTCTCAGGTTTCGCTGCGGTGCGACTTCCCCATTGTTGCGGTGGATTCGCCGCTCCAGTAGAAGTGCTTGTGATAGCTGACGGTCTGTGGTCGTGCATTGCTCGGCTCATTCAAGTCAGCTGCCATAACGTCCAAGCAGGATCTGGGACTGTTGGTGATGGGGGGGGGGGGGGGGGGGGGGGGGGCGACTCCCCGTGGAGTTGTATGCGTGTTGCACCTGGACATGCCACTAGCAGCTGTCAGAGGGCATCACCAGGTGAGATCCTTTGCTATGGAACCACCTATGAATCTTTCTTCCACCATTTCAGCGTTTACCTTCTGGAATAAAACCACTCAGCCAGAGTTTAGCCATGTTGAATTTGAATCTTGAGCATGATGAAGAAAAGGGCGGAGGTCACTGAGGTGACGTGTTATGCAGCTGACATTCAAGTAACCAGGATCCCTGATGGATCAACCGACTGCAGGATGACAAAGAAAAGGAGGTTTAACCACCTTTGGATTGTTTGTGAGGATGAATATCTCTCTGAAAACACTGAACATATCACACGTTCATGGAGAAACTATTGCAATATAATGCTACATTATAGACAACATATTTGTTAGAATTGGCAGGAGGAGACACTAAATGACGGAACTAACGTTAATAGATGTTGCAAAAAAATTACATCATACAAGCTCCACACCTTCCACAATGAGAAACAGAATAGACTTTCTGCTGCTTTCTGTCCACATCCGTTTTTATTTTCCTGGAATGCCTTGCTAGGCTACGACCACCTGTTCACAGCCTCACATCACCAGCGCTCGCATGTGAAAACGACCTAGTGCAAAAAGGCGGCCCAGCACGCAACCAGTGCGGTTTTCATCCCACTTTTCCTTTAATGAGCGGATCACAAAACATGAACAAACCTCCTTTTGGCCCGCAGCCTGAGGTAGAAGAAGAGGGAGAGAGAGAGAGGAGACAACGATGGCAGCAACAGACGTATTGCGAGGGAGAAGGGGGAGAAGGTTGCGGGGCTTGTTGCTGAAGATAACCACATGTCTCTAAACCCAAGCTCAACGCAGACTTCTATCTGAGAGGAGACTGTGGCCTGGCACTGAGTCAGCACGATTCTGGAATCCAATATCTCCCATCATGTGGAAACGAAAGGAAGGAAGCACAGGAGCCCTTGCTCTTGAGGCTACATAGACTTTGTAGCTATGGGAGGGCGTAGCATAGATCATAACTCGTTACGCGCCCCCCCCCAAAGTTAAGAGCACAAACAGATCCCAGCTCCCTCCTCTCTCTCTCTGTACTGTTGGCCTCTGCAACGACCCGATCTCTGCCTCTGCATCAGATTAAGGCCCGCGCAAACATCGCGGACAATACGGCATTGTCCTCAGGCCGGTGTCACTGGATCTCCATTGCTCACAGTCGCTGAGCAAAGCTCGCTGGGTCGTTTGATGAAGAAGGGTTAATGATACAGTGAGGGGGGGGGGCATCGCGATCCTACTGTCCGCCAACAGCTGATCCACTTCATACAAACCGTCAATTTCAAACATTTATATTCATTTTGATAAAGAATGCTAGGCAACCACTACATCGAAGGAGGAAAGAATCATGTAAGCGAGCCGTAAAGTCAGAAAAACAAATGCCAACCCGAAAGAGTCAATACATACAAAGATGGCTTTTAATGTCAGCATGGCGAGCCCTGCAGCGGAGCAGGTTTTGGGCGATTGGCTGCTCAATAACGATCCTTGCACATTCTTATCCTGGACAACAACTGTAACAGTAACAAAAGCAACCCATATTCAAACTGATATAAGACTTAAAAAGGTAAAGAACTGCTCTCATATCATCTTATTAAAGACAGTTGCTTTGTTTACTTGATTGGAATACAAGTATAAAGTACATTTTTGGTTGATTGACTAGTTCCACACTGGTTTGTTGGTCCTCCACTAAGATGCAATAACTCTCAACGTGAACTAAAGTCATCCCCCCGTTTTTTTGCCATTCATTAACAAGTGTTTTAAGCACATTTTGAAGACTATCGTAATATTGTTTTTGCCAAGATAACTGACACTGTGCTGTTGTACCAAGCCTACGTACAAAGAAAAAAGTAAACAGAAATGAGTTGCAATCATCAGTTCCTCTCATTCCTCTCATTATGGTTTTCCAAGACCAAAAGATATTCAGTTTACTTACATAGAAGACAGAAAATCAGCCCACAGTGCACATTTAGCAAACTGGAAATAGGGAATGAAACGCAAAACAATGACTGGATTAACAACAGTTGCGACCGGAATCGACTAATCATTCAACCTGGAAGACTGTGAGAAGTAAGGCCTAAAGAGACTAGTGAGAGTAAAACAACAACCTGTCCCTTTCCATTGTCTGTGGAGTTTATCTTGTGTTGAGATAATGAAATTAGCTTCACCACCCCCCACCTCCTACAAATGAAGTGACCTCCCGTGACCTGGGCAGGGTTCCCCCTGAAGACCCCAAAGCTACCACGGCCATTGTTCTTTTGTAAGCCGATAGACAATGATGAGGTTCCCGCTGAAATGCTTTTGGGAAACTGGGTTTCCGAAGAGTCAGTATGTGAGTCAAGGAGTGTGTGAAGAGTTGGGCCAGGATGCAATGAGGAGATCTTTGTGTGGCGTGTTGGTGATGACACATCATGCATCACACAGAGTACACTGTATACAAGACTCGATCTGCTTAAGCTCTCCTCCCTTTTGAAGATATTGGAGCTGGCTGAGTTCCTCGTGCTTCCTTTTCTGCAGTTTGAGAACAACAGAGGCCCCGGCATAGAAGGACCGTTGTTAAAACCTTGCTGCACGGCTTGGAACTACAGTTTTCCTGAGACAACCAGTTTCCGCTGCAGTTCTGCAGTGATTGATGAGGTCAATCGGCCTGTAATGAGCTTGTCAGTAACTTTACCGTACAGCCATTAAAATGGCTTGTTAAATGCACATTGGCTCTGCGCCAGTCATGTGTGTTTTTTGGGGCTTTACGCCGCCAATGTGTTCTTTTCACTGCAGGGGTACAATCCAGCCTGATCTCACTTTCTGTTCTGGGAATTGGAGTGCCCACTCCTAGCCGCTGTAGTGTAGGAAGGGTGGGTTGGGGCAAAAAGGGGGGTTGGAAAAGTGTAACCCCAACGGAGATATGATGGGAACCTATTTAACCTCACACACTTGAGGGAAAATGAACAGGATGCCTCAAGGGGAGAGAAACAAAGGCCGCTAAAACAAGCGGGGATTGTCCAGCAGGCGTTCCCCATGCCGAGGCAAAAGAGATGGGATTCAGTGAAGGGCTCTACAGAGGAGTGTGAGCGGCCATCTCTCTCCAGCTCTCCCACTCCTCCCTCCGTCTGAAGTGGACGCTGACTGTGAACGATGGCTGTGGCGTCGCCCGACACACGGCTGCCTTTTACAGGCCCCTAAATGGCCATTAAAGTCTCATCAATTCATCCCTACACATGGGTAAGATTCAACCCACAATGCACCTTCCTCCGTGTGGAGGAGACGCCGTCATCTTCATGTCCTTGATAAAGCTGAAGCCAAAATACGGTTTTGTGCGTCCGTCTTAACAGTGTGAAATATTCAACACTTTCTCACTTCCGACTTGTCACTGTCTGTTTGCAAAGAAACTACAATATTAACTACAATACTACACCACCCAGGAACATCAAACGTTCGCTCTGTGGGCGTCGTAAGAAGCCACTCCACTATGGGAGGCGTAAATAATCCACTGCTTAACACCAATGGGCCAATGTGAGGAGAAAGGAGGTGCAGCGACACAACTGATTGACACAAAATGAACCCAGAAGCACCTTGATGAGCCAACTGCTCATGAGATGAATGATGACTGCTAACAGCAGAAGGTTTAGGGCCACGTCCACGCAGTGGTATTTAGGGTGAAGGCCGCAGCTCCTCTTCATCTACAACCACTAAACAGCGCAATCACTTTTTGCCAAAGCAAAACCCCTAACCCCGACCTGCCACATCCCCCCACAGGCGCCTTTTTCTTACGGCCGCCATTGTGAGTGGACAGGCTGCCCAATGCCTTCGTCGGTACAGTATACAGCGAGTGGGATCAGGGAAATGGGGGGATTTTTTTCTTTTTCCAACTTTTCTGAGTTTACTCAGCAGGAGTAGGTGGTTGTGGTGGGTGAGGAGGAATGGGGGGGGGCTCCTCCCCCTCCTCAGAGTCACTCTGACTTCACCCGCTCCTCCAACCCTCCTTTCTGTCCCTGTACGCTAGACTTCATCGGTATTTGCTTTCAAAAGAGAGCTGTACCCCTCCCCACCCCTCAAACTCCTCCTCCTTGGTCCACACACACACACACACACACACACACACACACACACACACACACACACACACACACACACACACACACACACCTTTTCCAGTATTTGGTTCATTAAATTTGGTGCGAACTTTCAGAAAAGAAGCAAAAAGAAAAAGAAAAAGCGGGAGGCAGATCAATAAAGTGAGGCCTGTGCACAGAGGCGATGTGTGAAAACGGGGGCTGAAGCAGCGGACAACAGGCACACAGGCCTGGGGAGATGAAAGTGACATGGCCACTATGGGTCTCCCCCTGAATGAGCTGAATAGGCTCATCCATTCTTCGCTCCTTTCACTCTCCGTCGGCCCTAACTGTTGGAACTCTTCATTCCTCACAATGGCCAAATGCACTAAAACTTTTTCTTTTTTTTTCTCATGCAAATCAGCTCGGCTGTGACCGGGGTTGTCATCATGTGAAGCGGAAAATACACATGCACAAAAGTCTCGGCCGGTTTAAAACATGCATATTATTTGAAACATTTTCCAAACTATTCCTTTTTTTTAACAAGATGAATTCTTCTTAATCTTAACTCATCATTTTGAAAACACATTCCAACTTCACAACTGATTTTTTCTTTAAATATTAAAAAAAAAAATCCAAGGAGGGGAGTCCAGCATGTTTGCAAACAACTCTGTGTTATTTTGGAAAAGCTTTAAGAAAAAGGCCAAAAGAAGCGGCGGCAGAAGTGAGACTAGAGCGCACACATGAGTTTGGAGATCATTAGCAGCGCCCGTTAGATGGAGGAAAAGCCAACAGCAAATATGGCTGCTTAAGGGCCCCACAAAGGCGTCAAGTGTTTGTTGACTGCTCAGGCTGCAGAGCAAACAGTCAACTTTGAATCTTTCAACAAGAAGTACACATCTCCCACAGGCCGGTCCCGGGCCCACGGGCCCACGTCCCCACGCGGAGACTCCTGCTCGGTGCTTCTTTGCTTTGTGGCGTTAAGAGATTAGAAAGCAAAGGTCTCCGAAATGCGTAATGAGCCTAATGGTTTTATCAGTTTCTTCCATTCACAGAAAGGTGGAATGATGGAAACAGATGTTGTAAAATATTTATTTTAATTGGATTTAGATTGTGAGATCCCGCTCAGTTCACTTGAGTGGAAAACCATTAGAACGGTCACTGGTAGAACTATTAAAAGCTTCTGCGGGAGGCGCCGAGCTCCCCGAACGCATCTCCTCCCTTGATGGATCGAGTTGCAGGACGAAACATTTCTAGGATTCCTGTGTCAGATAAGTTCAAAGTGCAAATGAGACGTGAAGCCGCTGACACGCGGGGCGACACAGAACATGAGAGCAACGGGGGAGGAGAGCCCCGGTGAAACGCTGGCAAACACACCAAGTGAACACAAGCGCACGGGAGGGGGCCGCGGCGCAAACCCAGCGGCGCTGTCAGCGTCGCGCTAAAGTGCGCTTACCTTTCCGCCGCGTCTTGCTTTCACTTCCCAACCGCCCCAGGCTCTTTTATGGGGTCCGAGGAAAACTTTGCCCTGGAGTGGGGGGGGGGGGGGGTCCCGTAGACTAGGAGCGGACTGGCACCGCGGGGGGGAGCGCGACGTGCAGACGAGCCTCTCCGCACTCCATGAACCGGGTCGCGGGCGGAAGTTTTGGAGCCGCTCAAAGTTCGCTCTGTGCGCCGCGGAGCCGCTTCGGTGCGCGAGTCGAGTTCAACTTTTTCTTACAATCCATCTTCTCCCATGACGCGCGTGTTTGTGCGCGCTTCAGCCAACTAACGTGAAGCGTTCACGCCCCAGGCTTGTTGCCGGGATTCTTTCTTTTCTCTGCGCGTGAAAGTTTGGGAGTAAATGCGGTTTGGCTTCAGTCGGCAGTTGTTGCAGAGGCATGCGGTGGTGTGGAGATCTCCAGGCTGCTGAACTGTTTTCAATCTCCCCCCTCACCCTCTATCTCCTCCCCCCTCTTTACCATCTCCCCCCCCCTCCCTCACTCCCCCCCTCGCTCCCTGGTGAGTTGGGCCATTTGCCGCACCAGATGGGCCCGGCTAACTCTTTCCAGCAGTTGCAGATAAAGTTTCATTCATAGTTCGGTTGTTTTTTCTTCTTTCTTGACGCAGGTTAGCGCACAAGTCCCGTCGCATTGGATTCAGAAGGAAACGCAAAGAGTTGCATTGGAAAAAAAAAAGAGCTCGCGCAGCTCGAGTTGTGTTGCTTTTGTGCGGTGATTGTGTGAGTGGGTGGACAGATCGTCAACACAACCAACCATCACATCCAGACCTCATGGTTCCAGCCAGCGGGGGACACACAACGATGTCCGTGATTCAGAGGCTTTATTCCCATGCGTCCTCCTCTGGTGTGGATCCTTTCATTCAGCATTTATGATGCCATTCATGTAGATTCCATATAGAAAGTCAGCCCGACTTTGCTAGACGGGCGTTTTAAATGCTCGTTTGCTGTTTTTATTTTTGTATTAATTGTCTTTTTTTTTTTTTAAAGAAAAAGAGAAAATGAGCTGCGCGCTGTGTGTGAACGACGCGTTTATCATTTCAAGATAGATAGAGCTTTTCATTTACAGTTAGTATTTAGTTATTTACTCTTAAGTAGTATTGTTTAATTGTTTTGGTTTGATTTAATTCAATGTTTCCTGTTTCGGTCAATTAAGTTTAATTTTGTGTCGTTATTTAAGTGTGCGTAGTTTTAATAATTAGTTGGATTATTATTTGGGTAATATTGTGGGCACCTGGAGGAAATTAAGCGCACAGCCAGGTGTAGGACCGGCATGCACCGGGGGAGCTACGGTTGTCCTGCTTGGTCAATCCGCTGACTTGCTGCGTAAAAGGGACGAAGTAGCGGTGCATCAGTGGCCCTTTGATTCAACTTGTTTATTGAGCCCAAAGAAAAATGTGTGAACGTTCTAAAACACACTAAAAAACCTTATTAGATTATCGAGAGTCCAAGTGTCTCACAGTGCTTCATTCTGTCACTCCAATTCATCAAAACTTCTTTTGTGTGTCTGTCACGTTTCACATAAATATTTAAATACCAATGTACTTGGGATCCTGGAGGACTGCTGTCAAAACAAAACGTATTATTATTATAATCCAAATCGGAATCGGAATCCGCTCTATTCGCCACGTATACTCGTGCATACATGCAATTTGACCCTGGTTACATGCAAAGACACAGTATATTTCATAACAAGAAATATACACAATAAAAAGACATTAAAAAAAAAGTTTTTTTATGACCATACGATATATGAATAACTATTGAAAAGTAAATATAGTGTCACAAACAGCGACATTGAATATGGAATGAATGAAGATGCAAAAGGTGGTAATAGTGCAAAAAAGGTGATTTATTTGTCCAGAGAGACGCTCTGAGCGTAGAAGGAGTTTGTGTCTGGTGGTTTTGGCGTGAAGTGCTCTGTAGCGCCTACGAGAGGGGAGGAGTCCAGACAGGTTGTGTCCACGGTGTGAAGGTCTGCAGGGATGGTTCCTGCCCTGTTTCCTGACTCTGTACAAGTCCAGGATGCAGGGCAGGCTGGAGCCGTGATCCCCTCTGCACACCTGATCCAAACCACGCACAGCCTGAAGGACAGAGAGCAGACTGGATGATATCTGGATGAAGTAGAACCGGACCAGCAGCTCCCGAGGGAGGGTAAACTTCCTGAGCTGGTGCAGGAGGTCAACTTCTGCCGGGCCTTCTTCCTGATGTTGGAGGCCCACTTCAGCTCCCTGGAGATTGTGGAGAGACTTGAAGGTTTCCACAGCAGACAGTGCTGTTAAGTATGGTGAGGGGGGCAGTGATGGGGGTCTTCTCCTGAAGTCCACGGTCATCCTCTCAGTTTTGAGTTCATTCATCTCCAGGTTGTTCTGACCACAGGAGTGAGATTGAACACTGGCAGGTGGCTTACAAAGTTCCATAGCTGCCTTCTCATCTCATCATTCAATAAAGTGAAAAGTATCTTTTTCCAACTCGGCAAGTTGCTTCATTGGATGAATACGAAAGAATGGAGTGAAGAAACATCGGCGGGAGACGGGGTCACCTGTCAATCCCAGGGCTGACATGAAGACAAACAGCCATTCACTCTCACATTCACACATGTAGAGTCACCAATTAACCCCTATATGTTTGAATAAATATGTTCTTAGTATTGTGTTTGGGATGTTTTTGTTCCTTTACATCTGTGTGATGTTGAAACAGTCCATTCCACATGACTTCTGTCAGTTTATGTTGTGAAGAAAGAGAAATCCTTGCTGCATAAAACCCACTAAACACCATGTTACTATTACATGTTACATGTCATGTCCCAGCAACAAAGCAGGGACATAAATATACAATGTCTGATTATAACACACTGCTCCTTACAAATGGTCAAGATTTTCTGGTGCTTTTTCACTGCCTCGGTATCTGAAAAAGGGCATCTCTTTGAGTTCTATGGAATCACCTCCTTCTTCTATTTTCATGACATATAGGACAATACAAACTATTTAAATAGCTTACAAAGTCTACATAAAAACTACATAAAAAATCTAAATAATAAACTAAATTGTTAATTATTAATGAAGTAAAAAGTGTACTCCAGCAACCTTTAGCAGGAATTGGGGAAAACATCAACAGGAATTTGAACATACGTGACCCTGCCATAGTACCCCGACCCAGCTATTTGAGTCAGAATTGGTCCTGTATGGATACAGGTATCAACAGCAGTGTGTCCTTTTTGGTTCATAACAAAGCATCGTCTGACTAACTGTTCCTATATAGTCAAACATGTCCTCATGGTCTATAGAGGAGTAGGAGTTTAACGTGGAATAAAATGGAATAAAAGTGTGAGAAAGGCAAAAGTACCATACAATACCTTTCAATTTTCAAAATGTAGCCTCTTTAAATGATTTGAACTAAAGCAGATTATATTTGTTTGGTGTAGACTTTCAGCTTTAATTCAATGGATATAACAAAAACACCGTGTTCATTGTTTAGCGGATTACAGAACTTCTTACACAGTCATCCCCATTTTCAGAGGCTTGGAATGAAAAACAAATTGTCTTCCCCCATCTCTTGTTCCTTCCTAACAGAACAGAACAAACCAGGTGGTTGGATAGATGGAGGGGGTTAAAACGAGACTGGGGCCCAATCCCAATCTCCCCCATGGACCACAGACCCTGAACCCTACTGACGTTACCTGCTAAGTGGTTGAGTGTGAGAGTCTGTGAGTGTAAATATAAACAGCCCTTTGCTGCAATGTCACGTCACCCAGACAACGTCAAAAAATAAGACTTCCAAACGAGGGCGTTCATTTAATTAAATGAAAAGCGTTGATCGGGTGTAGGACTCACACACGGAGGGTCAGGTTTAGTGTCGGTCGTCCAGGTGCTGCACCCTACTGGCTCTTTGTGCGCCTGCATCACGCCTGAGTTCCCTCAGTGGACCCGCCTGTGTGCACGTCCTTCAAAAGAAGACTGTCTCCCCTTCCTCTCTGGTTCTTACAAGCAGGAATTTTAATGAGCTTTTCTGATTGGAATAGAGGAATGTGAGAGCAAAGCGCTGACAGGAAAAAGGTCCGCAGAGGGAGGAGGAGGGAAAAGGGTTCGTAGTTTGATAGGGAGGCCGTAAGATTATGGTTTGATCACATTACGTTATGCATTCCTCTGTGATAACATCTGCAGCATGTGATGGTGCATGTCCTTGTTTGCCCAAATGTTTATGGGGTACATCATGTTTGAATAACCTCATCACACGTTGGGGATAATCTAAAACAAATGTTAATATCATGTCAAGGTGCTTTTACTGCAGTTTACTGTTGAGTAATAATGAAACAAATGTACCGGCACATTTGTAACCGAAACCAAAAGTCTCACTGTCTTATTAACATTTTTTTGGGAGGGGATTGTCTTTCTTTTTCATGTAATCTTTATAAAGGCCAATGAATAAACTATTTTTGATGTGAACAGATGTTTTAACACAATACCTCTGCTTTTATAACAACAATAATAATAATAATGTTACAAAAGTACAAAATAAAGGACCGTTAAATGTCAAAAACACGTACTCTGCTGTGATCTCTTCCCCTATCACTGAAACACAGTGTTCATATCACAGACCGGCTGTATCATACGTGGTAGATGGTGAATGGGCTGTACTGGTTGAGCACTTTTCTAGCCCTCATATCTCATTTAAAGCTCTTTAACACTACATGTCATCATTCACCCTTTTAGATCAATGGCAGGGGCTTCCATGCAAGATGCCCCCTATTATACTATTATAGAACTACAGTGTGTGAACAATTCATACCCCACTACAAGACCCCAATCGTGACTTGGCCTCAAAGGGTTTTACAACTTGCACAACATAAAAGACTCTCCCTGGGTAGACTCGATAAATAAGGCCCACTACACTCACATCGCCGTGGAGTGGGTGAGTCAGGCCCTCCCCTGCATCACAGGAGTGACTTTGTCCTCTTATCTGCCCATCAATGAGCTCCTCACAGTCCATTTAGCCCGACTCGCTGTTTTCAGGAGGACAGCAAACTGGCCAACACATGTCCAGATAAGAGATTAGCATATACAGAAATGACATTTTAGTTAGTAGTGAAAACGTACAATAGTTCAAGTGATTCTCACGTCTTTTAGCTAGAGTCCACATCGAGTCATCGAGTTTTGCTTATAGTTAGGGCTGGCTCAGGTTAGTCCGGACCAGCCCTTAGTTAAGCTGCTATAGGCTTAGACTGCCGGGGGACTTCTTAGGACACACCGAGCTCCTCTCTCACGCTCTCGTTCTACCATAATTCACGTTTTATTAATGCACATGACTAATTCAGCTTCTTTCCGGGAGTTTTTTGTGCTTTCTCCCCTATCAGGTCTCCGTAGATCGTAGTTCCTTCTGGACCCTGGTCCTGACACCTGCTGCTGCCATCATCATCATCATCATTATTATTTTAAATATTGTTAAATAATTAAATATCCCTCCCCACAGGCTTCTGTGGATGGAGGTTCTATCTGATGGTGGTGGTCCCTGCAGTGTTCCTGCCGTGCGCCTGGCTTGCTACTGTTATAGGAAGTGAATGTATTGTATCGGGAGTGGGATCCCTCCTCTGACGTCCTCCATAATGTTCCTTCCCTTTTTTCTCTCTTGGAAGGGTTTTTTCATTTTTTGGGGAGTTTTCCTGTGCCGATGGTGGGTTTCGGGACAGAGGATGTTGTATGTGTGCAGACTGTAAAGCCCTCTGAGGCAAATTTGTAATTTTGGGCTATACAAAATGAAATTAATTGAATTGAAATTGAATGAAAGTCTCAAGTCTTTGAGCTAGAGTCCGAGTCAAGTGTCAAGAACCTTCTGGTTGTAATGAGGATCTGCATAGAACACTGCATGCACGGCATTATTACTCTGTTCGTAAACAGTGTCAGCTTTGAAAATAATACGGAAGAAAATTACTTTTTATTTGCAATTACTTTTAAACAGCTATTGAAATGAAATATATCAGTCAATAAATGAATATAGATTAACTTCAATCAGAGTAGAAATAAAATGATTACACATCCTTCTTGATCTTAAACAAAGAGATATCTATGAGTTCAAGTCTTGTCACTGCATGTGTGCCGATGTATGTGTGACTTTGGTCCAAGTCCTCACATCTGCTACTTCTCACAGTGCAGGTTTGGGCTTTTAGTGTGGACACAAGCTGAAAGCAGTTCAATCAAAGTGTCATCTTTCTTTCTCAAAAGTTTGATTTTTTATTTATTTAAAGGAGTTTTAGAGGCATAAAGAAGTGAAAGTCGTCAGTTGTTCACCAAAATGAGGGCAAAGTATCCATCCAAGTATTATGCTGTCTACTTTATTATTTTTCAATCCCCAGATAAGACACAGCACATATTATAGTATAGTACTGGATTTGAAGTCGTATTTAAGATAAATCTTCCAGTGCCACACCATAGTACAGATGATTTATTGGAAAATGCTGCCTTCTAGTGATCACTTTGTAATATTACATGTTTTTCGTCTAATGCTCAATTCTTAAAAAGTTGCTACTGTTATAACCAACTATATTTATAGAACGGGGTTTATAGCCCAAACACACACACACACACACACACACACACACACACACACACACACACACACACACACACACACACACACACACACACACACCTCTTTGAACTTATTTATCCTAACTAAACTCCCTCTTTGGACTGAATAAATGTGGGGCCTTTCGACCCGCCCCCAGGAGATGCAAGAGAAGATGGAAGGATGCGACACGAGCAAAGAGTCCAGGCAACAGGCCAGCAACCAAACAAGAAATGAGAAGAGCCGGTTGTGTTTGAGGACCGAGTCCTGTTCATCTGGTGGCTTTAATGTGTGTCTGTGGTTTGGAGCGGTGAACCCGGTGCAGGACCTTTGATGCTGATAGTTACGTATGATATGCGCTGGAGGGACATCCCCCTTTGCCAAACGTTGGGATGTCAGTAGAAAAATACTTTTTATGCAGCAAACATGTAACACTAAATGAATGAATGAATGATGTATGCCGTATGTATTTCTTTTTGTCACATCACAGTGCAACGCAATCTATTATACCAGCAGCACCAGTGTTGCTTTCACAAAGATACCAGGGCTCAGTTTTCAGAAAGGTCTTGATATAATTGTATTACTGAGGTTGTGGTATCGGTCTCCATTACACTGACAAGTCTTTCTAGTATTATTTCATGTAAATGTTGAAGGGAACATTACAGCAAGATCCCTCAGAAATGTAAAAGCACTGAACAAAAGAAAATGTTTTACACTCTTTCTGGTACAAGAATTCTGTATATGAGCCTGTTTTATAAAGTTATGGATAGTGTCAAATTATTGGTGTCAAATGATTTGGTAAATATGATTATATAATATATATATATATATAACATTAACACTACACTTTTCAAAATTGGGAAAACTAATTTCTAATTGATTCTGTTGGACTGATTCGGGTTCGGTCTGATTAGTGGTCGACTCAAAATGTATCCCAGTGTTCCCAGTCTGAATCCAGTGTGAACACTGGGACCCCTCCACCACAGCAGTGAGAGTGGGAATGAGCGTGTACGGTAGGCGCCCAGCGAGACATTTCCAGCCCACTCAAAGCCTCCTTCACAAAGGAGCGTCCGCCCGGAGGTACGAAGGCTACAAACAGCCCATAAAGTCAATGGAACCGTCCCGCTGGCCATTTCCTTGCCTCGGGTGGTAAATCACAGCGTTTGTCACAGGGAAGGTTTATGTTGTTTGTGCACAATCTGCCACCACTTCAAAGCTGTGGGAGGGGACCCAAACAGGGGGAAGGGAGGGAGGGAGGAGGGTGTTGTCCCCTTTCAGTGACTCATGGTCAACCTCAAAGGATCCGGACTATAACATCCGGTCCAAGCACTTTGTTGGCTAAACGGGGAGAAGTGGTCAAAAAGTTGCCGTTGTTCAAAGTTTAAGGATCCAGCAGGTGGGGTTGAGTCATTTTTTAAGGAAAAGACTTCAGATGTCATCTGAGACTAATTTGACTTTCGTCCACACAAAGAACTTCAAGGCTGCTCCTCGGGTATGACTCCGTCTGGGACTTTCCTCTTGTCCTCAGAGGCCTGCTAGAACTTAGTTCTGGTGACCTCAGGCCCAGACTGCTGACCGCAGATGGCTGCAGATACAGTCCGGGTCCTGCTGTCCTCACCGCAGAAGTCCCAGCCGGCAGAGGGAGCGCCCTGTCCTCTGACTCACGGCCCAGTCTGGCTTTCCTCTGCCACGGTGGCGTGCAGCGCTGAGGCCTATGGGCGAGCACCCGACCACTAATCACACACTGACGTTCTCTCTCAGGGGAGGAATCAGTCGGGGAGTTATGTGAGGTCTCCAGAGGATCCAGTTAAAAGTTCCCCCACTGATACCGTAAAGGAAGAGCTACAAAATCACACGCAAGAGGTTTACAGCTGCAGCCACTGTTTTCTTTTATAGATGTAATAAATGTGCTTTTACTGTTTGTGCTGCGTCGAGATTCTCGCCAAGGAGCCGTGTTCAGGTGTTGGGTGGACTGCCGTTAGTGAACACTAGGAGGAACCAGTGACCTGCTTTTAGCCTTTTTTTAACTTTTAAGATTGAGCTTCTTATCTGCTCTTGGTTTGATTAGTTAGTGGCAAATATCTACTTGTTTTCAACAGTGAGGGCGGGAAGAAATTCTAATTTTGGAGGACAGGCATTACAAATATTCTTTCTAAATGAGTGAAGCCACAATTACTTATTAGACAGTCATATAATAATGAAACTTCAAATTGATTTGAGTGACATTGGTACTTCGGTGTTACCGGGTGTTCATGGTAACATCACTGGACGGCAGCGAGACGTCTGCTCACAAGACTTGTGGCCTCATCGGTCAGAAAGTCATCAGAGAGGAGCAGACACGCATGAAGGTAGGGTCGGGGAAGGGCTGAAAGCTCAGGTAACAGTAACACACTCCCAAATCATGTTGCCTCAGGGTTTGACATTGTCATCTGCAACCACAGCTGTTAAACCGCACATCGGACCCGAGGCGCCGGGACACAGAATTTACATTATCATCACACGGTGTGTGAATTGGAAGGGCTGGATTACTCTACACATTGGACCCTGATCTACTGTCTGTGGTGGAAGTATGCACAACGCACGGTGCACACGCCACACGGAAGCTTTGTTTTATTTTGCCTGGTCCCCCTGAATGGAACCCGCATGTTGCTAGTAATACGACCTTATGTATGTTGGGTCTATTGTCCTTTGAGAGATCATCACGTTCACACCTCTCTATGATCCTCCCTAAGAAAATGTCCCCAAACCCCCGAAAAACATCACAAAGGGAACAAAAAGGAGACGTCCGTAATCAAAACGACAACAAAACTAAAGTGGACCATAAAAAAATAGACATGGATAAAAAACTAGGAGACCAGCAATGAGATGCAAAATGAAACGCTGATGGGAAGAACTGGAATATTTCGTAACAAATGCAAAGATGCAGTTTGAGTGATCTGGGATGCAAAGGGGCTAAAGATAGATGTACACACAAATCAAACAGCTAAAATGTCAATGAATACATTACCATTCAAATTGTTGCCCTAAAATATTCTGCTACACTTTGGTGAACCAGCCTCATTAATCACGTCCTCAGGGAAACAAATATACAATAAATGTATGGGCCTGCATTCATTTGGAAACCGGGCCAACATGTGCACACAAACATCAAACCAGCAAACCCCAAAAACCGAGAGCACACAGTCCTCAAGATCCTCTGAGAAATCCTCCCCTGTGGGATGAAAACTATCTGCATTCATAACCACCTCCACCAACTACAGTGAAAAAGAATCTTAGAGCAAAACAAATCCAATTAAAGATGGTATTTTTAACCTTCTTTTACAAAATTAATTGAATATCGAGGAAGAGAAAATGAACACAATCATTGTTGATTAAAACCGCCACAAATGGAGCCTTGCCCTGGCACTATGTGAAACACCTCGCGGCGATCTCCAGCGATCTGAAGCGCTGATACTAACAAGGCAGAGTTAGACACACATCTTCACCGAAGGCCCTTCTGGTGACATCCGCTCAGCTTGCGGTGGCTCTCCTTAATGCAGGACAGCACCCTGGTTGGTCTGACGTACAACACACATCCTGTTGTTCTCTGCCAAGAACAGCCTGACGGAAATTAGGCCCACCGCCTTGGCATGTTGACACAGTTCCACTATCAGCTGACTGGCCCTCGAGGCGTTCTGCAAGAGTTAGCGATTCAGCGCTCATCTCTCCGCGGCCTTGCGGGACCTCTGACGGTGATCGTCACCTTCAATGCACCTCTTCAGGTGACACCAGAGAGAACGCTCTGGCCGTCGTTGCTTCACTGTCTCCAAACCCACCAAGCCGTTGACCTTTGCAGCACCTCTCGTGGCCTGTCTCGCATTTGGGGACATGCCACAGCGGAGACGTGAGACGTGGAGGGGAGGGGCATGCGTTGGAGCCCCACTCCCAGCTGCTGATGGCAAGATAAAACCCAGCGGCCGCGTGCGTCACTCTCTTGTCGTGGTACTTTGAATACTATCAGCGCTCTTTCAAGAGCGGTTTGAGGAACCCCAGGGGGATCACTCCAAGATATGCAGGCCAGATCTAGATACAGGAGAAGAAAAGGACAGCAGATGAGGGGGAAGGAATGAGCTCTCCCTCATCTTTCAATCTGCCTCCCACGTGGCCTGCGCTCAGTTTACCTTTTTTGTAACTATCTCACTACCCTGTGACTCCTCCGCCTAGCCATCCTTCGTTCCGCTTCAATGATCTGTACATGGCAAACACAGTCCTTTCAGGCCTGCCACTAATTATGCTTTTCATTCACCAAGATTGTTTTTTTTAATCGATCTATATTAAAACAGTAATTCAGAAGTCAGAAGTCCTGAAACCATGGGGTTTGGGACACAGACCTTGTTTCCATGCACCACGTGCAGGTCCAATCCCTCTAGTCTCTTCAACAAAGATAAACTTTTCCAAAAAATATAAAACGTTGCCATATTGAAAATCATCAAAATATGTTTCCAAAAAATCCAAAGACAAATCTAAAACCCAACGCCTCTCGTTTTCCAATGAGACAAAACAGAGAAATCTAGCATGTGACCACATCTGAGAAGTTAAATCCCACACTTATTTGATGGAAAAATTGCTGATCAATAATTTTTTCTCTTACTCGCTGTCCGCTGTGAATATATCAGTAGTCACACCGCAAAAGTACGGCCTACGGTGATTGTCTTGTGAGAAAAACCTTTATGCAAAGGTAGTTGTCATATATTCTAATGAGCCTACAGGAAGGGCAGCCAAATCTTATCGGCATGTTTTTCTGATGCAGTGTGTCTTATTTCAAAGGTTTCAAAATGGGATTTTTAAACCATCCCTTTTAATAAACAACATACTAATTTTCAAAATTGACCCCAAAAATAGACTAATTCTAAAAAAACATCCCTATAAATATCACATTTCAAATTGATTATATGTCTGATATGGATCTGATAACTGTAGCTGTCATATGAATATAGTGCAGGTTAACAACAATATTTACCACTGAAATGGTACTTAGATGAGCGTAAAATGGAAGATATACTGTCTGAATTGTACATTGCCTCAATAAATGTATCCAGCTACGTCCTACCTCTGTTCCCAGCTGTCGTTTATGTTTATGATTTGCATACAGCAGTAAACCACCTGAACTTCATCTGAGAGCCTTCACACACCTGTCGTACTGGTGTTGCCTCAACACTCTGCAGATGTATGAGATCAAGGCCATTTTTTTTTGACAGGCCCTCCTCCCTCTGTTTTTTTATTATAGTCCGCCTGCGGTGTATTACGCAGTAACCTAGATGATTGGCCGGCTCGATGCCCTCCCCACATGACCAAACCGTCTGGGAACCTTGGGCGTCGAGACAGACACGGAAGCTGGACTTGGACTCTTTGCCTCCCACTTCTCTCTGGGGATCTGCATGTTCTAGTCTCCAGGGCGTCCACTGCTTCTCCCTCAGATACGATCTGGTAACTGACCTCCTCCCCATTTTAATGCACCAAAAGCTCACCGGGCATGAGGGGGCACTGGAATAACGGGGTTCATGTGTGCCCCATCTGAGCGCTTTGATTCCTCGCGGGAACTCTCGTGAAGGAAAAAAGGTCAAAGGTTGTGGAGTTTCCCCACAGTTCCTTGCTTATGTTGTGGTCTCTGGCTGCAACTGTGGTAATTAAGTTAAGGTGCTTTTATGTACCATTAGATGAACTTGCAAGGAGCAGGAGGGGGCGGGGGGGATCTCTCCCATAAAGGTGGGGGATGATGATGAACAGCAGCCATTGTGTTGTCCACAATTTAGTGAAGAAAACATCTCTTAGAATCTGAGCATGTCACAAAGGAGAATGGCCTCCTGAGCACACTGAAAACCTTCAGTCGGGGCCCCAAACGACCATGCTTTGTGTCACTCAGTGTCCCGTATCGAGGAGCTTTAACGTTTGGAGTCTGTCGGTGTGAAAAACGTCTTGAGGGCCCGCTGTGAATGACGGCTGAAAGGGATCGGCCTGCACTCACTGAAGCCGTTTCCATTGGTATCAGATACGTATCTACAAGGCAAACACATGCCTCCTGTCACACCGCTGTATTACACAAAAGATATTTCATTGTCCATTTCGCTTTGAAAGCAAGGATGTGTTGTTCCCCTTGAAACAAAAAGGCACAGCTATTGAAACAGAGTTTTAACAGGTCTGCAGGCATGTAGGTCAACACCACGCATTGAGATTATTTGGTCAAAAGAATCCAGCAGCAAAAGGTCTTCATGTGTATCTTCTTTTCAAAAAGTTAGTCTGGTCAACAGACTCTCCTGTCGGTTCTCAAAAACACCAACAACACCAAAACACCATTTGTCGGAAGCACAGTTAACCTTTACTTTGTGCAAGACGCTATGTCTCTGCACAATCTGCTTTTTTCTTGGGACACGCTTTCTGAAGGTGTGAAACGTGTATATAGATATTCATTTTTATTCCTTTGTTGTCAAACTTCTTTCTGTTAGAAACCAGTCTTGTCTACGTTCATTATACACAGAGTATGACTCATGGAATATAATACAGATGGAATTTAGGAGGGAACATTTAAGCTGTGCCAAGGCCATGACATATCTCACGCTGTCTTTCTGTTGATGAAAGTGAATAACTGTATGTGCATGTTTTGGGCTCTTCGTCGGCCCCCGTCCATCATGTTGATAATAAATGGATCTCTTCTTGTCCTGTAGCACTGATAACAGACTGTACAAAGAAACACAACACAAGGTAACAAGCTTCCAGCTAAACCTTACATTCCACCCCATGACAAATAAATGTAATAAACTAATTTGAGCCCGTTATCTCTATGGTCACATGGTTGCATCTTTGGGAAGAAAACAAAAAAAAGTAGAAAAGAAAAAAATCTCCCTGCGTGTAGTTTGGGTCTCAGCCATTGAGGAATTCTATCTCACACTTCAGTGAATGAAACCGAAGCCTTCTGGCTACAAGTGTAATCACAGTAATCTGTCCGAATCCCATTATAGCACTACCGGAGTCTAGACAGCGTGATCTCTGAAGTGCTGGAAACTCTCCTTCCATAAAGGACTGAGTCAATTTCATACCATTACATAGTGCCACATATACACACACACACACACAGTGTGTCATCATAATATAACAGACAGAGGATTTGCGTTCTTTCTAAAAATACGGCATGAGACGAATGAGTGGAATCAGTCACACTAAGCTGCATCATACATTTGTGTATGCCCACTCTTTGCTTTGATTTACCAACTTGCACCTCTCTGATCAGTGAATGTCTATGTCCTCTGGCGGATGCTTAGTAGTCTGCTTCATAAGGTGGGACATGTTGCGGACAAACATGCAGATTACAGAGAGCACAGGGACACATTGTAACCCCAGCAGGCAGATGAAAATGTTGTCCTGGATTTCATCTGTTAAGATTGGTGGGAGGATTGTCCCGTAAATTCAGGTCTTAATAATTTGGTGTCCCCATGAACAACATCAAGTCAAAACAACCCCAAAATGAGAAATGAGCGTTATAACCTAGGCTTCCAACATGGCGTCACGGATGGATACCAATCAATCATTAAACGAGGCCTGGGGTTAAATTATTAAGAAAGCAGTGTTGACAAGCTCCAATGTTATTGGTTATTCTGTCCGTTTACTTCGACTTTTAGTTTTATTATCTCACTGCAGCAGCTGCATTATCTCCTCTGCTTTCTCTGTTGAGCTTGAAGCCCCGTTGCTTTGGTCTGTGACCTCTTTGAGATGAAGCACCATTTTTGAATTTGCCTTCCACCAAGAAGAAAAAAAAAACAAAGTGCTCTGAATAATATTCAAGTTCCAATGACAGTGAAAGATGTCAGTAGACATGCAGATGGGCAAAGAATGGGAAAACATTCTTGAACGCGTGTTACTGGTGTGCCATAAGGAGGCCTACCCCTGCTATAAATTCAATCGTTAACACCCGTTCAACATGCAGAAACTGGACACATGTAGACAGCCAGTTGCAAAATGAAATGATAAGTAACACGTAAGGTGAAAGCTTACAAAATAGCCTTCCCAACACCGGTTGTTTTTTGCACTAATCCGCCTGCCGCTGCTTTGCTCACCTCCCATACCATGTTGCCAATGCTGCTTTCGTTAATAAAGCTCCACCTTCACCCAACATCATCTTGTAGTCTCTTAGTCTCATTCGTTCGGGCGGCAAGTGACGAGGTTAGACTTCAAGTAGCTGCACTTATTATGCTTTCACATAACAATGTGTTCCACATGAGTTGGATAACTGATAGCGAGATGATGGGCTTGAACATTGCTCCCACTTGCACATATTGCCGTTGCAGAACACCACTTGATTAGAAGAGCTAAGCGGGTCTGGACTCCCGCCAAAGGGGAGCTCTGATTGCACTGTTGACACAGCTCTTTCTCATCCTTCATCTGCTGCCTATTAGCTGTGTCCTGATGGTAACGGGCCAGTTTTGGTTGGGCTCTTCTGCTATCATCACTGTTATGGTATATCTGCTTGCGACAGTTCTGGTTACTTAACAAGATGTTAGGTGATCCCACACCCGTTATGGATAGAATGCTTTTCATCTACCCAGAGACAATATAAACCGTGCTAAATTGTACAAGTCAATGACAAAGTCACAGAATTTATAAGATTACTCTGTTACTTTGTTTCCAATCGTGTGAGAGGCCACAAAGGTCTCTCATGTGAAACAGTGGTCAGCTTACATCATGAAAAGTGAAAAATTAGCCTCCTTGTTCCTTTGTGTCCCTCTGTAGTATCAATAACATGTGAATTATAAAGTCATTGTTCTGTGTTTTGCTGACGATGCAACACATATTTCAGATCTCAATGCACAGCAACTCCTCAGAGAGAAATATCAGGGTGGTTTGTGTTCCCCCCCCCCGAGGCCACGCAGGTATAGGTTTACACTCAATGACAACTCATGCAAACACACTTTTATTGTATGCACTCATATACACCTACAGTTACTCTTTTCATGTGTCATATACACATTCAGGCTGGGATTAGTCTGCTTTAAATGAAACCCTTCAACTGGGTTAAAATGTTTTAAAGCGCTTCACTCTGGTACACTCAATTGCGTTAAAAGCAATCACAAAAAATCTATTTGTAGCTAATTTCAAATTGATTTCTTGACTAGTTAAATCATTCAAACAAATTGAAAGCATGAACATCTTTGAAAATCAAATGAGCTGTCAAACTGCGCCAGTACCAGGAAACTATGTTGACATTCTTCAATTCTGATATGTTCACATTGAAAGTGTGTGGGCAATTTAAAGCTACAGTTGGTATTGATAAGAGAAAAAGTAGAGTAAACCAGATGGAAGAAGTGATCGATGATTAACTGATTGATTGAAGAGTCTATTTTCCAATGAAAGTAGCTTGCAGCATAGCTCCAAAAGTCGCTAAATCAAGTCAAAAGGGGCCGACTTGGCGCCTTTTCACTAGTCAATATTCCGTCCTTTTAGACCTCCATTCAAAACCACTACCCCAAATATGTATGGACAGAGACCGGTAGACAGGTAGCTATTTGTTGTTCTTATTACAGTAGTCAAAGGCATTTTTTTTTTCTTTTTACAAACCCAATACCCACACCCACCCAACCCGTTCTGAGAGCCAATCCGCATCGCCAAACCCCAAATGTGTGTTAAGCATCCAATCCAAACCTGCAAAGGCTCCATTTAAAGCTGTTCAGGGAGCTCTCCTTGTCTTCCACCCACAATGGTGGGAAGATGTTGGCTAAATAAACAGACAGAATGTTCCAAACGCCCTTCTTTATTGTTCAATAGCAACAAAAAACGTAACCCTTTATAAAAGCCATGGACACTCTCCCCCTCTCTCTCTCATACACACACACACACACACACACACACACACAACCCTCCCACTGCAAAAACTAAAATAGAAGAAGAACATGCTACTTGTGAAGGTAACAGCAGCGATTGTTCAGCCATGAGAAGTTAGTCATACAAAAGCATATCTACCATATCTGGGAGATCCAGAGCCCAAATGTCTCTAAACTAGAATAATTTTCATGTAACAGCATGTGCACAATTTTTTAAGCTTCAAAATTCACATTCACATGATATTTGCTGTTTCCCTCCAAATGTCTGAGGTCATGTAGGTCCAAGCAGCAGTCAGTCGTAGGGGGGGGGTATTATCTCATGTGCTGTGCAGGCTAAACCATAAAACCCTCTACTGTCCGTTTCTTAATGCTTATTAAGCGCTCTCTGCCTGTCAGCTCTACACACACACACACACACAAAAATAATTATACATTAACACAAAAGGATGTTGTCATGTGTGCTGTGTCACTAGAGTGAACACATTTTATTAGCTTTGTAACTTTTGGTGCGGGATAGAAACAGCTACACACAATGGTTAAAAGTTAAAAGTTACTTAATACTTCTACCTTGCGTATAAAACAAGTTATATGCAGTGTACAGCATGCATGTTAGGATTAGTTGTGCAATGTGCTCCATGAATTGATTTTATTGAAAGGGAAGTGTTTTCAAAGTTGCTTATTCCTGCCTCCGTCCTGAGGTCAAGGTGGTTAAAGAATAATCCAGTAGCAAGGTAGATTTGATCGCTGCATGCCGTCTGGACAGCATCCTTGCGACCGAGTGAGTGGATTTGGTCACGTATGAGTGGGAAACTGGGTCACACTGGTATCCGCGGTCCTTAGAGTGAAGTCCTGGGCTGATTTCGCCGGTAGTTGCGGCCACATCTCATTGGTCCAGCTGCAACTGGCGGTGTGAAGATATTGGCTCTCCGATGTTGTGCTGGCAGCTGTCAGTCAGTCACCGCCAGCTTTTTGCACTGGATTGGCTTCGAGACTGACTGTGGGCTCAGGTCTTTGGACTGCATTATTGCGTGAACAGAACAACTTCCGTGGATTAGGAGAATCTTTGGAGCAGCAGCACATGCACATTGGGTTCTTACCTGGGGTAGGTGTACTTCATGTTTATGTGTTTGTTTAATATAGACCAGCTAGTCCATTCTGAAATCATCCATTACGGTGCACGTGAAAGTATCCCAGTAGATGTGTTATAGTATTCCCTAATACGACCTGGCAGACTCAAGATTTGTACTTCATAGGCTGTTTCTACCTGTCATTAATTTACTTTGGTGTGTTTGCATGGATAAGTGCGGAGAGATCCTGCAGGAACCCACAGGAATAATCACATGGGAGATATGAACAGGTTACAGAGAGGTTTCAGGCCTCTTATAACATTGGAACATCCACAGAATGTGGACAATGCTCTTTTAACACCGATGCATTTTTTAAATTTTCATTGCTTTGTGGTGACATGCTTGTTTTCCAACATTGGCACAGCAGGTTCTGCACGACCCGTTATTACCTAGCCTTGGTTGATTGCTTGTTATGCCTGGGTGCGTTTGGCTGAAGGCACACGCTGGTGTCGGTAGTGATTGCCCTCTTAATGGGGGCAGCAATCAGGCAGCCGTCGCCGCCGAGCCAAAGGAACACACGCTAGAAACATGCAGCATGTCAAAGGCTCATTAGGGAGTTCAGCAGCGTTTATAGGAGGAACAGTGATTCACTATGCTTCCCCAGAGCGCTGAGTGGAGTGCTCTGGGGGAGTGCTGCGCCGTTAAATGCCCTCGTCATCATTCTAGACACACCGCTGACTGTGTGAGCTGAGGCCTGTTTTCTCACTGTTCCAAAGTACAAAGGTTTCAAAATGATGAGGGTTACAAACTATTAATGTGTGGAAAGGGAGCTCGTCCATTTCAGGAACTCATTGTTTTAACTCAAGCTTGCAAAACCTGAAAAGTAACTACTTAAATACCGTTGACAATGAAGGACCATTTGTTTCTAATATTCTCAAAAATTGCTGCTTCAAATTTAACATGAAATGTTGTCTAAAACCTTTAATGAAATGCTTAAACAACACAACACGCTAAAACGATTCCCTTAGTCTAAAAATGGACTAAACCAGAATTGTGCGCAAAATACATTTTAAAATTTCTTTGTACAAATTCAGGGCTTCACAGTCTGTTGCTAAGATGCTAGGGACATTTTGTTATCACAAAAATACATTTGCTTAGTTATTCAATACATCAGTTTTAGTGTGCAAAATATGCAACATTTAAATTCATAGCAACCGAAGCGATTGCCTCCACGTGGTTCTCAACATGGCAACAGCGGAGTTGCCATCATGGGGGGAACGCATCAATTCTTCAGCCATTAGCTCTTGATTAACTCCTCTAATTACATAGCCATCAGCAGCACGGGGGCCCTAATACAAACCAAAGGGGACAGCAGACATGTAGCCAGAGTGAATTGTTTCATTGTATGGCTGATAATGGCTGCCTTCTTATCCACATTAAATACAAGTCAGGGAGGGCCTTGAGGCCGCTGGAAGCCTTTTTTGCATGAAGTAAAATGCCTCCTATTCAGCAAGACATGGACAGTGGCGTCAAACATTTATGGCGGTTGTTTAAACGGCCGTTTAACTGCAGATTAGGAAAGATCTGCGCTCCTGGTTTGGAAGAATCTGCCGTTCAGATCCTGCACAAACAAACACACACACACACACACACACACACACACACACACACACACACACACACACACACACACAGATCGTGTGTGTGTCATCAGATTTTGAAGGGTTACAGTTTCAACACTGTAAAAATGTTATTGTGGTACTAAAATGAGCATGCTAACTAGCCTACTCACTGCTTCCATGGTGCAGCATTTTCTCATCACACTATTAAACCCCAAAATATACAAAATGTTGTCCTATACAGCATGTAAAATATAAAAGTCACCTGTTTCTCAGTTTGTGTACGCATGCACAAACAAAATAGTCTGTGTTCTTGTTTTGAACTGTTTCCTTTGAGCTTGGCTCGTAACACGGCTCTGTTGGATAGCTTCTCCCAACACACAAAGCAAATCGGAGGCAGTGCAGTCGGATGACTTTTGCTGTATTTCTATGCTAGCTCAAACACTTCATCTGGGGTAGTATTCTGTACAGGACCCAGTTCAAGGTCTGTATTATTCCTTTTAAAATATTTCTCCATTGCAGTTTGTCTTGTCACCTCATCATTTCATTCTACTGCCATACATTAACAAGGTCTTTACTGCACAAACTACTTCCACATAATGGCATAGAGGAGTCTTTTGTTTCTCATCCAGCCACTATGTTGCACCTCAGACGGTCAACAGTGGAACATTATTTGCAGCAATTTGGAACGATTAGGTGAAATTTAACCTTCTCACACGGCACACCTGATGATCTTTCATGGCACATGAAAGATCATCAGGCTCAATGGTTGAAAATCGCTTATCCGGTGTGGAGGTCTACTGGACCAGGGGAGGCTGACGGAGGGATGTTGGTAGTTTTTTTTGTTGCTGCCGCTCTGTATTTTCACCTAATGAACCAACTATAAAGCTTACATGGATTGTGGGTTGTTTAGTTGTACAAACAAACATATAGCTAATGTTAATCAAGCCAACGCTGTATGTTATAACATTATGAGGATGGGAGCCAGAGCCTTCAGTTATCAAGGTCCTCTTTTGTGGATTCAGCGCCCACTTTCAGTCAGTTTCAGTTTTTTTCCACACAGGTTTCTATGGTTCATGGTTCTATCTGGACCGTGTTCATGCCGCCTGCCATGAACCTGCTGAACCCTGATGCTACTATCATTATTATTATTATAAACATTAATCACATTACTATTACTGTCATCATAAACAAACATTACTGACTTTGCTTCTTTCCTGTAGTCTTTTCGCATTCCCTCGCCACACGTTTCTGTGGATGGTGGTTTTATCTGATGGTGGTTTCATCTGATGGCGGTTTCATCTCATGTTGGTTTTATCTGATGGTGGTTGTATTTGATGGTGGTTACATCTGATGGTGGTTCTATCTGATGGTGCTTGTCCCTGCAGTGATCCTGCCGTACACCTGGTTTACTACTCAATATTTGAATCTGTCAGAGGAATTGAATGTGTTGTACGTATTTTACATTGTTCATTCTGTACACATGACACCCATTGTATTCTGTCAATCCTGGGAGAGGAATCCTCCTCAGACGTTCTCCCTATGGTGTCTTCCCTTTTTTCTCCTTTGTACTTTCAAGATTCAATCAGTGCTTTAAAAAAGAGGTCAGAGAAATATTTGTCCAATGAGAGTTTAGTAGGTATGCTTCCACTTAGCTATCTATCTAGCTACAGTCAAGAAATATGGTATCAGGAAAAGGCTGACAAGTTTGAATTTGAAGTAACCATGCAAGTGGTTTTAGGTGAAATTCCAGGGTAAGATCTTAAAAACTTGTCTCTTTGTGTTTTCTGGTTGACACTAACCTTGCGATAAGAGAGGCATGTTAGAGGGATACATGTATATATGATTACAATGAACAGAAAGTACAGCAAAGAGAAACACAGGGGAAAAAATCAGGATAGCGTTACTTTTCCTGGGAAACTGTGAATGGAATTTGGAATGTGTCAAATGGAAAATGGTTTAATTCTCAGTTAGGGGTCTTTTGTGAACAGCCAGATTTGGACCGGGACAAGTGCAATGTACACAACATGGTATCCACCCACCATGAGCTCAACATGCGTCATCCCCTTCCCCCCTACGGTATTATTGATCCATCATTTTACATTCAAATGAGAGTGTGTGTTGGAAAAGAAGTCTGTTAATGTCCCAGAGTAATTTGTTTAATAACTGATTGTGGGGTATTCAGCCAACATTTCAAACTGCATCTGTCCTGTTCATCACTTGCCCTTTCTCGGCTAATCTGCTTCTGAACCCTCCGTCTGAGTGGCCGAGACCTGGCCTTCTGTAAAGCATGTGACCACAACAGATTATGTTTGCCGGACAGAATTGTGACATAAGTTGAGTGTTGCACGCTTACTAATATGGAGGCAGCCTGCTTTACGCTGCTCTGTCGTTAGCACTGGAGGCAGGTTGGGAGACGAACTGTATTGGGGCAGAGGAAACACGGTGAGGTCACGAACCGGCAGTGGGTCGCTGTCAGGGTCAGAGAGGGTTCTGACTGCGCTCATGACATAGCTGGCCTTGTGGGAAGAACTTGGAAGGGGTGTGGTTGGACTCAAGGCGGGAAGAAAGTAATGTACTAGTCAGTATTAGTTAAGTATGCTGTTTCTATATCCTACTTTCGATTGACATTAACCATTCAATATTTTGACAATCTTTAAATAAACCATCTCAAATGTATCAATGAACAGATTTTGAAAATGCGCCTCATTTTTTCTATTCACATCCTCTGAGCCGGTGTTTCGATATGGTAATAAGCCTGCTCACACTGTTGAGTTGGCAGCGCACACAGTTGGCTGGTTGTTGTTGTGGTGTTTTGTGTGGGCTGGAGCCGGGGTGCCTGCCGAGGCGCTGGTGTGGACAGCTGGCCCGTCTGATCCCTCTAGTCTGCTCTTAAATCGGTTTTAGCGGCAGCACTAATCAAGCTGATTATCTGAGTGGCTCAAGGCTCCACTAACCCTGTGACACTCCTGGCAGCTGGCAGGACCGGCGGCTCGGAACCCATTCGCACGGCAACAGATAGACACATTAACATTAATGAGTCATTTGGTTGTTGAACTTGAGGATTTCACCCACTTATGAATACAGCACTGGCCCACCTAGCTGCTAACAGATTTGTAGACACAATGAGATTTTATAGATATTTAATTTATATTTTTCATCCCAATGAATTTGTTTTGACTAAAAATACGCATAACAACTTTTCTCAATTTTCCATCTTTCCTCCTTTTCCAACCCTGGGTTTCATCTCTATCAATCCTTCAATCAAGCTATTTCTACCCCTCCCTCTCATGCGGTCCTTGCTCTCCGGCCGCTGGTGGTTCACCCTCTCTGCAGCTCATCCTCCCACCCCCATCACTGTACCCACTTTGCTGTTGATGTGCACATTCGGGGGTTCAGAGAAGGGTCTGGAGAACCACACTATGTCACGGTGTGGTTTTATTTCCTGTCTTATTTTGTAGTTTTCTGCCTCTTGTCTCCCTGGGTAACTTCACTTCCTGCCTTGTCCTGTCATCCCCTGTGATTGTCTGATTGTTTCCACCTGTGTCCAATCACCTGCACCTCCCTAGTGTATTCAAGCCGTGTGTGTGTCTCCTGTCACTTGTCGCGTCATTGTCAATCGTCCTGGATGTTCGTAGTTCCTGCCTGCCGGTTTTCCCCTGGTTCCTGTGTGTTTTTGCCCGTTGGCCTTTTGCGTTTTACCGTTGTGAGTATTAAAGTCTTCCTTTGTTACCCAACGTTTGAGTCCTGCCTCCCCGCATCCCTGACACAGTAATGTCCATCTCGTGCTAGGATTCACTCAAATACATATTCAGCCACCGTAGTATTAATATCTGCAGTCAACAATCAAAGGAAGTTCAACTTAATATCTGTTCTCAGTTTTCAAAATAAACTGGGTGAATTATAAAAAAATCCTTGTATAATGAATAAATGTTCTTTTCTTGTTTCAAGTAAAATAAGAAACCACCTGTTTCAGTATCATTCCTCAGTTAACATCAATGTTGGTCAGTGAATTTGTGTGTAAAGAAAGTGGGACCTGTTACATAAATCAGTAAATGAGCACATTTACCGCGTAGTTCTTCAAAAAGAAAAGCTAATTTAAAAAATTGTAGAATAGTCATTTGTAACATCAGAATGCTGGGCCTATTCTACAATATTGTAGAATTCATTCGGTGATTCTTGTCATTTTCAGATATGCAATTATGATTGCTCTGTAATATGTATTTTGATATTTTCCAATACTGATATTACTATTTGATCTTTGATCACGTCTGTTCATTCTGTACACATGGCATCCATTGTAGTGTGTCCATCCCGGGAGTGGGATCCCTCCTCTGACTTTCTTCCTAAGGTTTCTTCCCCTTTTTTCCCCATGGAAGGGTTTGGGGATTTTTTGGGGAGTTCTTCCTGTGCCGATGTGAGGATTTCATGGCGGAGGATGACGCTTGTGTACAGACTGTAAAACCCTCTGAGGCAAATTTGCGATTTTGGGCTATACAAAATAAAATTAATTGAAGTTTTGTGCGGTTTGAGGTGTCTTTTGGCATGTGGCAGTTCATCTATTCATATATTCAATCGTGGACTGTTTGTGATGTTAAACATGTGTCACTGCTTTGTGTGTAATCCGGTCGGGGAACATGTGGGGACATGGAATGGGGTGTGACCCTTTCAGTCTAATAGTTTAATGCTAAAAGTGTGCTAAATGACTCACACTGTCTGAAGTGTAGGACACTGAGCGTAGGGCATGGGCTTTTTAAAGAAAGAACACACACATTGTTGAATGAGGTTGTTTTGGGAGGAAGGCAGGGGACGGGCAGCGGTTGCTGGGGATCTTTCAAGCAAACATGAGTCATATTGGAAATGTATTTTCTACACAGAACCATTTGATTATGAAACTCCAGATCATGGAAATTGTTAAAAAGCTTTTACATGAATAACCGCAACAATAATTCAGTTATGATCCAGAAGGAAGAAATAAGTGTTGAGATGTAAACAAGTTTTACAGAACACATTAATGTGTTACACCTGTAAAGTTGTGTCTTATTACATTTGTATTGTGTTTAAATGACCCTTTTGGTATTAACAGAGGCCATCTTTTCTGTAAATGACACAATGGAACAATGCAGGCATGTACTGAACGTGAGGCTGGACGAGGTTTAGTTCAACACTGTTGACTGCCCTCTGAATTAAATGAAGGAAATATGAATCTTATTGGCTGTTTCCTTTAGTTTTGCTTTGCCTCCTTACATTAATTGAGCAGTAAGATTCAGCGCACTGTTTGTTAACCTAAATGTATAAAAAAAAAAAAAAAAAGCAATCCACCTGTACCTGTATGCCATTACCTTCCGTGAAGATACCAAAGAAACCACGACTGAAATCTTAAAGGTACCCGATTGAACCAGAGTACCATCAGCACTGATGTGGAGAAAGCATCTAGTAGTGGTCGAGATATCTCACTCTTTATCAAAACTAGTAAGGTGCTGGTGGTGCAAAAGGGTTAACATTGACTGTGAATCAGGAGTATTTGTAGAAAATGGGATGGGCACCTACACAAGTAGATGTTGAGACGTTTCTTTGAATAAGGGAAACTTTCTAACAGAGAAATTGTAGATCACTAAGAGTAGATTTAGAATTCATCCTCTGAGCAATTTAAAGATCTCTGATATACATTTTATGTGATTCTCTACAAAAAAGTGTCAGATATTAGTTGAATATCGGCCTCATGTATGCTGTAAAGGAGAAGTCACAAGTCCTGACAGTTACGTCCTCTTTCTGTACAAAAAGTAATACATTGCTGTTACGCACCAGCTCCCTAGAAGGGAGGGGATTGTTGACACGCCGCTGCTCAAGACCCAAGTGTATCACTACAGGGGGCATGTGGGGGTCGTGGTGCAAGTAGGACACAAGAGTTTTACCGTGTGTAGATTACTTTATTATTCTATAATCACACGGATTGCAGGGAGAAGGGCTGGGCAGAACCAAAGCAATGAAACATACAAAATTACACAGGCTAGTTCCTATATATAGTGCCGTAGCTTTGGCACGCTAACCAAAAATACAGGTGGTGGTCTGTCCAGGTCTAGCTAGTGTTCCTAGACAGAGACTCACTGCGGGTGATGTATGCCCATGGGCCTCTAGTCTAGCCACAACGGCTCCCTTCCCCCTGGGACGAAAAGGGAAAAGAAGAACACGGTTCTGTTAGCAAACAAAACGGATGTAATAATAATGAAAACAGATATCAAAAACTAAAACACCGACAGAACAGTCAATCCACCCCAATGCAAAACAAATGTCTGACCATACAGTATCACCCATGTGGCGCCGGCCATGGGGCCTGAAGACTGTGGCCTTTTGAGCTCCAGCCAGGTGCAGCCACTAACGAGCCTGAGGTCCTCAGCCAATCAGGGGGCGGGCTGGTAAATCCTGTCAATTTGAGAGAAGGGAGATGCACACACACACAAGCAACCTTAACAAAAATGCACATACACACATACACGGCCCTGCTGTGGAACACAGGGCCGTAACAATTGCACTGTTAGCACGGCTAAAAGCAGCATTTTGAGGAGAGCCGTTGAGAAGCAATGGAAACCTTTCAAATGTTGCATCTTGTAGCCTGAAAAGAGAAATGTGATTAAAAACATTCATAAGATGTTGACAAGAATGAACCCAGTAAACGGTGATGGATATTTTAACGGTATATAAGCTGATTGGAGATACTGCATCAAACAAACTCTCAAAGGTCAATAAGGTCGGAGACTATTTAAAGACTGCTTTAGATGTATGTAAAATATAATCCATGTAAAACAGACCATTAACTACATTTTGGTCTCCAAAGGGAGGTGAGCAGGGAGTGAGTGATCAGTGTGTAGGGCTGCTGTAGGGCTTTTCCCCCCGGGGGAAGCGTGTTTGCCTGGTGAATGGGTGTCTTTGAGCCACTATCCCTGCTCTTGTGGGCATTGCCATTTCTCTGGTTTCACTGTCTGAGAGCGCCTCGCTTGAATTGGTCGGGGGCCCGGGGCTTCCCACGGGCCCTAAACTCAACAAAGCTTTTATGACAGAGGCAGTTTCAGTCGCTCCACAGAGAGCTTGTTTGTTTCAGTAACAGATCCTGAAAGACTCCGTTTCTTTTCCAGTTACTGTGTTGCTCATTGGTAAGAAAACATTGAGGAGTGTTGCTGCTTTGATTTCAAGGACACCATTACTAAGTGATGTTTCAAAGTTTTCACTGTCCCTTGTTAACACACGGCAAAGGCTTGATTCTGCTGAGTGAAATCAACCAATAAGTGTATTATAACCTGAATTTTCTCTACTGACCAGCAGGTGCAACTCCTCCAGTAGCCAAAATAAGTTTGCATGCAAGTACGAAAGAATGACACTTCTTCTCTGTTTCCTCTCTATAAACTTGTATATATTAATCAAGCCAGGCGAGACCATCCACCTTTTTTTTACCTACGTAATATATAAAAAACCTGCCATTTTTTGTCTCACGGTTTGTTACTACTTGACTAGATTACTGCAATTGTTTATCAGGCTTCTCTCATAAGTCCCTTAAGCCTTTCCAGTTGATCAGAACAGGTTTCTATGTATCATGGTTATACTTGGGCCTTGGCCCTGCTGACACCTGCCGCTATTATCGGTACGGTTGTTATATCTAAAGGTGGTTATATCTGCTCTGTGACTGTGGTCGTTCTCCCTAAGGTTTCTTTTCTTTTTCCGCCCGTTCTGGGAGACTTTTTCCTGTGCCAATGTGAAGGTAGAGCCCTCCGGGGTAAATCTGTAAATTGGCTATACAAAATAGAAGTAATTGAATTACACTTATTTAGCACATTATGGTCCATTTGGAGTCAAATAAATCATAAATTCCAAACATGGCAACCTTCGTTCATTGCTTTGGATAAATACACAATGGCAACGGCTGTTATACAGGAGGCCAAACCGAACAGCAGTCTTGTGGACACTATGGATGATGTCACGGTGGTACAGGCATTTATTTAGGACACTTTTTGGACACGCACCTTTACAAGGATTATATGCTAAGCAGTTGTAATGAGTGACCTGCAACCTTTCATGGTGATTAGCTGTGGTTAGTCGCAGGAATGTTAGGACCATGGGACATCAAGTGGGAGTTTGTTTTGGATGGATATCAGAGGAGGTGGTTCGGGCGTTGGATCAGGACGCCTTCCAGCAGTGAGGAAGTCCAATGAACATCCAATATATGCTTTAGGATTCACATCCTCAGCCTGTCCCAGAAACGCTTCATCATAAACAGGAGTCATTGATGGGGAGAGAACTGTAGGCCACCTTGATGGGTCTGCTAATACTTCAACCAACACCAGCTGTGGAGAAAAGAACAATCATTACGTTGCTAACCTTCTTCTCCAAACCAGATGATCCAAACAAAAACAATACGAATGACAGCGGCAACTAAATGAAATTATAATTGAGTGAAGCTTACTTTAGAAATCCTCTACTTCAGGGGTTTTCAATGTTTTTTTAGGCCAAGGTCCCCCAAACTGATGGTGAGATTAAGCAGGGATCCATCTATTATTTTTTAGCTTTTTGCTCTTTTTTTCTTATCAACCAAAAATATCACAACCCCCTTGCAGTACCTCTTCAGGTAAAATGGAAATGGCCATCCTAAAAAGGCATATTGTTGGTCACCCTCATGTTATGATTTATTAAAAATAAAGTAAAATATTTTTGGATCTTATCTTAAAATTATGAAGCACTTATTAATATCTCCTGCACTGGTTCAGGTGGGAACATTTACCAGTTTTGAATAGTTTTAAATAGATGGTGACTTTGACAAAGGCCGCTCCAACCATCTCTAAACCGCAAAAAAGAAAAGAACGTATGGGAACATCTCATATGAGAGATTTACCATTCATAGTTATATTAATATGTTGTCAACAATCTTACAATAAATAAATCAGCACTAGCTGCTAAAGTGGATTAATGTATCGAGAAAGCCCCAGGGTCTGGCAGCCCTCCAAAGAGACCAAATTGATCATAATGAACGTAAACCACCAAATTGGTTATTTGTTGTTACTAAAGGCTGTTAAATTACAATGTGGTGAACAATCTCTCATGAGTTAGAACGTGTGCAGTTAGACAGGCAGGTGGCATCCAATCATCTCAGGGCTCAGAAGTCCGGCTAAGTCTGAGCATTTAATTTATTGATCACCGTTTGAATGAAAACGACAAATATATATATATATATAACATGTTTTTAAACCGTAGCTTTAAAGTCAATCCGGACATTAGGAAAAAATATCTCATTAGGATGTGAAAGTTGATAAAGAACAAACAAGCATCAATAACCATCATTTGATCCTTCTGTTTAGGTAAAAATGACGCTGTTAGTTTGTTGGCCTCGAGATGGTGTCATGGCACACATCTGGAACTGAACCGAAGAGAGAAAGAGTATCCCCCTGAACACACGCAAACTACTTCAAAAGGCTCAGCGGCTTCTGAACATTTAGAAGGTAAACAAGTGACACAGGTAGCTGGACTGTCATGGCCCGACTTCTTTGACTGTTGCCTGGACTTTAAGGTGGAATGTGCAGTGGGAAAGAACCGTGTTGACACTCAGCTTGGCCTGGTTTGACGGTCTACGACACTTTACAATCTTCTGCAGTTGCGAGTTGCTTTGATTAGCTTTTCAATTGCTCCAATGATGGAGGTAGATTTTGCCTGGTGCTTAAATGCTTTAAATATTTGGTCAGTTACTTGTTTTCACGCTGAAACTAATAAGCCCCTTCTGATAAAAAACACGTATTAGTGAGTACAGTACCAGTAACTCATTAGAAGGTATGTGTGGTAGTCTTACCTCATCATATGGTAGATAGAGTAATGGTGGAAACAGCATCTGTCTATCACAACATTTAGCAAAGCGGCACAACATCAATCGGCAGAAATCCTCCATTTTCCACAATTTGTGGATCAGCCCATGCATCAACCCATGTCTACTGCAGGTAACATGATGGATGTCTCAAGGAGTTTGATCGTAAAACAGGATGGCCTATAAACCGTAAACGCCCAATGGATTTATTAGCCTAGTCTGTTTTTTTAAGGTTTTAGGAACTTTTGTAGATAGTCGGGCCAAGGCATAAGCATCGTAGGTTACGAGAAACGTATCTGGATGAGGGGATCCTTTGAGAGGGCTTGCTAATGAACAAATAATTGAAGTGGGGTAAAACATCTGTTTTTCAACAGTAGAGAAAAATATTCACTCAACAGTTTCCTCTGCTTATTTTTATCTTGTTTGTTAGTTTATTAGCTAGCTGCGAGAACATTGTAGAGCCACACGATTTTCGCCCAATGTCCACTGGGGTCCACTGTAAGAACAGCATACTTGCCGTTTTAAAGCCAGTTATTTTGTCAAAAAAATCAGGTTTAAATGACACTCAAATGTTTGCTGTAAACCTCCATCACAGTTTACAGACTGACTGATCCCCTCTCTCCAAATAAAGTATACTTTTTTGTAGTGATGTCATCCTATGCATGTATCCCCTCTATCAAAATTGCATAACACTGGAAATGAAAGGGTAAAACTATGAAGCATACCGAAGGGGCGTCCAGCAGGACATCATGAAGACAGTTGTACTGAACTACATGTGGCATGCAGGGTATTTCTGGTATTCAGCTTAAGTGTAGGTATACTTCTTAATAATCACTGTATACATCAACACTACTTTGTTATATTTCAAGGAACGTGCAAGATTATATCTCTTCCCATAATATTTCTCCTAAAACCCCCAAAGTTGCCAAAGAATGTTTCAGTTTACACATTTCATCACTTAGGAATGATGGATCATGTAAACAAGCCAGCATTCTTCGGCAATGTGACTGGAACGGGATTTAGGATGGTGAAGAGAGATGCAGAACTCGTACCATGTAACCATGTTCAGAACAATGACATGTGGAGCTGCCGCATCTGAAGGCTGTATACTATGCTTTACAATACACGTAAGCTGTCAGTGGATTTATAGACAGGATGAAAATAATTACGATGAGAATCCTGAAAAATACTTCATCATAGAACATTGGAGTTCTGAAAGTTGTATTTTATGATAACATTTTCCTTTTATCATACGAGTTAAACGTACATCTTTTACGTTGTTCATTCTGTACACATGACATCTATTGTCTGTCCGTCCGGGGAGAGGGATCCTCTTCTGCCATTCTCCCTAAGGTTTCTTCCCTATTTCCCTACTAGGTTTTTTTCATTTTGCGTTATTATTGATAATAAATGGTACTTGTAGCATTATAAAGTATATTACATTTGCCCTGTATCATGTTTGCTGGACCAGAAACTTGAAGCCGTCCGTTAATTTCCTATTAACTGTCCTTTTAAGCTAGGACCCTTTTCTGCAAAAAAAATTATCTTGAGTGCCTGAACTGTTCAAACCATGCTGCTTTGTCCCCGTCTCTGCTGTACAAGCTACAAAATTAGGGAGTTTCCACCTAGTGGAAAAAATTGGGGACTACAAATTTATACCAGATGGTCCATCAACAAAGTCAGGATCAGAATTTGGAAGACACGTGCGTTTAACAAGTTAAATAAATAATATATAGTTACATTTAGCATCCACTAGTTTTTGAGCTATTTTTCTCCGGTTCAAAGGGTGAACCCACTGCAGAAGATCCGTTTACATAATTTCTTTCTACTGTCCAGCAGAGGGCGATTCTTCTAGTTGTATAAAGGTCTATGAGAAATTGAGTCCACTCTTCACCTGATTTATTACCCCAGTAAATATAGTAAACATGAATTTATGTTGCCAATCACTACTTTCAATAATCTTCAATACAGCAGTTCAGTTCATTTGGTAAAAGAGTCAAATAGACCATAAAGCCGGGTGTGTTTTAGGGCGGGGCAAACTTGTTGGGCCAGCAGTTGTAATTGGCGTTGTTTAATAACTTGAACATTTTCAAAGCCTGTTTTCAGTTTACGAGTCCACAAATTGATGATGTCACAGTGCCAACATTTTATAGCTTGTTTGCCTTATAGGTACACCTGAACCAATGGCCATTTACGTGTTCAAATAGGGCAAGATGGGAATTAGACTGTTTGTCAGTGCTGTTGTTTTTAAGTTGTATGACATTAGGAATAATTGAGAATGGGCACATAAAACTTTACACTATGCTTGTATTAGAATTTATAGTGACGAGCAGCTGAAGGACAATTAATGTGAAGATCGGTCCGGCGACCCCTGGCAACAGATACAGTTCTACTTCACAAAGAAAGGCAAAGCAGCGAACAACCTCACTCTCCTCAGAGCACTGTAAGACTGTTGCAGCTTCAATACATTGTGATTCCATAACCCCAGCTCCTAAAAGTTTCATGACAGCAGGAAATGGGATGGTGAAAACACAAACTGCGTTACTGAGCTGTGGTGTCAGACAGCGTCCAAGCTGTTTACACTGGGATGAGTTGGACATAAACACATACACCCCTTCCCTGTCATCCTGTCTTTCTCCCCCTCCCCCAACTTGGAACAAACACAGTGGCTTCCCATGGCAGACCTCTCAGCGGCAATGCTGTGGTTAAAGGTTAAATATGTGAGCTGACAATTTCAGGATCTGCCGTGGGTATATCATGACTTAAGATAAGACCCTCACCTGCTGTTGACTACATGTTGCAAAAGAATTATACTGTTAGAGTTGATTGTGTTGGTGAGTATTCATACATACAATCTGCGTGCTGAGGAACTGAGGAGCTGTTCATCTCTAGTAGATATATAGATAGCGTGTGCACAGGCGTGTGTCAGAACGTGTGCATGGGAGATCCCTGGCATGACGAAGTAGTGTATGTCATTTTCTGTAAAAAGCAGGTGAAATTCTTCCTATTTATGGTACCCAGTCTGAACTCTGCCTCATATTGTGGGGCAGTTTTATGGTTACTGGCTATTAGCGGCCAGTCAATGGAATACGTGTGGATTCCACTGTGCCTCCCTTCCTTTGAAAGGGCCCCTCAGTACGGCCTGGGCCTCCAGCGGCGAGGTGTAGGTGTTACTGCAGGTGGAACCTGCTTCCTGGCTGCAGCTTCTTTCCGTCATGTCAAAGAAGAATGTACAGCTTGACCTGGACCACGTGAAAGGTCCTCCTCACTTTTTCCTTGTATTTGGTGGGTTGTAAATTGGTTCTATTTCAAAACCTTGAAAATTGTAAAAAACATATAAACATACAGATAATAGCATGATTGTGTAAATCATTTTGTCCACCTCCTGGGGAGCAAACGGTGTCCATATCAAAATTTCAAAAAAACATTAAAGAAAAATGGAATATCATATAAAAGACTACAAAGTATTTTTTATATATATATATATATATATATATATATATATATATATATATATAATGTGTGTGTTTTACAATCATTTTAAAATATTTTGAATAGAGGCTTGACCAACCAAGGAACAAATAGTCCGAGATGAGGCAGCCCCTTAAATCAGCACCAAGACTTATGTAGTAACACGATGTCTCCTCTTTGCATACCAAGCACCTTCAACACATTCATGTGTTCATTCATGCTACACGAATGAATGTGTGAATAGACATAAAACGACATATACTGCAGCCTTTAGTTGCACTACTTCCTCCTTATTTCGTAGTAACATGGTGGAGGTGATCAGGCACTTGTTGGTGGTTTGTTGGCAGCACTAGCCTTGACCTTGACAACCAAGTAGCCTGTCATCACACCTCATTAACGTTAACAGTCTGCCTGGTGTGAACTGCTGGCTATGGGAACCTTCTGAGATTTTTTATGGCTCCAATTGGCTGTCAGGTTCTAACATGTGGAAAGAGGAAGTTGTATTATCTTCATTGCTAGGCTAATGGGAGGCTGCATTCATGTTAGAAATCCTCACGATGTGGAGGGGTTAGCATTCACACCTCAGAGCTGTGCTAAATCCAGTTCTGCTGTAGCAATGAGGAAACTATTTTTCACACAGCACCTTTTATACACGTGCTATTTGTTATCTTTTTCATAATTGGTCTCGGAATTCAATGAAGATCATGATGGATACAACATGGCAACGTCTCTCTGCAAAGAGAGACGTTGCCAAACTCCCTCATAAAAAAGATGTTTGTATATAGGTGAGATATGGGGCAATCTAACCAGCCAACTGTGTTGTGTCTCTTCATCTTCTCCGCTTCGTTTATCTTTTTTAAAGGGCTTACATTTATCTTCAAAGCATGCTTCAAAACCCAAACACTGGCTTTACAGATGAACAGAACGTGACAGGATATAGAGAGAATCTTACAGTGTTTTTTTTTTAAATAGTCTTGTAAACCAATTTAGCTACAAACCCAATAATTAAGAGTTCCAAGTGTGTATTTTGGTATACCAAGTTCATTGAGTAAAATGTTCTATGTTCATGGTGGATTTCAGCAATGGTTACAAATGTGGTTACAGTGTAGCAGCTGTAACGTCAAACTTCTGGGTGAATAAATGTCCAATCCCTTACCTGACAACGCCACGAAACAGTGCATCCGGAAAGTATTCAAAGCGCTTCACTTTTTCCACATTTTGTTATGTTACAGCCTTATTCCAAAATGGATAAAAATTCATTATTTTCCTCAATATTCTACACACAACAACCCATAATGACAAAGTGAAAACTGTCTTTTGCAAATTTTTGCAAATCTGTTCAAAATAAAGAACGAAAACATAACATGTACATAAGTATTCACAGCCTTTGCCATGATACTCAAATTTTTCAGCGGGAGGAACTGGGAGACTCGTCAGGATTGAGGGAAAGATGAATGCAGCGATGTACAGAGACCTCCTCGATGAAAACGAGGTCCAAAGCCCTCTGGACCTCAGACTGGGGCGACGGTTCATCTTCCAGCAGGACAACAACTTGAAGCACACAGCCAAGATAACAAAGGAGTGGCTTCGGCACAACTCTGTGAATGTCCTTGAGTGGCCCAGCCAGAGCCCTGACTTGACCGATTGAACATCTCTGGAGAGATCTGAAAATGGCTGTGCACCGACGCTCCCCATCCAACCTGATGGAACTTGAGAGGTTCTGCAAAGAAGAATGTGAGCAACTGCCCAGAAAATGGTGTGCCACGCTTGTGGAATCATACCCAAGATGCCGTGAGGCTGTAATTGCTGCCAAAGGTGCTTCAACAAAGTATTGAGCAAAGGCTGTGAATACGTATGTACATGTTGTGTTTTCGTTCTTTAGTTTTAACAGATTTGCAAAAATTTGCAAAAGACAGTTTTCACTTTGTCATTATGGGTTGTTGTGTGTAGAATGTTGAGGAAAATAATGAATTTAATCAATTTTGGAATAAGGCTGTGACATAACAAAATGTGGAGAAAGCGCTGTGAATACTTTCCGGATGCACTGTACATGTCAAGGCTTTGTGATCAATTAGAAGGTGAGTTATTTGTTTTTACTGTTTAATGGAATTTTATTTTTGTTAATCATGTTTAACCTTTAAATCCAATGGAATCACGTAGTTAGTATTTTGGAGTTATTAGGATCATTTATCACCAGTGTTTACAACAATTTATGTTTCTCATTTTCTTTTCAACTTTAACTCATGTTAAAGAAAGCCTCTCATGAAGGAGTGCCACAAAATCTGCGAACACGATCATGATCCCTCACTAATGCCAATATAAGCACAATAGCTTAAAGTGAAGGCAAATTCTAACATTTGCAAATGTATCATTGTTATTTATTTTTGTTACGTTTGTTTAAATGTTTTACATTCCAACAATGAAATGTATACCAAACTCCACCCTGATAGTTCCTGGCCTAATGGAACATTATATACCCAAAGCCAGGAACTATGAGGAACAAATTCTATATCCTGGCTCCGTTGGTCGAAGTGTAGATACGGTTAAAAAGTCTGCTAAAAACTTTTGGGGTTTTTGGGAAAGTTGGCAGTGTAAGTGAGCTATGAATTGTTCAGAGTTGACCGAGGGCATGAGACCGAGCCTGCCTGAGGGGCTTAGTACTTTAATAGTTCCTTTCTCCTGGGTCATAACCGTCCTCATGGCAGAGCTGCCAGGGCGTGCTGTATGAATGTTTCTTGCATGCTGTTGGTAATGTGGGTGTGGTGAGCAGAATCAAAGGAGAAAACATAATGGGAAGAAGAAAGAAGGGAGGATTGTACTGGAGGGGATGATCAAGCACATCCAGTTATGTAGAAAAGGAAAAGGGCCATTAATACGTGTATGATTAGAATTCAATTTGGACATTAAGAACAGAATTAAGAAAAGTAATGACATTGAGCCAAGGAAAGTATAGGAAAAAAGGTGGAAGAGTGTTTTGAAAGGGTGAAAAAAAGGCAGGAAAAAGAGAGAGGCGTGAAAGACATTGGGAGAGAGGAAGGGTGGGATTAGCACACAGGCAGTCGGAGAGTGGGCTCGTAACAGCTTTTTACAGATGGCCAGTATGCTGTGAAATCTCATATGTCAAAAAACAACCACCTTTGCTGCAAAACGTGACCTGGGCAAACAAACAAGCACACCAAGTCTAGTTGTAAAAAGCTGCTGCTTCTCTTGTGTTGTCTCCTCAAGGTTACTTTAGCTAGGATTAAAACAGGTGAAGAGCAACAGAAAAAGACAAGCAGAAGTTGACATAGAGAGATCCTGCAGAGTACCGGGGAATGCACAGTAGTCAGCCCAAATTTCACTGCCTGCTGAGGAAATGTAAAATACTTTATTGGTGTTTAAAAAAAGATAGGGGGGAATGAGGGCCTATTGTGAGCAGTGCTACAGAGAACTGGGGGTTGGGATTTCTGCAGGGTGGAGGATTTTGCTGAGCTCAAGAAGCTTTGAAACACAGGGGTTCAGGATCAGCCTCCTCAGCTGTAAAAAAAAAAAAACATGAAGGCCAAAGCTTTTTTATTCCACCGTAAAAACGGGCCTCACCGCACAGTGCTGTTTACACAAATGCCTTTTACATGTAGTCACCAAACTCGAAGTGATGGTATTAATACATAAAAAATTATATTGTTTCCCACTTCAAAGCACAGGGAAAATCTGCCCAGAGGAAATATGTTGCAGTAACAAATAACAGCTTTTAGTGAGCAAGTTTTTGTTCATGGCTTTGCACATGAAAAAGAGGGCAATGCAAAAAAAAAGTTGTCCGTGCAGAAAGTATTTGGTAAATTGACTTTTATTTTTTATTAGCTTAGATTAGATTCAACTTTATTGTCAGTGCACAGAGTGCAGGTACTGAGATAACAAACTCTTACAAACAGCCTCGGTCCCCTCTAGCGGGCGGTGCGCTACCGTCTGATGCAGCAGGAATTCTGGGAACTACTTAAAGCGGTGTTCAGAACATGCTGTGAGCATTCACACACATATTGTACTTGTAATAATACTTGCTTCCTGCTAATGTAAATGCTCATTCAAACGTTGCCAAAAGTAACATTGCAGTGCAAACTCGAGGAGCCGTGGGTCAAAGGAATGATCTTCCTCTTAGTCTACAAGCTGCCAGCCACCACATTTGCCAAAGTGCCAGGATGTGGTGATTTTCAGAGCGACTAAGAAGAGAAGTTGCGAATGAAAATGAACAAAGTGAGCGGGAGAAAGAAGTTCAAACCTTGGCTCCTCCCTCACCTTCCTGCAGCTGACAAATCGTAGCGTGAAATGGGTGTGAGTCAAATTGCCGGAAAAATATAGAGTCGAAAGATGTGCAGCCACCAACAAACAGTCTAACCCTAACCAGGAAGAAGCACTACGGCAGCTTAGATACCTATTTGATACCTGACATTTTCTCTTTCTTAACCTTTCAAGAAGGAATATCCTCTGATCTCATTGAACAGGTCCGAGTTATTGGAGGGCAGTCGATAAGATGTTTTCGGAGCAGAATTGAGGTTACTGTTATATGACCTAGCATGAAATACACTGCATGCCCTGTAGCTTTTTTTGCTTGCATTGTTTTGGTGGTTTAAAGAAAGGTAGCAATTTGGACCCACAGCACTATCTTGTGGTGCGTTCACACCAAATGCGAGGCGGACATTTTGAGTTGCCTCAAACGCTCTAAACGCGCCCCCACTCTTGGGGGATCACTTCTGGTCTATTTGGCATGCCTGCGCCATTCGCCCTGAAACAGTTCAACTTTCCGCCATTTTGCATTGTGTACACTGTACCTGTTGTAGAAGTGCTACACACGTCGGACGTTGGCGCAACAGCGTCCCGCCATTTTCTTTTTTGGTAAAGTTTAAGTATTTCAACTTTCATGTTTGGGCGTTTAATGCGACTTTGCCTGAAATTAGGTCTAGACGCGAGAAATGCGCCACTCAATCGCAAATTCGCCTCGCTCCAGTCTCACCTCGTCTGTGCATAGACTTTGTGGCGCGAATATCTTGTGCCGCGTTTGGTGTAGAAATGCTGCTCCACTCAGCTTTTGAACTTCATTGTACTTGATCTCTATGCGGGCCACAGGTTTGGTTAAGACACTTGTTGAACCACCTGCATACATAGCTGTTAATAGGTTTAACTGCACTTTATTCACACATATTGTACTACGTCTTGGCATCAGAGGTGGTGCTAAAGAGCTCAGATATACTGTAGTTCAGAGTGTAGATATGGTGAGAATGAGGGTTCACAATTGCTGATAACCCACCCTACACTAACATATCTATGCTGTAAATGTAACTTCAGATTAACTATAAATTTAAATTTTATGCTGTAACTATCTTAAAGTATTTCATAATAACTGCAATATACATTTAATCATCGTTCATATCTTGCATGTAAATTAACAGTCAAAATATATGTTTCTCTACGCAAGTTCAGTAAGTTGCAATCCATTTACATGTATTGTTGGTTCATTTTTCTGTAATGGCAATTGAATATTTTCATGTTTTAAGTGTGTGTTGAAGGATGAATCAATGTCTTGATTGATTTTGTCTTGTTGGTGAAAATGAATGAAAAAAGACTAAAGAAGTTACTACATGGCTCTGTTGTGCTGTGACTCTCGGCCATTCTTTCTACAGTAAGGTAAATGAAGACAGAATATTTTTTTATTTTTCCTTTATTACTTAGCGGACTCCAGCCGGCAGTATGGACTGGCTTTTTAAAATATATACATATATATATAAATACATTTTAATATGTAAAGCAAGAGAAAATACCCTCAACTACATAACTGAGAATGTGGGGAGCAGGTACGAGGCACGGTCCACTCCCACCACCGTCTGGGCAGCCATGTTGCTGCCAGCCCCAAGCATTCCTAAATTGGCTCACTTTTTCTTTTATCATTTTGGGCTGCTTCTGTCTGAAAACCTCTTGTCCTTAGGGGGATGAAGGGTTCTTTGCAGCTGTCAACATAGTGTCTGTAAGCACCCTGCATCCTGGTTAATGGATTAACATCCGAGAAGGTGATGTCAATTTGATGTCAGATTCTTTCTTTTGTAGGCTGGTAGGAAAAGGCTGCTGAAGTGGTCGGTCCAGATCAGACTGCAGGTCCTCGCATGGCTTCTCTTGGGCTTTTTCCTAAGGGTGGGTTGGCAGGTTATTTCTTCTTGGCTGCCATCTGCCACATAAGGGAGGAGTCCAACCATCCTGAACACCTTCACCAGAATGCACAGAGTAGATCTTGATCTTGAGAAATCTCCCTGGGACATTTGTACCTCCCTCATCAGGTATTACAGAATTGATTTAGTCACAGTGCATTATCATGCCGATTCAGCAGATGGGGGTCAGAACCTTCACTGTCCTTTCCTTTCCCTGCGGCAGTTGCATTCTGTAGTCCATGTAGCATTTCAGGTAGCATTCAAGGTTTCTAGCATATATGAGGTTTAAGATTGAAGGCATTTTTTATGGTGACATATTTCTTAATGACACAATCAGGTCTCAGCATTACAAAATAAATCAAAATAATTATTTGATATTGAATCATTTACAGGTTATGGTGGAGAGAAATCCGATTTTACATTTTCGCATTTAGTGGCACTGTCATTTTCATTAGGTTATTACGTGTATTTCTCTTCCATTATACTTTGTTTTTATGAATTTAAGGTCATTTCAGGCAGGTAAGGTTTGGAAACCTTAAGACATATGACAATGGAAAGGCATAGAGCATATACAGTGGGACTACAAATCTGGACTCTATTTACACTTGGTCGCAATTACGGGTTATCATTATGGATAGACCAGAAATGATCCCCCATTATATCCCACTGGTCTTTCAAAGGTGAGATGAACGCTGTTTCTGTTAATCAGACATTATCTTTCCTCGAATTGTATACAAAACTCAAATTTAGCTGGACACCACCTGGAATTAGAGTGGGTGTGTTACCGCTACTTGTTGGTGAGACCTATTTATTGTTGTCTTGGTATTTTCTCAGGATTTGTTGACAGTAGGGAAGGTATCGTATATCCAAAGCCTTATCCTTTAAACTGTTTAGCAAAGGCAGTAGGATACTGAGCTGAAGGGGAGCGACTGTAAGTGTCTGATATTTTTCTGAATGGCGGTTCATAAACTGATGGTGAAAGCACCTTTTGACGTGAAAAGGTCCTGGACCACCGTGCAGCTGACAGGAGTCTTCACCATTCACATTCCTCTCTATATTCAATGTTACTACAACTTCTCATGTATCCAGTGGCGCTGGCATTGATTACCTGCAGCCAGCAACATTTAGGGAAGTTTAACTTATATTTAGGGTGTTTGCTTGTGCAGTCAAATCAGTTGTCAGAAAAAAAGGAGCATGAATATTGCAATGCAGCGTAACAATGCTGGGTGCAGCTCGGCACAGCCGACTGCTTATCGACATAGTAGAACTATGTAGCAGAAAGACGTAGAGCAACGTCACCACTCTGTAAAACGTCCTCCTCGTGTAGCTGTGCGCATGTTTATCAGGTGTGTTTCCATCTGGAGAAGGTCACCGCTCAATCCGCTGGCCATACTATTAAATTGAAGTCAATTGACCACCACAAAGAAATTTGTTTTCAACCATCGAGCTCGATTTGAAAATACACCTCCTTTTGTCAAAGCCCTTCTGGTGTCAAAGAATACACAGAGTGGATCTTCTGTTTTGGATGTTGCAACATACATTCTCTTGTTTTTTGTTCCAGTTCTCTAATGGCAACTCCACTGAACCTTTGTGAACTGTCTGCCAGGCATGATCTCCATGTTGTAATTAATTTGTAATAATCTTGTGCCTTGTGGGCTTTCATTTTCATCCTATGCCAACATCATCCTGCAACACTTTTGCTATTTTCTTCTGATGCCAAAAACTGCATTTTTATCTGTTTGCTATCTAAGAACTCAAAACAAGGAAACCCCACCTGTAGAGCTGTATGGGCGTAACCAAAACTCAGGGGATGGCTGACGTGTGTGAACACGTCCTGTTAGACAACAGCAAGCTCCCAGGTGATGTCCTTATGGACAAACACATGGCTCACTCCAGCCCATGTCATATGTAAGCATGTGACATTGCACAAATAATGTTTAAATCCACGAGTAAGCATGTCACTGTATCAGTGCAAATGATGGTGGGTGGTGTTCTATGGAAACCACTAATGTCTATGTTATGCATCGTGAGGCCCACATGACACAACAAACAAACAAAAACACACAGTATCCAACCAATGCATCCTGCTAAACAAAACCACAGAACGTGTCAGTCTAACAACCTCAATAAAAAATGAATAAATAAATCACATTTTTTAAATAGTTGGATTCTACTTCTTTTATATGAATTTTGCATGTAAAAAATGATTTTCGGTAAGAGTGATTACTAAAATACTTAAATCCGACACTTAATGTTCATTTACTGTAAATTGAATACAAACTCCATATTTCACACATTATTATTTCAAAGTAGTCTACGGTTTTCAGGAGTGCCGTTACCTGTTGTTTGAACGTCTTCTTATGGATCCGTTACCACAAACACAGGTTCAGATACAGGTTAAAGTATTATTCCTAATATTATCCATATTATTGTTTGTGTTGTAATAATACCCAGGAACCAGAAGATGCTCATACTTTGTTACTTTGTAAATGTACACTAAATCTGTTGTGAACCATCCTACTTATCCATCCACTTATCATGCTACTCTCCTCAGATTTAAACCTAAGCCTGAAAATTGGTGTTATGGTGGTGTAGGATGGCAGGGATTGCCTTACAAATGACAGTTTATTCTATGAAACAAAGTCCATGCATGTTATGCCATAATTAACAGCATGAGATGATGTTAAGGATTTAGGTCCTACCTAGAATACACGTATTGTGTTCTTTGTTTGGTATTGCTGATGAAGGGTAATTTCCAACAAGTGTTCAAATGATCGGTACTGGGCATATTTCTTTTGTATCTATGTTAACCACCGTATAAGCATTCCTAATATCTGTTACCATTAGATACTCAGATCTATCGAAGCTGTTAGCTCTGGCTAAAACCAAGTTATTGTTACACTCATGGAATGACACAAATATTTCTGTGTGATGGGCAGCAATTGTGTTCCCACGAGAATTAAACTGCACCAGAATTGACATTAGTAAAAGAATGCACTTTAAAAGCGGACAATTGTTTGGTGCTATCCAGGGTTTGAATCCAGCGTTCACACCAACCCAAACCCAGTAAATACTTCAGTCAGTTTCAATTAATATATATAACCCGGGACTTTGGCTTCCACCAGTGTCTATTTCATTATAATGGAAAAGTAATCTCACTTTATTTTCTTGAGTCAGCTAGTTTATCGTCATGTGGTGATCGGATTGAGGGTCAGTCAGTAGGAGAAGCAAATTTTAGATCCAGCACGATTGTATTCAAATCAAATGGAAAGATGCTGTAAAAGGCACAAGTTGGGTCCTTTTAAGTAAACAGTTTTGGGCCTTGAGGGATTAATGAATATATTTTATTGAAAGAAAACCATAAAGAAATAACTATAGCTATCAAAATGTTGCTAACATTAGCTAAAATGAGCCATAAGGAGCTACTGGTCACACTAGACTAAGTTAGAGTGTCGCACCAAACCACTGAGTTGATTCAACCCAGCTAGTTAGATTGTAATGCTTTTGCATTCATATTTTTATTTGTAAAATGTAGAATGGATTATGATTTCTTGAACAAAGGAGATTGTCTGGCTTTAAATATCTGGGGCTGCCTACTACTATGATGAGGTTAAATGCAGATGATACAACATAGTGCCAACATTCTTCAGTTCAACTCGTCATTAATGTTGTGTATCAATGACCCGCTGTACCTTAGTCAGGTTGAATAGCCCTCCTTGGGTTTCCTCCCAACATGCTCCTCATTAATCCCCAGGAGAAAAATCTAACCAGATTCCAGTTTGTTCGCCGACATGCCTGCAAACAATTAAACAATCAAAAAGGAACCATTCCTGGAGGAAGCGAGCCTATTATTTTGAATTACAGTTTAACAGATTGCCTTGACTTGTTCCATTGAGAGCTGCATGCTTCGTAGGACATGCTTTTTGTGTCCCTGATTAACACCCCTCTCTTAATCAAGCTGAAGTTCTACTTTGACATGTTCTTCCTTCTTTAGAGGGAATCTGGTCATCTGACAAACTTCCAATTGAATTATATCTAAATGGGAATATTGTTTACTGTTATACTGTGAAGCTGCAAAAAAAGTTAAAATCTAAGTTGTTGAAACAAAATGGTTCTGATTGAACTGCTTGCTGGGAAATGTTTTTTATTTTCTATCAGCGTGTCAGCAGAGATGTGAAGTTTACTGGAACGCAGCAGGAGATCCCAAAAGCATCAGGAAGGACATCCGTGAAACTAATCATCCCAAAACCACAGAGCCCCTTAAGTGGCCGGATTCACATATCCTTACGCTTGGGATCACCCCAGCCAAATCCTGTATCTAATAGGGGCAAAGTCCAGTAATCAGGCTTTAAGTCGTCTTTATTGACCATGAATTAAGTGCATAAACCCCCCACAAATAACTTGACTGAGATGGACATGTCATGGCTTAATGTTGGAACAATGAATCCGTCTCAGAGCTTTCTTTCTCCTTTTTTACGTATATAACCCAAATTGAACGTTGCCGATATGTTTGGCCACACTAGTACCAAAGTCCAAGGGATGGAGATATTGATGTCAGTTGGTTTGTCAGTCACACCACAATGTTCCAGACTAAATTATCTACAACTATGCTAAATTGTCACACTGATTCTGGACATCCTCTGACTCATCCTTAAGCGCCATCACTACGTCATGTTGTGGGTTTGAGGAAAATGTCTTGACAGTTATGGATTGTCATGACAGTTTTTTACACTTTCAGTGGACCCTCAGTATTAATTGCTGATATTTGTCCAGTTATTTGGGATCTCCACAATACCTACCTAATGACGTTCCCATCAGCCTCAGCGGTGTGCCGTTCTTAGTGCTATTTGACAGATGTTAGCATGCTAACAAACCAAATTAAGATTGTCAACATGGTAAACATCATGCCTGCCTTACATTAGCATAACAGTATTGTGATTGTCAGCATGTTAAGAAATGCACGGAAAGGACTGTTGCCTAAGTAAAGCCTTGTTTTCTATCTGTTTATGTGCAGATGTGGGTGAAAGACGTTCTGTGGATGAACATCTCATGTCCGGATATGACCGGCTACTAGTGTTGCTCTAATATGTACACAACAGCTAATGTGACATAGTGGGTGAGTCGACTGTTTCCGCTTCAATGTGTTAACACTCAGTATCTCAGATTGGGAAATGGAGTGGGGGAGATAAGAGCCGGATTAGAGGGGAGCAGTAATTTCCTGGCTGGGATCAGAGAAAGAGCTTCCCATCGTCACATCCTCTTTCTCAAGACATCACCCACTGGCCATGGAACCCTACTTGTCTCTGTGTTTTGCTTTTCATTTGTAATTCATCTAAATGCAGCGGTTTAGGCCTACTTATGGCATTGGGCCTGCTCTGATGAGACAATGTGGTCGATATAGAATTACTTAACATCTGTCTCACAACGATAAAAGGCAACAGAGCTTGCTATGTTCCGTAGCTTTGAAGATGTTCAGAATGACCCCCTAGGCACTCGTAACCTGTCACAGTTCAGTTGCTTTTGTTCGGCTGCGAATGGGCATCATGTGGCCTGAGAGATTGAATATCTGCTTCATGAGGAATGCGTTATTCACAACAGGCTCAGCAGGTTTGTAACATTCCTAGAAAGTCCTTTTGACAAATACCTTGACCAGTTTGTTTTGTTCCAGATTGAATCTTTTTGTCTGGAGGTTTAAGCAGATTAGAATTTTATTAAAAACGTACAACCATCCGGCCTGCTTGTTGCCACAGAGAATATAGTCCTCTTAATGTCTTGACGCAGGCTCGGGCAGCTGTGCATCTTCCCCCAAAGACACAGTGAAAGCACTTGGCAGCTTAAAGCTCTGTTGTACAATCCTGATAAACAAACAAGCAAGCAAAAGGGGGCAAATTAGTGTTAAGCCCAGTAAATACGGCTGCTGTTGGAATAAACCCTGGCGGCCTAAGAGCCAAAGTGTGCTCTTACTTCCCTCTTTTTCTACCCAAGGTCAGTGTCTGGGTTTACCCTGAGTCCACCCTGTATGCTGTCTGAGTTCATGTGGAGAGCCACCAAGGCCCTCCCGCTCTTATTGTTGCTGTTCCAACTGCTAGTAATGTGGGAGGAAGGAAATGTCGCCTCGAATACTTGTGGATATTTGCAGTGAAAAATTGATCTATTGATCTTCGGATGCGTTTTTTCCCTTTTCTGTTCTGCCCCGTTGTCGAACCGTCGATACCGGACTCTATTGCGATTTAGTCGAAGAGATTAGGAAAAATCTTAATAATGCAGCATCTTTGTTCTGTCTATTTTGCCCTGTCCCTCTGTCCCGCAATTTTTTTTTTGCTCTCCAAAGACTTGCCCCCTCCTTGCACCGAAATCCACAGGGGTTTTTGACCATCCCACCTGCAGAGAGAATAATATCCTAAATCCATATTAGTGCCCGTTCCAAAAAGCTTTGGTCAACAGATGGTTTACCCAAATCCCCTGGACCTCCCATCCAAACCCCCCCACTCCCCCCCTGCTCCACTCATTCTGAGCTTGGACATGCAACGGTGGGCTCCTATTATATAAAAATAGGAGATTCAATGATTCCCTTCTATTTATTAATTCAAAGCCTCACAAATATGAGAGTTTTGAAACACGTGATCTCAGAGGCGTAATCACATTATTAATCTAACATTTTCACTTCAGGAGGACCACCAGAATACATTCTCAAGGAGCTGTGACTCAGCTTCAAGAAGAGCCATTTCATCTGGAATGTTGTTCAATCTGAATGACGTGGAATCAACATGTTTTGATTTACACTTCACTGGGGATTTTTCTCAGCTGGCTATGAGATAAGCAGTGAGGATTGCCGTGCCAGAACCAATTAGGACCAACCCGGCGCTGTTCAGGAAGTGTCCCTGCTGCTGGCTTTTGCAGTGTTCGGTCATTAAGCCCCAACAGGAGTGGCTGGTTAATTGTAATCCTTGGGCGCTGGAACAACAGCCACACTGTGGTGAACCAAGTTGAGCCCCCCCCCCCCCCCCCCCCCCGCCCGGCCTGAAACCCAGTAAGTTCGAACTGCTTGTCATGCCGCTCACTTATCAGTCCCAGGAAACGGCAGCGTCAATCCCTGCTAATCAGCAGTCACTTTCAGCTTGTTTGACGTACAGATTCAACTCACTTTACCAAAATAACCTTTGAATTTGACATTTGAAAATGTGAATTAAAATATTCTTGAAACAAACGAAACATATACATATTGTTTCCAAGGAAGATTAGAAACCAACAATATTATCCTATTATCCTAAAAATCAGTAACAACAGCCGTCCGTTAAAGGACTGCATGCATACCCTTCAGTGCAACCTCAAGCTGGAATACTTCACCTTGTTTCCTTTTCCAGAAGACTATATTGCATGTTTGTCATCCACGTTCTACTTGTATAACGCAGGAGAGTGTTTTCTGTTAAAACTTGCCTCAGGAATGTTGTCTTGATCCCATTCTGTGCGCTCCTATATTTGCGTTCTAGGGAGGAATGGTAGGAATGGCAGCAATGGCAGCGTTGCGACACAGACACAAATGGGACAGGCCAGGTCATAAATGAGACATTGACTGACCAAAATCAATAGTCTTAACATATTGATCCACGCCATGTCACTAATATTAACAAATATTGGAAAGAATAAGGATTATATGTGTTGAAACTTGCATATAACATGTAGTCAATCAATAGGAAAAAAAGATATATATATATGTTATAAAAAATGATATAATATTACATTATATTGTATTATCATTTTCAAGTAATAGATTAATTGGAGGTTCAGTTCAAATATACAGTAGACCGCAGGAAACTGTATTAAAAAAAGATACATCAGAACAAAAAACAACAGGATCACTTATACATATAGTATACAATAAATAGTATATAGTTTGTATTGTTCCCAAGAGCTTTTGAAACATGAATTATATCTGATATGTGTGTGATACCCTCCCAAACCATTTGAGGCTCGTTGCATTATCTGCTGTAACATATGTTCAAATGTGAGCCGATGTGATTGTGTAAGTAAAGGTATTTGTGGCACCTGTGTGTTTATTGTACTGCACCGAGCGTCGCATTGGACACCGCGAGCATGCACAATGCAGCACAGACCGTATGTTACCGATCTGTTTGATCTCTGACAGTAGATGCTAACACGGCATGGGAGTGCAACACTCCCGCTGTACCCGTCTGCATCGACCTCGCCTCGCCGTGCCTTGTGCACCCTTAACTAGCACGCGATCGTGTGTCCGCCGCTGTCGAGATGCTGCAGGTTCTTTCTGCTCCAGCTTTCCCACACTGGAGGGCACTGGGGGGTTTGGACACCTTAGCTCCTATTCAGCCAACACACTGCGCAGGGCAGGGCAGGCATGCGGGGCCGGGCCCCTGCCCACTCAATAGCACAGGGCCACTCCCCTCCCGGTAGCCCAACAATGAGCACTGCTATCACTGCCTTGCTACACAAACCAGGGCGGGGACCCGCCAAGTGCTCATAAAAGACCCTGTCACTTTGACGCAGGCCATCAGAGAGCTCGCCTTTATGAAAAGCATACAGAGAAAAATGGGTCTTTCTCTAAATCTCTCCTTCTTTACTGCTCATTTTCCAATTCTAAATTCCTCTATGGCTTTTTGTCTCATGGTTCACCTTTGCCTGATGCGAAATGTTGAAGAGTGTGGTGGATGTCAAGACTGAGTGGGAACAGGATGGTGCAGTATTTGAACCAGGGTGAACTGAAGTTATAATCATTACAAATCGATCTCTAATAACAAGTTGCACAGTGACAAAATTAGTTGTTTTTATTGTCCAACCGGGTTTAAACTAAACTTAAAGTTTGTATTTTGTTACAAACATACACTTATTTTATGTGGAAAGTGCTGAATGAATAAATAAAACAGCCAGAAGTAAGAAGCAAGTATGGCTCTTCCTTTCAGTTTATTTGTCATTGTTCTGTTAGAAAATCATGGTTTCGGTGATCAACTCGTCCCCCTTTTGAAGTAGCACCCACAATTGTCCTGATTACTGAGGTCTGGTTCAAATGAACAAGATTGAGCGCCGAGATGGCTTGACATCAATCATCGGGTTAATTTAAGCTGGCTAATGGGACATTTGATGGAACACGTTCCTCACACAAGTTGAACCACGTATGAGGAACGGTGCCCAGGATGGAGATTTATGATAACAATGTTGAATTGTTTGTGATGCGCAACCCCAGAAACAATAAACCTTTCATTTTTACCTCAGCTCGCCTCCTTTTTGCTAAAATCAACATTCGTATTTGATTTAACGCTAGAAGTGTCCGGTCTGTTTGTAAGGAATGCTTATAACAAATCGAAGCCCAGAATGCTACGTTTCATTGGGTAGGTTGTGTTGAAGGCAGCATTGTGATGTAGGTGTTGTTATTTTCATTATGGGTGACAATGGTGTGGTGGTTAGCACCGTGTGTTGACTCCACCCAGCTCCTTACTGTGTGCATGTTCTCCTGTGTCTGTGTGAGTCCTCTCCGGGTAGTTTGCTCTGGGGATCAGGTTGATTGGCGACTTTAAATTGCCCATAAGGTGAGTGGATGTGAGAGTGAATCGTTGTTCATCAGCCTTGCGATTGACTGGTGTAAACTGGTGTAGCCCATCTCCTGCCCCAATGTCGGCTGGGATTGACTCCAGGATTAGGGGCTTTGAAGATGACTGACTGATTCACGCAGGTAGAGACAAAACAGGAACATTTTAAGTATGGCAAGTCCAAAGAGAGAGTTTTTACTCAATAACCTTTTGGTACAAGTGCTTTGGTAATCTATGAATAATGTCAGATAAAAGGCAAGCACAGTCCTCAAGCATACAAATCCGTGAAAAGAGCCATGTCCCATATTTGTGTTTGGGTTTCATTGTGAGAGAAATACAAATTCTATTTGTTTCTAATGCTATGAAAAACATAATTCAATTGACTAAACATTTGCGACAAATGGAACCCAGAATGATTTATTTATTTATCACTTGCATTATAGAAGTTTGGGCATGTGTGTTCTTGCATGTGCATGCATGAAAGCACCATTATTCCGCTATTGCATTCATTTAAATAAACACCAGACCGGTTTAGATCTGTACAACACAAAAATAGTATAATGTGATGAGGCCTTTGTTACAATGTACCTTTTTTTAGACCTTAGATTAGATTACCTTTTCTATGTTGAACACGATAACAGGTATTTTGTTCTTATTGTTGAGTTCTTGTCTTAGCGAAGCACGCAGACTATATGGCCACTCCGCCTCACGCTTCATTTTTCTCTACAATTGCCCAAATCCAATTAGTACATTAATACAAGGAATGTTATTTGTAACGCTGTCTTTTCTATTGTGAACCTGTGAGGACTGTTCACTGGTAATGATGCAATACAACCATGAGTCTGATTTCTTACGCTAAACCCTAACGTTACCCTCGCTCCCAAACTGCCACTTTGCAGCATCCCCAACTACCCCCTCCCCAATGCCCATTTTAGGACCACTCAACAGATCCAGTCATGGATTTATGAGGACGAGAGCCAAAGCTCCACTCTTCAGGTCTAGTGTGTGTGTCGAATAAAAAGGCTTCAGTTGAAATGCTGCTCTAGCATCTGTCCGTTATTCCGTTGTGTGTTGCAGGCACCGTGTTTCATGGTCAACTCAAGCGGGGCCGTAAAGCAGCTTCTAAAACAGCAGCTCACTGTACACATTTAGCACTTTTGTCATTTTCACTAGTGGAAAATGTTTTTCTGCTTCTGCTCCAGAGATTCTGATGAATGCTTTGTATGTTGTCTATCTCCCCCTCAGCGCCGCCATAAAAGTTACAAGTGTTTCCCCTTCCTTGATTGCTGGGTTAAAACAACCGTTTATTCATTTAGATTCCCTGACAAACGTCTGAAGGGTCATTATGACTCCAACCCACAGTCCTAGCTTCTCAAAACCACATCTTTCACACTGATGTGCGCTGTCTGCTCCACGTTACAGCCCTCATTTAAACATAGTACGACTGACTCGTGCTGAGGAAGCCAGACTAAACGTATATTGTGTCTCTCAAGCTCACATTTAGCACTAGCAATAGATCATTTTGTTGTGAATACAGTGTAGCTTACAAACTCATGCTGTTAGTGTCCCACAAGAATCATTATAATAAATCAAGTGAAGGGAAAAATGACCCTGAAGGGAAGATTTGTTCATGGATAAATTTAAAGGCCAAACTATAGGCTCATGGTGAGATGGTGGAGACTGTTGCCAAGAAAAAAGGACCGCATCAATCATTTTGTCAAAAGGATGGCAGTCCAGTGAAGTATGTGCCAGGTGAAGGTTAGAGAACTTAATAGTGTGAGGTCTGGTGGATCAGTCTGCTACACTGGGATTTATGTCCATATTAGACAAATTTACACGATGATACATGATTTATTTCAATTCCGTTTTGTGTGTTTGGGCTCAGAGAAACGTGGATGACAAACCCTCAAAGAGAGATTGGATCACCTGGACAGAATCTGTCTCAAATGAAGACCTATGTTGTCCCTGTATTGAGATTTCTCAACATAGGTAACATGTACTTTTCCCTGTTGCAAGTATTACCCAGCACAAGTTTTGATTTGACTGTTGACACCGTGACAGCTTTTTTTTAAACACAGGTCTTCAAGTTAATACCAAAGAAATAAACGGCAAACTCGGACGTTCTGTAAATGATTTTAGAGCAGCTGTCAAATGACGCGTCATGTTTTTTGATGTGATGTTGATGTGACAATATTAACTCACAAAGCTGCTCCATGTGGTCTGTCAGTCATGGATCATAGCACAATGGCAATTTGAAGCATTTAAGATGCAATTACTAACTAATTACAGATTACCCCTCCGTGCATTCTCCTCCTCCTAACCCACCCTACCTTTCCATAATCCTTTCTCAATCCTACCCTACAGCTACAGTAACGGCTCCAAGTATGTGCGCCCCTTATGTCAACTAAGGTGGGGGTTGCTTTTCGTTTCGAGAGATACGCGGTTGTCATCCACTTTGAGTTTGACAGGAAGACATCTTTCCGTGGTGCTGGGGACTTTGGGTTGTGTGCATGTGTTGATGGGGGACATTGTGCTCTCCTCATCGAGCATGGCGCTCAACAAAAGATAGTTTACTCTGGGTGAATTATTGGGGATGTGTAAATGCCATTTGGACCATTAGATCATTGAATAAACTCAAACCGCGTGACAAGTAAAGGGCAGTTTTATATCCCCTGTTTATGTAAAGCCAAGTTATGCCTTCAGGGTTTAGCATGCAGAGAGGCAATAGTATAGGTGCAGAGTTTAGATTAGGAATAATTTAACAAAAGATTTTTTTTTAGTCGTTGTACATTCAACGTACTTGAACACAGCAGAAAAGTAATGCTGCTACAGGCAAAGGAATACAGACATTTCATTTTTCCAAAACTACAACATGAAAAAAACCTCCCATGATACACAGCAGTGTGTGTTTACGTGACAATGTGCTCTGTTCCGTAGACGGCCTTGACAGAACGTATACAGTTTGTAGCCACCCAGAGATTAGAGGGTTTAAATATATGCCATATATCTTCTTGTCTGCTTCACATTTTGACTGCATCTGCTCCCATTGCACATGATGAAGAGTTCCAAGCTTCCATTTGTATGAGCTCAACCCTGTTTTATGTTTGTCTGAAGATATTAACCTGTGTTTTGCATTATTGGGGATTACACATTATCCAGCAAAGAGGGGTTAGCTAGGAGACATGAAGGAGTATCAGAAAAGGGGCTCTTTAAGAAGTTTGCCAAAATAATGGTTTCCTGGGTGTGGACAGGGCTAATGTCTCCCACCAGTTAACTTCATTCCCATCTGCTGATAGAATTCTTGCCCTCTAATTCTGTTCAGTGCAATAAACACAAAACACCGTTGCCAGAAATAATGTTTCATTTCACCTTTCTGCAAACCAAGGGATGCATTGAATGTTAACGTTTCTGAATTTAAACTACATTCTAGAACAAGGTTCCATATCAGCCGTTTATCACCGGTGCAGAAATTAATAAAAGAATTCCACATTTTTAACATTGCAAAATGAAATCTCACTTGGTCCAGGTAAGAAAAAGGATGGCCGTAAAGATAATGTTCAAATAATGTTGCAACGTCTTGTAACAATGCAACACTGCCTAAATAAATAGCTCAGCTTAGCCCTTACCACACTTCATTATTTAATGTTACACAGCAAGTCAACAATGGCACCAACAGCAGATTCCTGGGTGAAAGTCCTGTGTTTGTTTGACCGAAATACCACCTTCCTGCGAGGCCTTAGTAGACTTAACGCTCTCTCTATACTGAATGCCAAAACATCCACCTTTAACGTATCTGTAGTTTGCTGAAACGTAAAATAACAACACTCTATCCTATAAGGAAGACTGGCCTTGAATACATGGAAATAAAATCAGGCAATGGCCGAAAGGAATAGTGGCGCCGAGATACATAGATATCGCACATTAACGCGCTGGTTAATGGTTTTCTGTAGCGCCCCCCTATAATGATATAGGAACCTTGAAGCCCCCCCCCCCCCCCCCCCCCCAGCCCAAAGGGGTCATACATTCTTTGTTTTTAGTTTATTGCATTTAAATTCTCAAAACTATTAAAAAAAATAAAAAAAATTCTTATGTATATATTACCTCCCTTTTCCAGTTTAGTTCATTTTTTTAAATTAAAAAATGTACAGCAATAAAACGATTTAGGTGGAATTTATTTTCCCACGTTATGCAGGATCTTATTATTTTTGTTATTGATTATGTTCACATGATCAGCGTGGTGGTTTCCAAGTGTCTTTTCAGTTTAATGTGCTCCATACTGTCTGCCACCGGTATTTTAAGACACTACACGCTGGGGTCTCTCTTCTTGGCCGACCATAGTGCTTAAAAAGCCCGGGGACAGATATGCCTCGTTATATTTTATTTGTTTTATACTTTTACCTTTTTTTGGTTGTGTTGCCTGTGTGTGTGTGTGTGTGTGTGTGTGGTTTGTTGCTTACCCCTTTTAGTTTGGGTACAACTGCATTAGCAGTTGACTGTCTTGACTCACCTATTTTAAAATTTGCTGTCTTGCTTTAAATGGATCAAGGTGAAAAATTTTTCTTTTTCATGGTGATTCTATAGAGGTTCTTCTACCACAGTACACAGTTCGACCTAAGAAGGTAATTCTGTCATTGGGGTGACACAAACGAAGAAACACATTATTTTTCTGTACACTGAAGTGACATGACCGCATTGGTTAAGGGGTTCAAGTAAATTAAACACATTTCCATTGCTATGAAGTGCTTATGTATCCTACAAGTCTGATGACAAGGACCAGTGACCTCTGAACTTAGTTTGCATTTGTGCCCAAATCCTGTGCTTGCACATCATGCCTGCGCCCTGCTTTCCAGAGCCAGCCAGCCTGATAGTGATCCATGTGATATACCAACCAAAGTATTCATCTCCTCATGTGACCAGTTGCCTTCTCTGGGCACACAGCACATCGTTGTCGTTGGAGTCAGAATCAAAGGTCCGTAGTTGGACTATTATGACAAAATGTGTAAGGAGGTGGCTGGGGGGTTGGGGTGTGCTGTGCTTACACTGTTGACCTGGGTAACCCTGGTGACCCCTAGGCCCATGTCTCCTTAATAAGGGTTACCCTCCCCGTTGGAAACAGAATGGTCAAACATTATGTCAAGGGTAATTAAGGTCCAAATGCTCCTGACCCTGATATAATCCCCTTTGAAAGGATCTCCAACTGTTTGCTGTGATTAACAAGGACTGCTATGCCGGGAGGATCTGCCGCTCGTGAGCAGGCTTTATTGGGCCCTTTTTTTTTATCACCACATAAAGTGGCGTCCAAGAGCTTCAGAAGATGTCCACAGGTCCTAGAGACAACAAGTCGGTGCTTTGAGCTGTCATTGAACATTACCGACCAAATGGCCAGCTGGTTACAGACTTTATAGAAGCTATAAACAATTTCTTCAGTTCTGAGCAATTTTGGAAAAGAATGTATGCTTCAGGTACTAAAGTTGTAGTTTTTTTCCGGTCTGATATTGCATGCTTATAAATAAAACTTCTTAAAACTAGCAAACTTGTTTGTTCTCGTTTAAGTGTGTTTATTTGTACGTATCACAAATGTTAGTGTGAAAGCTGTAAAAGAGCAAAAACAAGACTTGGTGAACAATTCCTGCCTCAATGTTTTCTAAGACTAACAAACTCTTCCCCTCCATTAACATTGGTCTTCAACTACATTGTCCTGCCAAGGGCCCCCAAGCAGCACCCAATACCCCACTTCTATGACAAACAGACCCCACACCCAACCTTGCACTCCTCGCATACAAACATTGATCGCACGCACACACCACCATCTTTCCACCCAGAGTCCAAAATGACAGACTGTCCTTGCCATGTCCACTAACGGTCACTTTAATGCCCTGGAGGTCACAGGATTAGTCTCGGGGGTCATCTTCACAGGCCTGAGTTTTTAATATGAATCCTACAAAGAGGTCAGTGTCCGAGGGCGGGAGAGGTGGTGGATGATGGGACTCCCCCACACATGCACACAGAGGCCTTAGTATGTCCCCTCTCCGCCCCTTTCCCCACAACCATGTCCCAACTCTCCACCCATTCCCTCCCACCTCCTTGTAAAAACCCTTCCTCCCCCTTCCCACCCACGCCACCAGCCTCTTCATGAGGACAGCAGCACCCCATCCGTCCTTTATCACTGGGGGCAGCGCAAGTCATGCAGAACTCACGAGAGGAACATGCTGAGTGTGAGCTCATCGGATTAGGCTTCAGATATGGGCAAGGAGCCTCAGAGGGAGACGGTGTGGCTTCCTCTGCCTCGTGGGCCTTTCCTCCACAGCCAACATTTGCACAAAGGGGCAGATGAGGCAAAGAGGCAGAAGAGGAAGATAAATAAGATGAAACCTACCCACAGAGGTGGTTGAAAAAAATTGAAAAGGACACGGTGCATGGTCATGGTCGTTTAAACGCAGTCATCTCAGGGTTGGGGACTGCCTTAAAAAGTTTATAAACCGCAGAGCACATCCACAAAGAAAGAGACGGGAACAGCAAACAAATATGTGTGCCTATTTTGATGTAACTTCACAGACGGAATAAAAATCAAAGGCATGAGGAAAACGCAATGCTAATTTGTGGTGTGATGCTGAAATGGACTGGATGAAAGAAATATCAAAAGCATAACAAAGCGTGATAAAATGAGCCACGGGTGAGTGTGAGTGCAGATAAGATATAGATGACAGATCAAAGACGACACTGATGGTGTTGAATTATCCCTCCATGAATTACATCAGGTTTGAAGATGCTCTCCGTGCTTTGTTAGATGCCCAAATGCCTGAACAATTTGACTCTGCTACAGCTTTGACGGGAGCAGTGTTCTGTGATGAATGGGGTGAGGCGCAGCCTTTTGAAGTAATAAAACAAAGAAAAGTAGGCCGATGTGTGGCCGTGTGCCAAAGTTTTAGATGGGAGTAGAAAGGGGGGAGCACATGATCGCTAACGGGTGACGCCTTTGATCATGCTCCCAAACAAGCGGCCAGATAAAATGGGTAATCAACACCTCTGGCTACAAGTCCAAATTAGCCCCCGCCAGTGTCTATAAATTACCCACCATTAAGAACGAGCATTTGGCATACATTTGCCATTGTTCACCACTTAGGGACCAGGTAGTGACATTTGATGGGTGAGGCCTACCTTTGGCATTTAGTTTTTACAAATTCAGGGATGCAGAAACGGCAACAGCAGAACAAATTGCAGTATCTGGCTTTTCGACCTTGTAGCTGGGAACTTGTTGGGATCAGTAGGTGCCAACGAGTGCGCAAGACGATGACCATGGCTGAATAGTGTGGGGGGTTTGGACCTTGGTCTCTGAGTCGTGACCTTTGTTCTCCGTAAAGTGGTTTATGTCCCCCTGTGGACACTCTCCCAGGCAGTGCTGCTACTGCCAAATAAGGGGGTCCCTCAGGCTAAATTTCCCTCGCCACTGCTTCTAATTTGCTCAGTGTTTTGCTAGGAATTTAAAAAGAAAAGCTAAAAAAAAAGCTGTGTTATCATAACTTGTGGTCGAATTATAGTTTGTGTGCTATTAGATAGTAAAATAGTTTCTGTATTATGAATTACACATATTGTATATCTTGTGAGTCCTTCAATACAGCACACATCCATAATGTAATGTTCATCCTGGGAGAGGGGATTACTGTCTAGTCCTTCTTCAACGAATTTCTTCCTTATTATTATTGTACTTTGGGGCGACCGTGTGCTCCACGAACCGCAGGGCTGGTAGTTCAAACCCCGGCTACTCCATGTCCCGTGTCGAAGTGTCCTTGAGCAAGACACCTAACCCCAACTGCTCCCTGGGTGCCCTTACAGCAACACACTGCTCCCACTGTGTGGGATGGGTTAACTGCAGAGAATAATTTACCCACTGGGATCAAAAAAGAATACTTAATATCCTTATTATTATTTTATCCCCATTGGAGGGTTTTTGAGGGATTTTCTGTTTGGGAACAGAGGATATCGGAAGTGTACAGATAGAACAGCCCTGGGTGGCAACTTCTAGGTCAAAGGTATAATCATTACATGTATTTGGTTATTGATGAGTGTAGGTGATCCGGGGATTCCAGGTGTGGTCACAAGATGGAGCAAGAGAGGAAGGTCCTGGGCGTGGATGAACCAAACTGGGTGGAGCTACTGTTGGTTGTGCAGCCAATCGCATAGGGCTGTAAATTATGGACACACCCCACCAAATTCAAAAAGACACAGGCCAACCTAAAATCCAGACTTTTGGGTCATATGGGGGGAAGGAGAATCTCTATTTTGCGAAATATTACACTATTCTTAGCGTAATTCACTTTTGAACTTTATCTACTTCTGTTAGTTATTAAATCATTTATGATTTTTAAACTCAAGCTACAGTGACCCAAGCTACAGTGACCTCCAGATTTATTGGGACCCTTTGGTAAAAAAAGAGCAAAACAGGCTGTGAAAAATGTTTTTTTCTTTTATCCTAATGGTCTTTCACTCAAAATAAAAGTCTTGCCTTTTATGGAAGTGAAAAGGGTTGATATTCAATAAAGATTTTTCTCATTCTCATTATTGTCACTCTTGGAAAATTTCCAGATTAAAATTGAACTGAGGTATAATTCCAGTCATTTTTTCCTTTTTAAGATGACCTGTTTGATTAGGAACATAAGTCATATGTTCAACAATGACTTCCTGTTTCACTGGGATATAAATACGAGGTGACACATGCAAAATTCCATTTGTCATTCATCACAATTGAAAAAGACCCGAAAAACCAGTGAAGATGTGTGATGAAAAGTTGTTGAGCTGCGCAAATCAGGAAATGGATACAAGGAAAGCAGCAGTTGAAATTACCCATTTCCACTATCAGGGCAATAATTAAGAAGTTTAAAGGAACAGGAGATGTTGAGAATCAGCCTGGAAGAAGTGAGTTCCTACATTGACCCCATACGCCCCACGACGATGGTTTGACTGACAAAGTAATCTCCAAGGATCTCAGCTGGAGAATTGTAGAGGTGTTTTATCATTTTTTCATATATTACAACTGTTATTTTGTCATTTCGATAAAGCGATGAGAATGAAACGCAATAGTTTAATTGGTATTTCCTCTGTTCTAAGTCCTAAGTTGGCTGAGTGGATACAGAAAGGTGCAGCTGATTGGTCAGAACTAATTCTTACTAGTGCGATAATGGATATAAAGCTGAAGCTGGTGAGCTGAGAATGACCTTTTCACCGAGTTGGTACAATCATCAGAGTAAAGAAAACCACCAGGAAAAGTCCATTTCTAAAGTAAAGCCAATGTGGTTGACTTGCAGTCAGCCAGGGTTGCTTTTGAATCAAATGAAATCTTTCTGTTAGTAAGCAAGGATCGCTACCAATTTTTCCGTTAGCTTCTGCGGTCAACCGCACATGCCTGGTGACCCGACATGATTTTTTTTTTAATGTGGCAGTCTATATACCGGCACAACACTGTGCTCTAAGAGCAAATGACTGTACTCTTGATTTAAACATTGTGGACATGAGTTTATGGTCTCAATCTCCAGTTTCAAGTCTTCTTCAATACAGCATGATGTTCATTTAGCAAATTTTGAGGGATGCAGGAGAGAGACAGAATACAGAAACAACCTTTATCTCTTAGTGTCAAATATGAGGGCTATTGCACAAAACCATATAAGTGAGGAGTGAACAATTGCAAACGCAATGAGGGCGATATATGAAGTCCCATTCACCTGTATTTCTTCCTGCACCGTGATGCCCATTTCTGGACGCCTTCTTCTTAACTGCTAAATCAGTTCAGATAAATTATGTGAGCAGGAATCCTGTAAGTAATTTCTACACCATTTGAAAACTGGCACTTACAGCCTGCAAAATGATTTTAGATTTTATCTTGACCTGTTGCCAGCACATTAGTTGTCCAGTCTGTATAAACATTAATTGTAAGATATTCGGAATTAGACACAGTATATAGAGATTTGTGCATATGGTTGTAAAACGTTAGGGATTGAAATTAGTCTTTAGGATACATTTCCAGAGGAACATTATTCCGCTATTGTCTGCCCGGCTTTTTCTCTCTGTTTGATTACAGCTGCCGTTTTTCCCTTTGTTATGAATAATATATGCTTCAAAATATGCACTGGCCGTTTTCTCCATTTCTGCATCAGTAAATCTGTGATCGATACCGTGCTCTTTTTAAGAAAGCCGTGGACGTGCACTTATCCCAGCTATGTGCACCTGGATTGACTTGGCTCCCCCTTCTCATCCCGGCTCAGCAAACGTGCAGCCAATTAAGCCACGATGAGCCGATCACACTAAGTCAAGCTGCGCTTTTTCAGTTATCCTGGATTTCTTTATTCTACTTTTGTGCAATAACCTCCTGGTTCCGAGTTAGGAAAAAATATGACCACATCACTGAATCTTAAAGAAATAAACTAACAAGGACCTCTATACGATTACTGCACAGTACACGATTAATAGGAGTGTTGGTCTCCCGTTTGCTAAGTAGCTAAGATATTGTGTGTTAGCTGGATCAAACCTGTCTCTTCCAATAACTGTTCTGTTAGAGACTGACTGGCATTTTGATTGGCGGGCCTTAAAATCCTCCTGTTAACCTTCTGTAGTGCTGTGTTCCCACGTCATATTCTGCAATTTAGTGCGTCAACAACAACTATATCAAATAGTGACATTCATAACATTGACTGAATCACATGGCAATAAATGGCGGAATACGGACTGGGTAAGACTTGCACTTCTCTTACGTCTTGGCCTGCCTCCACATCTGACTCTGATCAGGCTGCCCACCACAAATTATTTCATTTGGATAGCAACGTTTGCCGGTCATGTGAAATCCATCCATCCATCATGTGCAACCACTCGTCGCTTGCAGGATTGCAGGAGGCTGAGCCCATCCCAGCCCGCTCATGGTTACAACTACTGTGCAGAACCCGTCAAATACATCTGTGAGTTTGACTCTATGTGACCCGTCTCACCACAGCCCCCTACACATGGCTTCTGCAGATGTTTAGCAGACTTGTGTGCGAGGGGGTACGTTTTTAAAGGTTTGGGTTGACTTTAGGATCGTTGGTTGGGGGGGCCTCCATTCGCCTTGCTCAGCAGTCCCTGTGCACATCTGAGGCTAAAACAGGGGATACGGTCCAAGCAGACCATCTTCTGATTGAGGTTCTCGCTCAGATTTCACTGCACAAAACGGAAGCTGAGTCATATTCAAGTAATATGGACATACAGCAAACAAACCAGCTCCACCACAGGACTTAATTAGGTTCAGGAATGTGAATAGCTCTAATGTGGCCATGCATCCGGTCTGTTTGATTTTAATTCAAATGTAGAGATATTATCACTGTGAGAGTGAGGAGAAGAATAGTCTGCTTTGTCATTGTGCCTCCGTTGTTTATCATGGAATCAATTCATCACATGATAACATCTTTGTGGTGATAATGATTTGATAATGATTTTAGAATTTAGAACATTTGATACTGGCACATACCGTCTGTGAGCTCTTATTGATTTAGATCTCAAATAGAAAAGAGTGTTGAAGTCATCTCTGAACTTTAAACTCTACTGCCTTGTGTAAGACTGGGTGTCAATGTCAAATGTCAAAGCTGGACACTTGGACGTACCCAAGCTATTGTTTGAAATGACTAATGCATGAACATGCTAATGAAAACGGTTCCTACGTGGTAGGTATCATCAGCTTACATCATTTTGTTTACAAAGCTTTAGAGCTGGCACCGGCAGTGAGAACCGGCCTTCTCTCCAGCTGCACGGAACACTGCACACACTCATCCGCACATTCAACACCGCCTTAAGTATTTTTGCTGATATTGCAAACAACTATTACTGTTGGCCTATTCATTCGACGGCTTTGGAAGAGGTATTGTGTTTTCTTTTTACAGAGATTTCTGAAGTCTCACATTAAATAGGCTTTTCTCAAACAAAAGACCGTAACCATCAAGGACAGAGAAGATTTATGTTGCGGCCCACGAACAGATTCCTTCCATGACTCCATGTGATGCTGTATCCTACGGACGTTTTGGAACTAATATGCTCGAGTAAATATCTGAGCCAGCATGTAAATCGGCTTGTACATTCACACCTGTAGTTTGGTTCATTTGGTTTGGACGCATTTTAGTTCTGCTCCAGTTAGTGTTCACGCTGACGTTTTACAAATTATAATATGTTACATGAAATCAAGAGTACGCAACTGAAATGATGACCTGTATGTTGTAATTACAAAAAAGTCAATAGGAAATATTGAGTCCACGCCCAAAGGGCACATGACCCTGCTGGGCAAACCAAAACATGCTAGGATGGGTGTGTGAGTGTGTTAATACTTTACCAGCTGATGTTGCCATGGACGGAACAAAATATATTCCTTTCATTTTTGTTTTATATCGAGCATAACTATAAAACAATATTGCTACAGTTTGACTTTTTAACATTTTATTTTAACATTTTAATATTACTAAAATTTATTTTGAAATGGCAAGAGTAATAAACCTGCCACAAATATTTTTGCACTAGACTAATCCAGAATATAGGACATGTATAGGAACAATTCCTAATTCACTAATTGCTTAAAATAATATTTAGTTTTTTCATGTTTTTTTTTTTTTGCCCCTCGTGTCACAGATTTTCTAACCATGTCAATCGTGGTTGGCAGGAGACGGAGTCTGGAGAAGGTGTGGGTAGATGAATTAATTAAAAAAAACAGAACAGTGGTGTTTCTGTCATTTTATGAGACTTAAAGTCAACTGTGGCCTACTTAAAATGTGCTCCATAACTAAAAAGCATTTAAGTCCAAGAACTCAACATGGCCAAGAATGTTTGGTGCTTTTTTGTTTATCACTTTTCACATAAAACTGCACCCACAAATATGGCAGAGTTTTGTTATGTGAGAACATTATTTTGTGAAATAAACAGCATATAATCATCCAAACTAGTTTAAAATCCCATAAATATAGTTTTGTTTCCGTACTAAGGCGTCATGGTCAGACTAACAATAGACGTGTCTAATGACGGTGTAGCTCACGAGGAGCTGCTCCCAGGTCAGCCTGTGATGACAGACGCTGCTGTGGACGGGCACAACCTCAAATTAAAGCTAATCCCTAAATGTTATTTCATGAAATTACCCTTTCAGGGACCATACCATACAGTTCTCGCTGTGCTACATCATCCCACAAGAAATGAATAAACAATCCATTCTTTTATCTGTTTTGGCTGTTTATTTAAAGTGGAGCAGAGTATAATCAAGGCAGCTGTATTTAGAAAAGAGATGATTGTGTCTCAGGTTCCCTTCAGGGGGGAAATTGTCTCAGATCCTAAACACAAGTTTATTTACAGCACGTCATCACCAGACTGGAAAAAATGATTAAGCTTCTAATAGGTAAAGAAATGATTTCATTATTTTAAACAACGAGAGTCTGTGAGGTTTATTTAGGAGCGGGCGCAGTCATGAGTTGTTCATTTGGGGTTTGACTCAGCCGTGTTTTGTAGGATTAATGCAGGAAGTTACAACACCAATGGTCCACTGAAGGAAACACGTACACACAAGGAGAAATGTCCCATTCAGATTTTATTGGTTAAACTGGCAATGACTAATCATTTTCAAGCCGCTATTTTCTGTGCGTTTGGGACACAATGGCATCCGGCGGGGGAGGGGTGCATCTATTATTGTCCATTGTGAATAGCTCAGACAAAATTACTAAAATTACCGACCAAAAAAAATAGGGGGTGATGTTTTATTGTATTTATCCTTGCATGCTTACACAGACTGACTCAAACCCCAAATGAACACATAATGAATTTGCTTTCATGAGAAATGATACAATCTACAGTATGTCTACCATGTGTCGTGCATCAAGCGTAGCGCAGCACATCTGCATCTCAATATCTTACACTCATTTTGATTGCTGCATTAAAGGGAATGAAGGATTAGAGAGACACAACATAACGTCACCTCGTGCAAAGGAGCTTCAGGGTTGTTAGTGAGCACGTGTTTTAACTTTGGACAGAGCTAGCTGATCTACAGCCTGTCTGACCCAGGGTGAAGCCTGGACCCACTGGGACCGCCCTGGAGGTGAGACAGATGTACAGTATCTACCACAGCGGGTTGAAGCTGCAGCAGCGGTTAAACGTTATTACACGTGTTTTTCTTGCAACCTTAACCTAGAGAAGAAAACGAAAGACAGCATGGATTGCAGTTATATCTGCTACTTAAGTTAATCCCTAGATTCAGGGGGGGCAAGTTCTCACAATGAACATTCTAATTAATAGCAGATGGGCGAAATGGGAGTGGAATTATCTTTTAGGAGAAAAATAATTCTGGATATACGTACAACAGGTAAATACATTCATTATTTTAGAAGCTAAAAGTGTAGTTGGTCAAGTTTGTGACTTTTGCTGCCTAAATGTCCAACAATATAAGCTGCAGTGACTTTTCACCTCTTCATTGATCAAAATAATCAAGCAGGATCAGTCGCTGGATGGTGTCAAAGCCCATCAGGGCATCACTGATATTTCTTTCACATTTTGTGATATGACTTAAGATAGATAATTCTCCAGCTTCTGTTCTTTTTGCTCTTGGGTTGGAGCATGACTATCGTAGACTGCGTCCAGCGAAGTTCTGGTTCAGCGCTTCAATGGTGAGGCCAAGTCTAACTAACTCTAACGTTAATGTACCAATTGTTCATAGTTAATCGAGTCAGGGGTTCAGAAGCTGAAAATCATGTATGTTTAATTAAGTTTTTTTAAATTAAGTATTAATTGTGAGAAACGTTTTTGTCAAAACTAATTCTGCACCTTACGAAAACACAGAAAAAACTTTTGCTCTGGATCTTTTTGCATCTCAGTTTTTCTGATGACGGAAAACAACGCAAGACATATTTTGTTAAACCCGCTTTGATGAACTTATTTTTACTTTTGATTGATTTACTCAGAAGGCACATGCTACATGTTACAGATGGCACCTCCTAAGCACATCCAACCTTAAAGCAAGACATCTGGTGCAGTTCAAAATGAAAATAAAGTGAAGTTGGAAATATAAAGTGTTTCGGCAGTAGATGTAACAGAACAGTGATTAGAACCCAGAAAATGAAGGTAGCCTGTCTGACCTTTCTCACGCTGTGCGGTTGACACCTCATAACTTCCTGTGTCATTGTTCATTGATAGTCTATCACTTATGTCACCACCTGAGACCTCCCACAGGGACAAGCCGTGGTCCGAGTGCATCTCTCCTTTGCTAGGGGGGGGGGGGTATTCTTCATCGCCTGAGTCCTCAGTAGTCCCCTCATTTGACCACAATCAAGCCCAGATGCAGGTGTGTGAGCAAATCTCTTGTGTCTGGAATCAGTGCTTCCCCCAGTCCATGACTGTCATGCTCGCTTCCTCATCAGATCCCCGTGGAAGAAATTTGCAACTCAGCATTACTCAGACGGACCAAAGGGTCCTGCCTGCTGATCTCCGTAAAGCCTTTGCTGCTCCCCACTGCCAGGCTGCCGCATGTTATGTCAGGACAGCTGCCACAACATTCATCAACAGGTAGGGGAGATGTTGCTTATTTGATTTCAGCCATAAATCAGCATGAAGGTGGATGATTTACTGCACTTAACAGAGCGCCGAATGGGAGGTGGTCTCCTGCGCAGACTTGAGCTGTCGATCAAACGTACGTTCTTTTACGTTTTCTCTTTTGAACATCCTGTGATGACTTTGCCAGAAATTCACTATAGACAGGGTTATTTTGAGAGTTTGAGATGAATGAATGAGTTCTGATGAATTTCACAACGCTTTTTCCTTTCCTAGAAAAATATGAAAAGGTAAAACAGGTGACTATAAACATTTAACAGCTATTCAATATGAATGTAAATATGTCTAAGTATACAGTTGAATGACATATACAACAAATTAGTGAAATTGCGTCATAAAGTGCAATTTTTTTTTAGTTTTTTGTGCTTTCGCAGGTCTTGACGTAGATCGTAGCGGATAGCGCTCGCTGGGGTACTTATTTAAAACCTGCAGTTCATTGGGTAATCAGTGCCTTTCTCCGCCCAGCTATACCGCACATTGCAAGCATTTAAATAATGACCTCCATTCCTCGTCCTTTGGCATTGGAAAGTCACTTATCTACTGATGCCTTCGTCCTTACCATGGTAGCCAATATAGATAGATTATTGATGCCGGGACACAAACCCAATTCTGCAAATTATAATGAGGTATATCCAAGAAGAACTTTGTCTAAAATAGCCATATTCATTTGGAAGAGACTTGTGCAGAAGTTGTCACATTGACTGTCAGCGGCTGGTCTTAGGAAGCAGCAGTACCGACACAGCAACCAGGTGTTTAATTCACCAACAGTTATAACAAAAACATTACATGTAGCCCAAGGCATAGTGGAAGGCATAAAGACGATGTCTGATGAACTGGCCAACTGCTCTACTACTCCTTGCATGTGGTCCTAGCAGCTTTATATGGCCTGCCATTGAGCCCTACCACAATACAGACATTTCTGCCCCTTACCTGCAGAACAATTACGTCAGCCACAAGAAACCAGTTCCACAAATTCCCAACATACTAATATCAACCATACATATAGATCTCAATAGATACAGTTTCCAGCTTAAACCGGTATTTCAATTATCCTTACACCACTCTTCTAATGAATCCATGGTATCTCCTGGAACCAGACAGTGGTGCTTAAGTACCTTAAGGACTCTTTATGGCCAAACACCCCGGAAAGGAGACACCGCAGAGGTAAGTTGTTTTACTATAATATTTCACCACATGTTATGTACCAACAACATTACAAAAATAAATAATCTACACCCTAAGATCAGTTCAATAAACATTGAATGTGGGTTCTTGTAATGGAGGGGGTCTTCATTACAATGACATTTAGGCAAAAGTGCAGGTAGCCTCTTTTCTGGTAATTTGTCCTATTCCCTTGTTTTATCTTGTAGCTGCTGGGGATCATACATCAGCTGGGTTGTGTTCAAACATGAAAGATGTCCAAACTGAGTTTTAAAGGAGTTGAAAGGATTAGAAAGTGCTCACCTGAAGGCAAAACGTGTTCAATTATTTTCTTTCTTCAAGAATACAAATCTAAAAGACAGGCAACATTGCTTATCCAGTCCGTCACTCTCCTGTCACGCTCTGACGACTGTTAGCATTTTTCACATTGTATTATGTGGACGCTCCAAGTGTTTGTCCACAATTGTGTTTTTTTGGTCTGTTTCTGCAATAAGATGCAGGAGATGATTTTGAATTCAGAATTTACATCCTCTACGCAGCAAAACACTCATTACGAGCCTAATTCCAATTGATGTAAGCTGAACATAGTTCCCAAGCATACTATTCCCCCCACATATTAAACACAAACGTCCTACACTGGACAGTTTCAGACATTGACTTACGAAGGGAAGGCTGACAAATTAGTTCATGATGGACTCAAAACTTCAGACAGGCCTCCGGGTCCACTGAAGCACATGCAGCCATTCCTCAGGGACACTCAAACATCACTTAACGGCCCTCACGTGCCATTCATGTGCACAGAACCAACATCCATCGATTAGTGGATTCAGGTGCATTAATTCAAGCGTAGAACAATAAGGGCACTTGAGGTATTATAGCTGCTGATCTTCAAAGTAGCTGGAGGTTTTGATTTCTCGGGCTGTACTTTGCCTGTGTCACAACACTGGGAGCTGTTCTGGGCAAAGTGAAGACTCCCAGCTGGATCTGATGACCCGTGGAATCCTACACAAAACCTGTAAGAAGGGGATGAAAGAGGCGTTTAATCCCTTCCATTCAATGTGCGTTGACAACACATACAAGGGTCTAAAGTGTGTGTTAGATGTGGGTAGCTAGGATAGGTTATTATCTTGCCCCCAAACGGGGTCCTCCATACACAAACATTTGCACTACACCTGAGACGTCTGCCTTTGGATCAGAATATCAAGGATAGAGTACGGGTACGGGTTGGGGTTTTTTTTTTGGGGGGGGGGGGGGGACAAGGCTTTAACACAAATTATTTTACTTAACTTGCTTCATTTGGAACTTTCTTACATCCTCAACCTTTCACAGCCATCCACTCTTTGGGATTCCATGGGACTTCTACATTTCAACAGATAGCACACTGAGCTTTCATTGAAATACAAAAGCACCTAATTGGGCTCTCTGCTTGTAAGATTTATTTCTGACACACAGTCATATTTGTGAGTCCAACAACAAGTCTAAATATTATTTGTAGTGCGTGGCGCACAATGTCACAGTTGGCTGCTCATCCGCCCCTGGGCTTGACTGAGAAAACTCTGATGTTTTTCAAGCCCTCACTGGCTTGACAGGCAGTGGTCCTGCCTTTCATTTGAGAGGAAAACCTAAGCAAACATCAAGTTTAGAGCTTGCGCTTGATTGATGACCTCTTCTTACTGATACAATCCTTCACATGTGGTTTGACCATTGCAGCACATGTGGTTAACCAATAAAGAACTAGATTTCGGTAAGATGCAAAGAGAACATATGGATTACAGGCTTCGGCTCCTTGTAATTTATCGTATTACATTGTCATTGGCTTGTAATGACCAATGGATAGTGGTCATTACACTTGCATTTTTTCAACCTGTCATTATTGTACCTCATTGCTTTTTAAATAGGTTTTCAGTCATTGCCAAATGTGTGCCTTCCTCTGCAATATGGTTTTGTTGTTTTAGTTTTTTATCCAAAAGCTATATATATATATATACAAAAATAATATTCAGTATATGATAAAAATACTATACTGTCAATATTATCAATATAAAACATAGCTATCATGAATATCAAATAGTAGTGCCCTTCCGGGTGTTGCTGTCTCATCAGAAGCTTCATATTCACTTTGTAAACTTAGTTTATTTACGACCTGCATAATTACAGTAATGTTGCCTTGTTCCCAGACCTTTTTACTTTTTTGTTATAACCCATGATTACCAAACCGCAAAAAAAGTTATAATATATAGACGTAAATAAGAAATACACTAGAATTAAAACGTACTTACTGACTTAAATACTATACATCTCAACGTCTATATACGGCAATAATAGTGGTCCCGTAATACAGTATAACAGAGGGTGGACACTAAATATAATGATATTAGTAGTGAAATTGTTTTTGAGGAGTTTCTTCAGTTTCTCCACTTCCAAATACTTTAGAAGTAATACATTAAACAAGGGACATGAGTCAAGGACAGGGCTACGGCTTGTGTAAAGTCAGTCTAAATAGAAAGCGTCCACACATTCCCCTGAAAGCAACTTAACAAAATGGAGAAAAATGTTCTTCTTTTAATCCAAACCATGAACCACACCATGATCTTTCTATTCTTAACCTATTAGCTTTGTTGCCTAAACGTAGCATGAATTTGCTTAACATATTAATCTAGTTTTATTTGATCAAGAAAGACATTGTTTTTTGGACCGAATATCATTTTAATTTGTTAAAACTAACAACATGCTAATAACTTGAGGGAGACATTGAATCGATTAAACATGTGTTTCTGTCATGACTCGGCTATTGTAATCTTCTGTTTACTGTATAGGCTCAATTTCATTTGTGAGCGTTATCTGGGTGGCTTTTGGGAGTTTTATACAGGCTTGATTAATCAATGACACGCTATTGCAAGTTGTATTTCAGAACCCATGTTTATTTAGGTTTTTAATTCAGAAAACAATGCAGCAACTACTTGTTTTCAGCAGTATTTAATTCCCCCATACATTACCAAGGGCAGGCTGATGCGTCAACGATAGGATTTGCTGGGTGACGACATTACAACTTGATCTGGCATGGACACAAGCTCTGTTTGCACTAGGTAGTAGGTACTTAGGGAAAGTATATTATCATATCTGTTGCTGTATTTCTAACAAAGCCTAGATTATTTGCCAAAGTGTCCAATTGTGAGCCAGGTGCTCGCTTCTCGTGGTTGTCATGACAAGGATGGGCGGCAGCCATGTCAGCTGTGTGTGTGTCTATGTGTGTGTGTGTGTGTGTATGTGTGCGTGCGTTTGAACCTGATGCGTCACTGACAGGAGCGGGCCCTGAGGCAGCAGTGAGCCATTGTTTTCCTTGGCAGAGATTAGTGGCCCCCAGGGGCCTGTGCCACAAAGAGTGCTCAGTTACCCACTAGAGTGCTTTATTGTGCCCCAAATTAGCACGTTGAGAAGGGGGAAACAGCATTGAAAATATGGAGCATGCATAATTTTAATGAGCAAAATGACGGCTGCTGAGTCCAAAGGCTAAAGGCTTCACAAATGCTGCTCGTCTTCTCGTGCCGTGCCAGATGAGATGTGTTGACTGTGTGAAAAAACAATGTCCTAACCATAAGAATCCAGTTTTTAATATTTTTATTTTGGTGATGTCATTAAATGAAACTATTGTTTTGCACAGGTAGACGAGTTATTCATAACTACAACATGCTACATATGTGCGTGCAATCTGGTTTGTATGTATATGTATATATACATGCAAACATGCCACTCCCCTTGGGGCCAAGCCCCCCTTTTCATTAAATCCTAGAAACGCCCCTGTCTACAAAGAGCAGTAATCTTCTTTTCTCTTCGGCCTACAAACAGCCTGTCAATTGGCTTTATTGTCAAAATCATAAGAGACTGTTTTCTAAAAGTGTCAAGATCAAAAGGCATGACTGACAAAGCACGCTTTTTACTATTGCAGTGTAAGCTTTTAATGTTGCTCATTACTCATTAACTACAAGCTGTACAAGCCTTGGATCTCGAGGGAGGCTTTGAGAAGTTAACCGCAAATGGAAATAAAAACTAGAAAACAAGCTCAAAGCTCAGACAAAGCCGATTGTACGTAAATACGAGCCCTTTTTACTGGGGAGCAATGCAGAGAGCTCGTCTGAGGTTATCGCTCCAAGCAGCAGATATCCAAGAGATCGTGTTGAGAGAAGGAAAAAGTAACCTGCAGAATCCGCTAAACACAAAATGATATGGATTCATACATTTACTCTTCAATCTGAGCAAAGTTGCGTATCGCCGCTTGAATAGCTGCGGAGCGGGAAAGATGAGCTGTTGGTAGTTGTCCTTTGAGTGGCCGGTGCGGTGAAAGGCTGGTGGGCAGGCGTGACTCGGCCCTCTCCTCATTGTTCCCAGAGCTTGGTATTCCTCTCATAGCGTGCCTCGGGCTCTAGAGGATATGCTTTTAAAGATCCCTCCGAATGGCCCCACTCACCTCCCTAACACACTTTTTTTGACGTACACAGCTCAACACAAAGTGAGTTTGTTCATAGGAATAATGTAGCAACAAATTCCTACCAGGTTATACGAATGTGTTTCACTTCTCCATATATGCCCCTCTTTCTTTCACTCTTCTCCCCAGGCCTCTCTGTCCCTCCTTCCCCTTTGCTGAGAGCCCCGCTCAGCTGGCCAGCACCTTTTCACTCTTTGCCCAGAGAATTGTCCCCTGCATGTCAAGTGCAGCCATTAGAAGGAATGGTTTGGATGAGAGGTGCTTTTCAGGTCCCCTCCGTCCCCATCACCTTTGAATGGAAACAATAGAGCTGTTCTCCTGTCCAGATGACCACACACAAACACACACATGCCAGATACGCACACACACACACTGCCAGGAAACTTTCCTGCAGCAATGAGGGACTGTATGTAGTCCTATTTTAAAGACTGTAGAATATTGCTGTCTCTGACTGTATTGTACACCGTTGTAGTCACAGCATCATTACTTGCGTACAATGAGGTCCCCAGCAGTGCAGTTTGAGACAGCAAGAAGTACAAGACAAATCTCTGTTTGACGCAAACTTGACTTGCATCAAAAGGGACAGAACTGGTGAGGCGTAACCTGGTCAGATGAGCAAAGTTTAAGCTTGTTGTGGATGGTTGATGGACATTTCCTCACAACGGTCAATTTGGTTTTTAAGTGTGACCACCAATATTTCTTTTTAGATTATTCAGGATTCTAACATTGCCTTCTTTAAACCATGGCAGCAACCGTTTCCTAACCATGACGCTGTTAATGGAAGTCATTTTCTGCTTTTGTTTGGGTCTCGGCAAACGCTTTTCAGCCACCAGCTTGACGTTCAGCTATTTGTTGAAGGGTTTGTGAGGACTGCTTTTCATAAACAGCTGAGAAACCAAAATAATCGGCCAAAAAAATGGTACCAAAGTGATTGGATCCATTGTTAATAAAAGAATATTTAGCATTAATCAAGGGGACTGCAATCATACAGCACTTTTATGGTCCAGCGACCGCTCAAAGAACTTTACAGCACATGCCAACATTCACCCATTCACACACAGAGATGGCAGAGGCTGCCATGCAAAGTGCCAACATGCTCACCAAGAGCGGCTGGTGGTTCAGTGTCTTGCTCAAGGACACTTTATCACTCTCACTGGAGACCGTATTGGTGGCAAAGCAGTCAGCAGTTGATTACTACATTTCAGAAGACAATGACAACAAATGTTGTCCTTGTTAATCATGGAAGACTTCATGGATCTACGGTTATAGGTTCAAATTATAGTAACATTTCTGAATGAAATGACTAATCAGAGCACAGGCGTGTGATTGAAAACTCAAACATGTGGGAAAGCTTTACGAGTCCTATTGAATGATGGAAACAATAGATAAATCAGTAGCGGTAAAAGCTCCCTTGTGATGGCCCTCAAAGGGCCGAGCTTGTCCCGACCGCTGTATGCAGTATACAGTTTGGTCATGCAGTAAAGGGGTCACGGGAAACCGGAACCTATTAGGACCCTTTTGTATTTTTCATGCAGTTTTTAAAAAAAAGTGGCATTTTGGTCCGAGGCTGAAGCTGGTTGGTGTCAGCAGGAGCCCAGCTTCAACACGTTTGTTGACTTTCAACGGCTGGCTTCTTTTAATGACACCAGCCATGGCACAGATCCCAGGACACACTTTAATAGTTTCCCTTGGTCCTGCACAGGTCACATGGATTTGTATGTTTGAGTGTATTCCAGGAGATTCACACTTTGAGCGTCAGGTCTTTCTTATCCGCCCCATGAGCTAATGAATCAATTTTGAGTCCTTAAGCTCCAGTTCAAAGAAGGAGGGCTGCAACACATTAGCCTTCTGGGAACGATAACTGCATGGAGAAATCTTAAAGTTAGCGTGATGGCTGAGTGTGATTTGTAAATTCAAACTTCAAAATAAAAAAATGTAAAACTAAATTGCCGTGTTGTTTGAAGTGACTTCTTGAATTTCCCAAAACATTGCAATGTAGGTTACAATACATGACATGTCACTTATCTGACGCTTTTGTCCAAAGCATTTCAATCAATGCATTCTATATCACATCCCCACTGGCATTCCATGGTGGCTGAACAACAGGATTCAGGCCCAGACAACGTGCTTGGCAATCTTAAGCCCAGAATCTTTAAGAAAGCTTTTGGCCTGGAAACTTAAAGCCTGCAGTCTTCAAGGACACAACGCAAACTTGGCATTCACCACATTACCCCCCGGCTCCTTCAAAGCCACGGGTGTCAGGACATGTTACCCTCTCTGCTCACTTTTTACTAATGTGGCAGTGGGCTTTTCTGAGGAGCAGACCTTGACAACCTTATCTAAAAGGTCTCGTAAGTGCCTGGCTTTAGAGAGTGACTTACAGGAAGTTTTAAAAGCAGCCGTTAAAGCAAGCTGGAGGGGGATCAGAGAATGGAAGGCGGTCATTGTAAGCCTCACAACAAAATTCCCATTCCCACCACGGGTTTGGGTAAGCCCCTTACTGATTATGCGCCGTACAGTCTGCCTCCGCTTGCCTCCTTGACTGACAAAGTCACTCATACCAGCGGATTAGCCCGCTGCACAGGGGCCCTTCACCTCTAAATGGCAGAGGTTGTCTGTAATGTACCCGTGATGGACATGCTGCGACATGTAGTGGCTACCTCCAGAGCTCCGCCACGCTCTCCCTCTCGGCCTCCTCCTCCCCTACCTGGTTGCTACATCTGTGTGCAGTTGAAGGAATCAGGTGGGAGGCCTGTCCTCTCCCTGTAGAGACATCAATGTCAAAATAACCTACTGGCGTCTGGTAAAAACACAAGCTTATTCCTGTGCTCATTGCGTACCTCTCTGGCATATATAATACATGCAGGGCTAAGAAAACACGGCACTACCAAGGCACCAACAAACCCTGCTGCTTACATGCATTCCAACTGCGTACAAACACAGAAGTTAAGCCTTGCCCGGATAACCCTTCCCCCTGTTTTCGAGCTGGCCTTAGTTTGAGTGGTCCCTTGAACAAAAGCTAAGGGGTGTAATTATTCCTACGAGATGGAATGCCACTTGTGAATTGCATACTGTGTCATTAGAAGCCATGCGTGAAGACACATGCTGAGAGTGTGTAGGGATAGATTTGTTCCTTATGTTTTGGTTGAGAGCAGATCAATTTCTCTTTCATGTTGGTTTAACGCTCTGCTTTTTCTCCTTTTTCTCAAGGTGTTGCTGAATTCTGGCTTGTAGAGGATGGAGGTTTGAGGCTAGAAAGTCAATTTATGAGGCACTTTATCAGTTACCATGTGATGAGGTCAGGCATCAAAGTCGGGTCAGGTATTAATAACTGCATCTTTCATCATGAATCCTGCTCCTTCAGTTAAGGATCGGCCCCTTTAACCTCCAACACCCTCATGCTTATCAATTCATCATTTATGTCTTGGGTGAAAAGTGAATTTACCGGAATACGGATCTAAGAAGCTGGTTCGGGCCAAAGCTACAACAGATTCTGAACACTTCAACTATTCCACAGTTTACCTCAGTGGCTTATTATAGTGCGTTCAAATCAACTTGCATGTACACTCTCCCTCCAATGAGTTGTTAGCATTCCTTCCTACAGGTGTGATTAAGCCAAATCTGTCTGGGTTCAGAACATCCACCTAATGCCAACTGTGTCTTGTGCCAGGCGTGTGTCAGTCCTTTGTGGGTCTTATAGTTGAGCCTAATGAGGGCTGCTTGCGTGTGGCCTCCCGCCCGCCGGCACTTATGAGTTATGAAAGTGTCTGTGAGTTGTCAACATATGTTCACACATTGCAACCACACTTGTGGGTGTGCGTTTGCGTGTGCAGCCAGACAAATGACTGAGATCTTGCCCCATCCAGGTGCTCCCAGCGATGAGGTGGAGCACTAGCGCATTGACTTAGTCAGACATATACTCAAGGATTTATACACACATATGCACATTCTAGATCGTCTAGCCTTGGGATTACAACTGGCTGTTTTCTTTGAATAATCTGAGTCATACGGTGTGTTTTAGACAGCGTTTTAGCCAAATAAGGAAATAGCTTTAACAACCTCAAGTACAGCGTCTCTCTGTCAGCCTTTAGTCATTATTATTAGTAAACTTGCTTATCACTTAGGAGTCTGACCTAGAAAAATGTAGGACCAGTAGAAAATCAACAAGACAATGGCGGTTCTCCACCGTGAGTTTTACAGCTTCCCTCGCCTGGAGCTCCCTAGTGCTTAGAAAAAGGGCGATGTTCTGATGTTAACATCGTGATTATAGATGGAAGCCCATTGGACCATTCCATACTTTTTAAAAGACGTGAACTTTACTTGAGTAACTTTTACACAAAGAATATAATTTTACTTTGAAGGGTAATCTAACTCAGTAGTACCCAAATAACTTCTGACTTGAATTGACTTGGATGTGCCTTTACAGATTAAACAGATTGTACTTAAAACGATGTCTAATGGACTTAATACGTTTTGATTATGATCTCGATTGACTTAACTCTGGGCTCTGGAAAAGAATAACTTACGACTCCAGACTTGACAATTTAAGACTCCAAGGGATTGGAATTTGACTTGGACTCCTCAAATTACTTTACATACTATGACTTGAAAGACTTTATTATTAGGGATTTGGCCACAAATGTGGGTTTGGTTGGAAAAGTAGATGTTGTTACTGGTTACTTTTTTAACTCTATTAGCTCATCTTCTGTATATTCAGGATTTAAGATGGATTTAAAATAAATGCAGATCTAATGTTCACATAGAAAGGGAATAATATTGAATTGGACACATGACATCCATTGCAGTCTGTCCAACCCGTGGACTCTGAAGGTTTCTTCCCTTTTTTCTCTTCATGGGACAGAGGATGTCGCAAGTGTAAAACCCTCTGAGGCTATTTGCGCTTTTGGGGCACACAAAATAAAATGAATTGATTTGAATTGAATTGAATTGATACATAAAAAAAGATGCAGAAATGAAACAACAAACTTTAATCAAAGCAACAATTAGAGACAATAAAGTCCAAAGCATGTTACTCGCCTTTCTGACTTCATGGTGCAAAGGTGAGTGGAAATGAGGATAGTTCAATAAAGCACAATAACCAATAAATAGCACACAGCTATTAAGTGAACTCTTTAAGTCTCATTTCCCATCAGTTAGAATAAACTTTAATGGTCACATTTCCATCAAATTGCGATACAAAAAAAAGAATCAGGGCGATTGATAAGTTGATTGATGGCAAGATTAATCAATCATTTCAAATGCTAGCAACACTTAACAGTGGAGGGAACGCAGCAGAAGGAAACCCTCATGACTAAAACAGCACATTCCTAATAGGTCCACAAACAGGTGATTTACAAGGGTGTTAAAACCGCTTGGTTAGACTTAAACACCAGCCTTCCCAGTTCAGTTACCACTGATCCTACTGGTACTGGGAAAGCACAAAAAGCATCTTGGTCTGTGTCTGCGAGAACCCTAGTAGTCATTGTCGATAATCCTGCTGGTTTGAACACACAAAAACAGCAATCAAGAGGACAAGAGGGGACAGGAGAGGGTCGCTTTGGGAGATAGGAGAGAATACAAAAAGTAGAGAGAGAATAGAGAAGGAATTGAAAGAGAAGATTTAACACTGAGGTGAGCTGTAGTAAAATGGAGCACTGCGCCCTTTGTTTTAGTTTTGTGGTTTCTGAGGGTATGTTCATAACTGCCTTGTTAAGTCCAGTTGCACCGAACTGTTTGTCTGGTACGTTCACACAAACAGTGGAGCGAATTGTCACAAGGCTTTGCTCACATGAGTTTTACTCGCACAGAGTCAATTTGCGTCCTTTTCATTCGTTTAATTTGCGCAATAAGGAGGCGTTTATCTCTGTAAAGACATTTCTGCCATCCACCATAAAAAAAACTATTTCTGTTCTGTACTTGTTGTGGAAATTACACAAAAGTTGTGTTTGGTATCATGACATCATCCATCGGCCCACACACTTCTTAGCAGGAAACCGCGTCACATGGGTGGAGCTAATTTGAGTGGTATGGGGAGCCAACTATATCACCATTAATCCTATCCAATGGAAACAGTGTACCATAGACGCATTGGTGCCATTCAGGAACCGCCCCCGAGTCAACACTCGAGAGGAAAGTCTGCCACGTGTGATTTTAACCTCGTCGTGAATAAATCACAAAGAGCTGAGGAGGAGACATGTATTGTTAAACAGAAGGGTCACAGGCACCAGACATTAGCCAAACTCAATCCATTTGTTCTTCACACACAGAGTATGACATGCCTGCACTGCTAACCGTTCCAATCTTATATAAGGTCTATGAGATAAGGACCAAATTAGTATATTCTTATTAAAATAGAATGCTGACTGTACATGTCATCCACTTTGCCCGATATTAACACTCAAGGCCCAATCTAATCAGGTCACTACAGCCGCCATGCTGCTCCAGGACCAGGCCACTCCATCCTTACCTCAGCTGATATGCATGTGGTCAAGAGAAGGAAGTGGCTGAGATAACTGAGGCGTTTCTCAGTCAGACAGGCGTGAGGCAAGGCAAAAAGAATCTCTCACAGGGCATTACCTCAGTCGGCAGGCCTAAAAGCGGCTGTTGTGGTGTCTTGAAAAAAAAGAAAAAGGATAAAAAAGCACACCCTGGATGATACCTATTTTAGGGCACAGGCCTCTGGTTCTTCGTCATTGTGATTGTCTGCTGTGGTAACATGAGGTTATGGGATTGGCTACGTTTGCGTGTAATTAAAGGCTCTGCCTGCTCTTGTTTCAGCATAGTGTGTCAGTTCGCTAAATGATTTCACGCGTAGTTCCCCTCAGACCTGAAACGAGTGTTTGGAGGCATGAGGGACGCTGAGGCTGAGAGACACGTTAAGTAGTCAGCTTCTTTCTAAGCACTTGTCTCGTCTTGTTATATCCTCAAACGCAATCATCTTTTTTCTTCTTTAACAGCAACCTGTGCCGGTCCCTGGCACGGCCACAAGGAATGTTCAGAATGCACCTGAAAGAGTCAACAATAAAAGTATTTAGAAGAAGCGAAATTGCACACAATGGCGGCCTGGTACAACAGATGCCTTTGTTGTGTGCACTCGGGACTCACCACAGAGGTACGGCATGGCCGGGGATTCCATTCCACCGCTGTAATTAGAGATGGAAAAAAAAATACTTTAGGAGGGTGGGTAACTTTAGATGGTATCTCCTCTTCTGCATCATCTGAGCCATCAGAGACGATCTGAGACTGTGTGTGGTACGCTCGCTCACCCTGATCTTGAGGGATCCGAGCAATATCCATGAGCTAAAGCCGAGCGTCTGCGCCCAGAGAGGACCCCACACCCCGAGCCGTCCAGGGCCCTTCGCCTCTGATGTTTTGGACCTAGTGTCCTGCGCAGTGGCTCACAGACGAGACAGCGGAATCAAGCGGAATGTCAATATATGAAACTTTCAAACGCGCTGTGCCTGTGAAGCTACGTGAATGATGATGTGAATCTGATAGCAGGAAAAAAGAAACGTTCCTCCGTCATGCTTATCACCCCGAGATACGTTGAATTTGTTGTTTTCCTTTTTGTTTCTTCCTCACCTCACTTTTATCTCTGTTGGCGCCAGGCTTGTGTTTCGCAGAGGGGGGCATTGTTTTCCTTAACTCCGTCAAGGTGGTTGTTTAAACCTGTTTTCTTTCAGTGCCTATAGGTAGTACACACACACACACACACACACACACACACACAGACAAACACACACGTGCAAACATTTTTTTTTTTGCATACAGGTCTCTCTTTCAAATCTGCGAATCTTGAACCCAATTAGTACCATACAAAAAGCTTTTATCGTTTTAGATGTAGATGCACTACAGCATGCACACTTACTGTAAGAGGAAGAAGAAAAATCATTTCACTATGAGACAATAATAATAATATATAAATAATAATAAAGACATAATAATATTTTGAGATAAAATTTAAATTGTACAAAAAATGTAAAGGTTTAAATATTGGATATTGTTCAATGTTAACTTCATCTCAAAACATTTTTTGTTTTTAGTAAATTATAACTTAATTCAGAAAAAAATAGATTTTCCTTTTGAACTTGTTTTTGCTAAACAGCATTACGACATCGACGTGCTGAACACTATTTCAATGCAATGTAAGTCGCTTTGGATAAAAGCGTCAGCTAAATGACATGTAACGTCATTTCATTTTTATTTTCTTAAATTGTGATTTAATAAGCTTTTCCTCAAAACATTTAAGCTAGAAAAAAATACCTTTGAACAGTGGCCCTATTTTGATTAAACCAAATTGGGTTCATGTCCACGGCCGTGTGTTCCACAGTGAACGCCCTTATGTGACGTAGACACACACATAATAACACTCACACCTACACTGTGTGTGTGTCTAAGACGCTGCTCTGTCACGAATATGTAGTGCCAGATTAAAACATAACAGCATTAGTTATACTTCTATTATTGAAACATCTGTCAACAGCCCCTTTGTTGTGTTTATTCCAGACCAAAAGGACTTTCCCATGAGGTCATGCATACAGACACGCAGTCTCTCACACAGCGGGGGATGTTAGTGCCCTGACAACATAGATTCATTTCCGAAACCACATCCCTCTGACACTACAAGATGAAATGTATCCGCAATTCACCGGAAGAGTTGACTGCCAATTGGGGGACGTGAGTGGCCGATGGCGTGTCTCATGGTGTGTCTCCTTGTCGACACTCGCATCGATGTGTCTGATTTGGTCTGTTTGATATGAGGCCACGTCCCAGTGCTCTAACCACCAAACATCTGACCGGATCCAGTTCTCCCTCCTCAGATATGCTGTCTCTCCGAACAAAGGTTCTTCTCTTCTTTTGATGCTGCAGTTTTTCTGGGTCTTCTTCACTGACTCAGACCAGCACCCCCCCCCCCCTTCCTGCATATTTCTGGTGTTGTGTTTTTGGTATGCTCTTGAAAAGGCCCGCAAAGACGGGACAATAGGGCACCTGCCAGAATAATGAGCCCTCAGAGAGAAATGCAGCTGGGCCCAAGAGTCATACAGGAAAGCTGATGATGGCCCCTCTTTAAAGTGGTCAGAGATGATCCTTAGCCACACCGTATATCCCCTTGGTTGGAATTTCCCCTCTGACACACACAAACACACACAATAAAGCAGTCATGCTCAAGTACACGCACTCACAAAAGGTGTGTACATACACACACGTTAGGAATGAATATTTTCTTCCTTGTGCTTGTCACAAAGGTATCAGTGTTGGTCTGAGGTTCATTCACCCAAGCTGCTCAGATCAGATAGCTGGCTACCGCGTATGTAACTTGAAACAAAAGCCCGACTGTTAACATACTGGTTCTACCTGACATTAGTAACAGCCGAATTAGTAAAAGAGCATACTGTCAGAAATAGCATCAGTGATCTAAATATAGCTGATGAGCAGGTCGGGGTGTAGAGGTGGGGCCTGGGTAGTCACAGACTGATTAGTGAGCCAAATCGCCTGCTCACAGCGAGCAGGTCTGGAGCGCTTTCCAGGACCCTTGATTTGTGCAGATACATAAGGACGAAGACGTTCCCACTCAGGCGGCACTGAATGACCACGGTGAACCAATGTGAGGATGTACAGGAATCAGTTATTATTCATCGGAATCAGGAGTCATCTAATTGATTGACCAGTTTATCAAATGTGTGTCCATAATATAATAGTGAACAATAAACAGTGTATTATTCTATACGAACATTCTGAACAAAAAGCAGCAGTGTTGAAATGTCTCCCTAAAATGAGTCATTTTACCTTTGCTGGTGTTGATATAGCTGATCATTACTTTTGAATACCGGACCTTCATTTGAAATGGGGTATTCACACGTTAATGTATTGGCACAGCTCCCTGTTAACTGCACCTCCAGTCTGACTCAGTTGTACATGGACAAGGACAACTGATGTCCATGCTAACTACACAATGATACATGATTGACTGCGCGCGGGGAAAAAAAGGGGTTTTATTGAGCCTGAGCCGTGAAGTACAGGAAATAATGTCACTTTTAAATCTGGTCTATTTTTTACAAAAATGTGTGTCTCTGTTTGGAAGTCATCACGCAGATCTTTTTTTAAATCATAAGAAACATAAATCTCTCAAAGAAATGCAGTCAATACTATAAAGGTCGAGCTGCATTGTCAAAATCAGAACCAGCTTTATTGGCCTTGTATGTATTCACATAAAAAGGTAAGTATGCAAGCGAGGGAGTCTTTCTTTACGAGTGAGAGTTAAGACTGTTGAAGAGAGAACTAGGCTGAACACCTGGGCTGGATGGTGGATGGATGATGGATGAACAGATTGATGAATGGATGAATATATATATATATATAGATGACGGATGAATGGGTGGATGGATGGACAGATAGATTGATGAATGGATGAATATATATATATATATATAATATATATATATATCGATGACGGATGAATGGGTGGATGGACAGATAGATAGTTGTACCCTATGGTTGAATGCACTTATTGTACGTCGCTTTGGATAAAAGCGTCAGCTAAATGACATGTAATGTAATGTAATAGATGATGGATGAATATATATATATATATATATATATATAATATATATCGATGACGGATGAATGGGTGGATGGACAGATAGATAGATGATGGATGAATATATATATATATATATATAATATATATCTATGACGAATGAATGGGTGGATACACAGATAGAGAGATGATGGATGAACAGATTGATGAATGGATGAATATATATATATAGATGACGGATAAATGGGTGGATGGACAGATAGATAGATGATGGATGAATATATATATAATATATATCGATGACGGATGAATGGGTGGATGGACAGATAGATAGATGATGGATGAATAGATTGATGAATGGATGAATATATATATATATATATATATATATATATATATATAATATATATCGATGACGGATGAATGGGTGGATACACAGATAGATAGATGATGGATGAACAGATTGATGATTGGATGAATAGATCCATGCCTTGATGTAGGTATTTATGGGTATATTGATGGATCCAATTATATAAGGATGGATTACTGTAAAACTGGGATTTTTCCTCTCACTACAGGACAATTACACAACCAAGGTACCCTGGAGATCCCACAACATCATTAAGGGCAGAAGGAACCCCCACTCTTCTCGTTCCTGCCATCGGGCCGACGCTCCAGGAGTCTGAAATCCAGAACAAAGAGAATGACAAGCAGTTTCTAGGCCATTAGGCCGATGAGCTGCTCCCTCATAAGCTTAGTATGTTATTGCTATTATGTGGAAGGAGGACATTGCTACATGACAATTGCCTTGTACCGTACACACAGCAATGAATAGCTTGAATAAATCGTTGTGCCTGATAAAACCAACTAACTTTACATTCTGTTAGGAGAAAAAGAGAAAGTGATAACTTACCTTCTCTCCCGCCACGACATCACCTTCAGTGTCACCTTCCCAGCATTACATTGCTCCACTCACTGAGCTGTGGAGTCCTTATGCCAGCGCCAGCCATCGTAGACAACACAAATGAGGGCTTTGTGGCCTCTGAGTGTGCCTTCAGTACTTTGGGGGCCAGGAGGTCAGGATTGTTGGAAAGGTGGGGTGAGGAGGTGGAAAGGTTTAGGGGCTGATTGTGAGACATATATTGGGGGTGGGGGGGACCTGAGTTCAGCGACAAGGCTTCCGTTGTTTTGCAAAGCGCTGGGACGAACAACCATGACATTATGACATTGTGGACTAACAAAAATACACAAGCGCAGACACACCCTGCACTGTGGCACGTTGACCCCGTCACCCCCTCAGCTGCAACATTCAGGAGGCAGAAAATAGAATTACTGATCTGGTAAGAGCATTTAGAGGTAGTGTTAATGGTATTTTCTGTCTGGTCTGGTGCAAATCAACTTGAATGCATCTGTCAACTGCCAGTAATAATGATTTGTAAAGCATGTCCACACAGTGTATTATTGCAAAAAAAACAGGATTACTATATGCAAAGCCAATAATAAAGTACACTATATCAACTTAATAGTAATTATTGACATTGTGTAGCTGCGGAATCAGTGTAAACACATTTTTTTTTTAAGAAAAGAGATTAAAAAGCTTAACAAGAAAGAGACAAATATGCAGCAATTTAAAATACTTTGGATTAATACAGGGTTTTTTTTGTTCAAATGTTCAAAAATATGCTTGCAAGTTGCAAAACCTTTTTCCCTCCCTCCAGTAATCTGCCGTGAGAGAGAGCTAGCAGGGACCTCAGTCCACGTTGCTCCAAAGGTCAAAATGTCACGTTGGGTTGTAGGGAGAAGTAAACAAGGTTGGAATAAGCCTCCTGTCTTAGGGGGCCCCACACCATAAATCCTTAGAATAAGAGTGCCCTACGTGCTCTCTGGAAACTGAAACAACGGGTCAGGCTTTAATCGGCGGTGATAGAAATCCTGTTGTGTTAGCTCAGTGAACATAGCCAGGGGAAAAAACAACATATTTTAACGGAGTCAGATACAATTCAATGTAACTTTAAGTCCATATAAAAAGCAACAAAAAAAATACTAAAGACATTTGTTCCAATGTTTCCAAAAACAATTTGAATACCTGGTATCGCTCAGTTAAGGCTTTTATGCCATTATATTGTGGTAATCATTTAATCGACATTTGACTGTAAATAAAATCCCTTCACACAGCATGAAAGCTGGAAACAAAAATATGACCTGCACCCAATCGCCTTGGGAGCTTGAGCAAGATTCTAAAAGCATCGTTAAAAGCCACCTAAATCTATGACTGCACCACCAGTGGGCTCTAAAGAGAGCCGTCCCAAATCATCTGTACACGTGTGGAAGATACGTGTTAGCATATTGGCATGTGTGCACAGTTTGCTATGCAGGCACTGCATATACCATCATCATTACTTCAATTATTCCTGATCATCTGACCCAAATATCTCACATTCAGCTTATAGCCTTGCAAAAGAAATTAAGGAAAATGTAGCTTCTGATCATTCTAGGTTTTAGGAATCAAGACAATAATATTTTTAGCGTTGAATTTATTGTCATACTGCACACCATATGTGAGCAGAGTCAACCCTAACCCGCGGGCGACAAATAGTCATAAATTCATTAGTGAGCGTGGATGGAGCTTATATGGAAGAATGAACGCTATTGCGATGATAAACCAGTTGACCCCATCATCTCGGCAGCTGTCACGACCTCAACCTGTGGCGCTATTAGATGAGGGATGGCCGAGCGACGGTATTTGTTTAAGCTGATAACTAAAGGTTGTAAAGGTTGTGTGTGTTTTGTGTGCGTGGGTGTGTATGCGTGCGCGCTTACATGTTGGTGTCCTGTTCATGTGAGAAAGAGCGCACACTCGAGAGGACGTATACAAGTCCGCAAGAGAGCATGCCGAGAGAGAGGGGACCCATCCCGCCGGCCCGGAGATTATTGATAAAAAGGGATGGATGCGAGCGCGAGGCCCCGCCGCACGCTCAGCGGCCTGCGGCCTTCGCAAAGTCATTAACATTCCAGCTGTGGAGATTTTGGCGTGCATTAGGAAGCATAACAGGACGGCTACACATCTCTCTCCCTGCTCTCAGCACACAGCCCCATTTGTCTCTGAGAGGTGCAGGCTCCATTGAGGGGGGTAGAAAAAAAGAACCAGTCCCGCTGACGGATCGTTTATCTTCTTGTGGGCCTCGTTGTCAATCACACGCACCGCAATATTGATCTGTTCTCTTTGTGTTTCTGCTTTGTGCTGCTCCTGCTGGCTTGTCCGTCCAGGTACACATATTTACACTGATCCCTCCCAGACATTTTCCCTCGTGGGCAAACACTCATTGCAGTCCGTGGCACGTCCTAATGGAGGTGTTTAGCGTGATTACCTGGCTGACTACACAGAGGCACGTGACCTGTTTTGGATGGTAGAATCGGAGCGGTTGATGGGTGTCGGCAACATGCAAAGACTCGGTCGGGCATGCCTCGTGTTGTTGCACACAGTGTTGACACGCTGCCGCTGTCATGGAGTCAACTGTAAATATAGCTGGAGAAACAGAAACGTGTTGCGTTGCAGCGGGTGGTGGGGGGCGGGGGCGAGGGGGGAAGTCCACTGTGATGTAAAAGGCCGCACAAAAACGCTCCACAGGAATACCGTCAGTTGGCAGGCGTGCACCCACGTGCACAAGTACGGATACCAACGCACAATTATATCTGGCGTGCACGTGTAAACACACTTCAATAGACGCTGCAGCCAAGAAGAAATCAAGCAGATATGTGAGCGCCTGCATGCTGTCAGCCGCCATGGCCATCGAAGCCGTTAATCACAGTTAGCTGCTCTGTTGCAGCTTACGAGAGACACTCGTTTCAACTATTTCAGCCGCACCCTTTTGTTTATTAAGGAGTCCGTCCAAAGCGCCTTCCATCAGAAAAAACAACAATAGTTCAGATACAGGCCCAACCCCGGAGGAAAAAAACACAGTCTTGATTTTAAAGTTACAAAATATTTAAGAAAACATTTTTATTTGACAAACTGTACACATGACATTTATTTGACTAGATGATTCTTAGACAGGAACTAAAAACAACTTTCTTATTAAATAGAAAACTGAAACAAAAAAAATAGAGTTAAAGATGAAAAAATGAAGAGTTGCTTATTGTACAAAACAGAGAATGACGACAGAGCTAAGGAATGAAATCATTTATCGTACCCTGATACAGTGGTAGGCCTATTGCGAATGATCAAAAACAGTATTGTACACAGTAACTCAATGGCCTCGCCATCTTAGTACAATAGCTAAAAATCTTGGCCTCTTTGGTTCCATTAATTAGGTAAAATACATTTGAAACAAAATTAAATTTACTTCTATAAAAATAACTTTTCAATGGCAGTTTTTGTTTCACTAATCCCGCAACTTTTCAGTGCAAACGTCACAACAATCATTCGCTTTGGAAAGGAAGCGAAAGATTACATTTCAAGTATTGATAAAGAGTGGAGGCTAGAAGCAAGAGAGAGAGAGAGGGAGAGAGAAGAGCGAGCGGAGAGAGACAGGTAGAAAGAGAAGTCAGTCTAATAGAGCGTGTTGAGTATGGGTATAGGTTACTATACATTGCATAGCTCATGTGGCACTTATTTAGCGATAGGACAGGACACTCAGTACTCCTTGGTAGGCATTTCTTTATACAAGTGCTATTCAGGGTGTGCATTTCAGTTTCTGCAAGTGCTGCACTGCACCGTGGTGACCCACTGGGCCAGAACTAGCAGGTCCAGCAGGCCCACGTCTCCTGAGCCTCAGGGGGGGAGGGAGGAAGCAGTTCTCTCTTTTGTCGCTTTTCTGTACACAAGTGAAGTGCACATCAATCTTCACCTGGTTGTCACGGTAGCGGGGCCTGCGTCTGTCTGGACAGGCAGGAAGTGGAGGTCGAGGCCCGTTGTCAACAGCAAGGAGGCAGGACAGCAGACCTGTGGAGGACTTTCTTTCGCCTCTCTGCGGAGGGTATAATCCTGCGGGGCATTAAGCGCTGCCAGTCTAATTCCACCAGATATGGAGGACTGTGTCTGCTGGCTATGAGGGAAGTGCTGCTGTTCTAAGTTGTATAAGCTGATGAATTGTCAGTGCTTTCTAAAAAGAAATAAAAGTCTGTAAGTACTCTAGAGGGTTGGAGGAGCGGGATCGGGAGTGTTGGGGTGAAGCAAATAATGCAATTGGCCAATCCTGTCACTTTACTTAAGCGCTTGTTATCTTCATACAAGAGATGATTTGCCATTATTTTTGTCTAGAAATGGCAAACTAGAGCAAAGTATAATTTGGTGATAATCGTTCCCTTCTCGTCCCGTCACTGACCGGTTGTCACTCGACGGACTTTACTCAGCCGGACAGCGAGCACCTCACTTATAAATACACACACTCGCACAATCACCGGGCAAACACACACACGGGGACACAGCACAGGTACTTGCATTTGCAAGGGGTACCAGATGCATCAGTGTGCGTGCTGCTTGCATTTACGGTAGGTATAGATATATTATATATGTGTACCGTACAACAACGTCCTGTTGGTACAAAAGGCCTTTCCAACTGTTCCAAGTTCAGAGATAACAAAGGGCGACGGCTGACTCAAGCACAGCCGCACTCCTCCACAATCATGTTGGGCACATCCCTCTTTACGATGTTGTATTCATCGTCAAAGTAGAGCATGGACATAGTACTGAGCTTTGTGGGGATGCAGCAGGAGTTGACCGAGCCTGGGCTCATCCCTCTCATGCGATACTGGTTCACCACTGCAGTGTGGAAGGATGAAGCCGAGCCTGGAACACCCGCCATGTAGGCCGGGCAGCTACCCTCGCAGTAGTTGCCATAGTAACCAGCTGGCGCAATGATCCAGTCGTTCCAGCCAATGAGGCGGAAGTCAATGTAAAACTGCTGCCGGCAGCAAAGGCCCCCGCTGGTGCCGTCGCATTCGAGACCCCGCTTGCGAATGCGGTGCTTTCCATCCACCTGTCGCACGCGCACCACCAGGAAGGGCCGGTGGGACGGGTCGCTGGGGTCCACCATTATCGGAGACACACCGGCTGTCTCGCAGCCCTCGCAGTGGACCTCCAGGTCCTGGCGCCGGTTGCCCTTCCCAAACACAGCACGCACAGCCTCAGACAGGGGGAAAGTATGCCAGCCGCTACGTTTCAGATCCACTCGCTTTTCCACCACAGCCCAGCGGCCTGTTCCCCCTCCTCCACCACCACCACCTCCTGGACCTGCCTCCGCTCCGCCAGCTGCCCCGGGCTCCTGGTAATGGATCTTGACTGTCACCTTTCTCCGAAGGCCTTTCTCAGCGCCGGCCGGCAGCACGCGGAAGTAGAGCCACAGGTTGGCCTGGGACACGTACAGGTTCTGGTTGCCCTCGTTGGAGATGAAGAAGAACAGACCAGTGTTGGTGGATGTGTGATCGTCTGTTGGGAACAGTGAAAACAGGAATGTTTGAAAATGGTTTTATAATAGAGATTAAAATACATACATAGCATCATCATAAACGCTTATAACATGATGTTAGATTGGTCAAATCGTTCTGCGGGCGAGGATGACCTCTGGTATCAAATTACTGAAATGTAATGCTGACGTCAGCTAATCCCTCTCCATGACAACTGACACATGAAATGTTCCTAAATGCTTGGAGAAATTTCCACTGGGTATCATCTATCTTATCTTTTTTATTGAAATGCATGTATGCTATTTCATGGGAAAGAACTAACTGTGTATCTTATTGACACATACTGTACAAACACACATGTGTCCTCATAGAAAGGAAAAAGCCCTCGTGAAAAGGGTACAGCTCCATCTTTTAAGGGCTGTTTTTCACTTGTTTTCTCTGTTCACTCTCAATCCCTGTGTCAGGTGACCTCTTTGGCAGTCCTTGATAGGCCTGCTGTGACCAGGCCAGTTCTGGGATCAGGCCCAGTTGGCCTCAGGTCCAGCTTTGTAAGCGACAGGACCAAAGAGAGAGAGAGGGTGAGTGGAGGGACCGAAAGGAGAACAGACGAGGAAGATGGAAAAAGGACGCTAGTGGGAAGCGGTGGGAGGGTGGTGAACATGGCCAAAAACCCCAGGGGGTTCATTGAGTTCGCTGTTAGTGCCCCCTACTCCCCCCCCCCCCCCCCCCACGCTCCCTCATCCCATACACACAAACACCCGTCGAACCCCATCCCAACCGTACCCCACTTCGCCCCCTCTCCTTCCAGTGCGAGCACCCTGAGAGTGACAGCACAATGCCCGCTGTGAGGCACTGGGAGACAGCCGCGCTGCCGCCCGCCATTGAAACGCGTGGCTTTCCAGCAAAAAAGCATGATGAGGCAAAAATAAAGGCATTTACATGACACTGGCCACTTTCTACAGCAGCACAATGAAGAGATCTCGGGAGTCTAAAGGTGGCGATGGGCTCTCCCTGGCACTTCTTTTTTCTCTCCTTTTTTTTCTCCCCTAAGCCTAATGATGTCTTCCAAATGACCACTGAGGTAACTTGAAAGGTTTCCATTTCAGGAGATTTGGGACAATGCGCTCCAACAGAGCTGCGCCTTTGAAACCAGCTAAATTACTTTGTTTGCCGACTGATTAGTGTGTGTCAGTGTCAACAGGTGGCCACCGAAGACGCCCCCCCACCCCCCCTGCGCGCGCCTCTTTCAGGCGCCTCACGCCTCTTCCTCCTGTAAACCACGGCTTTACACTCACACAGGGACCTGTTCAGACCGGCTCTCCACTCTTTAGCATGTCAGCTGGGAGCTCAATAACACGCATACACACACATTGGCCCCCAACCACGCAAACACACGCACCCAACCCCCTGGTAAGCAATACATAAACCATCAGCCTTTTCAATACCAAAGCCTGTGGATAAAGAATCAAGGGGACAGTCCTAAGATATTGTAATCTACCGGAAATGTGCGCTAATGTGAGTCCCACGATTGCCCCTAAGGGCAACCTCACTACATTTAGCCCCGTGCGACCTTATTTGACTCGAGAGCTCCGAAGAAAGGGGGAATGGTTCAGCAACGAGGACGTAGTGACAGCGTGATGAACAGAGAGGCAAATAAAACGAGATAAAAGCATATGTCAATGATACCAGTGATGCTCCTTTAGTTGGTAACTATTATTATTATCCACCAACTTGCCATAAATGTATCATGATTATAGGAGGTCAATACCTCCAGACTGGTTCCAGTCCTAACACTGGTTAAACGACATAAAGTTGTGCTATATACAAGCTGTCCCCAGAACTATTTAATAACATAACTGTGTCGCCAAGCGCTTGATCACGACTCGCCAAAATGTAGCCGTTCATGCTTGGCCATTTTTCTGCTTTCGCCGCCCATGGATTGAACACAACATTGGGGACACGAACAATAACTGTGAAAAAGAGGTTCCTTGAACCTTGAAGTGCCTTCTCATCCACATGCAAAATTACCTCCTTCACAGCCGCTGCAAGGTCTGTTATTTACAGTAGTTTCACCCACCTACTTTCCAAATCCGTCCTACTCTGCCTCTGATTGGGTAACGCTGAATTACAGATCCACCGGAGTAATGCTATCATTAATTTTGGTACGGGACACTGCAGCAAAGTTCAAATAATAGGACCTAATTTTAAAAAGTTAGCTAAAGGTCTACAATACATTTAAATGGGTAGATAAGTAATAAACTGCAAACCTCTTGAGTCTTATTTTGAGTTGTGTGAAGTTTTGAGCGAGCAAAGCAGTAGGGATCACCCAGTAGATACGTTTCAGCCCCTCAGCATTTCAAACAAGTTTGATCTTTTGGCTCCCTCAGTACTCAGAGCATCAACCAACATACCGCATGACTTATTTCCACTGAGTTCCTTTGAAGGAGGGAATTGTTCTTCTCATCCAGTGTTGTAAACAATCTGGATCTGGCCCCGACACGCCTCATCTGACCCCGTCGCGCAAAAGTGACTAGTGAGAATCAGCCTGCAGGACACCTGGGTGGGCCTTTGAGCTGCTTCAGCGTGTCCCCACCTGCGCCACCAAGTCAGGGAAGAGCCCAATGAGGCAGGCAGGCAGGCAGGCAGGAGGGCAGGCCGCCCCAGAGCTCATTACTCAAAGCTGCTGTCGACAAGACCACACGCCGTGGAGGGACAAGGGCGCGGCACGGAGCATTGGTGCATCTAACACAGGCAGCCGTCCCTCAGGACCGAGCCTCAGCACTCTAGGAATTCAACATAGGGTGAGCAGGTGAGGGATGGAGATGGGGAGCATAGACCTTTTTAAGCTCTCTCGTTGCTGTTGAAACTGGGGAATTTTTAAAAACGTTAAATAAATCATTTAGAGGACCACAGGCTATAGAGAGGCAGCCAGGCCCATTGAGGACTGAAACACACACTTGCGGTTGGATGTGGAAAATGTCTGGACCAGGTCCAGGAGGGCCCGACTGACAGCTCCTCATGAAAGAGTTGTGTCCTCAAGTAAACCTGCCAACTGCTGGAGGAACCAGTCTAGAGTTAATGACTTCCTATAATGAAGTCTTAATTCCCTGTCTTGGACCACTCGCTGCAAGTTCACTGGGTCCGAACGGCTACAGTAAGCAATTGAGAAGCGTTGATCTAAACATCTCCTTCGACCCCGCTCTGTCTCTTTCGCCAACCCCTCCCTCTTTCCCTGCCTGTGAACCCTGCGCTTCGCTCCCGTGGATACGAGACACCGAATCCCTCAGCGAGGACCCATGGGACCATGTCAGGAGAGAAAGGAGATTGGCACCTGTCCTGGCTGCTTGGCAGACCTCTTTCCTCTGTGCCACCGCAACTGGAGATGAGATGCCGGCTCCCCGACAACTATATAGTTAACCCTGTGTTGGGGTGAGAGGGTGACCGTACTGCTCCACACTGCTGTTGGCTAAACATGTTTGCAACCGCCTTGTCCTAAGCTATGACAACAACAGTCCTGGCTCCCTTATGCTTGGTGGGGGTGGAGGGGGGGGGGGGGGGGGGGGTGCAAGCTCCCCTGGTGTCAGAGCTTTCTGGGGACCTTGCCTTTGAGCCATGCCCCCTGGCTGGCAGCATCCGATCTGGGAGGGGGTGGGGGGGGTGAGCCAGCTGGCCAGGAGGCAGACGGGGTCTAGGGAGCAAGGGACCCAAGCCAGCACCATGGTACAATGCCACACAAAGGCTCAAAGGTGGGAGAAAGAATAGAACTAGGGGGGGAAAAAAACAGAAAAAGAAGAAGAAGAAGCCAAGGAGACCAGCGGACCTTCAGAACGACAAAAGCATTCTTTGCAACACTGCATTATGGGCACACACACTCCTTTACCATCACCATGACCATACCCCCTCCTTACCCACTAACCCCACAAACTCCAATGTCTCATGCATTATTCTGAGCAGTTTCTTTTGTTTTCCTTGCCCCCCTCCCTCTTCCCGCCCCCCACACGGCTCTACGTTGACATGTTGGGTTCAGCAGGAACACATAGCCGTCTTCTAATAAGTGCCTGGCTTTTGTTCCCTTGTCATGAGGCTGCTCAGATCATTCCCATTGGAAGGCAGGACCCAGCAGCCCATTCAGGCTAATTGTACCAGGAGGGCCAATGGGAGAACATGGGATTGTGTGTTTGTGTGTGTGTTTAAGATATCCCATTTTGGTGTGGTATTTGTAATGGTTTACATTTGTAGAAGTTTGTGTTAAAGACGCAGGTCTCACAGCGCTGACAGACAACTGGAGGATTCTGTCAAGCAGATGATTTTAGGGAGAGAGAGAGAGGAAAGGGTGTTCTCTTTGGACTTCTGAGAATTAGTTAGATACACATTCTTAGAGGAAGGGATAAATGGCCAATTGAGGGACTTTGTCCGTATTTAAAAGAGGGCTTTATACATTGCAGTATTGAATGTGAGCACAGCTTTAGTGATGAAATTGGATTCAGAGGTTCTTTTTATCCCCTTGACAACACATGGGGGTAATTTAAGGACTTTCTCTTCATTTTGCGTTTTTTTTTAAATTGCATCGGGCTAAAACCCGGCGGAGTGAATTACAGTGTGATAACATGATGGTGAATGATGAGCGAACCGGATCCAATTGGTTCATGGATTGTATTTCAAAACTGTTGATGCTTCCATCTCATTCATCTCTGCTCCTTCTTCATATCAACGTTAGCAACATGATTGAAATTTTATCTATGGATGAGAGTGATCCCACGCCATTAACACACCTGCCCCCCTGGGCTCCCCGTTACATATAGTCAAACGGCGACCGGGGTTCATCGAGGGGTCGGTTTGGGAACGTGCCATGAATTATTGATTATTACCTGATTCGGCAAAGCTGATGATCTCCGAGTTCTCCGCTTGCACCTCGTTGTTGTACGCAGCTTGTCCGTCAAAACTGGGGATCTCCACCCGGCCGTCCTCGCGCAATTTCCCGGCGTGCAACCTCCTGAGCGCCGTCACCATCGACGCCTTGGGGATGGGGTGAGTGATGTTGGGTCTGTCCCTCATCTGTAGCCGGTTCAGTATGTGCCTCTTCACCGCCTCCAGAAAGTCTATGTTCACCCGCTCCGACTGATCCGGCGCCCTGAGGCCGCAGGACGCGCACGACTCCTGGGGCGAGCTCTGCGTCTCGGTAACGGCCACCGAGCTGCAGCGCACGGAGAGAACGAACGCCACTAAACAGGACAACGCCACGCTGTATATGCTCATTTTTTAAAAATATTAAAATCGCAGTCCAAAAACTATGGAGGAAACAGCAAATGTGTCACATACACACACACTTAAAGATCATGTCAATGTACACATGTGAAAGTTCCGCAGAGAACATCCCCTTGTGCTCCAAAAGTGAGAAATCCACAGGAGCCAATAAAATCGTTAAATCCAAACAGACAAAAGCGGCTGAAATCGTGAGGCTAATTGCCTCGAGTCATTGTGCATTGAGGTTGTTATCCAGCGACGCGTCTTTTCTCTGCGCTAAATAAAAAGTTAATCTCTCTGATTGACAGGCGCACTCCGACGCTTGGATCGTTGACGCGTTTCTGTCGCACCACGTTGTCTTCAGACTGAGCGTGATGTACCAAAACAAAGCAGCGCTGCGCTGCGCCGATGCGTCTAAATGATAAAAGCCCCTCTGCGTCCAAAGGCGCGCGGTCCGCTCGTACCCATTCACAGAACGCGCGGCGACTGCACTTTGTACGGCCGAAGCCCCGCAGAGAATAAGAGCGCTCCTCGGTCCTTTGTGTGCGCCCTGGCTACGCTCCGTTACGCACAGCTGTGGATAACCAGCTCGGTGTGCGTCCTTGCGAGATGCGGCTCACTGAGACCCTTTTCTCCCTTTGCAATCACGACAACAGGGGCTCAGCGCACCCAAAGTTTTTATACAGGAGTTGAAACCACGTGGGGATTTCCACCAACTGGACGCCAGGCGACGGATTATTAGGCTACTACGCCTCCACAGCCAGGACTCTGTTGCGCAGGCCTCCGAGAGGTGGCTTATTTTTGGACTTTTAATAAGTTCATAGGAGTTTTTGATCAACAAAACAGACAGAAACATAATGTGGGAATCCGACTTTGAGAGTCTTGGGAGAACAAGTTCAGTTTGGGTTCTGTGCGCAGTCCAGCACGGGGAGACTAGAAGTCTTTATTTTCATAATGGTCTTAAATAAATCCATTCTTAGTGCCATTTACTCCCGGATCTACAAATATTGAAATATATACAAATCTCTCTGAATCCGCTATATATCCAGGTTTTGGAAATGTTAATATTGTTAAGATAATTGTTCAAATAAAGTGAATCAATATAATGAAAACAACGAAAATATGTATTAAACAAACAAATACATTGTATGAAGGAACATATAAATACATTGAAACTTTAGTGTAGCAAGTTAATGTCCACTTATAATCATGATTAGTAAATAAATAACGCCATCTACGGGTATAAACCACTCATTACATACTTCAGAGGCGGAGTGCAATGGATGGATGGATGAATGGATGGATGGATGGATAGATGGGTAGATGGATAGATGGATGGATAGATGGATGAATAGATGGGTAGATGGATGGATGGGTAGATGGATGGATGGCTAGATGGATGGGTGGATGGGTAGATGGATGGAGAGATGGGTAGATGGATGGATGAATGGATGGATGGATAGATGGGTAGATGGATGGATGAATGGATAGATGGATGGATGGATAGATGGGTACATGGATGGATGATAGATGGATGGGTAGATGGATGAATAGATGGGTAGATGGATGGATAGATGGATGGGTAGATGGATGGATAGATAAATGGATGGGTGGATGGATGAATGGATAGATGGATGGGTAGATGGATGGATAGATGGATGGATGATAGATGGATGGATGGATTAATGGATGGGTAGATGGATGGCTGGCTAGATGGATGGATGGATAGATGGGTAGATGGATGGATAGATGGATGGGTGGATGGATGGATAGATGGGTAGATGGATGATAGATGGATGGCTGGGTGGATGGATGGATGGATGGATAGATGAATGGATGGATCTATGGGTGGATGGGTGGATAGATGGATGAATAGATGGGTAGATGGATGGATAGATGAATGGATGGATGGGTAGATGGATGGATGATAGATGGATGGGTAGATGGATGGATAGATGGGTAGATGGATGGATGAATGGATGGATAGATGGGTAGATGGGTGGATGCATGGATAGATGGATGGATGGATAGATGGGTACATGGATGGATAGATGAATGGATGGATGGGTAGATGGATGGATGATAGATGGATGGGTAGATGGATGAATGGATAGATGGATGGATCGATGGGTAGATGGGTAGATGGATGGATAGATGAATGGATGGATGGGTAGATGGATGGATGATAGATGGATGGGTAGATGGATGGATGGATAGATGGGTGGATGGATGGGTAGATGGATGGATAGATGGATGGATAGATGGATGGGTAGATGGATGGATGGGTGGATGGATAGATGGGTGGATGGATAGATGGATGATATAGATAGAAAGAGAAATCAACCATCTGGGGGTAGTAATGCAGGTCAATAACCCGGATCCAGCGAGGTGGCTGACTCACCACGTCTGGCGCCTGCCATCAGAAGGATGCCGGGTTCACAGTTTATTTAGACGGGACTTTGGTTATTCCAAACTGTTATTCTTTCTTTGCACATACATAAGGGGACATGATCCTTCGTGTGGCAACATTTGCTGCCAAGAAGTTAGTTTTTTATTGTCAACAAATCAAAAGCTAAAAAAATTGCCTGGTTTGTTTGGATTTTTTGTTTTGTAAAAGAAAATCAATCTCACGGGTTTTTAAACAAGATTGAGAATCACAATTCTGTATTTCCTAGGAAAAAGCAAAAGCTTGAGATGAAATCCCAGCCGGCCTTTGCTCCCTTTAATTGCAAGTCTGGATTGTTTTCTCTAAATTGACTTGTGGCTCTGGGGGGGTCTTCACTCGCTGAGCTCTGACGCCACCGTGTGGAGTTCAGCTCCGTGGGAGGAAGCCAGAGAACCCGGAGAGAACCCACACAGACAACATGCAGACTCCACACAGAAAGGCCAGTGGAACCCAGGACCTTCTTGGTGTGAGGAGACAGTGCTAACCACCACACAGTTCAGCCCCGTAGCAGTTTAATTGAAATATAGATGACAGACGGAATGAGCGGTCTGTCATGGAACTGGAGGACGACGAGTTTTTATTGATAATCCTGGATTTTACATTTCTATGTTTATCTCTTTCACATTGGCACTAAGAAATAACGTCAGTGTTCATAACGAATGCAGTAATTCAATAATATTTTTTGATGCCATTTTTTGATAATTTCTTGTATTTCAAAAAAGGAAAAGTATACATGTACAACATCAACAAAAGCAAGAGTATTCTAAAAAATAGTGGTTCTTCTTATACACAAAATGCCAGTAAACCAACACTGGTGTTATCTGTTCTCTCTCTTAGATGTTTGTAACATTTGCTCTTCTTCGGCTCTCAGCAGTCAGTCAGAGTCATTTGCCAGATGGAGATGGGGCTGTGTCTGGTGCAGGGTCTCCCCCCCAGGACCAGCAGCAGATCGGGCAGGTGCTGGGCCACGTCTTCATCCTCCTCGTCCAGCAGCTCCTCCTCTGTGGGGCTCCACTGGGTCCTGAAAGCCTTGTTCTCAAAGGTGAGACAGCTTCCAGTCCGTCCCTCAGTGCAGTGGTCCAGACTGGAGGATTGAGCGAGTGTTTGACTTGCGTAGCATCGGTCTGCGCTGAAGGTCTCCAGCTCGATGGCCCCCTCTGAGCCCAGGAAGGTGAGCGGGGCAGGGAAGCACCTGTTCTTGAAGGGCCTCAGTTTCCCTCCCAGCAGCCCCGGTTGGAGTTCAGAGCTGTAGCCGGGGATGCTGGTGTCAGACTTGTAGCTGGGACCCAGCCCAGCACAGCAGTGGTGGATCTTGTCTGGGGGGTTGGAGCCAGGCAGTGTGGCAACCTGCCCCCAGCTCTGCGTGCTGAAGCTGTACCTCCACAGGCTGTTCTTTGGAGAGCTCTGGCTCTCGCCTCCCCCAAACACAAGCATACTGTCCTTGTAGGGCACGGCCGAGTGTCCCATCAGCCTGCAGGGACCGGACCTAAGGAGACAGCCAGAGGGCGTATCAGCAGGAAGGAACATGAACAACATCCATTGATTGTTGCTTTCAAGATACATCCGGCACTAACATTTGCTTGGAATTTGGCTTGGTGATTTGTGCATAATTATCACCACAATGCAAGAAGCTATGGGGGCCTGGATGCAACGATCCCAGGAGTTAATATCAAACTACGGTAGGCAGCACCCAACAAGGACTGACTGGCCGATGAAATCCTCACTTGTTTTTCAGAGCGCTCCATGAGTGGCTGGTGGAATTCCACTTCCACAAGTCCCTCTGCTCCCGCAAGCCTTTCAAGCCCCCAAACAGGTACATGCAGCTGTGGTTGGCTACAGCTGAGTGACTGTGTCTGGGGCCTGGGCCTAATGAGCCCTGCTGGGAACCAATCACCAGGGACCAAGCCATGGTATCTGTTGGGCAAAACAACACACACACACACACACAAACACACACACACAGGTACCAACAGTGAATGCACATACAGGATACAGTGTGTGTTGTGTGTTCACAGAATGACACTGAACAAACAGCCAGTAGAGTTCTCTTCACTAATGCTTTGAAGAGGTTAATTCCACTTGTTATTATCTGTACAATAAACTACGTATATCATGTGTGTGTATATATTATCGCGCTTCAGTTACCCCCCAGCTAGAATAACCCCCTGGAGTGCATGTGGGCCTCGGGGATGACGCTGCTGCACTACATCGGACCTCATTTAGAAACAGGAGCACTGACATGCTGCTGGTGTGTAGCTTGGCAAGATGCTGCTACACGAGCAGCATCACTACACTGTTTCTCCAATTTGGGTTTCCATGGGGAGAAGAGCTACTTTAAACTGACCCAAGTCCATACTCCAGAAGTCCTGCGAGGATCCTTTCATGTCTACAAAGCCACCGTACACCAGCATGGCAGAGCCGACCACTACGGCACTGTGGGCTTTTCTGTTGGTCGGTATTTCGGTCTGGACAAAGAAACACAAGCCGATATAGGATGAGCGTTAACAAACATGTCATCACTTCCTGATCATGTGTGATGAGCTTGTGTACCAGTTCACTAAGCACACAGCTCCATACGGAGTCTCTCTGTACCTGGTGGGGGCTCGTCTTCCCCTGGCAGTGCACCCACTTCTGCTTTGCTGAAACAAACATAAATTAGAAGAAGAACTACAGTTTAGTGTCTTTCAGAGAGCCGAGTGACGTGTGGAGACAGGTCAGCTTAAACCCAAAACAGAAGAAAACCTTTGCATGCTTTGTGAACAGTTGTAATTGGTGCAAACAAAAGTAAAAGTAAGTGGAAAGGTCATACAAAGACCAAAAAATGGGACCTCTGTGCCTTCCAAATATATGTGATCTTTTCATTGTAAGGCAAGAAACTAGAAGATAATGCTTCATTTACATTTTTATACACACTGCTTACAATAATGTTTCTGATGTATGTTATTAACTGGGTAAGTCACATATTTAACCTCAATGGCATGCGTGTCCTTGGTGTGTAGTGAGTCTTATCATGCCTCTTTAAAGGCTGTAGCTCCTACAGCCACAGACCGCAGAGTGGAATTTGTAAAGTCCAAAGGTTTCTACAGAGATGTGTTTACACATCAGTCACAGCTGGATTCTCAGTAGCAGAAACATTGGGATTATTGTACATGGAGTGACACAAAGAGATCCAGATGTTTTGAACCTGACTGTATCCCGATGCATTTTAGGAACCTTGTAATCAGAAAACACATCATGTCAATATATGAACTCTGGTGACTTTAAAATGTATACAAAGGTAGTGGTGAGCAGGACCCTCACGTTTCTTTAACACAATACTAACTGCAAAGTGGAAGGACAACAGATACACAATTATGTGAAAGCGACACACGTGTACTCACACAGGGTTGTGCAATAGAGCAATTCAATTCCCTTATAAATAAAAAACTATTAATTAAATGATGAGTGTTTGTCACTATAATATAAATTGTTCTATTGTTACGGGTGGTTTGAACACATCGTTTGGTATTTCCATACAAATGCAAGGTGTGGAAAGTTTTATTAGCACTCAGTCTTCAGTGGAAGCGCCACCAACGTGCAGCGACACCGAGCCTGTCACGGTGTGGTTTATTTCCTGTCTTATTTTGTAGTTTTCTGCCTCTTGTCTCCCTGGTAACTTCACTTCCTGCCTTGTCCTGTCGTCCCCTGTGATTGTCTGATTGTTTCCACCTGTGTCCAATCACCTGCACCTCCCTTGTGTATTTAAGCAGTGTGTGTCTCCTGTCACTTGTCGCCTCATTGTCTATTGCCCTGGATGGTTCCAGTTTCCTGCCTGTATTTTTGCCTCTTTGCCCTTTTTGGGAGTTTTGGACTATTAAAGTCTTCTTTTGTTACTCGACGTCTGCGTATGAGTCCTGCCTTCCCCGCATCTTGGGCTTGCAGTGCGGTGTCACCACACCAAAGTCCGTCCGCAACAACTTTTTAACATCACATTGCAATGACATGTGGGTAATTCCCTTCGGCTAAGCAGGGGACGGGTTCATAAAGGGCTGAACATGTCCACCAGAGAGCCTTCAAACACTCAATGATTTGACAATGGGACAGAACCCATAAAATATGCAATATCGTTTTGTTTTAAACGTACAGATATGACTGTACCTTTTTAGTACCGATACTACAATAGCATGCAGGGAGCAGCAGACCCAAGTCGCATCACGAATCCACTCCGCAGTGAAACTCACCGATGTCGAACACCCAGAGGGGACATTTCCACTTTGTGTATGCAGAATCCAGCATGCCTCCAAACACGTACAGGAAGCCCTGCAAAGACGCGTAGCTTTCATATCAGTCAAACCGCATCATTCACGTTGGCTTCTTCTACAGTTCAGACGGTTTGTACCTCATGAGCCACCATAGAATGTTCCTCCAGCTCTTCTGGTGCAGCTTCACTTGTGCAGTTCAACTCCGTCCAATCGTTACAGACTGAGACATTGCATACAGTTTGATTAGTTGCCTACATATTTCATTCCTAATATGAAGGGAACAGTAGCGGTGTGTGAGGCCCTTACCCACGCTGTACCTCCAGAAGTCCCGCAGACCGCTGTTGTCTCTCCCCCCCAGGACGTACACATGCCCATCATGGCTGCAGCAGGCGTGCTTGTAGCGGTCACGCGGGGACCGGCTGCTCTGTGGGAGCCGAGTCCACAGGCAGGGACTGCGTTGACTCATAGCTGCCACGGGCCCATTTTCTAAAAGAGGCAACAAGTGTTTAGAAGTGATCATATTGTACAAAATGTAACCAGTAAACAGTGTACGAGTCTTATGGGGTCATCCAAAATGTCATCTTCTTTTGACTGTGTGAAGAAACTAAATATTCCCTTTTCAATGGCGTTAAGCTAAAATAGTGCCATGCGGTGCTTCAAGTTGAGAACCCCCTGATCAGTGAACTGAACGCATAGTTCCAGTTCTTCTCTCTATGAAGCAACACCATGCTGAGGGAATAACAGTCAGGGAACCTAACGCTACGGCTCCGAGAACACGAGCAGAGGAAACAAGTCATGACATCACAGTAATGAGCCAAGGGGTGCTGTGTTACTGTGGGGGGGGGGGGCTCGTCCCAACGCACAGCTTCTGCTCTCGTCCGTGTTGCACCACTGCTGCCACAGCTACTGCTCCTCAGTAACACATCGGATGACACCCGATACCCTCTGTCGTGTGGCTGTGGGCTCCAGCACCAGCAGGGCGGGGCCCGGGGCCACGGGTCAGCTGGGAGGCGGACTGACGGAGCACCTCGCTGCGGCTGTGGGCCCCGGGTCAGGGGGGGTCTTGGGACAAGCTCTCATGGCGTTTCTTGTTTCAGGTTGATTCTTTCTTTACTTTTTATTCGTACAACCTGGTGGTCATTTGGAGGGGTCCTTCTTGTTGAGTCGCCAAGTATATTAGCAGAATTATTTTCATTGTCTTTTTTTTGCATTTATTTAACTTGTATACAAAGTGGTACCATGATTTGACATACATATTTGAGTATGCAACTATCTTGAAAAAAGGTCTTGTTTTATTAAAGGAGGAGGCACCAATCTTTGATCTGATTGGTTCATAGCAGTCTGTCAAACAGATGTGGTCCTCCAGACATTTTGTCCATCACAATCTTGGATAATGTTTTTTTTTTTTAAACCAGCGAGTGAAAAGGACCCTATCGGCACTGAGGAGTGACCGAGAGACGCCATAGTAAAGCAAACTGCGCTTTAAGGCCTATTTGACTGTAAATGATCATCATCATTTGATGAAGAATAAATTAAGAGAGAAGTAGAGTGATTTTCACAACGATACAACCAGAGAAGCTGGTTAGCAGACAATGCAGCTTTAAGTTAGTTCTGACGTGTTCATCGGAACCCACATTAGGGTGAGGAGCCCCCCCCCCCCTCTCAATTAAAAAGCCTGTTGAAATTAAAGCTAAAATTGCACAGAAATAGAGTGATTATACCTAATGGGGATATGTTCATTTCTTTGAAACACATATCAAACACATAAGACTGTGGATTTGCTATTTGATCCATGGCAGCGATGCGAGCGCACAGCTGCATAACTCCACATGCACAAACACGCTCATGATTGATAGAACATGTGCCATTTGTTCTACAAGGACGAACAGTGAATCATCACATTCATAAATCAAGATTAATGACTTTACACAATGAACTAACTTTTAATTAACTGTTACTGCTGTAACTGAACTAATAAATCAAGTGGTAGCTCTGGTTTGTCACATTTGACAATAAAAAAGATATTTTACAAGTATTGACTCAGCTTTCAGAGGAAAAATACAAACTTTCATAGCATAACCCATGACTCAATTCAGCGACCTTATCACAGCATTCATGGGGAGGTCAAGTATCTGAGTCCTTTGTGTTTCCTTATGTACAGTCACTTTCCATAATGACTGTTCCAGCGTGGCCCCTGTAATACCTCTTATCACAGGGTCACATGAGCAACATTAATGTGACACAATTACCTACGCTCTGTTTCAACACCCTATTGCCCCTTATATAAACAGACATTTTCAACAAAATCTCTCTAATAGCTTTATTACTATTGTGTATTAACTCCCATGAAAATAAATAAATACAGGCAACATAATGAAAAATTAAATACACTATAATATCAAATATACATCAACCTCAGTCTGTGTTGTTTTATTGAAATATGTTATTTATATAATTACTGTGAATTCTAATATTTCTGCTCTAGTGCATGAAGTGATAAAGTGTCAACAGGTCTAATATTCGGTTTCCTCTCTGTATTTATTATAAAGTTCAGTAAAAGTTTTAATCCAAAAACAACTCAATCAACGGTATTGAGTAAACATCCTTGAGGAACAATACTAAGCTGTAGATGATTTTTTTGCACTGACATCTCAACACAGATATTTAGGTGAATTTGCATTTCGATAGCAGTTTGCTCAGATTCGTTGTGCTTGGGAGTAGAAGCTCGAGAAGAGAGGCTACATTCATTTATTGAGGTAAATCTTTATCTGCTTTTCACTTCATTTTGCTACTCCATATATATTTTATTAGGGCTGGGAACGTCAACGCTCTATTATCGTATTAACACATGAGTTTATTAACACCGAGCGTTAAAGTGGTTGATTTAAATGATTGTTATTTTGAAAGTTTGTCCCTCACTGGCTTTGACACTCATCACTGTACAAGTACAAGTAACGCAGCAGCTGTGTACTCGTACTTGTGCGGCCACAGGAAACTGAACATAGGTTATTGATAGCGTTAGATAAGACTTTTATCCCTAAGAGAAGTTTCAGAAGAAGAGGTGTGTGGATGTAATTGTGGCGGGCGAAGCCCCCCGATGACGTTACCTCGTTGCTGAGTCCCCTTCCCGGTTGGGCTACAGATGAGGCTGAAGGTGGAGTCGGCTTTTATGCAGGAGGCCTGAGCCGTGGACCAAACCACAGCTTTGCCCGCACGGGGGAATTAGGGCGGGTTTGTGTGACGGTGTAGGTCAGATATTTGGTTGTGCTCCCCTGTATGCTTTTGTTGGTTCAGTCAGCCGCTGTACATGTCTCCCTGAGTTTCACTAAGTGGTGAGTGGTTAATGAAGGGGATGTGTTGCATTGCTAAACCTTATTCTGAAACTGTTTTAATCGGGGCCCTAGAACTCCATTCATTGATTTTTTGGATTAAATGAAGTAAAAACCTGTTTCCTTGTGCCTTGACAACTTCCACTGGGCTGTTACAATGTTATAATTCCCTTCAGGGGGAAACAGCTTTGGTTATATATTTGATTGGATTCATGTTAAAAAGTTATTGACATTTACAAGGGACTATTATTGTTAATTCATTTGTTTAGCACTTAAAACTAATTTGAAGTGTTTTGGCGTTTGCTATGAAAGGCCGTCACACCCGTTAATGTACTGTTAACGTCAGTTAACGCGAACTGGTTACGGTACAAAGGTATCTCCGCGCAGTTAACGGTAAATGTCTCCGTATCGACGTCTCGTCGGGGTGACTGAGTGAGGCCAACGTCGGTTGACGTTACCGGACTTCAACATGTCGCGTCTCTACTCATCGTTGTCACGTGTGTCAGAGGACGTTAACGCACGTTACCGTCCGCTGGTACGGTCATTGGCTAGTGACGTCAGTGACCACCCGGTGACTGTTACCGCTTCTCACTGGGAGGAATGCCAGCCGTTCCCCGAAGGACCGCTTCCAAGCACGTTACGTTTAATTCAATTCAATTCAATTCATTTTATTTTGTATAGCCCATAATCGCAAATTACAAATTTGCCTCAGAGGGCTTTAGAGTCTGTACACATACAACATCCTCTGCCCCGAAACCCACCATCGGCACAGGAAAAACTCCCCAACAAATAAAAAAAAAACCTTACAAGAGGGTTTACACATGAAACGTTGCTTCATATCAGTTTTAAGGGTAAACTGCCCGAAATTGTCCCTCTTTGACAAAAAAAAAGAACTAACGTCAGCGAAAACGTGTCACGTTAATAACGGTAACGTCTGTTCAAGTTAAGGAAATGGAAACGAGGAGATGAACTTTCGTCGACGCAGATAAGAGACGGAGAGTCAGTGTGTCCGTGCTGAGCTGCTCGTGTCCTTCACAAACAGCAAACAGGCATCGAGAGAGAAGAAACGAGCTGTAAGGAAGCTTTTGTTACTTACGAGATGTCAGCCGTCTGCTTGTTGTCTGAAACGTCTTCTGCGGCGTTCAGGGTCCCCTCGTAAACTACAACCTCAATGCTGAAAACTTTTCAGATGTGTATTTCCTGTTGCAGTGGGGGGTATTCGTGAATTAATTGTATTGACAAATGCATTGATATCATATAGAAAATACATAAACAGAGTACTGGCGTAAATCAGATAAAATAAAATAATATTCTAATAATCCTTTATTAGTCACGCAGCGTGGAAATTGACAGGATTACTCGCTACATCATCCCGCTGTCTCCCATCACCTCCACGTTATCCAGAGGACCCCCAGCGTGCTGCACACCTCATCATACACCAGTCAAATGCTTGCTTTTGTTTAAAATGTAATTTCCAAACAACTCATGCCTTGTTTTGTATTAATTAGTTTTAATAATAGAAACGTTTTTAATCATTATTGTAAGATTTTGCTAGTGATAAAATCTAATTAATCATATAATATTGATTTGCTCTTGTCTGAGTTTTTCCAACAGGAGCCAAATGACAAAACCTGCAGTTCACATACAGTAAATAGAAAAAACATTGATGGATAACTGCAAAAAAGTACTTTTAAAGACATTTCGTTGATCTTATCATATCTCAAATTAAATATTAAGAAGGTGTGCATGCAGACCAGGAAATTGTCTTGTGTGTAACATTTAAATGTATTTCTTTCCATGGTCTCCATGTTTTGAGGACAACATCTACATTAAGCAGTTTTTCAGAAGGCCATAATCGTTGTCATACACCGAAATCAAATCTTTCTCTTTTTTTTTCAAAACCCTAAACTAGTTTATTGATAGTTTTAAATTTCGTATTCATTCAAGCAAATGGTTTTGCAAGGCGTGGCCAAAAGAGTATTGTGTACAGTTTGTAAGAAAGACACCTGCACACAGATTTGGAGTTGATTCTTCCAAACAATCTCTAATTGTTGAGCAATCAAACAATCAAACTATAATACCACACATGTATGGCATTCTAGTGTTTGATACAGTTAGCAATACTTTATTCAGCCAATGAAAATGTGTGACATTTGCTATTGAGGGGAAGGAGGCAGAAATGTTGGGGGTTTTGAAAAACAGACAATTGTGGCGCCAGTTTATAATGGGCAGCTTTTTGTCCTGTTTCTCTTGAGACATAACCTCAGAAATAATTAAAATTAAAAAAAACTTCTTGTTTTTCATAAGGCATTTTCATAAACAATGATCTTATGAATGTAAATGATGTGTGTTTGAGAAAGAGACTGTCTGCACTTGTGTTAAAAGCAAGCATGTTCTGACATACTGTTTGTGTAGATAAACCTCCAATATAATATGTTACTAGATTATATGTCAAGTTAAGCTAAATTCTGGGTTTTCTTTTGTGTGATTTATGTTCCTGTGATTAAAAAGTGAGAAGAAAGAAGAAAGTGAGAAGAACATCATTGACCGTGGGAGGGCGGGCTGTGGCAAGAGGGGGCCACTAGAGGAGCATTTTAGGCTCCTCACCTCAACCCTGGAGGAGCACAGGTTGAGGGAGAAACCCTGTCAGTTGTACAACTGCAACGAGACAGGGTTTCAGCTGGACCACACAGAGGGAGGTCACTTTGCCCCAGGGGAATAAACATGCCTACAGGCAGGCCCAGGGAACTAGGGAACTAGGGAACTAGGGAACTAGGGATCACTGTCCTACACAGCTGGGGAGGATATCCCCTCTTTCATAATTTATAAGGGGGGATGTGCAGGGAGCCCCCATAACAAGACATGGGTCCCCGATGCCCTCAACGGGAAGTCCCCAGCAGGGTACATGGACACTGAGGTTTCAGAAAGTGGTTCATCAAGCAATTCACCGTGCAGGAGCGCCCGCTGCTGCTGGTCGTGGATGGCCATCAGTCCCACCTGGATCCACAGACCTGGATCCTGGATCCATCGGACTGCACAGAGGGAGGGGGTCATACTCTTGCTCCTGCCACCACACAAGTCTCACATTCTTCAGCCTCTGCATTTTTTTTAGACCCTTGAAGGCAGATTTCTCTGGCATTGTGGGAGATCTGTTGGCAGTGGGCCACTCTTTCCTGGTCTCCAAGGAGTTTTCAAGGTACCTAAGGAACTCCTACCAGAGGGTGAATGATCAGAGACTGGTGGTGGCTGGGTTCTGGCCTCTACCCTCCTGGCCCATTGGCCATTGAGTGGCCACGGGTCACAGCGTCCGGGCCGCGGCGTGGGCCTTCCTCCTCCTCATCACCTCCGTCAAAGCCTTCTTTCTGGGATGTGCCTGATGTTGCTGGGTTCAGGGGATGTTGAGAGAGATGCCACACATGGTACTACACTGTGTGTGTGGGCTGCATGGCAAGGATGATAAATATATATGCTATTGTCCTGATTTCTGATTAAATATTTGTTGATTGAATACTACTTTTAATTGTAATATAAAAACATTCTACACCATGTGTTATGACAGTATTTGATATAAACCAAAATATATGTGTGCATACTTGTTAAATCCAATGCATCATCTGGTCATTTTGAAAGACATTCGCGTGAGAGTTTAAGAAAACGTCCAACAGGTGGTGTTATGCACTCAAATTGAAATGAAAGCGCTTTTATTATACTATTTGGAGAGAGCCCGACATCGGGTTAAGGCAATACTAGCTCAAGGCTAATTCACCGGGATTAGTTTCCTTTTACCGACTCTGGTTAAGACAATTCTAACTTTCATAAATAAAACATTATTTGTCTTAGAAGGTGGGGAGCTAATGTTTATTTCAACACCATTAAATCACCTGAAAACCTTACATGATCATTTTCATCAATAGTTTTACTGGATAGCAAAGTTACCACCTGTCCTAAAAAATGTTCCTCTATTCATCTGCCTAATTAATTGGATGATATATATGAGGGTATATTTGTGTGTTTTGAGACACAATTTCTTGCATTGAAAACAAAATGTTTTCTCTTTGGAAGCAAAAGCATATAAACTGAGAATAAATTAGTTGTTTGTTTTGCTTGTAGAACCAGAATTTTCAGTGAGTATTATTACCTAGAAAAGACGTCTATGGCCGACTTTTTGTAGACGTCTACGTTTAGATCACATTTCAACGTGATTTACTGAAAACAGTGGGAACAACGGAAAAACCTTCAGGGTTCACTGCCATGTGAAAAAAACATGATGGTAAGACAAAATGTAATTTAATGCTGGTTTCACATTCAATAACTACGCTTTAAAAAAATGGATGGAATGAAATACTTCCTTTAGCAGCCAAAGTCAGAATGTTATATGTTTATTGAGTTTAATACGCATATTCACATGAAAACATTAGTTATGACAACAAAATAAACAAACAAAAGGTTTTTGGATAAACACATATTCAACATTATATTCTGTCATAGGAATTGCATGTATTATACATTGTTCATTCTGTACACATGGCATCCATTGTAGTCTGTCCATCCCAGACTGGGATCCCTCCTCTGACGTTCTCCCTAAGGTTTCTTCCCTTTTTTCCCTCTTGGAAGGGTTTTCTAATTTTTTGGGGAGTTTTTCCTGTGCCGATGGTGGGTTTCGGGACAGAGGATGTCGTATGTGTACAGACTGTAAAGCCCTCTGAGGCGATTTTGGACTCTACAAAATTAAATTAAATGAATTAAATTGAATTGAAAATAATTTGAAAGAAAATATGGTTTGTAAAATACTTTAATGTAGCTCCACGGAATTCAGATGTTGTTGTTTTTTACAATTGCGTAATACAGAGGACAAATAAATGAGCTGTGAATATGTTTCATAAATATATATGTTAAAACAGGTTTATGTATTAAAAAAAATTCTAAGAATTAGCTGTTTCACATAAATGAGGCGTAGAAGAACTAAGAGTAACTGAAAGAGCAGAGAAAACACAGGCGAGACTGCACTGATTTCACCCGCTACATGAGGATAGAGAATCAGGATAATAAAGAACACTTATTTTAAAAACATAACGGCATTGTGCTCTACTAGAGGGTTTGACCCCCAGTGAAACGTTGGATCTGTACACACGTCTTTGACTCTTTGTCAGATAAATGTTGAATGTCACATAAACACATTATATTAGTATTCAGTTTCATCTTCCACCATTCAGCGCACATTACAGTAAATATCTTCTTATGAACATATATACAGACATGTAAATGCGTTGGTCAAGGTACATTGGCCAAAGAGCTTTCTGACAACGCACCCAGTTGGTTATAATTAAATATGAATAAATTAAATGTAAAGTGGGCCTTCAACATCGTCTGACAGGTTAGTTATTTAGTTGGAGGAACATACGAGGGGGGAGTTTCACGCGTGCCTTGCCAAACGTTTTTTAGAACAGGACCTGTAGTGCCGAGTGTCAGCCTGTAGGGGGCGCTGCGAGGTCCCCGTTGACTCGTGGCTGCTGTCATGACTGGTGGCGGGACGCTAGATGTTCATACTGCAGATCTAAATGCTCTAACTGGCAGGTCGGTCTTCTCACAGCTGGGTGATCCCGCTGACCTCCCGCCCCTTCTCGCTGCTGTGAACTTTGTCATCACACTCGAAGGCGCTGTTCTCCACAGCGTGAGCCTTCTTTGATTCGCCTTCGCCGGCTTCCAGGGATGCATCCTCAGTCTCTTCATCAGCTGGGTGACACAATCGTTTATATGCCTGATATGCTGTGAAAGAAAAAAATATAGGTTCAGAAATGGGATCAGTCACCTTGACTTTTACCTTTTAAAAGGATCCCTACGTGCTAATAATGAGTATAAGAAGCATGATTTTCCACTGTGAGCGCAGCAAAAATCCCCACAGGACTTTCACTAAGGAGGCCGTGGTTCTGGTGTGAAACCTAAAGTAAACTTAATCTACATAACGTCATTCCGCTTGTTGCATAAGAGAGTCTACTATGCAGCGTTGCTATGGTGACATTGCTATACGGCTAATATGTTAACCTGTTACTTTATTATTGGAAGGGAAACACATATTTTCCATAAACAAGTAGTTTTCTTTCCTAAACATCAGCTATTGTCTCACAACATCCGATGTGAAACGTATTTATGGTTCCGCGAAGCAGACTCATCACCCGGAAACATTTATTACCAAAATATGTCAAACATACAAGGAATTTGTCTTGGCGATTAGTGCGTGACAGTAGACAACAAGACAGCAGTGCACAAGTAATAAAATAAAGTAAAATGAAATGCTAATGCAATGGCTTAGTAGAATAAGGCTATGGGTTAGTATAAAACAAGGGAATAAAGTTAAAGTTAAAAATTTAAAATATTAAAACGGTTTAAAAAAAGAATATTAAGCATAAAGTGCACTAGCGAACAAGTAACAAGTGACGAGTGACGACAAAGTGGGAAATGACAGTTAGGGTGGCGTGTGCAGTGTGAGGGGGAGTGACCGGTGGAGTGTTACAGTCAGTCAGTGGGGGACCGGCTCTGTTGATGAGCCCGACGGGAAGAAACTGTAGTTATCATGACCCCTGGATCCTGTGGATCTAAACAACTAGTTCTAAATTAAGAAAAGTAGTTTCAATTTGTTATGCACTGAAGAAAATATACTTATTATTTTTAGATTGATCACTGTATCTCTTAAAATTTGACAGAATGGAGCAATGAGTTTCTGAAAAAAGGCGGTGAACAACAATCGTCGTGCCTTTCTGCCAGAAGCAACAGAAACAGAACGTCAGGATCTATTGCTTCTGCCATTCTAGATCGAAGATAAGATTAGAAGATAAGAATAGAAGTGGTTCAACCACGGACTGCATATAAAGAGCGGATGTGGTTGTAATGTAAAACTAGCATGTGGACTACACCGTTGCAGCCGTGCGTTTTTAGGCCATTGTCGTTTCTACAAGCAGCAGTGACGGCCCTCAGAGAGAACGCTGGTTCACGGCACGCTTTTCAAACTTGAGGTTGCCGAATGCCGTACAAGCTACTTATGTCTTAGTATAAGCCATTTAAACAACAAATGTTGAACTGTTAGCAGCCTTATTGCAGCGTGAGACAGCTTTAGCCTCACGGTCAGCTACATTCTCCTGGTGTTAAATGACGTCCAGTTTTAACAGAAAAGTGTCTCAATAATTTGGCATATAAATACCGTATCTGTTTCAGGCAACTGGACAAGTTTTTTTTTAGCGGAAGTGTTCTGGTTTCCATTTGTAGTTGTAGCAACATTAACCAATCACATTTGAGCAGGTTTTAGTTTAAATGAACGTTCTCCACCTGAAGTCCGAATACGTGGAACCTCAGGCTCATCTACCTAATAGCCGAGAATGTCTCAGCCAATTCACACTCACATCCGACTGAAAGGACGGCCACCACCAGCTGGAAGATGCTGTAGATGAGGGGGAACGAAAACATGACCTCCAACTCAGCAGGGCTGAAGGACAGCTGGACAATGGTGCTGCACAGCTGGGAGTTCTGGAAACCCGTCTCTAATGCGATGGTTCGACATCTGAACGAAGCAGGGACAATAATTCAGTTCATTCGTTTGTATGTTTGTTGATGCAGTAATGGTTGTGTCATTTAGAAAAACTGAATTATACTTAATTAAGCTATGCTATACACACACACACACACACATATATATATACTATGCTATCCCCCTACCTGTTCCAGGGTTGACCCGTGAAGCGGGCTAAGAGGAACCCCAGGCCAAAACCAATGAAGGGGTAGATAGTTCCAATAATCCATAGGGAGGGATCAATGTCCCAGGAGGACTGGTAGAGAATTCCTCCAACCACCGCTATGATGAGAATAAGACCAAAGCCGGCTATGGATCCCACCTGCACAGCAGAAACACAGACAGCCACGGGTTCTAATTGGAGCCAAGCCATGTATGTCTTTGTCACAACAATATCCCCATCAAAAAGAATATTAGTGTTCTATTCATATGTTGCACACTTAGGCTCCTACCTTGAGGATCTTTTTGGCCCAGCGGGGCCACCTGCGTTTAACATATATTCCCAGAGCTATCGGGACTAGAAGGGCCAGCAGAGTGATACCTGAGTGTACACAGAATTCACATCATCACATAAATATAGGGTTACAATAAACTTGTTCAGGCCTTTGGGTTGTTCAAAACTACAAAAACAGAAGTTATTTAAAATACACAATGTTAACAATTTCTTTATATATACTGCATACTTATTTATTTTGTATGTATGATGTCGGTTGTAATGAGTCGCATAGTTACCAATGCTGTCATATGGGATCTGGATGGTGCTGGTAGAAGTCCAGGTGGAGGTGTAAATGAGAAGGCATAGAGGCATCATCCCCAAGGCCAGGATGGAGGAACACGCAGTCATGCTGACACTGAGACAGAGAATAAAATTGTGTGCAGTTACAATTATACCTTGAGATACTGTAAGCAAAGTGAGAAAATGGGATTTTAATTAATTAAATTTTAGGAAAACTTTTGGAATATAAAGAACGCAACACTATTGCATGGCATCAGTCAATGAAAAAATTTGATCTCTGCCTTTTTTTGGTTATTTATTGGTTTTCTACTTCTTAACAGATACATACACATAACACACAGTGGGACAAAGGCCCCCCTACTGATTAGAAACATTGTTAAACTGCAACTACGTTGTACTGGAAACAGATCAAGAATCAATATTTTCTGGTTACTGTTAGCCCAATAACAATAAAAACATTTGGTGTGTCAGGGGGACAAATATTATATTATTATTATTATTATTGATTTATCCAAAAAACACAAGGTGAACTATCATTTTCCAATGAGCCTGGGACCTGCCATTCTGCCCAGCTAGTTTCTTACCTTAGGTCCATGTCTCCATCCAGCCAGTAGCAGATAATGTTGGAGCCCGAGCCTCCAGGACAGCAACCCATGATGATGATGACGACGGCCTGCACAGGCAGCACACCGAAGGCCAGTGACAAGGCGAAGGCTGTGAAAGGCATGATGCCGAACTGGCAAAGGAAGCCAATGACGATGCCCCAGGGTCGTCTGATGTGGCCCCACAGCTTTTCGGCATCCACAGTGCAGCCCATGGAGAACATGACCATGGCGAGCATTACGGTGAGCACTACGCTCAACGCCAAGCTCAGCATGTCGTTGAAGTTACTGGGAGGAACGAGGCAGTTTGTGCCCGAACACAACGTGGAAAGAGGGTCGCATCCAGTGGGAACTGCAGAAGGCGCCATGAATATGGACATTGTGGACGTTGTAATGGGAACAGAAGAGAAAAGAAAGTGGTTCCCGAAGGAAAAGAGAAGACCGAATGAGATCTGGTAATTCTTAGATCCCACGAGACAATCTTCAAGTTTCTCCTTCTCCGATATCCCAAAGGATGCTGGTGTGAGTGACAGGATTCGTGCAGCTCGCTGCTCTTTATGCCTGCCTTGCTTCAGCCAGATACAATGGGGAGGGAAAACCAGCTGAAAGGCAAAATAAAAAATTAACCAATCCTAATGTTTTTATGGGGTCGGTGTTCAAATGTGCACATATATAAAAAGAGAATCACTCTGAAATATAAAATGTCATTGCAGCTTGGTTACAACGTTTCCTGCCCTTTGGCCTCTTTAAACTTTATTGGGCTGCTTCGTTATGCAGCATCATCACACGCCAATGAAGGAGGGAAGATGCTTCCAGTCCTCACAGACACACCCTGCACATACCAGGTAGTATTTGCACAGTGCCAATAAAAGTAACCAGTCATGGCCTAACCCTTTATTTAATCACTTTGTTCAAGCAAGGAAGTTAAATATGGAACACAAAATAAATGATACAGTGCACTCGATACAATATTAGCTTCATCACTTTCCTGTCATTTGAAAACCTTTTCAACATGGTTCTAGAACAGTATTATTAAATATTAAATACATACACACCATGATTAAATATTGAAAACAATAAAAAAAAGTTACAAGAAGGAATAAATATATTTTATAGGCACTTTACGTCACCATGTTACAGATGACATGTGTGTGGACAACACATATCACATTAAAATGATCTACAGCTGACACTCATTCCTGTGGGAAGCACTTAAGTCGAGGAGCGCAACTACTCAAATTAGCTTGTAAGTTTGCTGCAGACAAATGTTCTCTATGTCTGATAGAAAATTGGGTGGTTCTTACCTTCCCAAAGTCCAACTGAGGAGTCTGTGTCTGCCTCATGTGGAAGGGGTAAAGGTTGTCCGTTAACAGGAAAGTTAAGTATAAACAGGTCACACGACCGACATAATGCGTCCGTTTTGCATTCCATCCATTCGGATTACCACCTACCCTGAGACCTTGGGGTGTGGCGGGGGGGGGCGGGGGGGGGTCAATCCCAGCTGGCATGGAGCGAGGGAACAGGGGACACCGTGGACTGGTTGGCCAGTCGATCACAGGTCTGAAGAGACAGACAACGCGTATCCTGCCTGTGGTCTGTGGCTGTGGGAGGAAGCCGGGGGACCCGGAGCGGACCCTCGCAGACACGGGGAGAACGTGCAAACTCCACACGTTTCAACACAGCACACTCAAAGGAATAATGGGATTTGCATATGCAAAGCAAGGCAATTTTAAATGCTTGACATGAAACCATCAAATACCTCCAAACATAAAGCAAGGATATTTAAAAACAGTTTAGAGCATTGATTGAAACATAAAATATAAAAAATGACACCGTTAAAAAACTATAATAACATTTTGCATTGTAGTTTAAAAGTACCAAAATTACAAAATGCAGAAACGGTCAATTAAAGGGAGCTGCAAACAGAAACGTCTTTAATCTGGATCTAAAGGCGCTGAGGGACTCAGCAGACCTTCAGCTTTCTGGGACTTTGGTCCAGATATGTGGAGGAGAAAAACTGAACACTGCTTCTCCATGTTCAGTTTGGACAGAAAGTAGACCAGTGAGTGAGATGCCCTCAGGGTTTGTGGGGGTCCATAAGATATCAGCTGATCAGAAATGTACTTTGGCCCTAAACCATTGAGTGCTTTATAAACCAAGAGCAGGATTTTAAAGTGAATCCTTTTTTGGACAGGAAGCCAGTGTGAAGACCTGAGAAGTGGAGTCCACTTCTCCACAGGATCCACGTTCCTGGTCCTGTTAGGGATTTAAGCAGAGGAGCACTCCTAGCAGTCGAAATGATTACATGTGTGATAATGACTAGTGATAGAATTGTAATTTGTGTGTTATTAAGATTTATTATATTAGTATGTTAGATTAATAACTGCAATATATTCAACACAATGTATGTAATTTCATTATTGCACACAAGACATCCAGCCACAATGTGAGTTAAAGCCGGGGGAAGGACGCTTAAACCTTCCTTGTTGGATTTCTCCCATATTTTCTCCCCAATGAAAAGGAGGTTGTTGTTTTTGTGGGGTGGTTTTTGCTCCTGTCGGGCCGTTTAAGAGCAGAGGATGTAGGAAAGCCCTGTTTTGATTTTTGGATACTAGGTGTTCAGAGAAGTAAAGTAATGATTGAGTCGTCTCCTGGTTCGTACAGGCCTTTTGGAGGAACATTTTATAGGCGAAGGCCTATAAAGGCCTGACACCGGCTCACTAACCAGTAGACCTGTTCACAATCCATCCATGGCTTCAACTTTAAAAGCTTTGTGTGAGGATCTCATTAGCAGTATAAAGGGGTTTGCGGGGCATGTCCTCTCTGGATGAGGAAAGACCAGTGAATACTTATGGGAGCGCTTCTGAGGGAGTCTTATCGTGTCTTTATCTTTATATGTATCGTCCCATTAGCTTTTATCTTTCCCCCCCTCAATCGGACTTGTCCTGCAGTCAAGACGCAGTAAATGTTAAGTATCTTTCTGCTCTTGGAGTTTTTGTCACGTCAAGGCCATCACCTTAGGTGATCTGATTACAGATAACCATCTAATCTGATCCCGGCTGCGTCAAGTACCCGCTCTGCACTAAAACAAGGAAGGCAGGGAACCTTTGTGAAATGGTCCCACTGACTCACGACAGTGAGATTTCCAGTATGTGACCTTGGCCTCGACCATCTTCTATAAAAGGTTTATGACTTCATCTGCTGATTTGTTATGTAGTCGTCCACTTGCATTGTTCTTTGCAGACTACGTGTCCCATCATTCTTATACATGTTGTATAAGCACGCTGCACAAAACCCAAACAACTTTAGCAACTCTGCCCAGCAGGGTTCTGGAAAAGTGTCTCTATTTGAGTTTATAATATTTTCAACGTTTATTTTAAAAATCTGGTTCCAAGCAAAGATTTCACAATGGTTGTATTGTTGGTAAGTGTGCAGGTGGTAATATTAGTAGTAATAACGTTTCTTCCGGTGGAACGTAGAGGGTCGAATCCAGAGGGTCTCTGTAAGTAGTAGTAACAGTAGTAGTACTAGTTTTAATAGTAAGAGCACTGGTATTGTCGGTTATGGTGGACGTATTAGAAGCATCGGAGGAGGATGAAAGGAATAGGCATTTAGGTCTCAGACTTGAGGGACTGTATGTCCATGAGTGTTGTAATGAGGGAGAGAGATAGAAATATAGAAGAGTTATACAAAATCCTTCATGGTGTCTTTTTTTGTCAATGGAAACCGATTTTATTCAACAATTTTACTGTCCATCAAAAAACAAAACTAGTTCATGCAAAGAAAAGAAACCAGGTCCTGAGTTGAGACGCAGAGCCTCCCACCGGCTGTCCTCACAGTAAAGAGTCTTAAGACCTTGTTCCAATACAAAAAACACACTTTATTCATACAACAGAGCAAAAATAACATTAAATACACAGTACTAAAACAACGAGTACATTAAATAAACAAAGTGTGTTCTTTTTTCTGAATATGATGAAGAACGCAAAGGCAGTGGAGCTGGAGGACTATTTCTCCAACATGGAGAAGTTCATTCGTGGGCCGTGGAAGTTCATCCAGCCACAACTCACAGGACGGTTTACATTGCAGGAAGCGGACAAGAAAACCATCTATGCCAACTGTGTGAAGGAGGCAAATATAGCTGGGCTGTGCTGTCCAACTGGGACAAAGCGGAACTGGCCCACAGTGCAGGATTTTATATGTGCCTGCCCTAAAGACCTGGAGTATGGAGGATTTTACATGGTGCTGTGGCCTCCAATGCTGTTATCTTTGTTCTTAACCCCTCGTTCTTAGCCAGTGTCCTTTTTGTCAGCCTGGTTACTGCGGTCAAGGTCTAACAGCTCTATTTTGCAGCACGTGTGTGTATGAGGCGTTAGGGTAGCAGCGTGCAAGATCTGACTTCAAAATAAGAGCAGTTCCGATGAACGTGATAGAACATGTCACATTCATTCCATGAGTCTGTAAATCATAGATAGACAGATGTGCAGGAAATGAGTGTGTGGGGGGGGGGGGGGAGCAAAAGAAGAAGAAAGGAGAGAAACGGAACAAAGGAGGAGGAAGTAGTAGGTATCAGGGGAAGGGAAGGCTCCTGGTCTGAGGGGGAGTGTGGCTGCTGGTGCTCTGCCTGAAGGGGACGAGATGCAGAACGACAAGGACTCTCGACGGAGAAGTCAACGACCTGGACGGTTATGGAAAATCTGTGAAAGTTGATGACTATTTTCAGTGCATAAATGTATTAAACGTGTGTTGACGTTACAGAAACTGGTTGGAAAGGATTCAGTCAATTGAGAGAAACGTGACGCGTCTCAGGACGTTGAGGAAAAGTGATCAAGGAAAAGGCCCCAAAAGGCTTAGAATGAATAAGCGAGTCTGTGATGGACGTGTCACACTGTGTCGAACTATCTGTTACTGTCGATGTCTAGGCAACCACCCCTTGTTTTTTCCCTTACACACGCTGAGGGTAGGTTCTTTAAACATTAATGGTGGGAGGGACTTGACAAAAGGGAGCAGTTACTGCTGACATAATCAAACCAGCGTTTAACATCGTTTTGCAGGAAACACACAGCGACCCGCAGAATGAGGCCGATCGGGGGTTGTGGTGGAAGATGTTCACCTGGGCTGGATGTGAACATCTTCTCCTCCACAGAGGCGTAGACATGGATGGCTTTAGTCATCAGAGCGTCAATAGACCACATTTGATCCAAGCATGAAGAAAGTGAATTAATGAAATGGTTCCTGTGTCAGTCACTCCTCAGCGAACTTCAAAAGGGTCATTGAAGATTTAGGGATGAGATCAGGGATCTGCACCAGCAGGGAGAACCACTGGGGTCCTAGGAGAACGAGACAAAGGCGCTTTGGTCGGGTTGAGGTCCATCCGTGTTATGGACATGGATGCTGTTACATCCCACTTCTTTAATCTGGAGAGTTGCGTTTCTCCGACCAAACAAATGGTGCGTCTCCACCTCCACGCTGTCAGGATGACAACTGGCACGGGCGAAATGAGGCAGCATGCCGTCGGCTTCTACAGCGCCCTCTTCAGGAAGGAGGCGAGCACTGCCTCCCTCAGCTGGCCCGGACGCCGCCGTCCTGGACGCCAGCATCTCCCTGGCGGGGCTGACTGCTGCTGGGGGGCAGGTGGCTGCTTCTATGCTCCTGCCTACTTAATGAAACATTTGTGGAGATGAGTGGGAGGCAAACTGAAGGGGAGGGTTAGGGGGCTGCAGGTGAAACAGTTGCATTGTGGGTCCGGCGGTTCTCTGCTCAGCTGTGAGCGGTGTCCGTTAGTCTGATGCTCCCTGTGACGTGAGCGATGAAGCATCTCAGGAGGTAGATCCCCTCGAAATGGAGGGAGCTGTTAAACAAGAAGCACATTTTACATGGAATTACTGTTAACACGCACGCACTTTGTAATTTCCTTTTTCTTAAATGTTGTGAATAAAAGGTTTTATAACTGCAGCTAATACTCTTTGTAGAGATGAATATCATTATGGTTGAAAACAGTATATACATACAAGTGTTTGCTGTTGTGGTTTTTATTGACTTGTGTTAATTGATTTCCTCTCCCTTAATATTGCAATATTACTTTTAGCTGAAAGTACATGGCTTAATTGAATTAATTTTCATTTTAAATGACCGGGAAATGTTCTTCACTCAGCCTGAAATATATCGTGCTCCGGAGGTGAAGCATGTCGTTCTAAATTAAATAAGAAGATTACCTTCTTTTCTCTGTATTTTATCATTTTTTTAAGCAGGTTTTAAAGCTTTTACTGTCAAGCGCAGCAGGTTGCTAGGCAACAGGAGCAGGTAAAGCTGATGACACAGAAGGAAGTCCGCCCCGAAGGCCAGAGGTGACATTTCTGAGACCACTCGGTTCAGCCACAAAGGCTCCAGGAGGCTACAAGGATGCAGCCCAGTGAAATGAGACACAATAAAATAAGGCTGCACAACAAAGAAGCATCTCAGATGCCTTCGTGTGTTGTGAGTCATGCAGACGACATAAACCACCAGGTTCAAAGTGTTACCTTATGAAGAAGGTCGCAGTAGAAATGTGTACGCGGGAGGCAGGAGGGGGTTGGGCCTGAACAGGAGACTCACCTGACCAGCAGTGGCTGGGGGAAGCAACTTGTGGTCCGTGTTTTCACCACTTCCTGGAGATCCAATAGGTTTGTCAGCAGTGTTCCGTACCCACATTTGTCGATCTTGGTGACGACCAGCTGCACAACAAAGTGTTTGTCACATTACAATATGGGAAGTAAAAGCATGGAGATACGAGACGCAGCATTGTGATTCTCATAGTCTTTGAATTTAGGAATCAACTGATCCACCGCTAAGAGTCTCTCCATTTCCATTCCCACAGGCTTCCGTGTTACAGCTCTGAGCTTTTATTGGAATATGATGAATGCATGAACCGCCGGAAAGCTGACTGAGCTACATCTTATCCTTCATCATCACAACATAATGGCAGCATAAAAAAAAACATTCATCTAGAGCAGGCGTGAACCAGCGTGTGTGCAGTATGTGTGTTGCAGTCCGTCTGTCCGCGGTCAATCAAGCAAACTGATGGTCCTTCGCTCTTATATTTCAACTGCGCTGATTGACATATTTATAAAAACATTTTATTGACTCCTCTCAGGCAGCCGCTGGGAGTCGACACCAATCAACAGCTCCAGTGAGGGGGGGGGGGGGGAGTTGTTCCTTTCTGATTCGTTTCCTTCATCTAAACTGATGCTGAGACAGTAAAAGTACTGAGTACAGTTGAACCATCGAACACACCCAAGACCCAAGAAGCTCGTGTGTCTTGCTTCCAAAGGGAGAGGAGAGCCTGTGCGAGTGCACTACTTTCCTTAGGAAAGGGCAAAAGTAGATTACCGGTTTAATAAATGTACGTTAACACTTCAGTTTGGAAATCGAGCGTTTAAGGTTTTTCTTGGCGTTTCCTTTGCCTTTGAGCAGTGAGACTTCATCTCTGTAAAAAAGTGCCGCTGTCAAAGCCTCACTAACGGTCCAAGTGTTTAATCACCGGCGCATGAATAATTGACTGCAGAGCGCTTAATTATAACGCCTCCGCGTTGGCATTTCACAGGGAACAGCAGTTTTTAAATAGCTGAGTGAGAGCGTTCAGCATTAATTCACTGTGGACTTAATGATGAAGATTTGTAAGAATGAGTCAAATGTGAAGAGGAGGGGGGGGGGGCTGGTTAGCGGTGGAGCTCACCGACTCCACTAGATAGTGGAGATCATTTCCATTAACAGGCAAGCTGCTGTTGCTGATTTAAAAAGGTCCAATATGTACCATCTGCTCTTAATTTAGTGTTGATATATTATACCAGAGGTCCCCAACCACAGGTTTGACTTTTCACTGGGTCATTAAGGGTCCCAACCCCCCCGTTGGACCACTTACTATTTCGTCCGTGAGGCAAAACCCCTCTCAACAGAGTCCCGCCAAGCCAAAGACGAGGTTTAACTAACCTAATTAGATGTCGGTACCATGGTGACTGGCTCCGCCCCTTGACTGAGCGGGCGAGCAGAAACAGCCTCGCAAGCAAGAATTTTGGCGAGTGAGCGAATCTCTGGCGCACGAGGGACTTTTGCTTGCGGGACGGACTGGTGAATGTTTGATGTGCACATGGAGCCGGTCTGCGCTGTTGGATTTTGACAATGACTCCATGTCTTCATGCAAAGCTGTGGCTTCTTTCTCTGTTTCAGAAACTGAATTTGAAAAAATAGGCCGATGCATTAAGTAAAGACTATATGATAGTTAGTTAAAAGTGTGGGTGGACTTCAACGTTTCTGACTTTACTTCTAGAGCAAGGATTCCCAAAGTGTGACGCGTGCACCCCTGGGGGCGCGCCAGCGCCCTCTAGGGGCTACATTCTGTACAGCAGACTAACAAACGCGTGAGAAAACTGTTCTGTCATTGATCCAATTTGAATGCAGCTATAGATAGAAATCTTGTTTGGTTGTGTGGGGCACTGGGGGTGTAGGGGGGGGGTGAATAATGTACCGTTAATGAGATGACACATTGGATGTTTGTTTTCTCCACAGCGCTCACACTTATGTTCCGACCTTGGTTGCGGTTTGTGGGGTCAGAAAGGGTATCGGTCACTTTTCAGGCTACCAGCAGGAACTGAGTGTCCTACTCACAGAGCTGCTGACCTCCATAATTGACGCCCAGACAGTCGAAATAGTTGCAGTTTGCATTTGTTTTTGTCGATGAAGCAAATGACTGAGCGCTGTGTTATTTGAGCATATGAGACGGGGACGAATTGAGCTGCGTGATTCTAGAATCCTAATTATAATCAACAATCTCTATAGCAGTTTTCTTTCGCTGTACTCATCTAATCAGCTTTGGAGCAAAGAGTTCTACAATTTTTCCGATAGGACCCGTCACAGTGTTTCTTAAGAGAACAAGGTGTGTCCTACCACGTAGGGACGTCTGATCTCCTCACACATCTCCAGGGCGATCATGTCGGCTTTCTGAAAACCAACGCTGCCGTCCACCAACAGGAACGTCCTGACCAGACTGACAGACGACACATTGGCAAAAGGTTACATGGAGCATCCAGCAGGTTAGCGGGTGGGACTGGGGGGGGTCACACCGCACCACCCGGTGGACCAGGGTGGGAGACATTACTTAGTCAAACGCATACGTCTCAGTGTTTGACCACCACAGTAGAGACTTCATTGTGAACACAGGACGTCCATCTCACGTGGATTCATCTTGCCAGCGGCTTTGTCTCGGAGCCGAAAGGACCCGTGTTCATTTTAAAATCAGCCGACGGGTGTGAAAAGGGTTCGACTTTACACCGCTGTGGAATTACAGGAAGCGGTCTCTAATTCTACAAGTGGTGATTCTCTCTCTCTCTGAAACACAAGAGCAGATGATGATGTCATATTCGACTATCATCATTAGCTCGACAAACTGCAGAAATACTGCGTACACGAGAAAAAGATCACAACAGAATATTTTCCTTTCGTGGGCCAGTGGAGTTCAGTTCTTTGCTTTTACAGATTTCTAAATTATCTTCCTTTTCTTTATCAAGAGATCAATATAAAATGTTTTATTTCAACCAAACAATGTGAATCTACAGTAAATAAAGAGTCAATTATGACTATTACTAAAGTGCACCTGGACAATCATTTGTGTCTCTGTTTTCTTTAAGTCATATAAATCCCCCCACAGGGATGAGTCTCAGTTGGGGGGGGGTCATGTTTTCAGGACTCTGCAGACACCATCACCTGTTTGAGGGGCCCTTCGCTGGCCTCAGGAGGTTCACTGAAGTAAATGTCTTACTTCTTCCTGGTGAGGAGATACGGCTCCACCATGTCAACAAAGTCTTTGGGTGCTCTGTGTCCGTAGCCGGGCATGTCAACGATGGTGAACGCTTTGCCCACTCTGAAGAAGTTCATCTTCTTTGTGTGACCCTAAGGACCAAGGGACAAAGACGATGAGGTCTTTCTACACGTGGAACGCTTAACACTCCATAAAGCGCCAACTGACGTCTACGTGTGAGCTCACCAGGACACACTGCGTGTGAAGGCTACGACTACTCACTGGCGTTTTGGAGACTCGGACTTCTATCTGTGGCGTCAGGGAGAACAGACCTTTGATGAGGGACGACTTGCCCACGTTGCTCCTGCCGATGAAACACACCTAAGAACACACACACACACACACACACACACACACACACGTTGCGTAATACTGCGGTACAGATCCGACCTCTTCATGAAAAGCTAAATCGCTCTGTTACAGTTTGTGCTTGACTTTTTCACTTCCAAAGTTCCTCCAGTTTTTCCTCATTGACGTCACTTTATCCAGCACGCCGGCTCCGACTGCTGCTGCAGCTCCACAGACCCACCGAGCCCCCCGGGACATCCATCTCTCCCACGCGCCACAGATGGATGGAGGCCTGTGCTGCCAGCAAGCCCCAAATTCATCATCCTGTGACAGAGTGGCGACTCACTCGGCATGCCAAAGGAGCCGCGCTGTCCCGTCAACACCATGTTCCACTCCGAGCCCTCCGGCGCTCACCTCCGTCCATAAGGTTATAAATCTGCTCATCTATTATCGGGTGTCAACCCCTGCTTGATTATGTATGAGGCTGCAGGAGGGTAAGGAGACATTAGGCAACATTCTTCACAGGCTGAGTGCCCCCGTGATGGTCGAGGAAGGGCAACGTGAGGTGGTGTGGTGAGGTGGGGTAAAGCTTTGTAATAAGGATGATTCATAGGTGATCTACACGCTAAGCGGTCATGTAAAAGCATTCGAAATGTTCTGAATAACTAAATGTAGCACCTCAAAGGATGGAGACTTTGGCGCCTTAACCACATGAGGTTAGTAAAGAATAAAGAATAATAAGAAGTTGAGCTCAGGGCGGAACAGAGAGAACAAGAGGTCACAAGAAAAATGACCTAAATTCATAAGCTTTACAGAGATGATTGATTCCAACTCTTTTGTAAATGCATTGACAGAAAACGTTGCCATGTGAATATGAGGATGTGTGAGACCTGAGGAACATCCCTGCTTGTGTTCAGCACAAAAAACCCGTCGACAAGACGCATCTGTATGACCACGTCTGCCCCCGTGGGATGACACGTGACCCTTACGTGTACCTTACACCAACGTCTTCTGTAACTAGCAAACTGTTAACGATGTACCTGCACCGAAAAAAACCCGTCTGGCATTAAAGCGTTTTATCCGGCGGGCCCTGTGGTTCTTTGCTGGGGCCTCCACCGTCTCTACAGCACATGTCTACCGAGTTCAGCCGTGGTCGGGACACGTTGGGAGCACAGTTGTTAACAGCGTGACAGAGGACACTCGCTAACCTCAGGCGGTTTCAGCGCAGGGACGTGGTCCATCCTTTCCGCAGAGATGTAGTAATCAATCTTATGGGATGGAGACGAGATGAAGAGCTTCTCTGCTTCAACCATGTCCTCCAAACTGGGATGAAAGAGCTGGAACTGAGTCCTGTCCACTGACCTGAAAACAAAGGACTCACTTCACGCTCTGAAAGAGTACCTGGACAAAGACATGCTGCCTCTGGAATCTACACACTCCTTTCAGATGAAAGCAAAGACACTACCTGTCCAGGTAAGCCTCCAGAGCACTGAAGGGGTAGAGTAAGCTTTGGGCTTTCTTTGGGGGCAGAACGGTTGCTTTCTGAAGCGAGGCCAGTTTGTGGACACTGTGCCAGGAGACAGGACAAACCTGTGTCCCAGGCTGAAGCCAAAGGGACAGCCGGAGACCAAACATCTTCCTCTGCAGGTCTCAGACCAGCCTGCAGCGGAGAGAAGGATCCGGTGATTACGTGCAGCCTTGTCAAACATTCTACTGTAAACTAGCGTTGGTGTGGATCCGGCGTGACGTCACTTTCGCCCCACATATTACTGCCGACTACACGAGGTTATTACACATATGTAACCTTAGTTAACAGGAAACGAGAGACATGTTAGTCCGGAAGGATTGTAAAATATGTTGTAGAAAGACATTTATAAAAAGTAGCGTTAACCTTCTCGGTGTGACTTTAGCTGTGCACCTGAGGAAGAATAGTTTGGCTAGCAAACTACCTAAACATTAGCATTGAGCTACAAACATTAGCATTAAGCTACGTAACATTTCAAGATGCGGGTTCATTTCACTACTTACCGAACATCCAATATTTCCATTGCTATAAAATGAAGGAATGAACTCTGGTGAAAACTGTCACCAACATAACTGTCCTGTTACAAGTTCTTCCACTGTCCTCCATGTCACGTGCACCGCTCAAATAAGTCCGACTGAAACAGTTCTCATTCAAGGTTCCGCTGCCTTTGTTGTTATTTTAACAAACCATTCGGAACCTTATAATAATAAACTAATCGAAATAAAATAAATAAATTTGTTTGTACATATTTCTTAATACTAAATATCAGCAATAGTAGCAGTAGTAATATAATAACTAATCTTAATGTGTGTGTTTTAGTAAAGCATAGGCTGAAAAGAGATTAATTCTAAATCTTAGTAATAATAATACATTTTATTTATATAGCACTTTTACAAAATACTCAGACGCTTTACATGGTTAAAATAAAGATAAACAAAGACATCTTGCATTGAGGGTACAGTGCTAACCACCACACCACCGTGCTGCCCATCAGTGTCACAGTCTCCTGTTAAAAGCCTCCTTGACCTCGGTTAGCGGCTCTCGCCTTCCTGAGCCACTGTGTTGTATTTGGTCATAGAGTGTGGTTTGTTTCTACACTAAACAACATTGCATACACGCTTTCCACTCATGCACTCACCTTAACTACAACAGTTGCTGATACCACACTCCACTGTGTCTTTCTTGGTAAATTGAATCTAATACATACACTTAATCTGCTTGGTTGTGTGTGTCTCTTCTGTCATGGCCGTGCGGCCCGCTTGGTGACGAGTGGGGGCTTGTACAGCGCTGCGCTCACATCTCCATCCTTGTGCTAATCCATCGATTAGCGATCGGGGGAGTAATTGTTTCATATCCAGCCACATTCTTCATATTGATGCATGGCTGGTAGCACGCATAGCAGCATTCCCGCTGCTGGTGGGGGGGGGGGGGGACGTCTCCCCTCCCCGGGGGAAGGTACTGTTCTAGCTGTCACATACATCCTCCATCACCCTCTTGGTGGGGATTATTGAGAATCACAATACTGACGTTTGCGTAGAGCGCGCCAAGGAAACGTCCTCATAAATTCGGTTGGAGGAGGTGGCAGTGATAAGAGCGCCTCCAGGCTTCTCTCCCACTCCGCATTCCTGCGCGCTGAGTTTCCTGGTAGGAAATGGACTTTCGTCGATAGTCAGGAAGGTGGTCAGGTTTCACAGGTCCATGAGCACAAAGTGCTTATTCTCCCCCTAGTTGGGGGACAAGAGATCACTTCTAATATTTATCCAGCTATGATTGATGATTTGAGAGGTACATTCGGCACACTGGGGGCTTTCTCACTTTCAGCTTTAAGAATCCAAGTGATCCACTCATGGGTCGCCCACTATTTGGGGACCCCTTTCTCTCCACATGATGGCAGTGCAGACCTGGTAAAAGCGGCGCTCTGCAAGCTAATTAAATGTCTGCCTTCGCCACCTCGTGCCAATCCTCCCTCTGCTCCATCTGGCTTTTATGACCTGATGTGATTCATAGGAAGTTCACCGAGCAAATTAATTCACACGGTCTCCAATTACAGCTCTCATATTCTCCCTGTCCTTTTGCAGTGGGGTCTTTTATATTCTAATATGCCGTCTGGTAAGGCCTGTGCCTCGTTTCATTTATCACCCGTTTAAGAGAATACCATATGAATCAAGGGCCTTATTACGATTGAAAATGAAGTATGTAACTGATTCATTCCCCCCGTCTCTGTCTTTCTTTATTGACTGTGTGTCTTGTGCAGCGTTGAATGAGTGCGGCGCTTGTGTTCAGCGGTGAAATAAATAGCTTGGATCGAAATAAGAATGAAACGAGGAGCAGATGATTGCTGCTTGGTTTATTTGAACGCTTCACTATTGCACAGACGAGATGATGGGGCGCCTAATAGGTGGACGTTTTTAGCTGTCAGCCATTTATGAGGCTTTCGGCACGTGAATCCGTGTAGGAAGCCATTAAAAACCCACAGCCCAGCCGGCCTTTTTGTTAGGAAGCACATGTGTGGAGACTGTGAAGGACGCACAGCAGCAGCAGCAGGGAGGTGGGGATGAGGGGGACGGACAGGGAACCCAGGGGCGGGCGGGTGGGCGGCCATGGGCCCATCACCACATCCTTCACCGTGAGCCTGAGTATCAAATGCCACGGCGATCAATTGTCCACGAGCAGACGTCCATGGTGAGGGCCGCGCTGACATTTACCTCACTTACCTGCTATCAATAAAATAAAAAGAAAGATATCATACAAGATTGATTTTCCTCAAGCAACCTTCCCACCCACACCATCAAGCCCTGCCTTCTGCCATCAGCAGCATCATCATTTGTTTTTTGGCTCCACATTCTCTCTCTAATCATTGCCTCTGTCTGCTGCAGGCCTCTCGTTGAGCTTGATTGATGCACAACAGACAGCGTGACCGGGGCTTTGAGGCCCCCCAGGAGCCTTTGTGGTCCCTTTGACCGTGTAGCACAAGGAACGAGTGCAGGCGCACCGCTGACCAGTCTCCCTCAGACACGGTGATGCCGCTCTAATCTGACATTGACCCATCAAAAAGCTTGACCCAGGTGACCCATTGAAGCACTCATTTACATGTTAACCGTTGCACTCCCCCTAACCTCCCGCTCGGCCTCCATTCCTCCCACCCGCGGCGTGACAGCGGCACAATGGGCCGCGCGCCGGCAGAATACCAAGAAGCAAATACCAAAGCTTTTGTTCGTCCACAGGGATGAAGTACGGAGGAGTTTATCGAGCCGAGGAGGTCAAACTATCAGTGCGCCTCATAAAAAAACAAACACACACACACACACAGCTGCCACACACCCGCTCGAGAGACCGCTGGAGATTACCAGGGGGCTGCATTCGTTCCGTCCGCCCATCTGGCCCGGACATCCTCAATGTGCCCGTGGTCAGTGTGTGGACAAGTGGACAACTGTTTCCAGAAGCCGTAATATTTAATCGTGGGCGAGCCGGCTCCCTCCAGCTTTCCCTCCCTCATCACTCCGTCTCTGTTAAGTAAATAGAAGAAAGGCCGCTTGTGAGAAGAGAAAAGCGGCGCTGTTCCAAATGAGGTGAATCACCCGGCACATCAATAATATTCAGCCTCCTCCCTAAACTGGAGCGAAGACTGACTGCAACTTTTAATAAGAATTGCATTAGAGCATAATTCGCGTGTGCTGCCCCTGCTTTCCTGAGGATCCTACCTCTTCTTTCCCTGTTCCCCCGGGTCTCTTTCTAAGCATCTCGCATGAATACAGCGCGAATGTTTGGAGGATATTAGAGCACAAGCGCTCAGGGATATCGATTCAGCTTTAGCGGTCAAGAGCCACTGCTCTACTGGCATCGATATGCAGAGGGAAGGGGGTTGAATGAGGAGGAGTAACCTTGGGCCAGGAAACAATCCTGACAAATAAAGCGCCTGCAAGGAAATGCAGGGAAAGAAAACACGGGAGACGTCACCGGGTCGGGGTGTAGCTGTGAGGTCCACACAGACACAATGAGAGAAAGTCTTCTCTTTCTTATTCTGATTGCTATCGATTTAGAAGCAGCGATTATTTGAGGGAACACACGTAAATGTGTGTTTGGGATAGAACCACCGTGCTGGAAAGAAACAGATAAATGTTTCTGTGCTTCTGTGTGGAGAAAGTTTGACTGTGGAGTTCTTTTGCTATCATGGTTTTACCTGTTTTGACAGAGAATGCAAGGTTAAGGCGTAGTATTGTCGTCGGGTATCAGACCCCAAGGTTTTCACAAATGGAGACAACCGAGACACGAGATTTAGATTCCTTGTCTATATTAAACTAATCGGCTTCTTCAGTTCAGTTGGAAGCTTCGCTCTGTTTCAGTCTGACTGATGTTTACTCACTCCAACAATAAATAACATCTGAAACAACACGCGCACACACAATCGTCCTCCTGCTGGGTCACATGAAAATGCATCCGAGACCAATTAAAAACCACAGGACGCCATTTTCTCAGAAGCAACACTGATGCTCCGTATCTGCAGCTGGAAAATAAAAATAAGAAAACTACACGCAGAAGAATATTGCATCGGCTCTTGAACTTGATTATCCATCTGATGAATTCATCCACGCGGAAGCGGTGTGGAAGCACGGCGGTGGTGTGTTGGAACGGCGAGGTAACCTTTAGATTTCTCGGGTCATGATTCAGAATTTAGACCGCTCCCTCCATCAGCTAAACAATTACCACTGGCAGCACCCCACTTTCTCTTCTCTGTATCAGCTTTTTGCCTCATTCTCTGCTCTCTATCGCTTCTCTTTGTCCGTCTCACACACACACACACGCACACACACACACACACACACACACACTTGCACTGCCTCTCCGCGTCCACCATCTTTCTCTCTTTCATTCCAGAGAGATGATTTATTTTGTTTCTCCCGTCTCCTCCTCCAGTCCTGTGCCGCCCTCGGGGTCAGTGCCGAGCTCCATCACTGTCTGGATCCTTAATCCCCACACTGGAGACGCCCGTGCCAATACGGGGGAATAACAGATTAAAAAATGCGCCCGACCTCCGAGTAGCTCCCCTTTTCTCTCCCTGTGTCCCGGCCTCCCTTCGTCCACAAAATAGATAAGTGGAAAAATAAACTTGGAGGGAGCTAAGCCGGAGTTGAGAGGCGATCCAGGATGACGCAGAAGCTTCCAGCGTGGTGGTTAATGAAGGTGAGGCAGTAAAGCAAGGCCCTCTGCAGAGGTTTGAGTTACAGCACTGGAGCCTTGGGTGGTGACACGACTGCAGGCGGGAAGCTTTCTACTCGCCTGCAATTGTCTAAGGAAGATACATGGTTGACCCCGGAATAAAAAATATGAGCATCAGAACATAAAAATAATGAAAGCTCAGGAACCGTTTTCACACAACCGAAATGAATGGCTCTGTCTCCAGGACTGCAGAGTGAGCGTTGGGAGGACGGAGTTTTCTGGTCAATGGGAACAGAAAGTCCAATAAATAAAAATAATATGTGGGAAACAAGAAAAAAGAAAATTCTCAACTGCAGCACCTTGTGTGAGAGAAATACATGAATTTGTCAGGCGACATGATTAAAATGTATTGGCCATGAAAAGCAAAGATTCATCTTTTTCAAGGTATCTATAGATCTATAGACGCACTGGTCAGAACTAGTTATGTAGCATCAAACGAAAAGACGTTTCCACCCACACCAGACTTTCCTCCGATACACAAACCCCCAGAACAGCATGCCGAACCCTCCCAGGCCAGTTCCGCTTTGAACTCATGCTGCCGTTTGCGTGCATTCACAAGCAGAACAGTGACCATGGATCTTTAACAAAGCGGCTGCGGTCCTCTCCTCCTGATAGGAGCCCCCCGTCCCCGTGGTGAGAGGGATTGGCAGGGGGAGGCGTGAGAGGGGCAGGACCACACCGATAGTGCCTGTGTCCGTTTCACACTGCTGTCCTCATAAAAGCTGAGGCAGGAGGCTCAGACGGGAGGGGAGCGCATGTGTGGATGTGCACCACAGGGTGTTACCATGCAGGGCTTGTGTCTGCATCAGGTGAGCCCAACCTAGGGTTTGTTCTGACCATCACCTTATTTTTTGTCCTAAAAGTAGAAACAGGTTTACTTATAACTAAGAAAGACAGGCAGAGAGTTGGTTGAATTTTTAATTCCACATTTGTTTTTTGACTTGATACAGGCTCACATATTTCCATGTCTCTCTTCAAACAATAGGGAAACATACATTTATGGAAAATACGCACTTCGGTTGAGCAAAGACTGATGTGCAGTTTGTGTCTGTAGTGGCAACATGTCTTGACAGCGGTCTCTTGGCGCCATGGCGGTCAGATCTAAACACTCTGTATCCATGAAACACTGCTGCTGCTGAGAAAAGGACCAGAAGTGTGAATCAGAGCTCCAAACGACACACACCCAAAAATAATATATACAATATTCATTTCAGTTTCAGATTGTTGAATAATTTCTTGATTCCGAAGAACCCGTGCTGTGACACTTAATGAAGTGTTAAGCTCTATGATTGGATGCTTCTGGTCAAACTGCACCCTGGGAGTTGTGGTTAACATCCCAGTTAAAGTCCTGGAAACTCATTAAGGTTGAAGGCCGGAATCGAATTGTCAAATTTGCTTAGGAAGGTTCCTAACTGGGGCGGCACGGTGGCGTGGTGGTTAGCACTGTTGCCTCACAGCAAGAAGGTCCTGGGTTCGATTCCGCCCAGTGGCCTTTCTGTGTGGAGTCTGCATGTTCTCCCCGTGTCTGCGTGGGTTCTCTCCGGGTTCTCCGGCTTCCTCCCACAGTCCAAAGACATGCTCTGGGGATCAGGTTGATTGGGGACTCTAAATTGCCCGTAGATGTGAATGTTAGTGTGAATGGTTGTTTGTCTCTGTGTAGCCCTGCGACCAATCCAGGATGTACCCCGTCTATCGCCCGAAGTTGGCTGGGATGGACTCCAGCCCCCCCGCGACCCTGTGTGCAGGATAAGCGGTTTGACGATGGATGGATGGATGGATGGTTCCTAACTGACTGAAATGACCTGGAAGTAGTGTAAGTGGCCACCATAATAAGAGTTGTTCAAATTCTCTAATGCTAACGAAAGGAGCTTAAATGCTCACGAACTTACAGCATCGGACTTAAAGCACAGACCAATCGCATTCCAGTTAAACCATCCCACGTGATACTACTCATTCTACTACTCATGGAATCTTTGCATTCCAGACCGGGTGATGACATCGTCTCGATACTGCGGACAGACGAGAGAGGTAGCGGCAAATTACAAATAAAAAGACGATTGGAAGAAAAGAAAGATGGCGACATTAGAGAAAAAACGAGTTAGACGGAGAAAAAAATGAGGAACAAATAGACAGCGGAAGTAAAGCACTTAATCCATAATGGACGGACTGGTTTCTGTTCATAGTCCCACTGCAGCACTAAACCAGTGTCTCATGTGCTCAGAACCCGTTCATCATGAGGCTCAATGAGCTCCTCCAATGATGCATTAAGACCAGGTTTAACATCCTGGCAGGGAAAACTAGAGCTTAATTCTCCCAAAAGAGATTATATATATAAAAACTGTTCAATTGTTAAAATGTGTTTATATTTATTATTTATAATTTGCTGAGACTGCCCAAGTGTAGTAGAAAAGCGGAAATTCAAGCTTTTCTTCTCGTTATTTTATTTTGAGTTGAAGCGCTTTATTTGAAGATTTTATTTTTTAAATGCAGCCCTACTTTATTTAGTTAATTAAGAGAACATTATTTATATTTGCAGTCACACATACATGTTCAGTTCCTTGTTAATTGACAATAAATATTGTCAAAAGAGTTTCTGAATCGTACTGAATTCATCTGATTTGTTAGTTGTGTATTGATTACATGCAAACAACTGTACACATACAACTCTATTCCTATTTACTCACACTAATAGTCACATTATGATCTTCCGGACCTTTGCTTCTAGACATTTTCTCTACCTGGACTTCTTCACATTTAAGTTGAAGACCCCTGTCCTAGAGGATAATTATTCTGGCATTAAGTATATGTATCACCAGGCATTACAAAATTGTGAACTTATATACAAGTTATTGTTCGGACTTTCAATGCAGACTTTTGGTGTCTCAGATGGCTTCTCCACTGTCAAAGCCAAAGCACTTCCCTTTGATTTATCCAAAAGTATCGGTATCATACTTCACAAAAGGAATAAAGAGAAGTAAAAAAGAGAGTTTTGCTGCCTGACTGTGGGAGCTCATGCAAACAGGCTCATTGTTCACTGCTCCACACCTCTCTGACTCTCTGAGAGGACAGCAGGGGGGCTCTGCCCTCCCTCTTCCTCCCTCTATCTCACTCCCTCGGTTCCGCCTCGCCCTGCAGACAGTGTCGGGCCGGGCGGCGGGACACCGTTCTCCCGCGGCATCACTGTCCGCTCATTGGGACTTGCTGGACTATGACAGCACAGCCTGCTCTCACAATGTGTTCGTTGGACACGGCTGCTTGTGACCCCCCTTCCCTCCTCGGGCCCTGCAGCTCCGTCCATGTGGTGGCGACTGTTGGTGGGGGGCCCCCGGCTGGACAATGGGGACAATGAGGACGCATAGTCTGTGTTTGGACAACAGAGAGGATGAAAGGTGTGATCTCTTGTCTTTCCGTTGCCTTTGTTTGTGATTGGGCCACATTGTTGTTGAACATAAAACTCCCTATGAAATGTGTGTCTCACCAACCGTTGGTGCCGTCTTAATTTAAAAAGAAAGAAAAAGCAGGCTAAATCACAGTTGTAAAAAATGTTTGTCATTGCTACCCCAATGGAGCACATTCTGATACCTAAGTTGAAGGAAAAGGGTTAAAGAGCTGTAAAGACATTGCCTCCGGCAACAAGAGCAAAAGAGAAGGAGACATGTGAGAGGGAGAAATGAGGTCGTAACCTCAGAGCTACACACAAACAAGCGGGGGGGGTACTTTGCACCCTTTGAAACGTCAACACGCTGCACGCGGTCTTGTTACGCCGCTGATGGATAGACCGGGTCTGGCAGTCCTGAGGCCCCTGCTCGGTTCATTTGTAGTACATTCATAGTTCATCTGCTTTCACCAGTGTCTGCTGTCTGTTTCTGGCCCAGATAGTGGGAAGACTCACATGTGTTTATCATCAGTCTGTGTGGAGATCTTCATCCTCGCTGACAATGGATGTCTGAACTTTTGATTTATTAAAGTCATTCTCGAGCCAGCTGGAGGGTGAGATTGAGACCTCAAAAATAGTAGTTTCATTAAGCCTTTCACACAACGGCGAAGGAGGTGATGGTTTGTCTGTTACCAGGACGCCGAGGTGTCCTCGCTGATGCGTGTGACCAGCAGGTGACAGTAAAGGACCACGCGTGGACGAGCTGTGGCCGAGTCACTCAGAGTTTACCATCTGTTGCTCTGCACGAGTTCCCCGGAGATGCCAGACTCTAGGTAGACCTAATGCTTGTTCCTCACGCTCATCACACTTTTTATCATTATTATTATTATTATTATTATTTATTATTATTATTACATCTCCAGCCACGTCTTCTGAGTCATGTTTTTGTGGCCACTTTTTAAATCAGTTTCAATTACAGAGCCTGAAGCAAGGTCTCCAACATTTGGGTCAAGAGAGAAGTGGGACCTGGAAAGAAAATAACCTTCACTGCCTATTATTGATTATTATTATTGTAATAGATCACTCAGCAATATTTCAGATGGAAAAAAAGAAAAAAAGCCGAATCGACCGTTTATCAGTGGAATTTAAGCTGGTGCAAGGTTTTGTGAAGCTGGTGCGGCAAAAGCTGCTAAGGCTTTTGCATGAAAAATGAAATAAAACCCCATTGGAATATGGTGAACCGTTGTGTATGTATATACACACACATTATATATATATCATGCGATTAATTGTATGATTTTGTTGTTACGCGTATTTTAAAAGCACTGCTATATGAATAAAAGTGGTTTTGCATGCGCTGGTTTACTCAGTAATCAGTAATATTCCCAATAATAACGTGTTAACCTGGCCAGCCTAAATACAGATATAGATCAAATTGGAGTAAGGAGAGATTCAAGAGAATCAATTAGATTAGAATTTGAATATTGACATGGTTTGTTATTATGGAGAACATTCACAATGTGAAGAAATAAAGGTTGCTCTCCTCCAGCAGCAGCATGGAGCTGCAGTGGAAGGTGTCATAATGGGGAGAGCTCTCCTCAGTGTCAAGCAAGAATGCATCCACATCCCCAGAGTGGGTGTTGTAACCTGTATGGATGAGTGATCTCTGTGTGTGTGTGTGTGTGTGTGTGTGTGAGAGAGAGAGAGAGACGGGGGAGGTGACTCAACAAAGTGAGGGAGGTGCACATTGAGGGAGAGGGGTCTGATCCCTCTCAGCGCCCCGCTGGATGCCGTGGAGGCCTCGGAGGCTCCTTCTCCTTCTTTGTCCCCAGCGCTGCAGGACAGCGGATCTCCAGGAGGTGGAGTGGATCCTTTCGGCCCCGTCCTCCTCCTCCTCCTCCTCCTCCCGGCCATGTTGGAGTATCTGTCCTGTCGCTGTGAGCATCTCATGAGATCTGCTGGCACACCGCGCTGATGGCATCCATGCCATTGAGACGGGAAAGAACGGTGGGGTCACGGATTGAGGGGGAGGTGGAGTAAACGGATCAGGACTGAACATTATAGTGATGGAATAGTTCCACATGTTGCCTCTTTGCTCTACTTCTGAAAGTAACAGTGAAGATCAAGGCCTGAGTCAGTACATGTTAAGCCTAACGTAGCATTAACACTGGAAGCCATCTGTTAAAGTCTGCAGTACAGCTGGGTCTGTCTGTGGGGGGGTGATCGCGACATCTGAGAGTTTTTTGTGAACATGCCATTATTTCATCTGACCAAATCTGATTGGTGATTGAAATGGATGATGGTCTTGTTTACTTAAGAGGGGCGTGTAAAGCAGTGCTTTTTTTAAATTAAGAGGCTGTATTTATAAAATGAAAGAACAAATTTGTGTGTCATTCATCTTCTATATCGGTTTTCCACAGAGGGTCACGGGGGGGCTGGAGTCAATCCCAGCTAACCCCGGGTAAGAGACGGGGTCCACCCTGGCCTGGGTGCCTCTGGACTGTGGGAGGAGGTCAGAGTACCTGGAGGGAAGCCACGCAGACTCCACACAGAAAGGCCGCTGGGAGGGATTGAAGCTTTTACACCTTTTTAGAAGAGATCAAAATTTAAAACGTTATTGAAAAAAAATAAATGCCACTAAATAAATAATGTATTTTCAAATAATTGAATTAAACTAAATGTATACTAGCCTTTCATTATATATTTAATCTTGTGAGTATCATACAATTATCAGAAGAAACATTCAGCCTCCTTTGATAAAATACTGAGTGAGGTAGAGGATATGGAAACAACGGTAATATGATGTAAAAGCACCAATTCGTGGTGTGTCATCCTATCTCGAGGTCCACTTTCTAGTATTTACCCCGGAGCTTTCGACCCCTCAGCAAATGGAGATGGCTTAGTCGTTGTGACATGACATGTGGGACTAACAGGTGGTCAAATACCAGGAGATGGTTTCATTTATTTTGTTAGATGTGGATGTGAATTTCCAGGCGTTGACTCATTGCCAACGAGTGAGTCCACTACATTAGAACACCACCAAATTGCTATAAGCAGTGTTCTTATCTCGTGTTTACAGGTAACCATAGCAACAATACTCGTGCTGCGCTGCTCATTTCGTTATTTTGATATCGTTAACAGCTATATAGCTATATATACAGCTATATATGCTTTTTGAGGCTATGCCTTAAGGAGAGAAAGCAGCAGTGACGTAGCTCGTAATAGAGAAGCATTTTTTCTGGCTGTCTTTTGAAGACACTCTGAAGGGGGAGAATTTTTTTATCTCTGCCGCTGCCATTTTGAGGAAGAAACCCTTGCTCTTTGATTCTACCTGTAAAACCTGAAATTTAATGTTGACATAAACCTTCAGTATGCCAGTTGTCTGTTTAAAAAAGGCCATAGTCTGTCAAACTATGGCTGGAAATGTTCTTTACCAGCAGTAAAAGATTTGAAGTTGAATATTTTCATTAACAGCCGGCAGTAGAAGGTTATTTCTGCAACCTGCTAACGTGTAAATTGTCCGGAAACAGACTTAAAAGCATTTAAATCTTAGCTTGTGCACACTTCAGGCACAGCAGGCACAAACATCACCAGACGTAATGTTTGATCAGCTCTGGGTGTGAAATGGATTTTCCTCTAGTTGTACCGAACAGAGAAGAGGTGCTGTCGGGGCCCCCGTCACTGCTCTGCAGCAGACACAGCCCCGGCTCACCCTTAAGAGCCATGTTTATTTCATCTGCACTCATTAAAAGAGCAGTTTTATCTTCTCCCGCAATGTTCTCGCACCTTGTGTTATTTCATTACACCAAATTGTGTGTTGCCCTCCTAGCAATACTAAAAAAGTATAGCAGATCAAGGAGCTAAAAAAAAGTGTGAAGCGCAGAAGACAGTGCAGGAGCCAAAAAGGTGGAGGGAGAAAGTGACAGAGTGAGTCTAGAGTTGGAAAAATGAAAGAGCGGTCGGTTAAACGGAGGGGACTGAGCGGCGGCGCGCTCCAAGCCTCCGTGGTTGTGGGTGTTTGTCTTGCAGAGAAGAATGAACCACAGCCTGTGCTGCTGGCTTTGGCCGGCTCACTCGTCGCTAACCTTCTCTCCTCTGGCTAACGTCAGCGTGGCCGCACTCTTCGTAGTCCAGGACCACTTCTGGCTCCTGGGACTGCATCCTCATCCCCCATTTGGCACCACGCACCTCCCCAAAACGCCTCCAAACCCTCCACCTCTCACAAACCCTCCACCTCTCACAAAGTCTGCAGCTCTTTTTGCTCCAAAATCCCCCTTCCTATTGGATCTACAGCCTGAGGGTGATTATGACATGAGTGATAAAATGGAATTCAGAGTAAAGTTGTTGATGTCCCTCCAGCAGAGTGGATTGTATCACAATGTGTAGTTTATCCTGAATCTAGATGGATCCTAATTTACCAAACGAACATCATGTCGTACTGAAGACGACTTGAAACTAGAGGGTGAGACCATAAACTCCGATTTACAATGATTAGTTTGAGGTTGCTGCCTAGTTTTACCCCATGGACGGTGATATAAAGCCTACGTTAGAATAAATATGTTTAAAATGTTGAAATATTACCCGTGTCTTTGATCAATGTGTGCATGAATAAACCACCTTCAGTTGCACAATGCAAATATGCGGGACGATTGGAGCAGCAGTGTGGGAAGGAAAGTATAACTCTAACTCTAAATGATTTTAGCTCAGAACGCGTTCTTTTAAAACCCCATCGGTTGTTATGAGAGAAGCTCAAAAGAAGCAAATAAGTAGGTCCAATAAACCCAGATGCCAGACCTTCTCCTTCCTCCAGATTGTCTTCGGTGAATTACCTTCAGCCACAGGGAAGGACCGATCTCCCTGTACAACGCTGAACGTTGGCAGTGAATAAACGGGAGGGCGTGGAAACACAGAGCAACACAAAGCACCTTCCGCCGAGTGTAACGCCATCTGAACAAGAATCAAAATCCTTTCTGTCATTCATCTTCCCAGCAGTCTGCTGTTGCCATGACTCCTCTGCCACCAACAGTAGGACTTTTCTCTTTTGTTCCTCACGACTACCGTGGCATGCTGAGATTTGCCATTACTCATTCCGTTCACACACTCTTGTAAGTTGATTCTCCCGAGAAAGAGTGGTGATCTTTCTTTGGTATTGATTTGAACCTGCTTGTATCGTCAAGTAAAAAGTGTCAGTCATGAGATTGTGTCTAGTGGAGAGTCATTTACAAAGTAATTCAAGAACTTTATGCTCATGGTTTTGTCCCTGTTGGCTAAATGTTGGCCGTCTTGCTGTGAGCCACAGGCACCCATGAGTGAATGACAGCTTCTCGACGGCTTCATTAAGACCACAGATGGCGGATGAAGCAAAGATGAGCTAGAACAAATGTAACGCTGGCGAATTGTGAGGGAAGCTGCAGGACCTTTTCACAGCTTGTGCGTCTGGCTTGCGTCCAAGAAGCCTATACCCGCAACCCGTCCTCCCGTTCTAAAATCTGTGTTTGGCAGGTGAGATCTGATGTTATGTCGGTAACTTGTCGCCTGCTGGGGGTTCCAACTGCTCCCCCCTGCAGACCAGGAAAGGGTGGTCGTGTAACCACCTACACAGAGTGGAATCCTATCAGCTCTTTGTTTTAAAAATATCATTCTTGTAATAGCTGTCGGACAACATTTTGAGAGAGGAATTCAAACGTTTAGCCTGGTCATTCAGTCAGTAAATGTTGATGCAGATGTTAGACAATACCCTGTAGAGGTTTTTAGGAAAAATGACCAGGGTAAAAGATAATCAAATCAACTAACATTTAACTTAATGAGGTCACTATGGGAACCTACAGGGAACCTAATTGACCTTACCTGCAACACAACACAGCTCCATTATATCCATGTTGTCTAAATTACATTACAGGTCATTTAGCTGACGCTTTTATCCAAAGCGACTTACATTGCATTTTTAACCCCTAAACGGAGCTGCAGTTGCTGAGTTTATTCCTGGGGGGTTTCTTTTCTGCATAGTCATATGTGGCTATTACATTTTCACACAAGTTGGCAAGAAACATGAAAAAATAGAAATAGCTGGCTAGCTATCCAGCTAATAACATCTCCAAGCAACTGCCATTTCAGCTGGTATACGGTCCAGTTCGGGTCCATTGTGTCCAAAATGATCAAATTCAAAAAGGTAAATCTGTCACCGTTATCTTTCAAAACTGCGGAGAGGGAAGCTGAGCAGGTATCAGTAACTATGGGGGAAATGTCTCTGTTAGCATTGTACCGTAGAAGGACAGAACAGACACGTTAAGAAGGACATACATTCTGAGAAGTGTAACCGTGTCGCCAGGTCAAATTCACTTGCAACCACAGACAGAGTTGTCCAGGCGGTGTGGTGGACTAGAACACATTCAGCCTTATAAATAGTTGAGATAAAATAATGGCTGTGGAGGAGGATTTGTATCATTGGCCTTTTGAGACACACACACACACACACACACACGTGATATGTGCAGGGGGGAGGGTTTTTAAACATAGAATAGACTCAAACTAAGACAAACGTCACAGGGAGGCAGTAGTTACAGTTGCCAAAAGATCTGTCTAGACTCTCCGCTACCACCTACACAGCATATGGTGCTGGCTGATAACCGAGGCACAAATGATACGTAGATACAGCTTCTATAATCATGACGGAGGCTCGGTAGTTTTACTGAACTTTGTTGTTCAGGTTTATTGAACAAAACACAGCGGCTAAATACAACTTTTTCTGATTTACATTTTGTTAAGATGGCGTCATGAAAACTAGAACAGATCCTGTTTTCACCCTTCACAATAAAACACTTCCGTTTCTTCAAATTAAAACCACATGGCACCCTGCAATTTGGAAACACGACTGCACCCATGTTACAACCAACAATCAATGCCCAATGTCCAGAACTGCAAATAAGTCACAACATCCTCCCGCCCAATGAACAACTGTTCATACGTATCAAATTGACCTTTAACCTATTTCTAATGGGTATAGTAACTGAACAGGCCTTCTTAACACGCTGCCTGTAGAAGTGCAAACATTACATGAACGTATGAGGCCATCTCTGCCTGGAAAGACCTCTACGAGTCTACCCATCTTCCATGTCTGTCTGGGTGTGTTGTCCTCCCCAATGAGAACAACATCTCCTACTTTAAGTGCTGTTGGAGTAGGAGTGTCCACTTTGTGAGCGGATTTCAAGTCCAATAGATAGTCTCTGCGCCAGCTGTTCCAAAAGCTGGTCAAAAGTCTCTGCTGGTATTTCCACCTTTTACCAAGCTCCTCACGGTTTGCTGTGAGCACCTGAGCTGGAGAAAGAAAAGTCTTTGGTGGCAAGGAAGTCAAGCGTTTACCAACCAGGAAGTGTGAAGGGGTAAGTGGCTGGGGCTCTAATACATCACTATGTACATACGACAGAGGCCTAGAATTCAACACTGCCTCAACCTCAGTAAGTACAGTTGTGAGTTCCTCAAAGCTCAAAGAGGCTTTTCCCAGTACCTTCTTTAAGCATGTTTTAACAGATCTCACAAGCCTTTCCCAGAAGCCCCCCCACCAGGCAGCCCGCTCAGCAATGAACTTCCAGGTGATCCCTTTCTCAGTAAAAAACTCTGTGAGCTTTGAACCTTTAATGTTTTGCCATAACTCCTTTAGATCTTTGTCTGCTCTTTTGAATGTCTTCGCATTATCAGAGTAGATGATCTTACATAGCCCTCGTCTTGCAATGAATCGCTTTAAGGCTAGTAGAAAGTTCTCTGTAGTCTGATCTGAAACCAACTCCAAATGTACTGCTCTCGTTACTGCACATGTAAACAGCGTGATGTATGCCTTTACTGGTTGCCCCTTAGATCTAACATACAAGGGTCCTGCAAAATCTACACCTGTAACTTCAAAAGGAGGTGACTCAGTTACTCTATCTCGAGGTAAAGGAGCGGTAATCTGCTTTGCTGCTTTAACCTTAAGTTTTCTGCAAATGTAACAACTTGAAACAATGCGTTTTACAAGCTGTCTCCCTCTCAAAATCCAGTAATGTTCTCTGAGTTGAATCAGTGTATCTCGTACACCAGAATGCATCACCTTTTCATGACATGAATGAACCAATAGCTCAGAGTACTTGTGATTTGTTGGTAGTACCCAGGGGTGCTGTTCTCTGAAACTAAAATCAGAGTGGTGTAGTCTTCCCCCAACACTTAGCAGACCATTTTCATCTAAGAATGGTTTCAAGTCTTTGATTTTAGAGTCTCTTTTCACATTTAGTTTTGACTTTAGCTGGGACATTTCAGAGCTAAAACAGCGCTCTTGCGTAGCCTTTACCCAGTACATTTCAGCTGCAATCAGCTCTTCTGAGGTTAACTCTCCCTGAACCCTTTGACAAGACCTTGTGTTAGTTACAAAGCGTTTTACCCATGCAGTGATTCTTAACACAGTCTTAAGCCTGCTGTACCTTTCTAAGTTCAACAGAGGTACCGTTTGTTCAGCGCTAGTGAATTGTACAACAGTCTGATACTTAGATTTCAGTTCAGTGTTTACCTCATTCACCACATTGTCATCATCAATGTCCAGCTCCCTTTCAGCTGTGGACAGTGAAGCTGGTCCGCTCCACCACAACTGGCTCTCAATAAGACTCTGTGCATGCTGACCTCGTGTAGGTAAGTCAGCAGGATTCATTTTACCAGCACAGTGGGACCACGTCTCCGGGTTTGTGAGCCCTTGTATTTCAGTCACTCTGTTGGCCACAAAGGGCTTCCACCGCTGGGCAGAGCTGCGGATCCAGTGAAGAGTGATCATCGAGTCCGTCCACATTTGAAGTTGGCTCTTCTCCATGTTCAGTGGTTTGAGAAAACTGTGTCCTAATCTTGCTCCAATAAGTGCACCCATAAGCTCCAGGCGAGGTAATGTCATTTTCTTTAGGGGTGCGACTCGCGACTTAGAGGCCACAAAGCTTGTAACAGTCTCTCCTTGTTTGTTTTTTCCTTGTAGATATGCCACAGCACTGTAAGCCTTTTCACTTGCGTCACAGTAGACATGCAACTTCACCGTGTGTGACTCTTGCTGGATCTCAATGTGGTACCATCTGGGAATAGCCATCAGGTGGAGCAGTGGTAGCTCCATACACCACTGTTCCCATTTTTCAGTCAAATCAATGGGTAATGGTTCATCCCAACTGAGCCCTCTCTCCCACATTTCTTGGAATAGGCACTTCACTCTGATAGTAAAGGGAGTGAGAAACCCAATGGGGTCAAATATGCGAGCCGATGTTTGTAGAACACTTCTCTTTGTGTTTTCTTTGTCCCGTAAAATGTCAATGAGTCCCTTTTGATCAAACACAAAATCATCTCTCTCTGGTCTCCAAACGAGTCCTAGCACTTTGAGCACGTTTCCACAGGACTCTGTATCTCCAGTCAACTCTACTCCAGTCTCCTTCCACATGGCTCTCAAGTCAGGTGAGTTGGTAACCCATTTGCAGAGGTCCATACCTGCCTGAGCGAGAATGTCTTTTGCTGTTGTTGTCACATGTAGAGCTTCCTGCACAGTAGGTGAGCTTGAAATAAAGTCATCTACATACAGAGAGTCACTGAGGATCTGTGCTGCCTTTGGTTGTTCTGTGTCAAATAGTTTGAGGTGTTTTCTGATGGTGGCAGCAAGCAGGAATGGGCTGGGAGACACTCCGAAAACCACTCTGTTCATTCTCAGGACACATACCTCATTCTTGCAGTCTTTGGTTGGGGGTCCATGCATCCACAGGAACCTAACAGCATCTTTATCCTTTTCTGCGAGGGAAATCTGAAGAAAAGCCTTGGTTATATCAGCAGTGAAGGCAATCTCATGCAACCTGAATGTGATGAGTACCTCTAGCAGGTTTGGGTTTAGATTAGGCCCTGTGTGCAAACAGTCATTGAGGGATGGGCTGTCTGCATCATGTGAGGACGCATCAAATACCACTCTCAGTTTAGTTGTGGCCTTGTCCTCTCTTACAACAGCGTGATGTGGCATGTAATATCTTACAGTCTCTTGGTTCCCTGTCACTGTTTTGTCCTCTAAAACCTCCTCACAGATCCCTTGCTGCAGGTAGTCCTGTATTACGTTGTTGTACCTGGCATACAAGGCTGCATCGGTTTTTAGTTTTCTCATAAGGCTCTCAAAACGTCTCTTTGCTACCTTAAAGTTGTCTGGAAGCTGGTCTTTGTCAGATCGCCATGGTAACTCCACTTGGTAGCGTCCATTTTCGAATGTAGTAGTCTGTTCAAAGCTTTGTAAAATGTCTGAGTCCTCTCGGCTCTCCGCCTGTTTGTTTACAATGCCCAGGGACTCGACCTCCCAGAATGCATGTAACTGTTTGGAAATCTGGGTCTCTTCAGTCAAACTTATGTGCATGCAAGTGGTTTCTGTAACGCTGGAGGTAGTCACTGGCCCCTGCAAAGCCCATCCAAAAATACTCTCAACTGCCACTAGTGAATTTGTGACCTTTTGGACCTTTCCAGTGACTGCTTGCCAGTAGTAGTCTGCTCCTATTAACACCTGCAACTCTTGATCGTTAGCACCTTCTAGTGGAAAGTCTGCAAGTTGAAGCCCTCTTTTCTTTATCTCTGCTTGAATGGGCTCGCTTGGGACCTTTATCACAGCACTGCACACCTGAGGAGTCTCTACAGCTTCAATCTCAAGTCTCTGTTCAGTGTTCCACATATTCTGGAGCTCAACTCTCACAACATTGCGTTTCTCTGTTACAGGAGAGGTGGAACCAAAAACATGGAGATTTAGTGTCTCTTGCCTTACAACTGGGAGTCCTAAGGCTCTGACGACGTTTCTGTGAATGAAACTTCGCTGGCTGCCTCCATCCAATAGACAGCGTGTTATCTTCCTCTCCTTTGGTCCTACAGTCCATGTCTTAACTGTCTGAAGTAGTACTGTGTTCTGAGTATTGGTCTTCACCTTTACAGGGCTTGTCAATGACGACAACACAGCTTCTGTATTTTCACTACTATTGGTAGTGTTAATATCTAGCTTGGCTTCAGACTGCTCACAAACTGACAAGTGGTGTTTCCGGTTGCATAGGCTGCACAAAACCTTTACTCTGCAGTATTTTGCAATGTGTTTTGGGCCTAAGCAGACATAACACCGTCCAAGTTTTCTCAGTTTATCCTTGCGTGCACTTACTGTATGGTCGGAACAGTTCTCTGGTTTGTGGTCGCTACTGTCACAATACACACAGGTCCGGGGCACGGCACTGGCGGTGTGCAAGGCGGTCGCTGACGGGACACTCCACTTTCTGGGTTTATCGCAGGCGTAGGATGGCTTACCCACATTCTTGTGTTGTGGGCTCGGATCCTTCGATGCATGGCCTGGTCTTGTAAGCTGAAGCGCTCGTTCTCTGCTTTGCACCTCATTTTGTAGAAACTGAATCAACTCTGGCACCTTCCATTCGTTGGTCGCGTTTGGTTGGCGGGTGTAGGCGAGTGCGATGTCCTCCGGAATGAGCTGCAGTAGCACTGGACAAAGCAGGCAGCCGTACGTGTCACTCTGGACTCCAAGTGACTCCAAACTGCGTATCTGGATCTCACATTCATCATACAAGTGCCTCAAAGCTGTAACATCGGAAGATCTTTTAACAGGGTTTAAGTTCAGTAATTTGGACATATGGGCACTTATCACAATGTCCTTTCTCCCAAAGCGGCTCTGGAGTAACTCTATTGCAGCATCGTAGTTGGCATCTGTCATTGTAAGCCCTGCAATAGTTCTAGCAGCTGCTCCAGTCAGGTAGGATCTGAGGTAAGTAAACTTGTCTGTCTTGCATAGTACCTCATTTCTGTGAATAGCTGTTTCATATTGTGACCAGAATTCCTGCCACTGGCTTATTTCACCATCGTACTTTGTTATCATTAGCTTAGGAAGTTTAACAGTTTGTCTGGACTGTGATGTAAATGAACCGCTGCTCCCATCGCTCACGCGCACTCTCGGGGTGTCTCTGATGGTTTCCTGATGCCCGATGGCGGTGGTGGCGCGAACCTTCCAAGTGAGAACGCGGTCCATGTAATCCAGTGTGCTTGAAATCTCCGTGTCCAGATCGTCCGTGGACGTCACATCTTCTATGCCCTTGTCCAAGTCCAATAAACTGTCCTCCTTCGATGATAAAACTGCCAGAAACTCGCGTAGTTTGTCAGTATCTGGTCTTTCCTTCCCCACCTCGTCCTCTAGGCGGGTTAACAGCCTCGTCGTAGCGGCGCGAATAGTCGCCCGCTTCCTTTTCAGCCGCTCGAGTCCCTCCGTCATGACGGCTGCTAAACCGAGCCGTTAGCTGTTCACTTCGTTCGAAAAGGTTCTTAAAGTCCTTACATCCCGGGTTTCGGCACCAAATGATACGTAGATACAGCTTCTATAATCATGACGGAGGCTCGGTAGTTTTACTGAACTTTGTTGTTCAGGTTTATTGAACAAAACACAGCGGCTAAATACAACTTTTTCTGATTTACATTTTGTTAAGATGGCGTCATGAAAACTAGAACAGATCCTGTTTTCACCCTTCACAATAAAACACTTCCGTTTCTTCAAATTAAAACCACATGGCACCCTGCAATTTGGAAACACGACTGCACCCATGTTACAACCAACAATCAATGCCCAATGTCCAGAACTGCAAATAAGTCACAACAACAAACAATGAGATTGGTGCACGTTAACAAAGGAAAATTCACAGTTGATGACAATGAGTCCTGTAGTCAAACAGAGGAGTGGAAAAGGTTACCAACAGGTTTTTCAAGATCCTTGAGGGTAGAGTGACTTCTACTTATTTGATATATCTTTAAATTCTCTTTCTTTATCTTTCCTAATAATCCAGAAAAGTGTGCAGATTAGTTCCGGATTCATTCCTTTTCAAAGCTATTGTTGTCGGTCCGTTTTTGTGTCCCATGTGTGTGAGTGCCAGGAAAATGTGGTGAGCCTGGCATGATGTTTGCTGTCCACTGAACGTCTCATAAAAAGCTAACCGCTGAGTCTTACAGCTGGACTGGACCTGAACAGTCTCTAGGTCCCACCATTAGTGGTTAAAATGGGCAGTTCTGTGCATATCCAACTGCGCAAAATAGCCACAATCCATTACATTTTAGACGTGTTCCCATGTAACATGGATGGAGCTTCCCGTTGGAAATGCGGTGAGGTGAAAATGATCTCAACGCCAGCAGGAAAACAAACAGGAGCTCCAACATGTTGTCTCAAGTTCCTTGGGTTTCTACCAATTTTGTTTCTTTAATTCCTTTTAGAGTGTATATTGATTTCTTTAACGGACAAGGTGGCGTAGTTTGTGCATTTCTGTTCAGTGTATTCACCTCAGCAGCTTGCTTCACTGGCTGCTTGGGAACCCTTAACAAGTCTTCACATTAAAACACAGAAGCTCAATTCTAGATACATAAACCTATGAATAAACCAAACAAATATTACATGAAAGTAATTATTTGTTTTCACAATTTGATTTAATATGCAATGATGACCTCTGGGTAAAATGTGTGTCTGTATGCATGATGATCTATGATTAAGTATATTATCATGAAGATGTGTGTCTGTGTGTCCTAACAACCTTCCACCACTGCTTTCCCTTGTAACCCATGTTAAATATTAACCTTTTCCATGTCTTTTGCATAATATACTGTGACTCTGTGTGCCTTCCAGAAATCTGCTGTGTAGTATCCTGACTGTCCTTGTGCATTTCCTGATGCATTTCCTCATTTCACAGTCGACCCATCACGCCGTCCTTTGTTTACCCTCGGACAGCAACTGTCATCCCTCCCCCGCCCGCCGCCTTCCTACCTGCAGGACTTGAGCTCATTGTTTTTGCCCTGCTGATTAACCTCTACCCGCCCTGAAGGAATGTCTCACATTGGGTTCTGGATGAATACGGGCTGAGCCGGCACCAAAACAGGACCAGCTTTTTCTGATGAGTTCCAGCCGCTTGGGCCCTGGGCGAGCCAGCTGGCTGTGATTGGCAGCTGCTAAGGAGGGTAGTGCGGCTGTTAGAGGAAGAAAAACGAGTTTACACTCCACAATTAGCAACGAGAGAGAGGGGCCCTATATGACTGATTGAAATTGTGTCCAAACCTCAATGTTTCAAATGTCCTAGTGGTTAAAGCTGCGTGACAACACAGAAGTGTACTGAAGGAAGCCATTTGTATTTTACCAGATTTGTGGTGTCTCCCAGTTTGTTAAAATAAATAATAATTGAGGCTGATTAAACTCCAGGTTGTTCTTATTGTGATCCCATGACAACCCAAAACCTTTGATTACTGATTCTTCTTCCAAGTGGAGATTATTCAGCTATTTGATGTAAGAAAAGATTTGACTGCCAATCTTGTAGCCAAATTGTCCTCGCAAGAAAATGGGTTGTTTGTATTCAGGGCAAATAGGGGTGCAACATGCCAGAGTTCACACAGAATCTATTGGTTTTGCCCAATAAATAATATCATATAGTCTGTTATGGTTTAAATACCAGCATAAAAAGAGTTTGGTAAAAACAAAGTATTATGGGGATTAGATTACCCATGGGTTCTCTTGAGATATGATGATGCGGACCCACACACCTGTGCTGTTTGGGGTTATTTGTTTTTATTGTCAATGACACCGAAATATCGAGTCTTTCTCCATGTTGTGACTCCTCGTCTGCGTTTCTCCGTCAACCATCTTCTCCCCACCGGATCGCCACTACTAGGTTTTAAAAGGGAGAGAAACAATTAACGCAACGCAATGCAGCTGAGGCCATAAGCCTTCGCCCTGCGCTGTTCCCTGCGCAACTCCCCCAGTCCATCCTGAGCCAAAACACGGCCAGTCACTATAAATATGGAGTCTCTTTATTTTTGTCCTCTACTATGGAAATCTTCTTTCCCAGTCCACACTCAGACATCCAGAAACATGGTATAACAAAGCACAACGCCGGCCTGTACAGTGTGTGAATGCTGCTAAACCTTGTGAGCACACAATTCCTCCCGAAGCGGTTCCTTTATTTGCTGAGTAGACAGTATATCTGCAGCCAGAGCAGAGGGAGGTGAAGCGTGCGTAGAGGGGGAGGAAGGGGCTGTGTGCTGTGGTCGGTGCTCTCTGAGAGCTGGCAGGTTTGGAGCTGGAAGGTGTCTTATGGTGATGGAGAGCATTGGTAAATAGCAGGTGGGGTAGAAAAGGGTTGGTTCAATAACACAAACAGTGCGTTCACACCAAGAGCGAAGCATATTTCTAAATTCACTCGCCCGACTATTTGTAGTTAATTCGCGTCCCCCTCCTACAAATAATTTGGTGTGAATGTACCATCAAATGCAGGAGGAGCAGTAGGAGAGGTTTTAATAAATATAATAGATAAGAAGAAGAATTAAATTAAAGAACCAATCAACCAATAATAGCATTTGGGGGCGGGCCTACAATTTCATTTTAAATTGCTCGAGGGCGGCCTAAAGGACTTAAAACTGAGCAATATTGAGTATTGTGTACTCATCATGAATGCTTCACTCTGTTCAAAGCATTGGGTTTGGCTGCAATCTCCATCGATTCTTTTGAAAATGCTCAACACACACAACTTTTGAATTACAGTATTACAAATTTAGGTGGGACAAAAGTTGAACAATCGGTTCATCTCGCTGAATTGAGTGAAATCTTTAACATTTCTGTCAGACAAACCATGCCAAATTGAGAGTAAAAAAAACAAGCACTTTCTGTGCAGCATCCATCTTGCATGACTCACACAGCTTCTTGTTGCTTTTCAATGATGTTAGGGGGGGTTATGGGATCGAATTTCACAGGCAGGCCACATCCACTAGCATTATATACGCTCTACCCGTCTTGGCCTTTGAGTGGAGCTGCCTTTTTTTTCCTCGTTACTCTAGCATAGGATCAGACGATTCGAAAGAGGGGTTGACGGATTTAAACAAAAATCCAGATTTTGAGTCCTCACGTTTCTCTGACGTAAGGTCTTCACAAAAGCATGTCCTAGAGTAGTAATCCTCACTCTAGCACTGTGAAACTTTCCATGCTTACTGTCCACACACTGGGCTATCGCGTAGATGGGCAGCCGATATCTAAATGTTTTATAGGGATGGATACCCTGTTAGTAATTTTATTTCAGGTGATTTGCAAAACCTGAAGTTTTTTTTGTGTGTGCCATGTACAAGTATTTCTTCACCACGAACACAAACTTATTTTTACACATTGGATCACCCACAGGGGGTTCCCCTTTATCCTACAGAAGAAAAAAAGTAATTATTAGAGTAATTACACCTTTTCTTATGGTTGTGCCAGTTTTTTTTAAGAGATAGATTATTGTTTGATAGTCTATTAGTGTAATGTTCATTAAGCCCCCTGATAAAAGAAATAGGTTTATGCTAGTACCTGTTCAGGACATATTTCTGTGACATAAAAAGTTAAGGTAACTCATTTTTCTATAATAAACGCCCTGGCAGGTGCAAATAGCTTTGGTCTCATAATTGATTTAATCACATACATTTTAACTTTTTTATTTAACTTTTTAGTTTTAGTAAATATTTATTAGAAATAGAATAACTTCTACTGTGTAAAGGGTTTGCACACATAAAAGTATTTTTAAATTACAGCAATTATTGAATTGAAGTTTTATTGAAATATGCACTAATTCAAATGTATTTTCAGAGCAGAAATCTGCAAATTAGCTTCAGCCAGGTTCTTATTTTGTTGACATATTAAGGGTCAGAGATATTACCCAGGGATATCTCTTTGTATCACTTCAACACCGGTGAGGATAATATACATATGTATAGATGTGCATATCCTCTTGAAACCTTTCCAGTTGATTACCTCCGTGAAGACAATTCTTTTTTTGTTTCACAAGTACTCTGAAAGGTTATCTTTGAATATACTATTTTTTTTCACCAATCTGGATGAAGCAATAGTATAAAATCTAAATATCTCAAAATCTAAAGATTAACTTGTGCACTCAAAGAACTATGTATTTGCCTCTAGTGCCTCGCCTTAAACTGGATTATGTGTTGGCCAGAGGAATGATAATTAAGCTTGTTCACGGCTCTGTGTTCGTATGCAATATCTCCCTGCAACATTTGAAAACACCAGGCTTTTTTGTAGGTGCCAGTAGTAGTCCACTTATTGTTTCGTAGGATTTTTTGTAGAATTAAAAAAGTAAGTTTTCACCCTATAGTTGCTACAACAGAATGCCAGCGGCATGAGTTTACAGGGTTCTGAGGTTCATGTGGAAATGCATGACATTTGGCATAAAATAGTGTGGTTATACCATACCACACTATTTTACAGCTGGTTATACTGGCCAATGGAAGAACGGCCAATTGATGAAGGAATGAAAGAATAATCTACATCTATCTGTTAAAAAATATAAATACATGGATGTACGCAGCAGAAGCTCATATAGCTGTGCTTGAAAAACAACATCTTATCAATCATATAATTAGACAATCATGGAATGCTTTCACATTTTAATATCAACTCAAGAAATAACAAACTAGGTTGTTAACAAACCTACCTACTGAAGGATTTCTGACATTGTTTCAGTGCATTCAATGGCAAGACCATTTTAAAACTCTCACTGTTTTATGTCAATAAACCCTGCAGTGTGTGGCTGTGGGGGCTTGGCTCCCTCCCTCCCCTGTGTAACAACGGCGCGTCTGCTTTGTTTTTGGAAATGACGGGATCACATCAATAACACTGTACGGACAGCTCACACCCAGTGCCAGGCTCCTGGGTTAGACATGTCTGCTTGCTGCCTGGTCACCCTGACAGGACCTGCCCAGCAGGTGCAATGTTTCACATAATGGGAAATCAATTCTATTTTTGTTGCCTGGGTGGGTGGACTTAAGGAATAATTACTCATTCAAGAAGCGGCCAACAGAGCAAAGACAGGGGGAGGCCGTCCTCACAGCTCATCCACTGTGGTCTTCCTGCTCCCGCGCTGATGGGAAACCAATACCATTATCCAGTTAAATCTTCCGGGACTTCTCTGTGAGAAAAGCAGCAGAGTTACTCTGCACCCTCGACATGTGGAGCTCCTTAATGCGATTGTTTGCGGTGCAGTCTGGAACTGCTGGATTCTTTTAAAAACATTTTTTTGACTTAATGCCAACAAACATGCATTGAAGCAGACCATCTTGTTAGCTAAAAAACAGCAAAATAATTATTTCTGTTTATTTGTTTAATAAGTTGACTTTTGGACAGGATTGACACAGTTGCGGAGATGACTTAGATTCACTGGTGGATAGTTGGTAGACTACTGCCGGAAAAGTGCCTCAACTGTACATGACATTATTCACCCATTCACCCCCATGGCTAACATGCATGGGGTCACCTGCCCACGAGGATGCTTACTGTTCCTACCTCTTTATACAGCCACAATCTACAGGAGTAATTTGGGGTTAATGTTTTGCCCACGGACACATCGAAACGGACAAGTGGAGCTAGGGGTCGAACCACCGATCCTATGATTGAACGACAACCCTGCTCTACAGCAGTTGTCCCAATTACTAAGAAGTTGGTTCATGACAAAACGTTATTAAAATTTGAATGGCAACCTTATGAAGCTGTTGTTGATCTGTGTTGTTCCAAAGGATTGTTTAGTTGTCTTTTTGTTGTTTGGTGATTGTTTTGGGAAACAGTACAAAAACTGCACTGCACGGGTTCACTATGATATTTGTATATTTTCTTATTAATTAACATGTCAAGAGTGATATATTTTAAAGCACTTTATTTTGTTTTACAACATAATATTGGTTTTCAAAATTTCAATTGTAGTGGATTTCAGAACCAAATGAATGTATTTAATAACTCAACATTGTTGAAAGAGAGTTGGAACTCAAGCAGAATAGATTCTCTAGTTTGGAGATTTCAGCTGATGAGAGAGATGAAGTTAAGTGTTAGCCTGGTAAAGAAAAAGAAGATAAAACAGAAGACTCAGATGAGCATGGAAGATGTTGTCCTCTGTGGGCCAGAAGTAGTATGTTGGCCTACGTTTTATCCCAATGATGATCAATGACATGACTGCATTTTATATTTCATTAAAATAGCAGTAATATACCAGGAATATTGTTCCTGGTTTTTGTCCATTTATTGGTATAACATTTTCCATCGTTTTGTGAATAGATTGACACCTCTGCTACCTGAGTCCAATTGAGTACCCATACCATTCTATTGACATCCAAGTCTTTGGCGATTTGGCAGCATTCACAAATCAAAGAGAACTGCAAGGTCTGGCTGAAAATTTGCTTAATTAGTAACCATCCAGCTTGGAAGACCTGTTGGCCTGGGTCGGGTACCGAATTTGTCGCTTGTCCAGGCGTTATGTTTCTGCTGAAGAGCGGCTGTCTCCGGTGTGTGGACGTTCAATAAAATGAAATTCATGAAAGCCTGAAATTAATAAGGGCTTTGAATGTAACTATGCCACTTGTGATTATTCTCATAGCACTTATCTTAGCAGTATCTTCAATAAAACTAATTTAAATGTAATGTTTTTCTGTGCTGCAGATGTCTTGCTGGTGAATCATTCACGACAATTGCCAACATCTTCCATGTTGGGGTCTCCACTGTCTCCAGTATTGTCCCAGATGTTGCCACAGCTATTTAGGACTGCCTTGTGGAGTTCATGGATGTGCCCACCACAAAGGACTGGAGGTAAATTGCTGTGCAGTATGAGCAGCGGTGGAATTTTCCTCTCTGCTGTGGAGCACTGGATGGAAAACTGCCTGCTGACCTGCCACTACCAGGAGCTGAGGATCAAGGACTTCAGCCACATGTCTTTGTTGCAGACAAAGCCTTTCCACTGAAAGACAAAAACCTCATGAGGCAATTTCCCGGTCAAATCCTTCCAAGAGAATGCTGGATCTTCAACTACCGTGTCTCCAGAGCTCATCTGGTTGTGGAGAATGCCTTTGGGATCCTGTCTTATCTGTGGAGGATGTACAGGCGTGCCATGGAGGCCTGACCAGAAGTTGCAGAGAAGTGTGTGAAGGCTACATGTGTTCTCCATAACTTCCTGCAGAAAACCAGCCCAACAACTGCAGTGAGGATACCGGTTGGAGAGTTAGCAATTCTTCTCAGTTCTGGCAGTGACTCTAACAACAACTCAGCAAGGGAGGCCATCAGGCCACACCAAACTTCTCTGCCGAGGAAACTTTACCTTTTGCGGTGTTTGAAATTGCGTCGACTTTGCAGCAAACTCAACGGAAGAAACTGATTTGCGCCACTCCTGTCTCATTGTGTCTGTGCATAGACTTTGTATGGCACAAAACGCTTGTCTCGCGTTTGGTGTGAAGCATAAGACATCTCACACTTTGTCAAACACACCGTTAAAAGTACTTTTATTGCTACATGCCCCTCCTTAAACTCTCCCACTCCTCCCCTCCCACTGCTTACATTGCGACAGCCAGTGCATCCTTTGTGAGATGTGTAAAAAACACAATGAATGTTTGAGATGACTGAACTCGGGGTGGAAATCTGGATGCATCTCACCACAACCCAATTAACGCAATCAATAGAGAGCAAATTAAAAAAGTCCCGGATGGTGGACTTTGCCAGAAAATGCCAACAGATTCAAGACGGTCAAGGCCAGTACAAAGGCACAAACACCCTGGTTCTGTACAATCCTCCTGAGCGCCCCTGATTAAAGCAAGGGGAGATTATTTTGGCTTTCTTTCATTGAGAGGGTAAATGAGGGGAGAGGGCATCCATTCAATCAGGGCAAAAGGCTGGGAGAAATGGCCGACTTCGGGTTGGGTTCCATTGAGGCTGCTCACTGAGGTGTGAACAACGCACCTCCCAAAGACAACATCCACAGCGGGAGGAAAAAAAAACTAAATGGAAAACTCTGTTCGGCAGGGTTAAGACAAACACAGGAAGACTGTGGCAGGATATTTCCCACGATACGCACTCTGTTCCATTCCGTATGGACGGCAGTCACCATTGTATATGGTAACAGTAATTACAGATATGTTTATAGTTTGTTTGAGCCTATTTAAGCGCCAGATGGGCAGGATTTCCCTCATGGAAAATGGAATGTGTGTCACATGGTTACATAAATCACAGTATTTAAAGGTGATTTTGTGTACCATTCTTGATTGAGAATGCTTATGACATTGACTTGACTTAATGTTGGTAATCCAATTCATCTGTTCTGCTGTACTAAATACTATGTAATGATTTTTGAAATACCATATCCAGGAGGTCTGAGTATAGACCTGTTTATCTCTGGTCTAAGGATCCAAGAGCACACCTCACTAACTTACTACTTCATAATTAGGTCCCTTGGCTCATCGGACCGTCTCTGTGCGACTCCGCCTCTTCCAATTTAGTCACAGCATGTCAGATCAGAGGTTGGGGATCTTTTACCCCTTCCGCAGTAGATGATCCACCCTCATTTTAGATGGAGAGCCCCATGGAGACACCTTTCATTGGGCAAAAGCCCTCTCCTGGCAAGTTGTGAAGCAGAGAGGGGGCTAAACTAATTACAGCTGGTCCCGTCTCCCTCTCCGTCTGAGCCTGGGCTTACCGAGCACAATGGGGCCTTTAGCAGAGTGCCTATCCTCTTTTAGTTCCACGGTTTGGAAGCTCTGAGGCCTACAAAGGGACTTCCATTAGTGTAATTAGAGGCAAAATGAAGTGCAGTTTGGTTCTGTATCTGTACTCAGTTGTTTGGCAGTTTTTTTTGTGCGTCCTTTAATGTGATAGGAGGATCTTTGCATTCTTTAAACTTCGGTTGAGCACTTTAGTGATAATAAAAAAACAGCCAAATGTGATGATGTCGCTTTTTACTGTTCTCTGCTTGAGTTAATGCTGAAAGAATGTAACATATTGCCATGACAACCAGCCCAGGGGCTAATTTATGAGGAAAGATTTTCACAAACAGTCAAATGAAAATCCTGACTATTTAAAATGAATCCTCTAAACTGCTTTGGGAATAAGATGCAGGGATAAGCTGTATGATGTTTTTGCTTTACCAGAATTTTCTCAGCAAGAGAAAACCCTCGTATGAGTGTATCAGAATCATTTTGGTCTTAATGAGCCTTAAATTGATGGGGGTTTTTAATCAAACAATTAATTAATAAGCATAGGTTGTTCAATTTGTTGTGCAGCTGAATAAACCACTAGTGCATAGGTATGAGACGCAAGGCCCACGGGATGGACCCGCGGCCCTGCCGTGGGGTCCATTGCAGCCCGCTGGATTACTTTTCCTAACGTGAGAATTACACAAAGACAAAAATTGCCTTTCTATAAAGGTAGGTGCTATTCCACATAAGTCCACTTGGGGTTGCACTGTGAGGGAGCGCATGTGTTAAACCAGGCCAATTGACAAGTCAGTGCCAGTAATCGCCTAATTAGCGATCGATCCCTGGACACATTTAATTTCATTCAAAAGCAACCCTGGCTGACTCCAATCAACACAAGTCAGTAAGGTAATGACCAAGAATGTGTGGAATAACTTAGTTGTGACGGTTACCTCGCTGAGATGAGATGCTCGTTGTTCCGTTTGCCCAAATATTAATAATAAGTAGTAACCAAACGGCCGGTGGAGGGGCGGACCGGAACCGGCCGACAGGGGGGTAGTTTGCGGGCCGAAAAAGTGTGGGCACCCCTGTATTACAGACAGTAAGACTATGGACAACAAGACAGATAACAACAAATGTACGATTTAACTGTACGGATGTCAGACATACAAGGAATTTGTCTTGGCGGTTGGTGCGTGACAGTAGACAGTGTAACAATAGACAACAAGACAGCAGTGCACAAGTAATAAAATAAAGTAAAATGAAATGCTAATGCAATGGGTTAGTAGAAGAAGGCTATGGGTTAGTAATAAACAAGAGAATAAAGTTAAGAATTTAAAATATTGAAAAAGTTGTACACCACTACAGCCTGCAGTTACCAAGCTCCTCTTTTGTGGAACCAGCTTCCACTTTCAGTCTGGGGGGCAGATTCGGTCAGCATAAGCTTAAGCTTCCTCTGTGATATCGCTCATAGTTAGGGCTGGCTCAGGTTAGCCCAGACCAGCCCTTAGTTAAGCTGCTATTGGCCTAGACTAGGGGGGACTTCTTAGGACACACCGTGCTCCACTCTCTCTCCTACAATAATCCAGTTTTATAAATGCACATCACCAATTCAGCTTCTTTCCCAGAGTTTTTTGTGCTTTCTCGCCTCGCAGGTCTCCGTCTGTCTACAAGGACAGGGAAGCTGGACCAGAAGAAGGCAGCAACTGTCAATCCCATGAGGCCACGCTGATAAAAAACCTCTTGGACTTTTTTTTTTGGTGTTGAATATCTTTGCATTTGTTGTATTTTTCAAAAATGTGATTACTGTTAAGTTTGTTTGACACTGCTATAACTTTAATTAAAGTATATTATTGAAACGCTATGTCTTGTTTGAGTCCTTTTTATGTTAGCAATTCAAAAAGGGGTTTTATTTTGAAATGTAACACTTTAAAATGAATTATAACCATGTCATACTGTAAATATACATTTCTACAGTATTGTAAAATGTTTTACTGTAATTAACTTCATGGGCATCTTGGTAAGAATAATAAAACTAGAAAAGGCATTTCCTGCTGAAAATGCGTTGGAATGCAAAAAGCTGAAAGCTGCACTGAATATTTAAAAATAGCTGAAAATACAGAAAGTTGAAGGGAATTTGAATACATTTGCTGAAAAGCTGAAATGAATTTAAAATTGCTGAAAATACAGAAATGGGAGAAGCTGAAAGGAATTTCAATAGATTTGCTGAAAAAGCAGAAATGAAAACAGCTGAAATAAATTTGAAATATTGCAAAAAAATACAGAAATGAATATTAAAAAATTGCTGTTGATAGAGGCATAAGAATAGCTGAAATTATTTTAAAGAACTGCTGAAAATACAGGAAGTGGGGAAGCTGAATTTCAATAGATTTTCTAAAAACAGAAGTTGCAGGAGCTTAAATTTGTTTAAAATTGTTTGTAGTAATATTAGTAGTAGTATTAGTTATAATTGTGGTATTAGTAGTACTAGCAGTAATAGTAGGTTTAGTATCAATAGCAGTAGAAACAGCTGTAATACTATTAGCCATAGTCGTATTTGTAATAACATTAGTAGTAGTTGTAGTATTAATAGCAGTAGAAATACTAGTAGTATGGTAGTAGAAGTATCAGTTGTAGTACTAGAAGTACGAGTAATATTCGTAGTGGGAGACAGAATGTTTGTTATTCAAACTAAGAAGTTTTTAATTAATAGGCCTCATCACAAACATTACAGTAAAAATTCCCTCCATGTGGCTTTTATTTTGAAATTATTGGATTGGGTGGGTTGGGGGGGTGTAGATAGAGGGAGGGAGGGTGAGAGGGTGAGGAAGGGAGGGGTGGTGAGGAAGAGATAGAGGGAGAGGAGGAGAAATAGACATACTGACTGACTGAGTGATTAACAGTGAGAAGAGGTCAGGGTGGAGGGGGGAGGGGGGAGGGGGGGCGAGTGTCTTTATCATATTGGTCTGTTGACAGAAAGCATAGCTGCGTCATGTGACTCCACTAATCACGTCATAGAAGCAGCTGTGAGTCACACACAGAGATACTGCAGCGTGTTTACGAGTAACCACGGCAACGGCGCACCTATTGCATTGGGTGGGGTGGGGGGGTGTAGATAGAGGGAGGGAGGGTGAGAGGGTGAGGAAGGGAATGGTGGTGAGGAAGAGAGGGAGAGGGGAGGAGAATTAGACTGACTGACTGACTGAGAGTGATTAACAGTAAGTAGAGGTCAGGGTGGAGGGGGGAGGGGGGGCGAGTGTCTTTATCATATTGGTCTGTTGACAGAAAGCATAGCTGCGTCATGTGACTCCACTAATCAGGTCACAAGGAGCAGCTGTGAGCCACAGACAGATCCTGCAGCATGTGAGTGCTCGTAACCACGACAACGCCGCACCTGTGCGGCTGCAAAGGGGCAGACACAGGACAGCGAGTTACACAGAATCCACACCTCAAACAAATGAGAACCAGCGCAAAACTATAACAGCTATCTAAAAAATACGGCGTTTGTATGAGACCCAAGACTCTACCGAACGCGTGGATGTGCGTTTTATGTCTGTCCGGTAATAAATACGGCTCCTATGGCCGTTGACAGAACGTGTACCTTGTGGATTTTTGTGAGAAATATGTCGGCAGATTTGTATTGGAGCCTATGGGGCTTTTGGCAGAGGTTGTGTCACTCAAACACTCCTTGCGCCAAAACTAAAAAACTCTGGGATTCCATGAACACATTAATCCAATCAGCACAACCATACCCTCATTAATCTGAAGAAATGAAGCCTCTAGAGTGTATACTTTGGCTGCAAGGACAGAAGTTCCATACTTTTTAAACCAGATTTCTGCGATGCCCCACACTCTAGCCTGCGAGGCCCCGCCTCTAGCAGACGCAATACACACTCATGTAAAAGTCAGAAACGGAGCGAAAAACTAGTGAAACATAATCAGTGATTATGAAAAAAGTACAATAGATATCAAGAAGCAGTTTTTTTCATAAAATAGTTGAGACTTGTGTGAACATTTGAGAGTTGAAATGGTGTCTGTAGCTGAAAGATTGGCGAAGCTGAAAAATCTGAAAGTTGAAGAAGTTGAAGAGGATTTGAAAAGCAAACTCCATTTGAAAACCATGTTAAAATATTAATGATTATTGATTTATATAAATTCAAGCATAAGAGGTAGAAAGCTGAAAAGTCATAGCCCTCAAGCCAGAAAGGAGCTGAACATTTTAATATTTGAACGGTTTAAATAGCTGAAAGTGTGAAGGAGTTGAAAGGTGCCGCGGAAGAAATAGAAGAAGAAGCTGAAGAATAAAGATTCGAAGAACAATACTTGGAATGCATCGTTAATGCATTCCAACAATAATGGTTTAATGCTTCTATACAGCACTGTACTGTTTTTTTATTATGCGGTTTAGAGCTGTGTTTTTCAACCTTTTTTGCGTCAAGGCACAGACACAGAAAAAAATCTCACGGCACACCAACAACAGGAAATGATATGAAACCCTCCCAAACATGGTTTCAGCATGAGCATAATATACTCTAAGAATTCAGGGAAACGCGTGTTCTATTTGTTGTGTTTTATTAAACTTAACATCATCCTAATGCCAAGATGGCACCGGCTTTATGCCCAGGTACCTCTTAAGCCTAGTTTATGCTTCTGCGTTTTCAGAGCGACGCAGACGCAAGACCCCCTTGCGTGCCTTTTCACACCTCCTTGCATCCTTGCGTGTGTCGAGCCATTTTTCTAGGCTTGCGTCCCGCAGCGCACCAGGCTGCGATTGGTCCGCTAACTACGTCCTTTACGGAGTCTCACATTTCGGCTTTCATAGCCCGATACCGCCATTATTAAAATGAAGAACGTTTTCGAGAGAACGGGTCAGATTTAAGAACTTTTGTCGGAAGAAATGCGTAAATATGACCACTTATACAAGCCGTCATTGGCGGTTTGTAGAAGCGGGTCGGATTCACGGAGGGAGATCGCCGCAAACACCGTTTGCCAGTCGAGAGGTGCACAAAGTTGTGGAGGAAAATACGGGACAAATGTGTCCGCGCTGAAAAGCAGCAGTGTCGATGCACAGGGCAATAAAGTCTATGATAAATAACTAAACAAATGAATAAATAGACGTGACTCTCTAGGTCGTCTTCAACAAAAACACGTCACTCCGCCTGTTGTTCTGGAGGTGAATTGCTCTGCAACACACGCGAGACTATTAAGAATCATGAATTGAAACGAGTCCGTCGACGCAACGACGCAGACGCAGAAGCATGCGCCGGCCTTAATCTTAATCTCACTTTTTAAAATTGTCGCCTCAGCAAATCTGCCTTTTAATTACGCTGCGTACCGCCACCCACAGGCAGATGGGAGTATTGAGCCTTCATACCACCAACAGCGCGACGACAAAAACACACAAGTTGGCTCTTATTTTTTCACCAATGAAGTGACAGTATGTAAAAAAATATTTTTTTTCACGGCACACCTGACAGCCTCTCGCGGCACACCAGTGAAAAACACTGATTTAGAGTATGTATGCTATAGAATTACAGTAAAATACAGGAAATGTGGCTGCCAGTAGATTACTGTAAATTAACGGGGGAAATACCATTGAGTCAAGTGGAAATAATATGTTACTATTATTTGACTGTGCAAACAGACACAATGTGTGTGGAGAGAGAAGCAGGCCTGTTGGTCCCTGACTGGAATTGATCCATGGACACTGTGTTTCCATAGTAAGCAAGTAGGCTTTTTATCAGCGTCTCAATCACACATCTCAAGGCACCAATTCTCTACTAAGCCACTTATAGTGCACACTGAAAATGGTTAGCAAACACTTCTTGAAACAGGTCCGTATCATGGCAAACTTGTGACTTGTTTAAAACCAGCCCGTCTCACCCCACAGTATAAAGGCAGGTGCTTAAATCATCAGTCAAACTGGAGGAGCCCAAGAACCAAGCAGCCCAAGTTGTTCTGTCACAGGAGACCTGACCTGGGCTGAGTGATGGCTTCCCCTAACCCCTCAGATCGTCGACCTTGGCCTTGCTCATGTGCTGCAGTTGCGAAAAGACGTCATCCACAGAGAGATTTAAGGGCTTAAGGGACCCTCCATCTTGCTGGCATCATGTTACTGATGGGAAGTGCTGCTGTCAAACCTGTTTACCTTCAGTTGAGTCTCTGTGACCTATTACTACTATACAAAACTTAGCACTGCCTAAAAAGGGAAACGCTGTTGGTTTTAATGTCTAAAGAAATATAAATATCAAGAATTGAATTGAAAAATAATGTATTGAAGAAGAAATAGTTGAAAATATTTACACAATATATGCAAAAGTAACGTGGAGCACATTGATTTGACGCGTTACAAATGCATCAAAGATGGACACGATTGTTGTGTCTGCTCGAAGATGCCTTTGCAAAGGAGTCATCTACATGGCAAGGACATGTGTGCTTGTGAGGCAGGAACAATTCTCAACGGTGTTGGAAATGTATGTTTATTTCAGTAAAGGGGAAATACTTTTCAGTCTTGTCTTTTGTTTGACTTCCCATATTTTGTTTATGCCATCTGAAGCAGGAGCCGACTGTACCTTAAGCCGTATTAATTTCTCCGAATAAACTAGTAAAGTACATTGGGAAATGCAACTTGACTAAAACAGTGTCATTGTGATTCTGCCTATGTTTCATAGTGATTAGCATGGGCATGGGGGTCCGTTTTGGGCTGTCGTGGTGATGGTGACGGCCCCTGTTGCCCCCTTCAGCTGCATTGTGTCTCCTGCTGACCCTATGAGCTTCAGGGTGCCTGGTCCATCTGCTAATAGGTCCTTTCTCCCTCACGGTCAACCACCTGGATATCCGTCAGCGCCGGAGTCCGGGGCCTCTAGAGGCCGAGCTGAATCCACAAGAAGTTAGTTCCCAGTGGATGGGGGTCTGATTCAGAAGGTTGCGTGAAACACTTTGTTATTTCTTTCCCGGCCCTGCTGTTTTTTTCACTTGTCACTTGTTTGTGCAGCACCAAACAGAGTTTCATCGTAAGGGTGATGTTGACAGGAGGCTGCAGGCATGGACAAATGCGAATAGAGCAAGTGACAGAGAATCAGTGGCAGACTGCAGGCTTTTATACAGCTAGACCAGCGGTCACTAAACCTTTTTTGCCTCACAGACCGGTTTCAGAGACAACATTTTGTGAAAAAAACGGTGGGCAAGTAGTCGCTTTGCACGGCAATTAATGGTTGGGTACCAGTACGGGACCACTCCTATGGACAACACTGTGAATATAGGAGAATAAGACCACCATGTGTGACATCAATATCAAGACTACAAGCTGAAGGTTTTGTAAGAAGGCCAATGGAACAATATATGTAATCAATTCATGTAAAATCAAACTCACCATAACTAAAAGGTAAAAAATACACTCAATAGTAAGGCAAATACTAGTTTCAAATAAATCAAGAAATCAATCAGTTCAAGGATCAGAAATATGAATGCTCTGAATAGCACAGCTACATGAAACTCAAACCCATAAAATACCTTTATGTCTGTAACTTGCCGGTCTGTAAACGTCCTGGTGTTTGAGAGACGTGCAGCGGCATCGTGAAGGAGTTTGAGACATTAGTGTGTCACAGTTGGGAGTTTGTTGGTTTCTGTGCCAGACTGGAAGTACATATTTATGTAAGTTGAGTTATATCATGGTATATTCTGCCAGTTTACAGGTGAAAGAAAATATTGATTCAATTGAATATCACAACAAAATTTTTGGGATGCTGTATCTATTCTCAAAAAGACTATCTGATATCGAAAGACATGTGATTTTGCACAGAAACTATGTTGTGCTATTACCCACAGTGCTATGCTGTGAAGTAGCCTGTTACAGGGACTGTGATTAATGGAAATGCAGTGGTAATTTATCATCTGGAATCAAACTCTCAATTTTAACCTCTGATATTTAATCAAAAACCTGGTTAATCCCCCTAAATCACATTTTAGAAAAATGTCATTTTGACTCGCAGTTGGCCTGAGGCAGCAAAAGTAGCTTATGCGTTCTCCTATCAGAGCCCAAAGTCCCCTCCCAGATGAACGCAGATACAAAGCAATAGAAGGTCTAATTTACCGAGGGACAAGACGGCAGCTCTTGATAACGTGCCCCTCTAAAACGACACTCGTTTATCTGGCAATACGCTGTGAAATTACCTGTCGTCCTGAGGCTCAGTGGTGACTAGTCAAGTTGTTCTTTTGTGGTGGCCTGGTCCCGCTGGGCCCTGCTCACACATCGGTTATTAGAATCTGTGTAGGGCCTCCAGACCATCAGATGATATACACTCACTTCATAAATAAATAAATAATAATAATTGTGACAGAGGTTCACAGTAACAACATTTTCAAAGTTAAACTCATTTGACAGCCAAGTTAATGTATGTGAACACATAGATTAGGAGACATGTTTTGGCCTTAGTATTCTTGTTACACATATGCTGTCATGAAGTAGAACATAAAAAGCCAACAGTTGGCTTTTTGTTATCAATGTGATGAGTAATAGCGTTCTATTCATCCTGAGAAAAACTGATGTGCAGCACTTGTCTATTCTGCTAACCCATTGCATTAGCATTTCATTTTATTTTATTACTTGTGCACTGTCGTGTCTACTGTCACGCACCAACCGCCAAGACAAATTCCTTGTATGTTTGACATATTTTGGCAATAAATGTTTCCTGATTGTCATCAGCCCTCATTTTTCTTACTGCAACTATGACAACTATATTCATCCACAACCTTTATTTCCTTGACTTAAACAAGATGAGACAGTAAAAAGCTGCCACTGACATGAAAAATTGACAACAAAAAGTCAAATAAAATGAATGTCCTCACTTTGCGAAAAACTAATGCGTAAACACAGACACACAAACAGTCCATGAGGCGGCCGCTCTGAGTCTTTGTTCTTGTCTCGGTCCTTTATGACGCATAACGTCGTCTGTGGGTCTCACTCAGGGGGTCCAAGATCAGCTGCTCAGGCGGTGGAGCATCGCAAACGCACTTCATTCAAACAAGGTTGAAGGCACAAAGCTATACTCACCATGGACATGTAGCTTCGTCTTTCCACTGTTCCAACCATTCAAACAACTATTTGACCATTCTTTTTAAAGAAGGCTTGTTGTGCTTTTTTGCTGGGATGCAGCACTGTTGTTTGGTTAATTATTATTATTGAGGCGAACTGCCCGAGCGGGAGGGGGGGGGTAGATCGCCATGACTTGAAGAGTTGAGTCCAAAGTAGCTTGCGAGCCGAAAAAGTGTGTGCATTATACCTTTTTCGACCCCGACGTTACTCCGCTTGAAAATGACTGTTCCCTCAGTCGACCGTCCGCTCCCCTCCCCCTATGATTTTAATGGTCTGGCCCAGTTGAGATCAAGGTGGGCAGTCTTTGGCCCAAACATAAAATGCGTTTGACACCCTTGCTCTAACGGAACCTTGTTGCCTATTAATTCAAATACCGTAGATTGTAAAGCAAAGATGAGACTTAAATGATGAAATTGAATGGACAAACAGCAGGTCATAATTCTTGTGCTTTTAAATACTGTATATCAATTGAAAAGATAACCTTGATCAATTGTTACCTTTCATAATCAATTTTCAATGTCTACTTTCCCGAATTCTAATTAAACAATGACATCAGAAATTCGTTTAAGTTCGGGGTGTTGGCCTGTAGACATTTGTGGAATGATCGTTGATGTCCAGATTCAAAGAGGATCTGTTAGAAAGAAGTGTGATGCAGAACGCCAGAAGGAGGAGGAAAAGATCTTTTGGTCATAACAGCTCCAGGGATCAGCAACCTGGTTGCCAGGATACACAGTGACTTGGAGAGTCAGATTCGGTTTCCTTAACTACTTTACCAGTGTAAATGTTCAGAAATAGAATGGAGTGATTTAAATATGAAGCGCTCTCATTACTCACCTTCCCGTTGTCCTTGTGGTGGTTTCTAACCGTTTTGTTCTTCCACAAGCAGAGCAAAGCCTAAGAGTATAGGCACAATGACACTAGTCAGAGTACTAAATTTGATTCATTCTTAATGACTAAATGGAAGACAAATGACCCAAATTGCCTGAAATAAGTGGTGCTCATGGGTCTCCAGTGAGATGGGAAAAAGCGTAGAATATGTCCCCTGTACTTATAAATTAATTTCTTTGATGGAAAAGGGCACCTTATTCTTTTTTGCACGTGTTCAATTTTTGCCTGATTAAGCATGATGGGAGTGTGATTTAGAGATGAGTAATGTAATTACTGATAAAACAAGTCAAGAAGTACAAGCCCCCATGTCTAATTTAAAATGCCTCGGCTTTTCCTTTAAACCTCAGGAAGAAGGAGCTTTCTAGTAAATGAAACACGCATTTCTATTTATGTGGGCACAGGCGAAACATCTTTCCATTCTGTTACCTTTCAAGTCCATGATTAAAATCTGTAATGTTCCAGATTGAATTAATTTGCCGTTGTACTTTTTCTCTTTTATATGCTTTGCGGCAAGGACATTAAAAAAGACATTATTCTGAGGAACAAATGGATGGTAAGCATTAGTAGGAATCAGGTCTAACATTTTTGAGCCACAGATGACTCTTTATTTTCCCAGGCTCCAGAGGCTCAAGCAACATTGGGCCAGCTGTTTTTGATCACTGTGTTTGTCTTTCATGATGTTTAATGAATAAGCACAATGACCCCTACTTTGACACGTGTTTTTTATAAAGCAGCAAAGAAGTGATGTATGGGAAACTTTAGAGAGTACGGTTGTCCTCCAATCAGAAGATTGGCGATTCAATCCCTGGCCCACGTGTTAATGTGTCTTTGGGCAAGACACTTAAACCCAACATCGCTCCGGACTACGAGGTGTAAGTTATGTGGATGTTAATTATAGATGGGCAGGTGGCATTCTTCAGTAATAACCAAGATCTGGCAAAGGCACATAGCAGTCCTGTGGCTCTCCTCCTGGGGGTTGCGCAGATCTCAGGTAGTTAGCATGGCAGTAGGGCCTCCATGAGACAATCTTCTCTGCTGCCCAGTCAATTTGAGGATTATGAAAGGCAGGCCAAGGGTGGCCCAGAACTAGGGGGTTTTTAGGAGACAGAAAAACCTAAAACTCATCGATGCATACCAGACAGGATGAGCCGTAGAGTTTATTTGCTCCAAACCAGTTGTTAGAAACATGCCTAATTAACTCAATTTTCTTAAAAACAAGCTTGACAATTGAACAGATAAAGCTTAAAAAGTAAGGCAATTGACTGAACATCACATTATGCAGTTTTAGAAAATGGGTTTATGGGATGGGTTCAAATTCAGACACCTTATATGGTACCTTTTTGAACAAGTGAAAGCCGTCAATAGTTTTCTTCCTTGTGAGCCACATTGAATCAGTCATTAGTCATCTTCAATACCGTTTATCTGCCATACAGGATCGCAAAGGGCTGGAGTCAATCCCAGCCAACATCGGGTGAGAGACGGGATATCTTAAATAAGATCCCAAAGCAGCACTTATTTGGGGCATTCAAAAGTATCGATGTGTCATTCCTCAAATTCTGTACAAAAGCAGATTCACCAGGGGAGACAACATGTCCGCTGCTGGTAATGACTCAATCTGTCACTTTCAAGGACTGCACCACTGGAAGAGTGCAGCGGAGGACAAAAACTAGTGAATGCCTCATAGTAGGTTTCTCTGCGGTGGATAGCATAGTTCAACTATTTGAAAGAGGCAATTCCCATTATTTCCTCATGTTGAAACTCTATTACGTACACACAAATACATCGCAGACACATGTACACAAACATAGGTCATTGTGACATCATGTCTATAGACTGTGAAAAGACATGAGCACAGGGTCTGAGGACAGTTTCAAGGGCAGGAGAGGTCGGCCACAGGACACAGATGAGCCGTACAGAGAGAGACAGGGGGAGTGAGAAAGATGGATGGGACGCTGGGTGTTGTCCATTAATCATTTCAGGGCTACGTATGTGTGTTTATGTTTATAGACAGGAAAGTTTATTTCAGGTAATTTTTGTACATTTTTAAGTGTGAGTGGAGAAAAATCGCTCGTTGATGACATTGCATTCAATCAATATTTTTCTATATTCATATTGAAATAACACCAAGTCATCAAACAGATTTCAAATAACGTTTAATAATGTTTAACGTTTACTGCAAATTGTTAAGAAGGCTGAATGTTAAGATACCAACCGCAGAAATGTTGCTTAAACAACTAACTTCTGGTCTGAGAAAGTCCTAAAATTACATTCTGTGATACTGAATAGTATACTTAGTAGTGTTTATAAACTTCAATTTACAATTGTGTTTATTCTCCTCTGTCGTCGTTGCCCGTTGCTGAGGTGAAATGCATTCTGGGATATTTGGCTCTCACAAGCACGGACGAGCCTGCTCCGATGCATGCGTGGTAAAATGGGTGGGCCGAGTCCCATCTGGGTATTTTAACCGTTCTCGGCCAGATGCAGATTTTAGAATTGGGACAGTACTCAGGCTGCGACTGATGACGTTTTACAAGTCAACAAGTCCACACAAGAACCCATATTGAGAAAGGGCCTCTGTTGTTCTCTGCCAAATTGTCGTTTTGCAAAGATTCTCTGCCTGCCCCTCTGGATTTGTTTGCCTGACAACGGATGTCCCGGTTTTGACCTTGCCTGAACTTTTGAGTAAATCTACCTGTCCCTCTCATTGTTGTCTGAGTCTTGCTTTCTGGTTCCGGTACCAGTAACGAGTAACAGTAAAATATTACAAAAGAAACAACTTTTCTTTGCTTAACCAAACCAAGTGTTAAGAGCACTAAAGATACCGAGAGCAGACAACAAATATCGTGAACAATGAGCCACCTATCAGAATCCAGTCGGTGCTCGCTTACTGAACATTTGTTCAACATTTGTTCTCCACTGTTCTTTCTACTTGACGTAGTAAAAGTATTAACAATAAAGACACCAGCTTGTTGCATCCTTTAGGAGAGCGGTTTACCAAACTTTTTGGCTGTGTCCACTTAAAATGAAGCTTCTACTGGAGACCACTAAATGTTAAAGAATGTCCAATTTCTTGGAGTAATTTCTATTACTTCTTGCACACTCATGCATAACCCTAACCTGGACAAAGTTGGCCCAAAGGCACTGGCTCTATAACACCCTCTTAGCTGCCAAGGCCCTTTGATCCTGTGTCCCAGAGACCAGCACCATGTGTGTGGGTGAACTACCAGAGACCCTGGCCTCTGCCTGCACCTGTGGCCTTCAGAGAGTGCTCGAAGAGGCCATTACATAGTCACGGCTGACAGAGCAGAACCCAGCTCGGTCTCTGAGCTGAGGCCCTTCTGTGATGTGAGAATGAGTGTGCTTTAGAGTTAGATGTGAAGCCAAAATTTCTGCAGGCAGCAAAAACTGCCTGTTTAAAGGGTCTTAAAAAAACTATTTCAGCAGCAGCTCAGACAAGGCCGTGGAATCTTTTGCGAGCACCCATTGAAAGAACAAAAGAGTATGAAGCAGGAGCTTCATGTTTCAGTGTTTGACACCGTGTTTTAGCCCAATTCCAGCTATAATGGCACTAGTTATGGAGGATAGTGAGTTTGTATAAAAGACACTGCGTCCTTCTGAATCCTAACTGTTGTGCCCCCACTGTTGCATAAAACTGTCCTCCACTGTTGATACACTACAAAAAACCCTGGCAAGGAGTTGGTCCTCACACCTATGTCCGATTTCTCTCACCAGCCCAGAGATCTGATAAAGATTCAGGCTCTTCAGCTTTCAGCTGTTCGGCCTCATCAACCCATTACTTTCCGGACCAACTCTGGTTGGGAAGACCCATGTTTTCACTACTCCCTGGTGGACCGACTCTCCAATTTGTCACTTCCGGCCTAAGCAGCTCAACAAGAAAGAAAGCTTCACCTACCCCCTTGATCCGGCTTGCGTGTCACAATCAATTCCCGTAATATTTTCAACCATTAAGCCGCAACACACCTGTGTGCCGTGAAAGATAGTCAGGTATGCCGTGTGAAAATGTCCAATATCACCTGATCAGTAAAAATTGCTGCAAAAGTTGCTGCAAATAATATTCCATTGTTGACTGTCTCTGAGCTGCAATATAGTGGCTGGAAACGGAAGACTTCTATGCCATTATGTGGAAGTAGTTAGTGCACTGAAGACCTTGTTACATTATGACAGAATGAAAGGATGCCCGGGTGTTACGTTTTCACCTCAGTTGTAGCTCGTTGGAGGTGGGGAACGTAAACACCTGTACTTGCGCACCCACTGTAGTAGCGGTGGACGGTGAAGGAGTGTGGGGTGCAGCTGCCCAAAAAATAAAGACGTGACACACAACTCACGTTTGGTCCTGGTGGAACATTTAGTAAAGCAAATAGGCAACAAAAAACAGGGTAAAACAGCAAAACTAATCCTATTGCACTGCATTAGATTTGCTTGGTGTGGTGGGGATGAGAAGCTATCCAACAGTGCCAAGGTCCTATTCTTACTTCTTAAACATAAAACTAAGGATCAACAAATCGAGAGACTTGTCTTTAAAATTGTCTATTTGTAACTTATTTGGCTGTTGCTGTGCCGCAGATCTTTTTAAAGTAAAAAATGTAAAGCAGCTCAGAAAAGGTTGACGTGGTGCATGGAGTAGAGAGGTTGCGCCGAGGACCGCAAGGCTTGTGGTTCGAACCCCGGCTGCTCCACGTCCTGCATCGAAGTGTCCCTGTGCAAGACACATCCTTGACCAATACATCCATTGCAGTTTTGGGATGTGTGAGATGCATGTACTGGTAAAATATATTATAACATTGTTTTGTGCTAAGGCCGTGTCTCAAGTGTCCTGTATTTGACCCTGAAGTGCAAAGAGCAGCATGATACAAAATGTTAGTTTGCAGCTGTGTCCTGAGAAGGGAGGGCGGTTGACTCAATCTCATAGAAGCTTTAAAACAAAGGACTTCTGTTCATGGCCTTGGTTCATATCTTATTCGGAACCTTCGTTCCGAATCCACGTTTTCACCATATGTCAATTAATTATGATTTGTACTGGCCTCTGAGGAGGATCTTGTGTGTGTGTGTGCTACCCTCAGCTTCACCTGGGTTCTTATCTCAACCTGCTTTGTAGCTTCTCGTAACTGGCACGGAGAATGTCCTTCACATGTTTATAAAAACTGCTGTTTTTACTGCTCGGGGACGTCATTACACAGAGCGCTGAGATACGTGCTGGTGTGTTTGACCTCCTGCTTGCAAGCAATAGTTAGAGCCAGAGATCTGCGGAGAATTGATCATGTAATCTTTTTCTCATCTATATAAATGTTAACTTTTTGACTTTAATTGATCAACGTGCTGTGATTCTTCTCATCAACCAACTCGGGGGGATCGGAGATCCTGACAGATGCCATTTTGTAATTTGGACTGTGGTTCTTCAATATTCCCAGGGCAAACAAACTAAAGAGGTCAGGATTTGTGGATATGTTATGGGTTATCGGCTAGATCTGTAAAAGTGAAAGGTAACATGGGATTGGAGGAGAGGAGAGTCACACCATAAGAAAATCCATCACTCACCACATCCAGGGGATTTAAGATATGTATTATGTTGCTATGCCCTACCTCCACATTTGTATAATACATAAATATATATACACACACACACACACTTAAATAGAAAGATATATACATTGACATTAGCCATGCAGCTAATGTGCATCATGTTTTTGTCCCAGCAGCATTCAGTCATAGAGACACACTGACATGTGTATGTCTGTGCGTGGGGCTGTTATCAGAGAGGGGGGGGCTTATGAGGGAGCTGTTCACCAGCCTGATGGCCTGCGGGTCGAAACTGGTCGTCAGTCTCTTTGTTCTGGATTACAGACTCCTGTAGTCTGTGCTGGGGGTGTGTTCTGTCCTTGTCGTTTTGGGCTCTCCTGATGACCCCGGTGGAGTAAATGTCCTGTAGTGTGGGGAATGCTGCTTCTGAGATGAACTGAGCTGTTTTTTCACACTCTGGAGTACCTTCATGTCCTGGGCAGTGGAGTGTCCATACCACACTGTGATTTATGTGGTAAGGACTCGACTGTACCTCTGTAAAAAGTTTTGGTTTGCATGCCAAATTTCCTCAGCCTTCTTTCTTAGGAAGTACAGCCTCCGCTGGGCCTTTTTGTGATTTAATCATCTCCTTGGTCTTGTCTGCTTTCAGGGAGACATTATTATGACACCAGGCCACGAGTTCCTCCAACTCTCTCCTGTACGCTGTCTCTTCCCCACCAGTGATCATTCCAATTCCAATCATCTGTAGACATCCTTTGATGTGTGTAATGACTATCCTCTCAAAACCCTTCATCCCATTGGTCTGAGAGTCTGGTCTGGTGTTGAGTTGCAGGCCTTGTCACATGCGAACAAGTAGAAGTGGAGTAGAATCCCTCCAAGTTCAGTCTGTATTTTCTCCTAGCTCATCTGATGGATCTGTAGCACGATACTGTGGTTTGTGCATAGGGCACTTAACGTACCGACGAGGGGGGGGGGGGTAGGAATTGACAACAACAGGGTACAAGTCATTAAATACTCGTCATGCATTATATTGCATTGCATATAATGTGTGCTGGTCAACTAGTCTAAAATTGATTTTAGAGCGTACTTTGAAGTCAAAATGCGTATCAGGTTAGCAGGTCTGCTTATTTATAGAACGGCGGACCACTTTACCTTCTGCCTTGTCAGTCCCCTCACCTCAAAATCTACCTCCTCAAAAACGGTAGCGTTAGCAAAAAAATTTCCAACGTCGCGTTCTCTCCTGCTGTGTTAAATGACTCAGCTAACGTTAGACTCAACTCATCAAGCTGTAGCTATGTCAACAAAGCTCCTGGGTAACTTAACTTAAATATACCAGAAAATATTAAAATTATTGAAACCATCACTCACCCTGTTCGCAGTTCACTGAATATGATTACCCTACCCCCCCCCCCCCAAAAAAAAACTCCACAAATCTACACGATTCACGTAGGTCACCTATTTTGGTTTCAGAAAGGTGAGGGACCCCCTATTCTACGGAGTTTGGTCCGCCATCATTTTTTGTAGCTTTGCATTCTTTAGATGCGAGCATTAACGCAATCTGATTGGCTGGTGCCTGTGCTGTCATATTTGCATGAAATGTGCTCTGAGTGAACCGGTGCCCAGCTTGAGAGAGCTGCTGTGGGTAACTGAATGTGTGTGTTGCGGACTGAAAGATAACATCTTTCCCATCTCAATTTATCAGTTCGCTACAATATCGTTCCTAAAAACGAAAGGAGATCGAGCCTTCGCAGTAGCGGCTCCCAGACTGTGGAATGCTTTGCTGTTTTCTGTGCGGTCGGCGACAAGCCTTTCTACTTTTAAAATACGCCTTAAGACCCACTTGTTCACATTGGCCTTTGGTTGAGTTAAGTAACCTGCGTTGGATCTTTTATTTGTTTGCCTTTTTCTGTTTTTATTCCTGTTTGCTTGAATTGTTTTATTGATGCTGGTTGTTTTTATCCTGTAAAGCACTTTGGCTGGCCACTGGCCTTTAAAAGTGCTATATAAATAAAATTGACATTGACATTAAAATATTTTAGGTCCAAGTCTCAGGTTACGGATGCGGAAGGGGTTTAGGTACATAGCGGGTAGGTTGCGTGAGCGTCTGTAGAACTCAGGGGGCTGTGAACGAGTGGGAGGAGTGACTGAAGCTGGTGGGATCCTGACACCTACACACGAAATACTGACGTACACTCTCTCACACACGGGCCGAAATGCTCCTGTCACACCAATAGTGTTGGTGGTGAAATTGTTCATGTATGTAAGATAAAAAGTATTGGTTCATGCACTGTTTAGGCACTTTTAGGTTGTTGTTATTATTTGGTATTTGTTTTAGCACTGGTATCAGGAAAAACCCAAACGATACCCATCCATAGTGGATAATTGTAAACATGTATATGCCTTGAAATTCTCATTGTCTCACTTTTTCATGATTTGGTCACAGAAATTTAGTTTGAAGTCATGGAAAATCTATTGGTCGAAATGTAAATGAACCCTGATAAAGTTCACAAGGAAGGCTTTGGCACTGTGTCCACGTCGTAGTTATAGTAGGGTGTACCCGGTCTGCTCGATAATGCTAGTCATGTCAGCTAACGTAACCGTTAGCTAGCCTGCAAATTCCAAGCAATATCAGCTAAATTATTAAAGCCGTTCCACATTGCACAATTATTGCAGAATGGAAGCCTTAATTGAAAGCGAGCTACATTCTAACAAATTAAAGTTACTTACCAATGAATGGACTGAAGAGTATACATTTAAAGTAAATATTTCCTGCATATGCATAATTACATTGCTAATGGAAGTATAATATTGCATAAAACAATCTAGAAAACTATCATAGCTATGGATTTTCAGATTTGTTGAGACTCAACAAGGGTAGATTGGGACTTGACACAACAGGACCTTGGCCTGCGGTCAGGTTGATATTGAGAAGGTTTCTTCTCATGCAAGCCGCTCGCAGTCACGGAAAAAAGCGGAAAGACATCAGAGCGCGTGATCCGGGACATGCACAAACTCATTTTTAATGAGTTGATAATACACCCCATCTAAATTTGTATAATAAATTAAAGTATATCTTTTTTTGTTTTATCCATTAAAAGGTTTTTTTGAAATTGATATAATTAAACAGTATTTCAAATGTGTCACGTTATAAGAAGAGCTTGAATCATTTTTTTGATTGTTTGGACAAAAATATGGGTGTGTTTGTTTATTGTCTGCCTCTGTATGTTCACCTAAGTGAACTGAACTCCATGCAAGGTCACAAATCCTTTGTCTGTTCTGGACAGTGCATGGTGTTTCACACATCAGATAGCCTGCTTTGTAGCTGAGGCAGCCAGAGGGCTCAGTGGTAATTAAATCCCCTGGACCTAAACACAAATCATTTTACCAGTACTACCTGTTCTGTGACAACTTGCTACATGTTAATTTCCCTACGGGCTACAGGCCATTCTAAAATAATTTCATACAAGGGTGAACAGCTTTAAGGAAGATTTAGCTTTAGTGTTTGCTGAGCGGGCAATACAAACAA